>NW_023336289.1:0-617514 GCF_013340325.1 Aspergillus tubingensis
AATTTTAAAAAAATAAATTATATAATAATTCTGTTTAGAATATATATAATATATATTAGAAGATTTATTAGTATTAATATAGCTTTAATTCTTATTAAATAATCAATTTAATATATTTATTTTCATATATATAATATACAGATATATATATAGAAATATTTTAAAATATTCTTTACATAACTACAAACAAGTATTAAAAATTAAATTTATTAATCTAATTTATAAAATAATATAATTTATTATTATAATATAAACCTTAAACTAATTCAGGGTCCTACTAAATAAAATATTAAAAAATAAAAATAATTTTTATAAAAAACTACTATCCTACAAAATAATAATAACTTATTCTTTATATACTTATTTTAATAATAATACTCTCCCTACCAGTTATACAAAAAAATACTACAATAAAAATATTTATTTAAAAATAATTAATATAACTAAATAGATCTTATATCTTCCTAGTAATAAATATATCCAATAAACAAGATATCAAATAAATATAAAACTTTAATATAAATTAAAAGAATTCTGATCCACATAAACAAAATAATATATTAAAATAAATATAAAGAAACTCAGAGAATTATAAACATTTTATATATATAAATATTACATAACTCTATATATAAATAATCTTTCTAGCTATTCTAATAATTATCAAACTATAAAATTAATATTATATATTACTCAGCTATAAGACTAACATAAATATATATAAATAAATTAATCAATAAACAAAAAAATAAAAAAAACATTAATTAATTTATAAAAATAATAATTATATTTAATACAGTCCCCAAGAACTATATAATAAAAAGTATTATTAAAATAAGATTTTATAAAAGTAAGATACCAGTAGTACTAGAGATATATAAGATAACTGTGATATATAAAATATATATATATATATATATAAATAATAATAATAAATTAATCATAAAAATAATGATACTAGTAATACACGCAGTAATATAAATATAATTAATATATAAAATATAAAAAGAACAGATTATTTCTATTAAATTTTTTTATTAATTTCTAGTAAATAATAACGCCCTAGTTATATATTTCTAAAAGAAAAAAAACCTAGTAGTTTAATATATAGGTATATATAATATCTAACTCAATTATATATAAATTTTAATTTTTTGAAATAAAGTTATTTTTCTATATAAAATATAAAATATATATTTTTATTATATAAATTATTATCCATGCAGTGTAAAAAATACATTAAATATTTATTATAAAAATAACAAAAATATATATAAGAAAGTTATTTTATATAAGAAAATATAAATAATATAAAAGGTATTAGAAATTACTACTACTGAGTAAGTAAAGTTGATATAATAATATAAATTATAATTATATAGTTTATACAATCGTGTAATCCATCTTATAAAATTATATTAAATTTATTTTTTATAATAATTATAATATCTTTTAAACTATACTTTATATAAGATTATAATAATAAATAAAGATCAATAATACCAAAATTAATATATTAGAAGTATTGAAATATCTTTTAAATAATTTATTTATATTTAATTATTAAATTACAGGTATTTTATATTACCAGCTATTATATATAATTATTAAAATCTGAAAGAAATATTATTAAAAAATAATTTCAAATTATTATAATTTATTTATTCAAGATAAAGTCATATAATACTATAATAATTTAAATATTAAGAATTAAAAAAATAACTTTTATATAATATTATTTAATGGGTTATATAATTGTATAAGCCACAAGATTATAATTAAATTAATATTATAGAATAAAAATAATATTTATAAGAAAATAAAAAAAATTCTTGATCTTATATAATTTTTTATTATAAATTAAATATAATAAATAATAAAATTATTTATAAATTATTTCTTATTTACTAGAATATAAAATTTTAATATTATATTAATTATTTTATACTAGCCTGCTGTTAATATATATAACATTATATTTATATATAAAATTCTAGAATAAAGAAATATATATCAATAATAATAAAATTATAGTTATATTACTTTAATTAATCAAGTAGTTAATCAAATCATTATAATTTTCTGATTTTCAAATTTAAAAAATATATAGAATTATATGAATTTTTTTATAATTGCAGGAACACAGCTATTTAAAAAATATTAAAATAAATTAACCAGCTTATCATAATCCAGCAGATTATATAAATAATATATAATTTATTTTTATATTATATCTTACTGGCGCTCCCTAATACTATATAAAATTAATAATTAATTTTAAGTAAAATAATAGTAAATATTTATATATATAATCAGTTTTATTATATCTTCTATATAGCTTCTAATAGTTAATTAATATTTATATATATAATTAATTTTATCATGTCTCTTACATCGCCCCTAATAATTAATTAGTATTTATATATATAATTAAATTTATTATATTTTCTATATTGTTTCTAATTATATATAATTTAATTAGTTATCTTAATATTTCAGCTTGTAAATCTTTTAATAATAGTATTAATTTACAAGAAATTCCTAGTAAAAAATAAACTAATTTTTTATTTAAAACTAATACTGAAAATAATATCTAAATATAAGATTTTACTAAGTTTATTATATTACTTTTATTTTTTATACTCTATATATTTTTAAGATTTTAGTTAATGAATCATAGAAGACTTAGTAAATGACTAATTAAACTAGTTTATATATATATATTTATTTTAATAATAATGCTGTCTCTGCTGGTCATATAAAATAAATTATTATAATATAAATATATATATAATATAATTAGTATAGTTAAATAGATCTCATATTTTTCTAATACTAAATATATTTAATAAATAAAATATTGGATATATATAATGAAATATTATGTAAATTAAAATTTAATATTCTCTACTTTAAGTAACTAAGATAGATAATAAAAATAAATTATTTTATTAACTATAAATAGCCATGTACTGCTATTTAAAAAATTAGAAAAGAATTCTTAATTTATTAATTCTTATTTTATTTAGATTTAATAAATTTTATATTAAATTAAGCCGCAGGGACTATGTCTAGTAGTATTTTTCTATTAATTTTTTTAAATTTCAGTCTTGCAAAGAAACTGCTAGAAGAAAATTTTTAATATTTTTATAAAAATATATCTACCAAGGCTTTCTAGAGGTTAAAACCCTTGAAAAATTATATTTAACTGCTCTTTAAATGCTCTCTAAGATTATTTATATTACTTTTCCAATATCTTATAATATTATAGTTATATAATATTATAAAAAGCTGCTAGAAGAATTATATAGTTTTAAATAGTTAAATTAATTATATATAAAAGTTTATATATATAAGTAAATATTTCACTAGTTAATATTAATAACTTTAAATACTTCCAGAATTGTAATAATAAATATAAATCTCTGAAAAGTATCTTTCTAAATATTTAAATATTATAATTATATTTGTAATAAGAGTGGAAGGAGCCCCTTTTCTGAATATAATTATAAAAAATCTTATAAAAATAAAAAAAATATTATATACTTATACCAAGCTGACCAGGTTAAATTAATTAAATTTATTACAAAAATAAAGGTTTTATAATACCTGTAGCCTTAATACCACGGTTATATTTAAAAATAATAAGATAGATATTTATATTGATCTCTAGATTATATATAGTCAACTAGCTTAATAAAATATATAAAAAAAATAATAATATTATTATAATTTAATTAAATCTTATAAAAATATTCATTCTAGTTAAGTCAGAATCCTTAATAAAAAAATCTTTAATATAATAATTCAGCTGCTCTATTACAGGAACCAGAATTTAATAAATCTAAATAATAAAAGTGTTATTATCTGCAGAGATTCTAAAATTTTAAATTATAAGATTATAACTAAACAAATTCTTCTAAATAATAATATAATTTTTATTGTATATAACATAAAAAACATGGAACATCTTATATATATAATTACTTTTTAAATTGAATTTCTGGATATAAATTTAATATTCAAATATTATAAATGTATTATAGTTCTTATAAATATAAATATTGATATAATTAAAAATTTCTTTTTAAAATATTAATATAAGCTGGTTCAATACTCATTTACTACTATTATGCATTACTGAATTAATATATTAATAAATATTATATATATGAACAGGGCAAGACCCTAGAAAATAATTATTTAAAAAATTAGGTTTGTACTAGTAATAGAATTTAATAATAATTATACTATTAAATAGATTATATATATAAAAATCTTATTTAATGATAATAATTTTTATATTATAATTTATAACCAGGACCAGTATATTCTATAATATTATAAATATTAAAATTATAAAAATCCATTTTCTTTATAAAAATAATATTAATAAGTGTAATATACACTGTGCTTTTTATAATAAAATATTATATTTAATATTATTAACAGATTATTTCTGTATTATGTTTTTAATTATATTTATAAATATAAAAAATACATCTAGAAATAATCTGTTAATAATATTAAAGTATATTATTAGATTTTCTATTAACTTCCTGGTTAGATATTATATAGAAAAAAGCTTCTAGTAAATTATCTGATACTGTTATAACTGATACATAGAATATTATTATTATTTTATATAATTGAAAATTTAATTAATTATCCTATACAGAGTAATTCTACTTAAGACCAAGGAAAAGATTATAATAATCTAGAATAAAAGCTGCTGTAGTAAAGACTATAAAACTTTATATTTAATTAAAAAATAAATAATACTATAACAAGCAGTTCTATATTGAATGACTTTCTATTAAATCTTGAAATACTAAACAGAATTACTTTTAAGATACTAAAATAATTTAGAACTAATTTTATAACAAGACATCTGTTTTTATTATTAAAATTAATAATAATCTAATAATAAATACAAATAATAATAAGTTTTTTTTATACACAGCTCCTGGTTATCTAAATTACTAAAATTAAATTAATAAATTACTACCAGAGTTGTAAATATATAAATCTTAATAATAATAAAGATAAAAACTCTCTGAGTCTTGACTTTAATAATAATAATATTAATAATAATAATAATTATAAATAATTAAATTATAACTTAGTATACTACAGGCTAATTACTGGAAAAGTCTTCTAGTTATAATATATTTCTTTAATAAAAAGAAATATAAGATTTTGATATAATAACTGTCCAGGAGCCATACCTGAATTATTATATATTATAAATAATTATATATATATATAGATTTTATAAAATTACTTTTTAAATAGTTATATAATTTATTTTAAATAATATATTTAAGAAAAATTACCCTGGATCTACTTCTTTATTAATAAGAAAATAAGTCTAAAAATATCTTAAAAGAAAAATATAATATTTATTTATAAGAATATTTCTACTGTTTTTAATATATTTTTATAATAAAAATTTATAAAAAATAACCAGATAACTAAGGCATGTAGTAATAATAGATTTAGAAATCTTATTAATTATATTTAAAAATAGCAATTTCTTAAATTTATATAATTATTCTTATCTGGCTTCTGAAGAATAACTATAATTAAAATCTAAAAATATATAGAGTAATAGTTATAATTTAAATATATATCAAATAATTTTAATAATATCTGTTAAAACTAAGATAATATGTATTTAAAATAAGATTTAAGATACTGTTCAGGTTAAGTATTTTATAAAATATAATTTAATATATAATTTTATAAATTTCATACAGAATAATCTAATCCACAGTGTATATAATAATAATAAATAATAATATTCTATAATATTACTTAGATTAGTGAAACTGATTTCAGAAAAAAATATTTTTTAAAATAATCTGGCTTTTTTCTCTGAATTATTAATTAAAATATTATTTAATATATTACTAGAATATTACAGGGCAGATAAAAGATAAATTTTTAAAAATTCTTTAATATAAGTTTATTTTACTCATTATTAAAATTCTTCTATATAGATTTATTCCTTTTCTTAACTTATTTATAATATATAATTCTTAATACTTTAGCAGTTATTTTATCTGCTAAACATAAGATTATATAAAATTCTTTTTTATTTGTTTGATTTTATTAATATATCCTGGATAGAACTATTACATAATTTATTTTTTTTAGAATTATCTTACTAGCTACTTTTATAAGTATTAATATAAAATGAAATATAATAATATTAATATTATTTAATAATATAATACCTGCTCCTAGATAAGATATATATATTATTAAAAGTTTTTAAAATAGTTTTTAATTAATAATTATCTAATCCAACTATTCTAACGTAAATATTTTAATAGATTAAAAATTAAACTCGATTAATATTTATTTATATTTAATTTTTTATTATTAATTCTTGCAGGGCTGGCAGTTAATTAATTATTTTTTAACTTATAAAATAATTTATGTAAAATTAATAATAATCTTATAATTATTTTTTTTATATATAATTATCTTTTTAGAAAGTAGTAGTTCCAGATTAATATCTTAATTAATAATTAGATTAACTAGAACCTCTGTTTCAGGATTCTATTATTTATATTTTAATACAGTTTATATTAAATAATATAAATTAAAAATATTAATAATTAAATATTTACTGCAGACACTCATAGTCTTATAAAAAAACTTTTAATATTAAGATATTTTTTTCTAGTTCAGGATTATAGGTATATATATAAAATAATTTTATTTTAATAATAATAATCGAAGGGTCAGGGTATTAGAATGTTAAAAATAATATTAAATAAATTATAATTTTAAATTTATTTTTTATTAATAAAAAAAGTAAATCCAGGATAATTCTGTCTTAGATATATCTTTTAAAATAAATCATATAATTATATAGAAACAGCTTTGTAAAATTTATATATATATAATTATTTAAATTATATAATAATTCAGATATAGTTCCTAGATAGCTAATATATTAAATTTCAAATTTTTTCATTATAAAAATATATTATAACTAGAAGATTTTTTCAATAGTTAATCTATAATATACTAAGTTATAATATATTAATAAAAATAATAATACTAATTATTATTATCAAAAGCTATATATTTATTTTTCCAATAATAAAGATAGATAGATGTCTTTTTATAGAATTATTTATAAATTATTTTAATATTCTGAAACTAACTCTATTTAATATCCTAAGATTTAATACAAAATTATTTATTTCTTAACTGAGTCTGAAAGCTTTCATAGTTCTTATTATAACAACTCTTATTTTAAGCTTCTATAGTTTTCTTAATCTCTAAGTAGAATTAATTGTTTTATATAATATAATCAATCAAGTTCTCAGCTATATAAGATAATAATAATATCCTATATATTGATTATAAAAATAATAATTAATTTATTAAAAAATCTTTTTTTATATAAAACCTGACCAGGGGATTAATAGGAAATCTAATAATATAATTTAATATCTTTAATAAATTATTTCTAGATATATATTCTTATATTTACAGATATAATAAAAAATATTATATTTTTATAATTTTTTGTATAATATATACAGGCTGAAAACTTGCAGCAGTCTTAATATATATATTTATAATTTTAATAGTTATATTATTAAGAAATACATTGATCTTGGTTATAAATTATAATATTAACTTTATTATTATTAAATAGAACTCTTATATAGATAATCTAGCTAAGAATAATTGTTTTCCAGGATCTTGCCTAGTTAATATATGTAATATTTAATAATATAATGATTTAATAATAAATACTAGTAGTAAATAAATACTCAGCTAGCTTATATTGATAAAAACTACAGTATATTTATAATACTTATATATTTATATTCAAGATCTTAATCTAGAAGATAATTATATATATACAATATTTTATCTTCTTTATATTATATATAATAAAAAGTATATCATTACCTAGAAAAATCTGTCTGGCTGTAATTTTAAAATCTAAAATCTTAAAATCTCTGTAGGTAGTAATACATTCATTAATTAAATTAATTAAATTCTAGTTCTTGTAATAAAATAATTAAATTATTATACTAAAGAACTTATATATATAAAATTCTAGATTCTTTACCAGAGGCTCTAGTTTGGCTGGAGTTAATATTTCAAAGAATTGATCAAATTAAACTAGTACTACAATTTTTAATATATATCTTACTAAACTAGTTAGATATATATTATCTAGAAATTAATATAAATCTGTATCTCACTGCTCCTAAATATAAATATAATATTACGAATATAAAAATAAATCTCTTACTCTCCAGAGTTATAATAAACTTGATTAATTTAATCTGGTAAAGCTTATTATAAATATATAATATTTTTAATCTCTGTAAGATTTTTAATAACTATATTTAGAAAAGAAACTTCTGCTATTCTTTTTATAAGTATAATTATAATATTTGAAAAATTCAGAAAAATATTCTTTGAAGACTCATATTTATTATTACTTTTTTAATAATATTTATAATTATTAATATTTATTAATAAAATATTTACTTATACATGTAGATTCTTATATATAATTAATTTAATTAGAATTATATAATTTTTCTAGCAGCGTTTTACAACATTATGGCTATATAATATTATAAAATACTGGAAAGGTAATATGGATAGTATTAAAAAGCAGTTAAATATAATTTTTCAGGGTTATATAATTAAGTGTTAAAAGTATTGGTAGGCGTGCTTTTGCAGGGTGCAGAGTCTTTTTTCTTTTTCAATTAAAACTATATAATATTTATATTTATATATAAAAAATACTTGTGATTCTCTAAGTCTTTTTTGAACTTATTATATATTATGGCTATATGGATCAGGGAGAATTTTAATCCATATAAAATATTGATCTATATAAAATTCTATTTACTAAACTTACTTATTACCAGAAGAATATGAAACCTGTTTAATTATGTTAATTATTTTTAAATAAATATTTCTGCTGTAGTGTTCCTTTTTACATAGTTAATTAAAAAGAATATTATATTTTAGAGTAAATATATTAAAAATGAAATTATTACTGTTTTATGGAACATATTATTATTAATATTCTATTAAGAATAATTATTCTTCTTACTTGGTATTTTATTTAATAGGACTCTGAATTGGCCCAGAATTTATACTACCATAATAAACTATATTGTTTTATGGGCTAGACTGGTAAATCTAACTTTAAATATTTATTTATAATTATTTATAAAATATTTAAATATTCTTGTATATACACCTGCGTGTTATATATATAAAAATAAAATTTATTAAACTAACTATTCTTCTGTTTTATATAAATAGTTAGTTAATTCCGTAATTCTAATAATACTGAGATAATTTAGAAAAATATTCTTCTTCATTTATATTTATATTAAGACAGAACTTTATACCTGGTATAAACTGTATATAAAATAAATATTTTAAAAATAAATTCTGGAAGAATATATTATATATATAAATTATATAAATCAATTTTCCACTGGACCTTTTGTACTTTATTAATTGAATTTTTGGAATATATATAGTATACTTAAAATAAAATTAATTTATTAATAAATTTAATATTAATATTTTATTTTTATATGGTAGCCTCAGTGCTTATCTTAAGAAAATAATAAATATATTTATTATTAAGAATTTTTTATATTTAAAAAGTTATTACAGAGAGATTATCTAACCAAGATATTAAGTTTAATTGATGTATATATAAATATTTTATAAAATACAGCTATTCAATAAAAATCATAGTTATATTAATTGATATTAATAAAGATTTTAGTATATATTATATTAATGATTTCAAAACTTATAGAATAATAAATATTATAAAATTTAATAATTACTGCTGTATTAATAACACTTCTATAATTATTATTATTTATATAAATATAAGATAAATTAATTATAATAAGCTATTAATATTACTTCAATATTTTTCTTTATTATAACCTTTGTCTGTAACAGACTTTACCAAAAAGAAATTATTATAAGATTAATAATTTTAAAATCCAAGAAATCTACTGGATTTCTATTTAGAAATTAAAATTTATTTCAAGTCTGCAGGGAGAAAAAAATATCAGATTTGACATGAAGAATTTTTATAATCAATTATTATAAATATATATTATAAAATATCTAATAAAATAGTCAACTAGAATCTGGAAGCAGCTGTCTTCAATAGTTTATTTAGAAATAAATTTAAAAAATAATATAAAAATATATTTTGAGGATTGTATAGAATATTATACAGAAAGTCTTTATAATTTAGTAAAATATATAATATTAAATATTTTTATAGCTTCAATAAGATCAGATATGATCTTTTAAAAAATTCTCTATATTTTATATAAGTTATATAGAAATATATAAGTTATAGAGAACAGCTATGCAAAGATTAAGAAAAAATTATAGTATATATATATTAAACATTTGAGATAAATATCTTCTACATTAAATTAGTAATAGAAGATAGGATAAAAATTAAATCATTTTAATTTTTAAATATTTCAAGTAAGCTTTTCTTAGTAAATTAAAATTAAGATAAATATTGAGATAGTAGTGTTTTTATAGATTTAATTTTAATATTTTACAGATAAAATAATTAATTAAATTTTATAACATAGAGATTTTAGATAGCAGATATAGAGATATATTATTTAATTAGAATAAATTAAATTATATTTAATAGACAAGAACTTGAATATATATATCTACTCTTATTATTTAATATATTTATATATATATATTAACCTTAAAAATAATTATTCAAAACAGTAGAATCCCAGATAAGGATATGAATATTATTTATATATTGAATTGAAAGAATACCTCTGCCAGCCGGGCAAAATTAATTTTATTGTTTTTATTATTACTGAATAGATTAGTATTGTAAAAGAGATGAAATATAAAAAATAGGAAAAATTTTATAAAATATTAATTATAATCTAATACTAGAGATATCTGCTGCTTTTAAAGATTATATAATAAATATAGATATAAGACATTATTATAAACTCCAGATATATCAAAAATTAGAAGGATAATAATAAAATATTTATTCTATTAGATAATACAAATCCTCTTCAGAAAAAGATATAATATATATTAATAAAGATATTTTTATTATTCTCTTATATACCCCTGCAGTAGAAGCTTATAATATATAATTAAATAATTAAAATATATAAGAATAATAAATTTAAGAATTTTATTAGAAAAATAATTCTTTGAATGTACATAATTATTCTTCTCTGGCTTCTGTAAAATAATTATAATTAAAATCTAGAAATATATAAAATAATATACATAATCCAGATATATATTAAAATTTATAATAATATATACTTAATTTAGAGTAATATTTACTATAAAGTAAGATTCAGAATATTATCTGGACCAGATATTTCATAAATCTAATTTAATATATAATTTTATAAATTTCATATAAAATAATTTACAGTATATATAATAATAATAGATTATATAATATAATATTTTATAAGATTACTCAGGTCAGTAATATTAATTTTAAAAAATATAGTTTTTAAAATAATCTAGCTTTCTTCTCTGGATTATTAATTAAAATATTATTATTATTTCAATTATATAAAGCAAATATAAAAATAAATTTAAGACTATTTTAAATTTATATTTATTAAACTAATTATTAGAATTTTTATGCAGACTTACTTCTCTCTTTAATCTATTTATTCTATTTAATTCTTAATATTTTGATAGTTATTTTCTTTATTGAATATTAAGTTATATAAAATTTATAAATGCAGTCAAAGATATTATACTTTATTTTATAAAAAATATAATATATATCTCTTATCAGTATCATCTTTATAAAAATGGTTAATATTTTTGTAATTTTCTATATAATATTGACAGACTAGATACTTGCAGCAGTATTAATATATATATTTATAAATTTAATATTTATAATATTATAAAATGCGCTGATCCTGATAATAAATTATATTAATAATAATATTATTATTATTGAATAAAATCTTTATAAATAAATAACCTAGCTAACAGTATAATTATTAGCAAATTTTATTATAAAAATATAAAAAATAATTTTTTCTAAATATTTCTTTTCAGGATCTTACTCAGCTAATATATATAAGATTTATTATTATGATAATTTAATAATAAATATTAATAGTAATAGATGTTTAACTAGTTTATATTAATGTTCTAAAAATTACTTTTTCTGATTATATTAATATTTATATTAATTAAAACTATAATATATTTATAATATTTGTACTATATCTATATCTAAGATTTCAATTTACATAATATTTATATAAAATATTTTATATTTTTTATATTATATATATTCAAAATAATATTATTATTTAAAAGATTTATCCAGCTGTAATCTTATAGCTTAAAATTTTAGAATCTTTATAAATAATAATACTTTTATCAATTTAATTACTTAAAATTAAATTTCTATATTAAAGGAGCTAAATTACTATACTATAAATTTTTGATATATATAATTTTAAATTTTTTATTAGAGGCTTTGACTTAACTGAAATTCTAGAAGTTCTAATAAGAATTAATTAAATTAGACTAGTACTACTGTTTTTAATATCTATTCTATTAAATTATTTAAATATATATAATCCAGAGATTAATATAAATCCTTTTTTTATTACTTCTAAGTATAATTACAATATTAAGACTGCAGATATTATAGAAGCTTTATTTTTTAATATTATAACAGACAGTTAATTTATTATAAATATATAATATTCTTCATTTTTATAAGATTCTTGATTATTATATTCAGAAATAAGACCTTTATTCTTTTTACAGATATAATAATACTCTTTAAAAGTTTATATCTATTATTACTTTTCTGAAAATATTTATAATTATTAATATTATTTAGTAAGATATTCACTTGAATATATATATTTTTGTATACAGTTAATTTAATAATTTGAAATTATATAATTCTTCCAGCAGCTTTTTATAATATCGTAGCTATATAATATTAAAAAACACCAGAAAAGTACTGTAGCCGGTATAAAAAGGCAGTTAAATATAGCTTTTCAAGGATTTTGACCCTTAGAAAGCCTTGGTGGGCGTGCTTTTACAGGGGTACTAGTTATTAAGTATTAACATAGATAGTATAGTTTTAATCTAGCAGCTAAATAATTATGAGGATAACTAGCAAAATCACTTATATCTCAGACTATATAATATATATATATATAAATATCTATTCAATGCAAAATACTTGCAATTCTTTAAAATCTTCTTATATTTATCTTAATATATTACTTTGCTTATATAGATTATAAAAAAACTCTAATCTATATAAATATATTTATCTACCTCAGATCCTGTCCATTAAATATATTACATTACAAGAGAAATATAAGATCTATATAATTATATTAATTATTCTTAAATGTTTTTATTATAATATTCTTCTTTATATAACTGACAGGGGGGTATGTATTACTATTAAAATAAATATATAAAAATATCATTTTTAGTATTTTATAAATTATAATTACTTTCTTTTTCTAGTATCTGATTTCAGTAAAGCCCTGAATTAATCTAGAATTTGTATTATAATAATAAATTATATTATTTTATAAATTAGACTAGGTCTGATCTCAAGTATTTACTTATAATTATTTATAAAATATTTAAATATTCTTGTATATATACCTGCATGTTATATTTATAAAATTAAAATATATTAAATTAACTTTATAGCTCTGATAATCCTAATATAATTTTTAAAAAAAAAGTTTTAATTTATATTTATATCAAGTAGAGCTCTATACTCAATATAAATTAATATATAAAATAATCATTTTAGGAGTGGATTCTGAGAGAATTCTTTATTTATAAAGACTATAAAGATTAGTTATTAAACTTTATATATTTCATTGATTAAAGTCTTAAGATATAATATACTAAAAACAGAATTAATTTATTAATGTATTTAGTTTTAGTATTCTACTTTTATACAGTATTCTCAGTGCCAATTTTAATAAGATGATTAGTATATTTATTACCAGAGATTTTTCTATGGCTGGAAAATTACTATAAAAAGACTTTTTAATTAAAATATTAAAATCAGTTAATATATATAATAATATTATATAATATATATTAATTTAATTAATAACAGCGAACGAAATCAGTATAAATCTGGATAATAATTTAGTTATTAATAAAAATAAATATATTATATATATCTGAAAACATAAAGATCAGTAAAATAAAGAAATATAATTCTTAATATAATCTATGAAAAATAATTATTTAATAAGAACTAGAAGTACATTGATACTAATAAAATTTTCAACTATATATTATATAAATTATTTAAAATTTGTAGAACAGTTAATACTATAGAATCTGATAATTATTATTATCTTCATATTATTTCTATGGCTGCTGCTGTCAGTATAAATATAAAATAATTTAATTATATTAAACTATTAAAATTATATAAATTTTTTCTTGAATTTATAATCTTTATCTGCAGCAGGCTCTACTAAAAAATTGTTTTATAAATATAAAATCTAAAATTAACTAAATCTACTGAATCTTTATTTAGGAATTGAATAAAATGTATTTTAAGTTTTTATAAAATAAAAATATCAAGTTTTATTTAGGACTTTTTCTTATAATTAGCTGTTAATTATATATATTATATAAAATGTAATAAAATAATAATATCACGATCCGCAGGTAGCTAACTTTAATGATATATTTAGAAATAAAATAAAGAATTATAATATAAAAATAAACTTTAAGAATTATACAGAATATTGTATAAAAAGTCTAATTAATTTAATAAATTACATAGTATTTAATATCTACTGGAATTTTAACGATATCAGATACTATTTTTTTAGAATATTATATATTTTATATAAATTATATAGAGCAGGTATATAAAAGCTGAATAATTAAAATTATAATATATATATATATATATATATATATATATATATATCAAGTTAAGATAAATATCCTCTGTATCAAACTTATAATTAAATAAAATAGAAATTAAATTAATCATTCTTATTTTATAATTATTGAGAATAAATCCTTCCTGACAGCTCAGGATTAAAGTAAATATTAAAATCATAAAATTTCTTTACTAACTTAATTTTAATATATTATAAATAAAAAAGTGAATTAAGCTTTATTATATAGAGAATATAAGGAATAAATATAAAAATATATTTCTATTACTTGGTATGCTTATGTATTAAAGTTAATATCATTATCTTAAATAATAAAACTCCAGATAAAAATATATTAATAATAATATATTCAAATAAAAAGAATATCTCTGCTGACTAGGCTAAGTTAATTTTTATTATTTTTATTATTATTAGTTAGATTGGTATTATAAGATAAATAAAGTATAAATAATAAAAAACTTTATAAAACATTAATTATAATCTAATATTTCTTAGAGATATTTTTTAATATAATAATAATTGTATATTAGTCAATGAGAAATTTTTAAATCTAATTAGTAAATACCAGAGATATCTATTATTTTTTTAAAAAACTATATAATGGATATAAATATAAGATATTATTATAAATTCTATAAATAATAAAGATAAAAAATTATAATAAAATACTTGCTCTGCCAGAATAATATAAATCATTCTTAGAAAGATATTATAAATTTATATTAATGTTTTTACTGTTCTTTCATATATCTTTATAATAAAGACTTGTAGTATTTTGTTTAAAAATTAAAGTATATAGTAATACTAAGTTCAAGAGCCTTATTAATTATATTTTATAAAATTAAAAAATAATAATTTTTCAAATCTATATAATCATCTTTCTCTAATACATATAATATATATGAAAAAGTAATTCTTATGAGGAAAGGTTTTTATCTTCTCATATATATTTGAATATATAGAAGATACTAGAGATCTGTACAAATATCTATAATAAAAATAATTCTATAATCTTATTTAAACTTTTATCCCCAAAAGAGCTTCTTTTAATTTACCTGTAGATAATAATTATGTATGAATTTAATTCATATAATAAGTAAATTCTTTAACTAAAAACTTACTTTAGTAAATTTAATCTAGTTATATATTCTTATTAACCGAAATGGATGGGCCTAGAATTTAATTTTATATATAATAATAATAAAATATTACAAAGTCTCTGAATAGTATATCTATTTATATTAAAGAATTTTAAATAATTAGAAAGCTATAGTAAGGCTAAAAACTTTAATATAATTAATTAAAGAGCTAGAATAAAATCAGAGAATCTAATGTAATTAATTAAAGTTAAAGAAAGCTAGAATTATACTTAATATATTTTAGAATAAATAAAACTTTGTAGAAAAAAAGACAATTATAAGAAAATAGTTTTTATAAAAATAATTATTTATCTTTTCTTGTGTGTATCTGAATATATAAAAAATTCTAAAAATCTGCAGATTTATCCGCTGGATAATAGTTTTATAATCATATTTTAAGATTATATTCCTAGAAGAGTTATTTACATGTTTCTTATAGTCTGAAAATTAATTATAGAATTATATTATTTAGATAAAACTAAATAATAATTATTTAGGAGCTTTAAATAATAAAAGATATAATTTAATAATTTCATTTATTACTGATAATTAATTTATAGGATTTATCTATATATTATAATTTATTAAGATATATACTAATACAGGATCTTCAAATATATTGCTTATTATTTATATATTGATAAAATAAAAAACATTTTTATAATTAAAATTCAGATAATTATCAATATACAGAGAGCTAGAATATTTAATTTTTTTATTTATGTTATATTTGCTAGATAATAAACTGCTGCTATATGTTTTAGATTATAATATTTATAATACTTAATATCAAATATAAAATTATTTATTTGTAAAATCTTTTATTATGTTTAAATTTATCTTCAAATTTTAATTATTTGAAAGTTTTTTATAAATTATTCCTAATACTCAGATATATGAATAATGTTTCATTAAGTTTTAATATATAATTTTGAAAACTGGATATATTACTAATTAATATATTATATAAATTTATATATAAATTAGTATTTTTATTTCATATTTTAATAATATTAATTAATATTCCTGTACAGAATCTTAAACAGAATCTTAAAATTATCAATTTATGAAAAAAGAAAATTATAATATTCTAATTAAAATAAAATAAATTAATTATTAATAAATATTTTATTGTTATATTATTTCCACTCGAAAAACAACAGGAAGTAAAAATAAAAGATAAGATCTATTGTTATCAAATTATTTTAAATAAAATAAATCTTTTAAAAATTCTTTATATAAGTTCTATGAATATAATATTTGATTATTTTTGTATTATAAAATTTTGATTTATTATAGATCTAGCTAGCGGTCTTATAATTGTTATATATATAAAATCTTTCTTATTTTTTTAAAGATTTTTTTATTATAAGAAATTGGTGAAAAGATTTTATTATTTAAAACATTATTATGTTATATTTTTTATTATCGTATCTAAATTTATTAATTATTTCTATAATTATAATTCTCTAGGCATGTTTCTCTTCTTATATAATTATCATCTTAATATAATAATATTTTTATTTTTAAAAGATCTATGTAATTCAAAAATCTTCTTAATTTTAATATTGATTAACTATTTAGTATCTATAGCTTCAGTTACTTAAAAAAGACTTATAATAAAATTATTAAAAAATTCTTATGTCTTTTTCAAATATATATCTAAATATAAAATATTATTTTATTTATTAACTTTTATGGATAGAGTATTCAGAACTGCTAGGAGTAATATAAAAACTTAATAAATTTACTTATACAAATATATATTAATTACTATTCTGCTTAGAACTGATTACTAATCTTTTATAATATTACAAAAATTCATAAAGTATAATATAAAAATAAATTATATAATCTTATTAATTTTATATAAATTATTAAATTACAGCAAGCCAGCTGATCTACTTTAATAATAAATAATAAATATAAGATTTTATATATATTTTTATTAGTTATACAGAAATCTCTAGAAAATTAATTATTGTATATATTTCTGCATAGTAATTAATATTAAAATTTATTTATTATGATATTATTTAAAATTCTAGATTAGAGATATATATTAAACTGTGTTTATGTATTAAAAAATTATTATTATATGAATTATATGATTATATACATTATAAGTCCTATAATTAAGGACTGTATTTTAATATTTCAAATATAATAATAATTTATAGATATTTCATAATAATTATAATAATATTAGTAAAACATAAACATTATAATTTTTATAATTATATTATTTATTAACTATTTATTATTTTAGAAGAATTAACTGCTGAGATAAATAACTCAAATAAAAAATAAAAAAATATATCTTTAAATATTCTATTCAAACTATTTTTTATTGATTTAGAAGGGAAGATACTATGACTATTTATTATAACCTTACTAAAAAAATCTATATAAGTTTCTAGAAATTTATTTCAAATTTTTAATAATAAAAAAGAAAAGACTGTTATAAATCTTTAAAAGTAATTTTTAAAATAGGATTTATACATGATTAATAATGATATAAATGAAAATAAAACTTAAATATAAAGTATAGAAATCAAATATTATTTAATGTTATTCTATATTTTAAATTTTTTATAATAATTAAATCTAAGATTTATATATAAGTAACATTTAATAATAATATATTTATAAGCATACACCTGATTTTAGCTAGAAAAATATAAACTAGGTCATAAAAAATAATTTGTTACGTAAAAAATTAAGTAATTCTTAAAATATATATTATAGAATAGAGAATTATAAAATTGCTCTTATTCTTTTAAAGAAGATTTAATATAAACTTACAAGTACTAGTAATCAACTTTATAATAATGTTTATAAATAATAGTAAATCTGTTTTAACCATAAAGTATAACTTTTTTATAATTAAAAACTATATATAAAAAAGAAAATTAGCTGTAGGAAAATAACTATGTATTCATATAAGAACTAAAATGTTAAAAAAACATTTTTATAATTTATTTTAATATAAATAAATAACTACTTGCAAGAGAAGATCCTGATATATTTTATAATATAAAAATATAAATAGATTTAATAAAATATTTATAAGAAAGAGATTATATTATATTTATTCTTATAATATAGAATTAATCTTAAGATTAAGTTTATAAACAATTATAAATTTAAAAGTTAATTTAATTTATAAAATATTTTTACAGAGCAAAAGACGGTAATAAAAATTAAATAAAAATTTAAATTAGAATTTAAAATTATTCATTAAATACCAGTCCTATTTACGTAGAAAAAATTAGAAATCTATAAATATATATATAATAATTATAAACTAATCAAACAAAGTGTTACGAATAAATACTTATTATTATAAATTAATAAATATATTAAATATTTTATATATTTTAATTTATTTAGCTTACTTTCTATGTCTACTATAAAATAAAAATTATAATATTGTATATAAGATATACAAAATATATAATTATTTATATTTTTATAGGTGAGATCTCTTAGTCTTACAATACTTTCTAATTATTACTTAGATTTATAATTTATTCAAGTAAATTAAGTTATTTATAAAGATTGATTGAAAATATTCATATTCTTTTGCATTCTTTTATAATTACTTCTATATTAATCTTATAAATTACTAGATTTAAATATTTAAAACCCTCCTTGCAAGTAGAGTTTCTGATATTTATATAAACATTATTTAATAAATTATTTTATAAGATTTGAGTAACAAAATTATAAGAATAAATATAACAAAATATCATAAAGAATATTTCTTGATAATAAATATAAAATATAAGAATCAATCTTTTTAGACATATTAGAATTAATTATTTCCTTTCTATAAATATTATAATATTTACACCTGTCTGTGAACTTATATATTAAATTTCAAATAAATTTTATAATAGTATTATTATCAGTATAAATATTTCTTTTAATACTTATTATAAAAATTCTAAAAATTTAAGTTTTTATGAGAATATTATCTACTTTACAGTTATATATAATATTATTATTAAATAGGACTTTAATTTATTTAATTTATTCAATTAAATATTTTATTAAAATTAATTTTACTTATTCAGAGCTAGTAATAACAGAATCATTTACATATATATTTTTTTGGTTAAGATTTGGAACTGACTATTTATAATATTTTATCAAAACCTTAATATTAGAAAATACTGTCTGCTAAAATCTATAAAGAATCATTTCTTATAAATATATTTATTCAAAACACCCTAATAAAATATAGTAAATTCCATTATATAAATATTCTTTTCTTTATTTAAATATATAAATAGAAATAATATTATATTATTTTCAATAGAATTTGATTGATTGATTGATTAATTTATTCAGATATGCTTATGTCAGCCCTACAGCCAAGTAGCAGATAATATTAATCTAGTAGCCAGACATTGCACTGTTGAGCGGTAGGTCGATTATATTGTGTTAATATCTACAGATTTGACCAGTTGGCTGTGTTAGATTAATTATATAATCTTTTATCTAACCACTGCAGGCACTCTTTATTGCCTGTACGGAAGAGATAAATAAATTCTTAATTTATAATATAAGATTAAGGCATCTAGTATCATGGTTGATTAGGTTAAATTACCAAGATGAGAGATTCTTACATTATCTTATTCAATAATACTTTTTATAGATTTAGGAAAGTTATTCCATTATGTATAGTATTTATAGGGTTTATAATATTTATAGTATTTATAATATTTACAGTGTCTGTAATATTTAGAGTATATTAAAATTTAATATTAAGATATAGAGTTAATCTGCCAGCTGTTCTGAAGTATTGAAAATATTCTTAAATAAATATTTTATAAAATTATCTATCAGAATATTATTTTTTATATTAATATATTATATTTTAATAAATCCCTCTTCGATTTCTGCTTGAATAAAGTAATATTAAATACTAATATACTTAATATATTTGTATAATATAGGATTTTTTATTAGTATCAGGGCACCCTGGTTATCTCTATAAATATAAATAAATTTTTCTTAAAAATATTATAGTTTTTCTAGTAATTTTTGAAATTAAATAGTCTTTTTAATTATTTCTGATTCAGCCATATATTCAGCCTTATATAAGAATAATATAACTGTAGGTTATTTTTTTAAATTCTAAAAATTACTTCCTTTTCTAAGATAAAGATATAATTAAAGATAAAATATTTATTATAATAATCTTAAGCCCAGTTAGTATTAATAATATCTTATATTTATATATTTTTTTATTATAGATAAATACTAGATTCTTTATTTTATTTTAATATTTATATATCTAATCAATTATCTTGCTGTATTATCAGGATAAATTAATTATATATTTATTAAATTATAATATAGTATATACTAAATTAAAGCAGGTTTCTAATATTATATATATTAAGAATTCTATTCTTGATTAATATTTAGTATAGAATCTTATATTAATTAATTTATTTTCAAGTTTTAATATTAATTAGTAGCTAGAATTTATTAATATAAAGACAGAGTATATATTAGAGTTAATGATTTTTTCATTATATATTTAATATAGATTTTTCAATTAAGTTAGATTACATTTATATATTTATTTCTGAATATTTTAATTTTAAGATAATATCTATAAAGATTTAGATCAGATATTTAAAATTCTTGATTTAATATTATCTTAAAGTCTCAGATATATAATTTTGATAGTTTAAGTAATAAAAATTATTAATATAAAAATAATTATTTAATTATTATTCTTATAGATAAATATTTGAGAGTCTTTACTTATAAGAATAAAAACCAAGATTAATTAGAAAGATTATAATATACTTATACTAAAAGTATAAGAATTATTTTAGTCTATATAATATTTTCCAGAATCTGTATATTTTATCAATGTTAATAAAATCTTTAAAATTAGTTAATTATATAATATATATAATCTTTTTTACTAGTTTAATTAAGAAGGCTGTTTTAATATTTATTTATTTAATATATTATTTTTATATTATTATAATAATAAAGAGGACTTTATAGCTTATAAATTTTATTATTATTATAAAGATTTCTTTATAATTAATTTTATATTATTATAAAAATCCATAGACTATCTATCAGATCTTATATTTAAGTAATTCCTTTTCTAAATTAAATTTTATTTTATATTTTTAATATACAGTAAGAACAGTGCGGCCAGATGAAAAATTAATTAAATTTTAAATATAATTTTTATTAATAAATTATATTTCTCTTTTATATCTTATTTTTATTATTTATTTAAAATCTTTTAATTATTTATTTATATATCAAGGGCTCTTATATATTTAACTTTATAATAATAATAAAAGCCAAATCTTATCTTTATTTAGTAATTATAAGTAGAATAGTAATTTGTTTATTACTAGCTAGCTATATTATTTAATAAATAATTAATTTAGTCCTGTATATTACAGAGAAGTGTACTTATATATTTTAATATAAATATTTAAAATATAAGAAATAATAAAATATTATTTATTTTCTTTTTTTAGATAATATTTTCGTGCGAGAGATCTCTGGTATATTTATAAATACTAAATTTTATATGATTATTAAATAATTTTTTCCTCAACTTTAAAAACCAGGATTTCATAATTAATATCTAGAATAATATTAAATATAGTTATCAGAGTATTAGTTTTATTAAAGATAATATTTCATATATATATTTAAGATATTGGTAGTTAATCTTTTAAATATAATAAAAATTATAGGCTTCATAGCTAATTAAAATATATTTTTAATTTATAATTATTAAACTTTTTCAGCAAGGCACAGAGAACTACTTTTTAAATTAATTAAATTAAAAATTCTAAAATAAGTAATATTAAATTAATAATTATAAATAATCTTCTAGGATATACTGCAGGATAATATTCTTAAACTAGTATAATTATAAATATACATTATAATTTTAAATAATTTCAATTATAGATATTAGAGAAGTCAATAATCTTTTAAAAATTGAAAATTAATTTAAAAGTTTTTATTAGTTTTTTCACTGACACTGTTCTGTTCAGGATCATAAAAAATTATTAAATTAGATAATATATTTTTTAAATTCAAATTTTTTTATTTTTAATTAATATACTCCTCCCTGTTATTACTTTAAATATATATAATATAAATATTATATTTTTATATAATCTGTACATACTAGTTCTGGAAGACCTAGAAAATATCTTTATTATAGAAATATAATTATATAACCCGTGTATTATTATCTATTAGTATTATATAATATAGTTTATTAAAAGTACTCTTTATAGGAAAGAAGCTGATATTAATATATATTTATATAAAAAAAGTACTAGCATGTTATAATAAAATAATAAATTATGTTTTATATAATTTTATATATAAATATAATTTACTGGAGGTATTAATTATATAATTAAATATAATTTATTAATTAAATCTTATTATTTATAAAATATTATTATAACTTATGTGTCCCAGGTATTTATATTAAAGATTTAAAAATATTATATTTTTTCTTAATAATTACTTATACTAGTACTGTATATATTGAAAGTAGTATTAAATAAAGTTATATATAATTTTATAGTAATTAGAATAGTAAGGTTAAGTTAATAAAAGTCTTATTTTTCAGGTAGCTGTAGTAATAATTATTTTATTTGATATAATATTAATTTTTCTTTTAAAAGATAGTTAAGTAGCTCTGTTTATTTAGAATATCTATAAATAGAAAATTCATACTTAGTATTAGAATATAAAAAATATTATATACTAGAATTCAGTACAGGCATCTATTATATAAAATATATAATAAAATAATTTTTTACTTCCTGCCGCATGGATATAAGAAATATTGAATATAATACTATTAATAATAATTTTTTAATCATAATATATATATTAAAAAATACCTGAATCCAGGTATTAAAATAAAGGATATTTAATATTTTTAATAGATAGGCTTCAGGTGTTAAGGATTTTTATATAAAATTTTCAAATATATTTTTTCAGAGGCCTCTCTACAGCCGTAATTAAAATTTTTTTTATTTTAAAAATTATTATTCTCTTATTAATCTTTTTTTATTTTTTCCAGTATCCTAGCTCTTGATATCTGATTTATTTATAGAAATTATAATAAGATTATATTTATTTATTTATACTGTTTTAGGCTAGTAAAGTTTAAATAATATTAAGTTATTTTTTAACAAAATCTAGTAGAAAAGCAGTAATATATATAATTATATTTTAAAAAGTTATCTTACAATCTTTATTTAGTAATGTCTTGTAATTCTTAACCTTGTAAATTAATTTATTATAATATATTAAATTATTAAGATTAATAATCTTTTTATTCTGCTGTAGTAATAGGCAGAAAAATTTATAAATATTTATAAGATCTTTTAAGAAGAGTATATTTATTATTTCAAAGTTAATTTCTACTAATGACTCGGTAATAATTAATTACTGTTAGATTATTATAAATTTATTTATATAATTAATGAATAATTTAAAGTTACCTAGTTATAGAAATAATAATCTTTTCATTAAATTATTTAATAATAAGCTTTTTTTATCTACTAGTTTATTTTAAAATATTTATATATATTCTGACAGTTCATGTTGTTTATTAAATTAAATATTATATTATTATATATAAATATTTTTAAAATATTTCTAATCTTCTAATTTAATTTAATTTTAATGAAAATAAAATTAATAAGCTCTAGTGGGGGCATATTTTTAATATAAATTAAATTATTTAATCAAAAAGATTAATTATATTAAAAAAAATAATTATACTTTTTTTATCTATAAGATATTTTAAATTATTTTTAATTATTTTTTATAGTTATTTCATCCCCAGAGTTTCTTGATACATAAAAAAATAAACTTATTATTTAATGTTTTGTAATGTAACAAATTCTATCTGGAGATATAAATTAGAATATGTTTAAATTTAATAATAAAATTTTAAAATGTTTTATAATGACCTGGGAGACTTTATATAGATAAGTTATTTTAAGATTAGTTTCTTTACTGGTATTGGTAAAAAGTATAATATTTTAAACAATTATATTTTAAATAATTAATAAAGCAGTTACTTATACTGCTGTTACTAGGGATTTAATCTTATATTTATAGAATTTTTTTAGTAATTGAGCTTTAGTGAGAAGTAAGATATTTTTATAAATAATCTTGATATTATTATTTTAAGATTTTGAAAAACCTTCGCGTAAGTAATATTAAAATAGATATTATTATATTACTTAACTGTTTTAATAGCTAGTGGTCCTAGTATCTTAGTAGATTATATAGCATTTTATAATATAAATAATTCCAGACTTATAATTTATTAAGCGGTAGGTTGATTATATTATATTAATATCTATAAAATTAACTAGTTAGCTGTGTTAGATTAATTATATTATTTACAATCTTTTATCTAGCTGCTGTAGGTACTCTTTATAATTTATATAGAAAAAATAAGTGAGTTCCTAATTTACAATATAAGATTAAAGTACCCGGTATGGTGGTTAGATCAAACTGCCAAGGCCAGGTGCTTTAATGCGTGTGTTAGAGTCAAAGATAATAATTATAAAGAATAATATTTTATATAAAAATATAAATATTACTTATATATTTAATTATAAGAAGATTCCTGTTATTACTACTAAATGAATTATTATAAAATAGATAAAATATAAGAAATAATAAAAAATCCTGTAAAATATTAATTATAATTTAATATTTTTCAAAGATACTTTTTAATATAATGATAATTATATATTAATGATTAAAATTTTTCTAAGTCTAATTAATAAGTACCAGAGGCACCTGCTCCTTTTAAAAATTATATAATAAATATAAATATAAGATATCATTATAAGTTCTAGATTTATTACAATTAAGAAAATTATAATAAAATACCTGCTCTGTTAAGCAGTATAAATCTTTTTTTAAAAAAATTATAATATATATTATATTTATTAAAATATTTTTATTATTATTCTATATACTTCTGCAGCATGTGATAGAATAACCCAGCTATCGGGATAAAAGTCATCGGGATAACATATTATAATGGTTATGAGAGTCGTGAGGTCATCAATAGAGGTTCTATACCTCTCCGATACCTATAAGGTACCGATCCCTTTGTAATGAGCTACTGATCCCTCAAGGATCAGTCTATCTCGTGGATATAGGGTACCTTTGTTATTATCAGATGAATATACAGTGTTTAGTGGCTGATTCCTTACCTAGTTGACAGGCTTTCTACCCTGATAAGTAGATCCTATCACAAGCAGGAGTTTAACATGTTTAATTAAATAATTAAAATATATAATAATACTAGACTTAAAAATTCTATTAATTATACTCAGCAAGATTATAGAGTAATCATTTTTTAAATTTATATGGATATTTTTATTTAGCTTCCGAAGAATAACTATAATTAAAATTTAGAAGTATGTAAAATAGTTTTTATTACAAAATTAAATTTAAAATATTATCTAGACCAGGCACTTTATATATTATAATTCAATATATATTTTTATAAATTTTTATAGAATAATTTACAGCATACATAATAGTAATAGATAGTAATATTCTATAATATCAGTTGAAATAACGATATTAATCTTAGAGAAAAATATCTTTTAAAATAATCTAGCTGTCCTTTCCAGATTATTAATTAAGATATTAACTAATATATTACTGGGGACTTATAAGGCGGGTATAAATATAAATTTAAAAATATTCCTAATATAAGTTTATCTTATTAACAACTAGAATCTCTATGAAGATTTATTTTTTTAATTCATTTATAATATATAATTCTTGATATTTTAGTAGTCACTTTATCTGCTAGATATTAGATTATATAAATATAAATATTAATATAATCAGAATAAATTTTCTGAAATATTAATATAAGCTAGCTGACTATTTATCTCCTATTAATATTTATTACTAGATTTAATATTATACTGACAGATATTATATGTATTAATTGAATAAAGTCTAAAAAGATTTGGTCAAAAGAATTTTTTTTTATTTTAATAAGAAAATCAAATAATAATTTATTATCAGCTGGATTAGCTGTACAGAGATCTTATTTAATAATAATAATATTAATATATATATTTATAATTTTAATACTTATAATTTTAATACTTATAATATTTTAGATTACACTGATTCTAATTATAAATATATATATTAATATTATTATAAGTACCCGGGCTGTATGTACTATATAAAAAATTATAAAAATATAAATATCTTTATTAAAATAGTATTAATAAAGATTATATATATTATATTCTTTATAATATAAAATATTATATCTTTGACTGTAAAGATCTGTAAATAAAAAATATATTTTTGAAAATATTTTATTGTTGAATTTTAAATTATACTACTAGAGATCTTATTAGTTTTGCATTTGAATATTATATATAGAAGAAAGTCTTTTAGTAAACTATTTATTATCATTATAATTAATACATAACTTATTATCATTATGTTACAGAGGTGAAGATTATATTAATTATATTATTTTAAATAAAATTATGTTTACTTAAAAATTAAGAAAAAAATTATAATAATCTAAAATATGAATTATTTTAATAAGAATTATGAAAGCTCCTAGGCTCAGCTATAAATTAAATAATTTTATATTAAAAAATTATACTGAATCTCAGAATACTGAATAAAATTGTCAAAATAATAAAGAGATTTATAAAGGTATCTTCTATAAAAATTAATAATAATATAATAATAAATATCAATAATAAGAAATTTTCTTCATAGAGGACCCGTAGCTGTCCAGACTAATAAAATTAAATTTAGTTATTGTTAAAATAATAACTATATAAATCTTAATAATAGAGATAAAGATCTTTTAGATCTTATTGTTGATCAGAAAAATACTAAGAATAATAATAATTATTATAAATAATTATATTCTAAATTAATATACTACAGATTAATCATTAGAAAAGCCTCCCAATTATAATATATTTTTAATAAAAGAAATATAAGATTATAATATAATTATTTAGAAATTATATTTAAATTATAATATATTTTGCATTAATACACAAATGCATATTCTATTGATTTACTTTTATATACTTATATAATTTATTTTAAATAATATATTTAAGAAATCAGTCTGAGTCTACCTTTTTAGTAATAAAAAATAGATCTAAAAATATAATTTGTCTAATATTATTCTTAATATTTTAATATTTTAATTCTCTAAGACCTTGTTAAGAATAAGATTAAAAAATATATATGATATTTATAATCTGAAATTATATTTTAATATTAGAAATTCTTTATAAAGCTATAAGTATCTGTGGTACGTATTTAATTATTTATAATTTTGATTTATATTATCTAATATAAAATATATTAAAAGCCTGAAGCAGAGATCCTGATTAAACTAATTACTAATTATAATTCTATTTTAATATTATTACTCTTTAAAAAATAATTATATATAAAAAATAATTATAAGTCTATTATTAATCTCATATAAATTATTTTATAATTTATAAATTAATAAATTAGCTGCCAGCTTTACAATAATTAATAATAAAATATTAATTATAATTTAATATGAATTTGATTTAATCTTTAATCTATTAGAATATTTATATGAAAATAGTGTGATTAGATAGCTATTAATTAAAATTATTTAAAAAGTTTTAACTATATATATACCCTCCCTGGGTGCAAATATTACATTATTAAATAATATTATATTATTCTATATTAATAGTTATAGGGATAGTTAATAAAATACATTTAAAAAATTAACTTTATATAATAATCCTATTCAGAATATAGTAATAAAGTTAAATAAATAAATAAATAAATAAATAAATAAATAAATAAATAAATAAATAAATAAATAAATAAATAAATAAATAAATAAATAAATAAATAAATAAATAAATAAATAAATAAATAAATAAATAAATAAATAAATAAATAAATAAATAAATAAATAAATAAATAAATAAATAAATAAATAAATAAATAAATAAATGTAAAAATAATATAAATATATATACTCAGAAAAGGATAAGAAGTGATTTTATATATTTTAATATCTAATAAATAAAGTAACTACTAAAATATTAGAAATTATATATTATAAATAAATTAAAAAAAGAATAACTCTATATAAAAATTCGAGTAATTAATATTATAAATAGAAATTATAAATAATTTTAAAATTATTGTTCTACTTGTTTTATATAATCTAAATAATAACAATATTTTAATTCATAATCTAGAAGAGAAAGCTAGATTATTTTAAAAAGGGTTCTTTTTAAAATTAAGATTACTAATCTAAATAATATAAAATATTATTATATATACCACAGACTATTCCACAAGAAATCTATAAGATTATATTCTATATTATATTTTATAAAATATCTAGCCCAGATAATAATTTAAATATTATTTCAGATTAAGTAAATATTATAAATTTTTATTATTGAGATATATTAAAAAATAGAAATATTTTTATAAATGTATATTATATCTTTCCCTGGAGAAAGTCTATGCTGTTTAATGAATAAATATTTTATTATTATTTTTCTAATTTTTAATATATTTAGGACTTGAAATAATGTTTTATATTTATATTCAGTATATAATCTTTAAATATATCAAATATTTTTAGTACTTGTTAATTAAATTTAAAAGTTTTTTCATAATTATTATCAAATCATTACCATACTGAGGGATATTTTTAAAAAATATTAAGTTATAATTCATAATTTATATAATTCTCTATTATCTTTTACATTAGATTTATTTTATAATATTAATTTACTTAATAATAATAATAATAACAAATTTTTTAATTAAAGATATAATAATATTTATATCCTTATTTAAGATATTTTAATGTAAAATAATTATTTTTAATTTTAACACGTGTATAAACATGTTAAATAATAAGAATAAATATATATATATATATATATATATAAATTCATATTAAATATAGCTTGATTTATTTAATTACATAATATATTTTATATTATTTATTTTTAGTCTCTGTATTATAGAACTTAACTAATTATTTTATTTATAAGATATTAAAATTAAATTTAGGGAGGCACTACTATTATACCAGCCAGGCGTTCTTTATACTGGTCTTTACTCATGCCATATTCTCTATTCATTTTAAGAGGAAAGGTCTCTTCTATTTAAAATATAGTTTTTTTTACATTATTTACTCTCTTTTTAATCAAGTTATTTATTTGCCTGAGATACTAAAATCATGTCTCAGAAATAAATTTCTTAAACAAGTAAGTAGTATATTTCTGTCTGTAATAGAAATTAAGCTTTATCTTTAATAAACAGAACTTTATCTTAAATAGAAAAGATCTTTTTTTTAACATAGATGGAAGATGTGGCATGAGCAAAAGCTGGTATAAAGAAAGCCTGACTAGTGTGGCAATAGTGTCTCCCTAAATTTATAAAAAAATTATTTTAAAATCTACCTTGATCCTCATCTATTAGGAAAACAATATTTAAAATAATGGGACATTAATTTAATTAATTTAATTTTTATTTTATTCATATTATTAACTTGATATGGGAGATAATTATCTTTAATTTTTTAATATATATATATTATAATTCCAATCTTTTAATTTCTATACAGCTGCTTTACATGACTTATATAAAATATAAAAAATATTTTAGAAATAATATTTGATATTCTTATAATCATAGAAAAGATCCAGTACTGTATATTTTATTAAATTATAAAAAGTTTTTATATAGTATTTTATATAGCTTTAAGATTTATTTTTATATTATATTTTCTTATTTTATTTTTAAATAAGCTGTTAAAGACAGCTGCCTATCAATTCTAGTATTATTATCTTATTAAATATTTTATAATATATAATTAATAATTGAGTATATGAAAGAATTTTAAATAAAGTCTGATACTCTTATCTCTGTAAAAATTTAAAATAAATCTTATATAATATTTTTAAATAAAGATCTAATAAATTTATTTAGTCTTAAAATTATTAACTTTATAATAGTTTTCTTTTAGTAGAGTTTACTACATATAAAAGTAATAAATTTAAAAAAGAATAATCAAGCAGTATCAGTAGTTTAAGATTTTTACATAAGCTTACATAAATAACAGTAGTTATAGTAGTAATATTAATATAATAATAATTATAAAATTTTATGTAAGTAACTACTCTATAAGTTTTAATATAATATTGATAATATATATTAAAGAACTTATTAATATTAATATAACTTTGATTTTTATTAAATAATTATTTTTAATTATATTATTGATTGATTGATTGATTGATTGATTTATTCATACACGCTTATGTCAGCCCTACGGCCGAGTGGCGGATGGTATTGATCTAGCAGCCAGGCATTGCACTGCCAAGGTGGCTAGAAGGATTACTTGTATCTAGGGCCATGTGATATTTATATATATAAAATATTTATAATTCTCTAATCTCTTTATATTTATCTTGATGCGTTGCTTTGCCTATATAGATTAGAGGAAACTCTAGTTTATATAGAAATATTTATCTACCTGAAGTCTTGTTCACTGGATATGCTTGCCGCCAGGAAGATATAAGACTTATTTAGCTATACTGATTATTCTTAGATAAATATTTTTATTGTAGTATTCTTCTCCGCGTGGCTGGCAGGGGGAGTGTTATCATTAGAATAAGTATATAGAAAAATAGGGTCACTTTTCTCTACCAGTATTTTATTCAGTGGGGCTCTGAATTAGCCCAGGATTTATATTATAATAATGAACTGTGCTGTTTCACAGGCTAGACTAGTAGATCTGATTTTAAGTATCTGCCTGTGATTATCTACAGGAAGTCTTGATTTGAATATCTTTGTATATATGCCTGCGTGCTGTATGCATGAGGATAAGATATATTAGATTGACTGTTTTTTTGTCCTGCATGGGCATTTAGTCAACTTTATAACTCTGATAGTGCCGAGATAGTTCGCGAGAGTAATCTTTCTGGTTTGTATCTGTATAAGGGCAGAGCTCCACGCTCGGTGTAAGCCTGCATGCAGGGTGAGCACTTTGGGGGTGGGCTCTGGAAGGATGCGTCGTGTGTATAGGCCATGCGGGTTGGTTGCCCACTGGGCCTTCCATGCTTCGTCGGTCAAATTAATAATTATAATAATCTTATTATGTTAATTTTAGTATTTTTAAAAATATATGATATAATTATTTTTATTAATAACCAGACTGCTATTCAGGCCTGTATTAATTTTTTTTAATTATTATTGATTAAATTAATATATTTTATAAAATATTATTATATATATTAATTAATTTTATTATTTTAGCTAGATAATCTCCCTGTAATAGCTTTTTAATTATAAGAAAATCTTTGATAATAAATATATTAATAATTTTATTAAAACCAACGCTGCAGATACTGCCTGGAAAAAATATCAATATTAAATATATTAATAAATTAATTTTATTTTTTAATATATTATATACATCTTAAGATCTTAGCGATAATATATAAAAATCTAGTAAATAATTAATTTATATCTTTTATATATATGATATATATTATTTAGAGATTTATTATTAAAGTACTTGCCCTGCATGCAGGCTTATATTAAATATAGAATTTTATTTTAATATAAATATAAGACGAAGGATTATTTTTTTGAGTTATTTAAATATTATAAGAGTTATAAAATTTACTTAGATACTTGTATAAGATAAAAAATAAATAATTTATTTTACTTATCTCTATATATATAATATATAAATATATATATATATATAAAATATTTAAATCAAGACTTTTGATAGATGATTATAAGTATATACTTAGAATTAGATTTATTAATCTAGTTTATAAAATAATATAACTCACTATTATAATATAAATCTTAAGCTAATTCAGGGCATTACTAAGATATTAATAAAAAAATAATAATATCTCTATTTTTTTTTATAAAATAATAATAATATTCTTGTATAGAATTATAACAGAGCTGGTAACTTTAGTCTTTATATATTTATTTTAAGAATTAAGTCTCTCCAGCCAGTTATACAGATGAGGATACTATAGTAAAAATTATTATTTAAAAATAATTAATATAATCAAACAGATCTTGTATTTTTTTTAGTAATAAGTAAATCCAGCAAATAGGATCTCAGGTGGATATAATATATTTTTATATAAATCAAAGCTCCTTCTAATCCATGCAAGTAAAGCATATATCAAAATAAGTATAAAAAGATTTGAAAGATTATACATATTTCATATATATAAATATCTTTATATATATATATCATATAATCTTTGTACTTTATTAGCCAAGACCTTAAAATATATATAATATATTAAGAATCAAATTAATTTACATAAGATTAATTTTATAATTAAATAGCATTTTTAATACCAGTTTTAATAAGATACTAAGTATATTTATTACTAAAGACTATTTTATAATTACATAATTATTACAGGGAAATCATCCAGCTGAAATAATAGAATTAGTTAATATATATAATAATATTCTATAAAATATATTAATTTAATTAATGATAATGAAAAAAATTAATACAGACTTAAAGAATAAGTTAATTAGTAATAAAAATAATTATTTAATATATTTCTAAGAATACAGAGATTAAGATTCACAAAAAAAATTATAATTAGAATTATTAATAATACAATTTATAAAATATAGTAATTAAATAAGAGTCAGGACTATTCTAATTTAAAAAATTTTTAAATATACATTATATAATTATTTTATAACTTATAGGATAATAAGTATTATAAAATCTAATAATAATTGATATATTAAGATTACCTCCATAGCTATTATTATTTACATGAATATTAAATAAATTAATTGTATTAAACTACTGGTATTATTTAATAATTTTTTGTAAATTCATAATCTCTACCTGCTGCAGGCTTTACTAAGAAAATTTATTATGAAATTATTAATTTTAAAATTAAACACACATATGAAATCCGGTTTAGAAATCAAATAAGATTTATTTTAAATCTTTATGAATATAAGAATATTAGATCTTAAAATTCTTTTTATAATTTTATAATTAACTGTTAGTTATATATATAATAAAGTCTATAATAAAATAATAATACTGATTGATTGATTGATTGATTTAACGTAACCCACGGTTAGGCGGCCCAGCTGGTAATACTATATAAAAGACTCTTTTCAAAAACATAATATCTCAACTATTATAAGACTAGAAGACTCAATATTGTATAAATAAATTATAAATTATATAAATAACTAAGTAATACTTCTTAAAATTTTATATAAATATGAATAGTATCTTATCATTATATAAAATCTGTAATTTATCTGTAATTTTACATACATTACTATATTTCCGATAAGAATAATTTTGAAAATCTAGAAAAAACCATGTATTATTTAATTATATTAATTATTTTTAGATAAATATTTCTATTATAATATCCTCCTCTGCATGGCTAGGAGGGGGGGTGTTATTATTAGAGTAAATATATAAAAATTAAAATTATTATTATTCTGTAAAATAGAATTATTTTTTTAGTATTTTATTTAACAAGGCTCTGAATTGGCCTAGAATCTATATAATAATAATAACTTGCATTATTTTATATGCCATATTAATTAATTTAATTCCTAGTTAACTTCTAGTACTTACCTGTGATTATCTATAAAAAATCTTAATTCAAATATATATATATATATATGTATACGTGAAATATATAAAAATAAAATATATTAAATTAATTTTTCTTTTATCTTATATAGATATCTAGTTGATTCTATAATTTTAATAATACTAAGATAACTTATAAAAGTGATCTTTCTGATTAATATCTATATTAAAATAAAGTTCTATACTTAATATATATTATATAAAGTATTTCAAAAATAAGTTTTAAGAAATATTTTATATATATAGATTATATAAATTAATGATTTACTGGGTCTTTTATACTTTATTAATTAAGATCTTAAAATATATGTAATATACTGAGAACAACATTAACTTATTTAAAATTAAAATTATTTTATTGTTAGATAGTGTTCTCAGTACTGGCTTTAGTAAAATAATTAATATATTTATTATTAAAGATCTTTTTATAATCAGAAAGCTACTGCAGAAAGATTATTTAATGAAAATAATAAAATTTTATAATTATTATTATATTAATACTACTGTTATAACTACTGTTATTTATATAAATTTATATAAAAATCTTAAATTATTAATATTATTTAATTACTTTTTTTTAAAATATAATCTTTATATATAATAGACTCTACTAAAAAAATTATTATAAATTAATAATTTTAAGATTAAATAAGTCTGCTAAATCTTTATCTAAAAATTAAATAAAATTATTCAGTCTTTATAAGAATAAATATTAGATTTTTTAAGATTCTTTCTTATAATTAGCTACTAATTATATATATTATAAAGTATCTGATAAAATAATAATATCAGAATATATAAATAATTATTTTTAATAATTTAATTAAAATATATAATACTAGATATTTTCTATAATTTTAATAATATTAAATATATTATTTTCTAATAATTTTTTATATTTCAATATAAGCTATATAAAGAATTATATAATTTTTAAAAATCAGAATTATAGTTTATATATTTTTTTTAGTCAAATAAATATCTTCTACATTAAGTTAATAATTAAAAATAATATTAAAATTAAATTAATTATTTTAATTTATAATTATTTTAAATAAATTATTTTTAATAAATAAGATTGAATAAATACTAGAATAATAAATTTTTTATAAATTTAATTTTAATATTTTATAAATAAAATAATCAATCAAGCTTTATAATATAAGAATTATAAAAAATAAAAAATATATTATTTAATTAGGTAGAATAAATTATATCTAATAAATAAAATTGGATAATATATAAATATATATATTTATTTTTATTATTTAATATATTCATGCATGTATTCAGAATTAAAAATAGTTATTTTAAATAATAAAATTCTATATTATCTATATATTTAATTATAAAGTAATTTCTGTTATTACTACTAAATTAATGTTATAAAATAAATAAATTATAAAAAATAGTAGAAAGTCCTGTAAAATATTGATTATAATTTAATATTTTCTAAAGAAATTTCTAATATAATAATAATTATATATTAATTACTAAGAAAGCTTCAAATTAAATTAATAAATACTAAAAATACCTGATACTTTTAAAAACTATATAACAAATATAAATATAAGATATTATTATGTTCTGAATTTATTAAAATTCAGAAATATCATAATAGAATATTTATTTCATTAATAAATATACATTTTTTCTAAAAAAAGAAATGATATATATTTGTAAAAGTATTTTTATTTATTTTTTTATATATTTCTATAGGAGGAGTTTATAATGTTTATCTAGATAATTAAAGTATATAATAATAATAAATTTAAAAATTTTATTAACTCTATTTAATAAGGCTATGAGATAATAATTTTTTAGATTTATATAATTATTTTTATTTAGTTTCTGAAGAATGACTATAATTAAAATCTAGAAATATATAAAATAATATTTATAATCCAAGTATATATTAAATAGCGTTAATAATATCTGTTTAATTTAAGATAATATTAATTATAAAATAAAATTTAGAATATTATCTAAATTACGCATCTTATAGAATATAATATAATATATAATTTTATAGATCTTTTATAAATAATCTATAATATATATAATAATACTAAATACTGATATTCTGTAATATTACTCAGGTCAGTAATATAAATTTTTAAAAAAAATATCTTTTAAAATAATCTAGTTTTCTTCTCTGGATTATTAATTAGAATATTATTATTATTTAAACTATATATAAGGGAGAAATGAATTTAAAGTTCTTTTTAATTTATACCCACTGTGGTAACTACTAGAATTTCTATATAAATTTATTTTTTCGTATTGATTTATAATATATATATTTTAATACTTTAGTAACAACTTTATTTACTAAATATTAGATTATATAAATCCTCTTTTTATTCTTTTGTAAATATAAATATTCATATTATTTCTGTATCTATTTTAATTTTTAATTTATTTATTTAATTTTATTAATATATCCTGAACAGGACTACTTTATAATTTATTTTCTTTTAAATTAGTTTATTAATTATTTTTATGAATACTAGTATAAGATAAAATCTGATAATATTAATTTATTTTATAATATAATATTTATACCAGGCAGGGCATGTATATAATTAAAACTTTTAAAAAATTAATTGATAATTATCTAATCTTATTATTCTAATATAAATGTTTTAATAGATTAAAAATTAAACTAAATTAAAATTAATTTATAAATACTATTTTATTACTAATTCTTATAGGGCTGGTAGTTAATTAATCAATTTATAAATTATATAATACTTTATATCAGATTAATGATAATCTTATAATTATTCTTTTCATATATAATTATCTCTTTAAAAGTAATAATTTTAAATTAACCAGGGCCTCTATTTCAGTCCTAATAATTATATTTTAATATAATTCATATTAGATAATATATATTATTATTATTAATGACTAGATACTTATTATAGATATTTATAGTTTTATAAAAATTTCTAGTACTGAAATATTTTTCTATAGATTAGATTTATAAATATTATATATATAAATAATCTATTCTTAGCAAGATCCTGAAGAATCTGATAGTAAAATAGCAAAAATAATATTAAATATATTATATTTTTAAATTTATTTTTTATTGATAAAGAAATAATCCTATAATAATTTTTTTCAAATAAATTTTCTTAAATAAATTATATAACTATATAAAAACAGACTTATAAAGTCTGCATGTATATAATTACTTATAATAAATACTGATTAAAATATAATTTCCAAATAATTATGAGATTAAGAATTTATATACTTTTATCTTGAAAAGATATATTATAACTGGGAAATTCTTCTAGTAATAAATTTATAATATACTAAGTTATAATATTATTATTCATATTTATTATTATTTATATTTATTATTATATTATTATCAATTTTAATGATAAAGGGGGATATCTTTCTATAAGATTATTTATATGTACATTATTTTAATATTCTGAGATTGATTTTATTTAATATCCTAACATTCAGTATAAAGTTATTTAATATAAGATTATTTATTTTAATATTCTTATCATTTTTATTATAATAATTCTTATTTTTAAATTATTATAATTTTTTGGGCAATCTCTGAGCAAGCATAATCCTGTTTATATAATATAATTAATTAATTAAATTTTCAATTATATAAAATAATAATAATATTCTATGTATCAGTTATAACAGTATCAGATAATTTACTAGAAGCTTTTTTCTATATAATATCTAACCAGGAAGTTAATAGAAAATCTAATAATATACTTTAATATTATTAACAGATTATTTCTAGATGTATTTTTTATATTTATAAATATAATTAAAAATATAATATATATGATTTTTATTAATAATATTTTTATAATCTTTTATATAATATATACAGACTAGAAATTTACAGTAGTATTAATATATATATTTATAATTTTGATATTCATAATATTCTAAGATACACTGATTCCAGTTTTAAATTAACATATGAAAATTATTAATAATTTAGTTAAAATTCTTATACAGATAGTCCAGCTGGTAGTGGAATTAGCATTAAATGTTATTATTAATATAAGAAATAATTTTTCTGGATGACTCTTTTGTAGAATTTAATTTAATTAAATATATAATATTTATTAGCATATTAGTCTAGTAATAAATATTAATAATAAATAAATATTTAACTAATTTATAATAATATTTATTACTAGACTAATAGTCTTCTGATTATATTAATATCTATATTAATAAAATTATAATATATTTATAATATTGATATATTATATTTACTTCCAGGGTCTTGACCCAGAAAGTATTTATATATATATATATAATATTTTATATTTTTTATATTATATATAATAAAGAGTATATTACTACTTAAAGAAATTTATTTAGTCATAATTTTATAATTTAAGATTTTAGAATCTCTATAGATAATAATATTTTTATTAATTTGATTAATTAAATTCTGGTTATCATATTAGAAAATCTAGATAATTATACTAGAGATTTTATTTATAAATCCAGTTTTTCTGCCAGAAGCCTTGGCTTAACTAAATTTTTAAAAATCTTATAAAAATTAATCGAATAAAATTAGTACAGCTATTTTTTATATATATTTTATTAAATTGATTAAATATATATAATCCAGAAATTAATATCAATCCTTATCTTATATTTTTAAATATAAATACTAAATACAACATTAAAATTATAAAAGTGGACCCCTTACTCTCTAAAGTTATAATAAATTTAATTAACTTAATTAATTTATTATAAATGCATGATATTCTCAATTTAATAGGATTTTCATAATTATATCCAGGAAAAAATTTTTATTATTCTTTTTAAAAGTAAAATCATAATATCCAGAAAATTTAGAGAAATATTCTTTAAAAATATATATATATATCTGTTCTTACTCTTCTGATAATATTTAAAACTATTAAAATAATCTTATTAAAGCATTTACTTATATATATGAATACTTATATATAGTTAATCCAATTACTTGAGGCCGCGTAGTCTTTCTGCTAATTTTTATAATATTATAATTATATAATTTAAAAAACACTAGAAAGTAATATAAATAGTTTAAAAGACAGTTAAATATAACTGTTCAAAGGGTTTAATCTCTAGAAAGTCCTGTGAGCGTGCTTTTACAGAAGTACTAGTTATTTGGCTACCTTGGTAGTGTAATGTCTGGTTATTAGATTAATATTATTTACTACTCAGCTGTAGGACTGATATAAGCATGTATAAATTAATTAATTAATCAATATTGATTAGATTTAAAACTATTTTGATAATTTGGAATATAATTATTATTATACTGGAGAATATTTTAAAAGGATAATAGATTATATTTAATATTTTATAAAACTTTTCATTATTCTTTATATTTTATTTATTTTATATTATTCATTTAGTAATAATAACAGAAATCTTTTTTATTAAATGTATAATAATATCTGTATTCTTCTTACCTGGGATTGTATTATATAAAATAATTATTTTTAATTTTGATATATATATATGTATACTAAGTAGTAAAAATAAAGATAATTTATTGAATACAGCCTCATCCACCGTGTTAAATAATAAAATTTTATATTTATAATCTAGAATTATTATATTATAAAGCTTAACTGTTTTATAAAATATCAAAATTAAATTTATAAAGAAACTTTATTATTTAATTTAAATGTTCATCTTAATTTTAATTTATTAGAAGAGCTTATTCAAACCAGTTATAAGCCAGACTAACTAATCTAATTTTTTATTTTTAATAATCAATTTAATATGAAAGATACTTATTTTAAAATTTTCAATAAATATAGACATATGTATATGGGTTACAGGTTTAATTTTTTAACTCTTATGTAACTGCTCCATGTAACTTATATGAAATATAATTTTTTGAAATAATATCTGATTCTGATCTTATTAAGATTATAGAAAGTATTCTATATTGTATACTTTATGAAATTATTATTATTTTTTATATAATTTTTATATAGTTTTTAAAATATACTTTTCATGATACTCTCCTGTTTTACTTTTAGTTAAACTACGAAAATTAACTATTTATACATTCTAGAATTATTATTTTATCAGATATTTTATTAACCATTAATATTTAATTATAAGAAAAATTTTCAGTGAAATTTAATACTTCTTTCTATGTAAAGACTCAAAATAAATCTTATTTTATCTTTAAATAAAGACCTAGTAAATTTATTTAAATGTAAATCTTTATTTAATAATTTATTACATATAAATATTACAGACTTCAAAGAGACAGTATTTAAATAATATTGATAATTTAATAAAGACTTATTTTATGTTTTTACCAACAGTAGTGGCCCCAGAGATATCATTAATATAATAATAATTATCAGATTCTATGATATCAGCTGTTTTATAAGTTTTAAAATGATATATATAATATAATATATATATAAAGATTATTCAGTTAAAATATCAGGGGCAGTTAAGTTTTATAATAAAAAACAGGTTTTATATTTTCTAGTAATAAATATACTAATAAACAGAATCTTAGATAGATAAATATCTTTATATAAATAAAAAAATTCTAATTTATAAAATCATGACATACAGAAATAAATATAAAAATAGATCTTATCCAATTCCTAAATAAAGATCTAGTAGATTTATTTAATCTTAATATTGTTAATTCTATTATAATTCTCTTTTAATAAAGCCAGCTGTATATGTGATGGTGAGTGACGACTGAGACACGTGATATAGTTTTTACCTACTTTATTTGTTGTATATAATCTTGTTTATTTCTTCTATTTAATTCAATTTATTTGTTTGTTTTTATTATTTATATATATTTCCTTATACTTCTTTCCTTTTCTCTTCTATATTCAATATTCTAGTTTAGATATATTAAATAAGATTATTTAATTAGTTCTTATATAATATTCAATATTACAGCTAGTTACTCTTTTCTTGATTAATATTGCAAATGATTAATATTGTAAATAATTAATTATTTAATAAGATTACTAGTATCCACCTGATATACATATAATAATATTAAAAAGTAATTAAGATAAAATAGTTTGAATTAAATCTCTGAAAAAGAGAATTAATTAATACTTTTTTAAAATTATAATAATTAGAGAAAGCCAGCAGGCTCTACTTTATATAAAAAGAATTAAAATAATATTTAATTATTTTATTAAATAAAGAAAATAATAATTATAAGAAAATTATCTAAGAAAAAATTAGTAAAATATATAAAAATAATTCTAAGAAAACTTTTAATCTAGTTCTTAATCTTATAGATAAGATAAACATAGAATTAAATATTATAGTTAATAAATATAATATGTTTATCTAGAAATATTATAAGCTAGTTAAAAAGTATGATAATATTTTCTAAAAATATAATATATAGATAGTGTTAATAGTATATTATATAATTTATAATAATTAAAAAATAAGATTTCTGGATTTAAAAAATTCTTAAAGATTTCTAATTTCCTAGTATTTAATAATAAAAATTTCTAGTTTTTAAGAATTAATTAATTATAATATAATAAAAATTAGAAATTAAAATAAATTATTTAATTATTCTAGTTATTTAATACATATATATAAATAATTATCTAAAAATATCTAGTTTTTGATTTTATATTAAAGCATTTAACTTTTATAAAAATATTATTAATATATTAAAATATTTAAATACAAATTTTATTAATTTACAGAAATTTATAATATCTAATATTATCACTATAAGTTAAAAATAGTATTTTTGAATTAATATTTAATTTTATTTTTATAATTTAGTATCTAGCAGTAGAGGTTAATATTATTAAAATTTATCAAAAAATAATTTATATTAATAATTATTTTTAGAATGGAGAAAAATGATTACTATCTAATTTATAAATAATAAAAAGAATTTTAATTAGTTTATTAAATTCTGTACTAGTATTTCAGATTTTATTAATTAAATAATAAAATAGTCTAAAAAAACTAGGTTATTATTTTATTATATTCTATTAATAGTTTCAGGTATTACTACTTCTACTATTCTTATTTTTATTAATATTTAAATTCTTGAAATTATTAATTATACTTTAAGTCTGGAGTCTAAAACTATATTTATATAATAATTAAAAATTAATATTCATTTTATTAAAAATAAAATTATTTAAAAAATTTATTTATTAAAAATAGTTCAGGTTAAGCACCTAGAGATTATAAAAAATAAATAAATAAATAAATTATATTCAAAGTCTTTTTCTAAATAAAATAAAAATTTATATTATTATAAAATTATCAGAGTTTTTTATAAAAATTTAAATTATAATCTTAATAACCAGAGCTTCTAATACTAGTATTTTATTTTATTTTTAAAATTTATAATAAGAATATTTTTAAATATAATTAAAAAATAATTTTAAATAAATAAAATCCTGTACATCAAGATTTTAAATTAATAAAAAATATATTAAATAAATTCTGCCCGAATACTACTATAATTTAACTGATATTCTTTTTAGAAAAAGTGAATATTTTTCTATTTTTCTATTTTTATAATTATTAAATAAAATTAAAAAAAGAAAATTAATCAAAATAATTTTTTATATTAAATAATTTTAAAAGAACTCAAGACAGCTCAAAAATATATATTTAAAAATTTAAAGAAGAATTTATTATTTTTAATATAATATTATTTATTTTTCTTCTTCTTATAGTACAGAAATCCGGAGAAAAATTATATCTTTATATAAATTATTAAAGTTTAAATATACTAATTTATAAGAATCTATATGTGATCCTATTAATTAATAAAATAATAAATTAGTTAAAAAATACTAAGATTTTTATTAAGTGTAATATCTGTTAAAATTTTTATTAGATTTATATAAAATTTAATTCTAAAGATCTGATAATATTTTATATTTATTATAAGATTTATAAATATTATATATTAATATCTAATTTTATTAATAATCTAGTGATTTTTAATAACTTATTAATAAGATCTTTATAGATTTTGAAAACAAATTTATTAATATTTATATTAATAATATATTAAAATTCAATAAAAATAAAAATAAAAATAAATTTTATATATATTAAATTTTAAAATACTTTTATATTACTGGCCTCCAGATTATTATTTATAAATATAAATTTTATATAATAAAACTCAAATTTTTAGATTTTATAATATTTATTATTAATATATACATGGATCTGGTCAAGACTATTATAATTATTAAATAATAATATTTTATAATTATTAAAAAATCTAATTCATCTTAAATTTCTATAACTTCTATAAAAAATATAATTAAATTATAAAGTTTATAATCAAGTTAATCCAGAAAGATATTTTCTTTATATAAGATAATATTTATAAAAAATTATTTTGAATTTTAGAGAATCTTTTAAATTATATCTGTATTAATATATTATAATTTATCTAAATTTATATAGATAGAAACTGATGTTATTAATAAAGTAATAATAAAATCTTTTTGATAGATTAATAAAATATATTATTTTATAATTTATTACTCTAAGACTATATTCTTCATATAAGTATAATTATAATATTTATAATAAAAAATATTAGTAATTATATAAGCTCTAGTAATATAGTATATAAAATTAAAAAATTAAAAAATTCATATTTTTATAAATTACTAAGTCTTAAAATATTTTATAATTATTAAAAAATTTAATATTTAATAGATCTACTGGACAGAAATATTCTTTTATTATTATTTTATTATTTAATTATTTGTAAAATATTTTTGCTAATTATGTTACATGTAAAAAGTTTATTATTAAATCATTAAAAATAATAAATTTTTAAATATTACTGAAGCCTGACTAGTTAAAACTAAAAATTATTTTTAAATTTAAATTTATATTTTTTATAAATCTGCTATCATAATAGCCCTTATAAAATTGAATTTTTATATTATAAATTATATATTAAATACTTACTATAATTACTTATTTGTAAAAAGTTTAAAAAAAACTTTTAAAAAAAGTATACCAGTTAGATAATAAGTTCTTTCTAAAAAATAAAATAAATTATCATTATATTAAAATTAACTAATAATCTCTGATAAGAGATATTTTTGGATATAATTATTTGATTATTAATCATATATTCTGGATATATAAAAAGAATAATCTTTCTAAAATATTAATATTATTAGAGTATCTAGAACAGAGATATCTGATATTATATAAATAATTATTTAATATATTAATATAAAAATATTTATTATGATTTATTTTTAGGCCTGCTCTATCTCCTGCTGATTTTTATATATTTAAAATAATATATTTTAATAAATTTTTGTTTTTTTAAAAGATTGTTATAGTTATAATATAGTTTTATTATAGTAAATTATTTTTATACATATATAGTCTTTATTCTACATGTTAAATAAATATTTATCTAAAATATAATATATTTATTTATAAATTAAATATATATCTAAATAAAATTATTAAATATGATTATCTCTGAATACAGAGACTAGTTTATAATTAATTTCTAGAATAATTTCTCTAAAATCTTATAAATTAAATTAAAATTATCTACTGTATATTATCTTTAAATTAACAAATAAACTAGTCTCTGTATTCAGAGATAATTATATTTAATAATTTTATTAATATTATTTTTTTATCTAAATTTTGTGGATTTTTATTATATAAAATTATTTAGAATTATATATAGAAATTTATTTATTAAATAAAATAAATCTAGCTCTTTATTTAAAAGAGTATTCAAAAGAATCTAAAAATACTAAATTTAATAAATAAATTATTAATAGTGTTTAAAGAATTTTAATATTAATAATAAAATTTTTATTAATATAAAAAACTAGCACTGGGGCTAGTCTTATAAAAACTTTTGAATAATTAATATGAATTTATTTTAATTATTAATATAATATATAATATATATATAATTTATTTTTAAAGAATATACACATGCACCTGATCTTTTATCTTAAAAATTATATTTATAAAATTTATTAAAGATTTTATTTAACTAGATTTAAAATACTACTATTTCTATTAAAATTAATAATTAAATAAGATAAAAAATTAAACAAAATAATTATTAATTACTTATATTATAAATGTTTATAATATAAAATTAAATAGCTTACTTCAGATAAAGCTGAATATATATAATATTTAACTAAAAATTTTGAAAAATATTTTATTTTATTTATAAGATTATTATATTAAATATCTTATTTATTTCAAATTTTTTAGGTAATTATTATAGTAGCTGGCTGCTGCTGAGACTGATAAATTTATATTAAACTATAAAGATAATAATATATCTTTAGCTTAAAATAGCCAGTCTTAAAGAAAAAAGTAATATAATAATAAATAATATAATTAAAATATATAATATAGTTTTTATTTACTTTAGTATATATACATAATCTTATTTATTTATTCTGTTTATTTTATCTTACTTGCGTATTTTATTATTTATATTATATATTTTTTTATATTTCTTTTCTTTTCTCTCTCATGTTCAATATTCTAGTTTAAACATACTAAATAGGATTATTTGATTGGCTCCCACATAGATCAGGCTTCCAGTAGTACCTGGTTCTTAATGATTTTAATAAATATAAACATTTTATAAAATATTAGAACTTATTTTCTAAAATTTATTTTTTATATCCAGATAATACAAACTTTCATTATTTTAATAAAAATCATTAAAGAGACTAAATTAAAGATAGAGAATTTAAATAAATAAGTTATATAAATAATAATAAATAAAATAATTATAAAGTAGAAATAAAGCAGGCAGGCAGGTAGATAAAATAAATAAATAATAAATAAATAAATAAATAAATAAATTTAATACAGGATTTATATATAAGAATATACAGAATATAATACATAATAATATTTATAATACAGTATTAAATTAACAAGCTCACTTTAAATAAAATATTAGATAAATAATTACAGAAATTATATAGCAGAAATCGAAGTCGCGGATGTCAAGGCCAAAGAGGCCACCGGCTGGCGAGAGGCAGGGCCGAGGGGATCCCAGCCGACCCCCTGGCTGATCCTGCTGCTTTGATAAAGCCTCTTGCTCCTGCTTACATCCCACTGGATATATAGATTAAGAAGACTATAAATAACAAGTAAAAGAAGAAATAAAAGATATTCCTGTATAGATATTATTTATATAAACTACTACTAGAATCTACTCCCTGTATTATAATTCTGTATAATAATTTTAATAGAATTAAATAAAATATTATTATATAGCTTTATATAAGAAAGATTAATATTAATATATATTTATATAATATTAAAAAAGTTAATACTGACTGCTGCTTGTACAGAAATCTAGAAACAATATTCTATATATTAATTATCTACAAAAATATAATATATTTTAAAAAAATCTAGAAATATAATATTGAAAATATTTTATAAGACCTGGCTGTATTTTTTGATCTTATAAATAATTTATTACTAAAATATATATCATAAATAGTCTACTTTAAACTTTATATAAATAAATCAATATATTTTTAACAGCTTTAGCTTTTCTATAAAGATACTTAATAAATCAGGATATATAAATAAAATAATTATTTTTAAATTAGATTTCTAGTAATATCTAGTTCTTAATAACTCTAGTAAATAGAAATATTAGAACTTATTCCCTGAAATTTGTTTTTTATATTTAAATAATATAATCTTCTACTACTTTAGTAAATATTATTAAAGAGAAGGAATCAGAGGTAAACAAATTAAATAATTAAATTATATAAGTAATAGTTAGTATAATAATTATAAGATAAAGTAAGATATAAACAAGATAATAAATAAGATAGATAAATAATTATTCACAAAATATATTCAAGCACGTGTATAAATACCAAATATAATAAATATTATAAAAATAAAATAATTAATAATAAAAGACTAGTAAGTAAGTAAATAAATAAAAGATTTAATAAAGAAATTTAATATAAGATTTAAATATAAGAGCGCATGGAACGTGATACAAGATAATAATTATTAATTAACTAATCAGTAATATAATACTAAGTTATTAAGATAATACTGAATAGACTATTAGATAAGTAATTATAAGAAATATATAAAAGAAATAACAAAATTAATAAAATATTAAAGTCTTGCAAATATATATATTAAATAGATAAAAATATTATAATAATTATATACTACTGCTGTCTGTATAAGTTGTTTATATAAAAGAAATTAAAATAGCTACTGCTATAGCTGAAGAAATCAGATAAGATAATATAATCTAGCTAGAACCTCCGGCATGGCCTGCAAGGTTCCGAAACAGAGTAAGGAATAAAATGAACAAACAAACAAACAATATAGACCATCTTTATTGTTATTATATAAATCTATAATATTTAATAACTAATTCATTATCTAGTCAACAGGCTTTCTATTCTGACAGGTAGATCCTATCACAATCTTAGAATATTAAATATCAATAAGATTATTTTGTTTAATAGTACTATTGATCTATTATAAAGTTTTAATTATAGTACCTATATGTAGTTTATCAAATAATTAATTAAATGTTATTTATTTATACTATCTTATTGAAAAATATTATATTAACTTAATATATTATAAATATTTATAGTCCTGTAGACAGTCTAATTGAACTATTAGATTAGGAAAAAGATCTATGATTTACAGATTTTTCAAAGATAATTCTATTAATCATTCCTTTTTAAAATCCAGGAAATGATATTTGCTATATAAAAGATTACTTATTCAAAGAATATTTAAGATATTATTTAATATCTTTCTATATACTTGTCTAGGACGCTGTATTGAAATATTTATGTAAGATAATTGTATATTATGCTTAGACCGCCTATATAAAGCATCTTTTATATTACTTTATTTTACTCTTTTAGATAGCTGAATTTAACTTACTTTTTTGCTTCGTGTCTTTTCAATTAATTACTGCTTTCATTGCTTGCTGTAGAGCACTCCTCAAGATTATATACAGCCAACCGACCGCTCTACTCTAACACCTCAAACAGAGATTAGAGCTAGTCAGCTAGGATAAGCTTGGGGCACATCTAATCCTTTCTATAGTAAATATAATAAGTATTGTTTTATTCTAACTACACTCCTAGTTTTTCTATAGGCCCGGAAAGTCAATATAATATAATAGAAATATATAATGCTATAATATTATTTGGATTATATGACTTGCAGTTCTGTATCAAATGTCTGACCTGTAGAGATCGTATTTACCCGTTGGCACTGGTTGCCCTACTTCTCAACAAAACTCATATTTCTTGTCCTTCTATGCTAGAAATCCCTGGAGAAAGTATTGATACAAATAATTTAGCTAACAGCTGTTTCATCCACAGAGAAGTGACGGAAGAGTGGAAGAGACCATCAGGTCCTTTTGACATATGTCATTGTATAAGTTGCCGTTGGGGCCAACATAGGTGTATGAATTAACTAATTAGCCCACCGATCAACCAAAATGATGGTAAACGCCCCTCAACACATGAGAATGACACACCTATTTGAAGCAGTAGCCATGGAAAAGAACCGGTAGCTGTCCAAATAGTCGTATTAGCAGGAAGAAGTATGGCTATTTATTCATCTGCCTATTTCAGCCTCTTTCGGCTCTCATGCGCAATCATGTCGCTAAGATCCTCCTGAAAATCCCAGCCTGGATTGCTTTGTTTTTTCTGGGAATCGTATAACCTTTTTATATCCTCTCGATCAATGCCATCGTTCGCGTGCAATGCATCGGGATCAACAGATACGTCAACGTCTCCAGGCCTTTTGCGTTTCTTGCCACTGTCATCAGAGCCGAGCACAGGCAGAGTGTTCGAGGATGCACCAAGGTCATATGCCCTATCAGCACCGAAAAACCCCTGTACTTGCGTCTGTCTCTCTGGGATGACTTGAAAAGCGCTTCTTTGGCCCACCGACTCTTCGGTCTGAGTTCCCCGATAGTGCTTTCGTACGTCGAACTCACCAGCAATATTCTCGGGACCCGTCATCTCAGATGGAACAGCAGAAGCCAACCCACTGGGGGTTTCTAATCCACTTGGGGTCTGCACTCCTGCCTCAACGTCATCGACATCATCATCATCATCCGCACTGTCTGCTTCCTCCTCTTCCTCGCTTTCATCCTCTGAGATATCTGGTTCTTGCAATTCTCCCCAAAGGTCTTTTTCAACGGGTTCGCCCTGCTGCACGGATTGCTGAGGTTGTAGCACACCGAATATGTCGCCACCGTACAAAGGTCTGTTGTGCTCATCGACTGGAGGCTTTCCATAACCTCCAGGATGATATCCCCACATAGCGCCAGGGGGCGGAGGGGCATTGAGACCTGGAATCTTCAGAGCCGGGTAAGAAGGGGGCGGGCCGTATCGTTGTTGATTGATTAACCAAGGAGGAGGGGCGCCAGGTGGCATATTAAGCGCCTCTTTCAGCTCAGCACTCAACTCACCCGGCCGGAGGTGTCTAAGATTGGTCTCGTATTCTTTGCCCTCGTAATAGACTTCGCCATACCGCGTAAGCTCAGGCTTAGTCTGGAACCGGAAAAATGCCTCGTATAGTTTTTGATAATCAATGTCCAATCTTCCCATTTTCGGCTGAACTCGCTCCCTCTGTTTCTGTTTCAACGTTGCCTGCTCCTGTTTCTCCAATGCAGCATCGCGCATCTCCGAGATTCCGGTTTCCTGGATGAACTTGGGAAGAGCAAATGGTGGCTTTTCTATACCTCTCTTGGAAGACAGGTATTCCCGTTTCAGATTCCAATGCGAAGGCACGGGGACAACATTGCGTTGTGCCTTTAAATGGACAAGCAACCGAGGATCAGGGGCTGATGTATCCGTCCATTCGACTATTTCAGGCCTTCGGACCATCGCTTTCAGTTCGGCGACAGAAAGCTTGTTTAATTCCTTTCGCTTCCGTTTCGATATAGAAGATTCTTTCTCTTCCTCATCCGGTATTTCATTATCATCGTCAAAGTAGATTTCTGGTTTTGGAGGCTCCTTCAAACTCGATTTTTCATCTTCGGGTTCTTCAAATTTGTCAACGATATCCTTATACATCTGCCATAGTGGATCGGCAGAATCCGGGAACACCGTGATTTGTAGCTCTGTACTAGCAGCCTTGGAGATACTTGGCGATTTGTTTTCATCGACCTGGGCCTGCGCATGGGGTGTGTTTGAGGACGTCTCAGTCGCCTGATGCAAAAAGTGAGTAATTCTCCAATAAAGCATTGCACAGATCATACCTGTGATTTAAGAGCCTTTTTCCTAGCCCGCCTCAACTGGTTCTTGCCCATTTTCCTCGCGAAAGCTTCACCTTATATAACTCCTGTGCTTGCAATGCGCTCAGCTTAGATGCACCCTAATTTCCTGGAATGGATTGGGCCCAGCTCAAGAGTTGTATTCTTAGGAGAAAGAGCAACGAGGAGTAGTGCAAGATCGTGGGTTCCGTTGTAGATGTTACTATTAGCCTCCTGGGATCTCTGCACTATCTAGGCCACTATGATAAGAGTCCCATTTAGCGGCATTCTGGACCAGTCATGTGATCTCATCACCACCGGCTCCCTTCATTGATTGGTCCCTTCAACTCCCGTCCGATCGACCAAGTGCTAGTAATAGGTCGTCATGGAAATCCTATTTCTTTGCAAATGACATTGTGAAATGTACCTATGACTAGCTCTTTCTTCGAAAATCTACTCGATGGTCTGACAACAACTGCTTTTTAGCTTAAGTACAACACATCAGATTGTTGTCATGTTCGAATTTATATATCTTATACTATACAGACCCCGAAGGTAATGAATAAAGGGAGAACAAACAGTGATAAAAAATACGTCAAACCGGATAAGCTTAAAGGGAGCGATAAACCAACAGCTTGGTTTTAGGCCATAATGCACAGCATGGTGGACAATCCCTTGCAATAGAACTGATAGTTCAACCTCATTTGCCACAAGGAATCTATTTCTTCTTTTTTGCTGATCGCGATTCTATGTTCACAAGTTAAACAATTGCGCGCAAACTGTTCCTGATTTTTGAACCTTACCTGCAGCCGTTCTTTTCTTTTTGGGTCGACCCTTCCCTCGTAACTTCGCACTATCACAGGTCAATAAGCATATGCTAGAAGAAAGACTCCTAAGCAACATACATTTGAATTGCTTCCTCACGATCATCCTCAGCCTCATCGAACATTGTTAGACCTGAGCGGCTGTATGTGTCCTGCAAATCACGAAACGAGACCGTCTTTCTCGGGTACCATGCTGCCAGCGCCGGGCCACGCAGGCGCTGTCGTAGAATCTTGTTTCCCAATCGCGCTCTTTCGGGGTTGAAGTTCAGCGAGAAGATCCGACATTGGACCTGGCCGGGGTGATACGGATTAGCCTGGAAGGGGAAAAAAAAGCCAGACAAGGGATTATCCCAGCTAAGCTGCGCTCTGTTAAATACCTTGACCAGATCAAGCAGTCTGCTGTACGGCGCTGCCATTGTCGACACGGCGTGTTCGGATGGATACTGTTAGGGTAGCGATGGCGGAGTTTCTGTTCAGATACAACTACCAACCTTATCACGTGATAACCCATTGTCCATACTTTGGCATCTGAGTCTAGTTCTATGTATGAATTATGAACGGTCACGCCATGACCATCATGTGTTCGAAACGAAAATCAGTGTTTTCACTACCTTCCAATAGCGGAAAAAAGAAAGCAAAGGTGAACATATACTTTCGTGTGCCCCGGCTTGCACTAACACTACCGAAGTACGATGATGACTTGCCGCTTGCGAAAGAATCAATCCCCTCCACGCACAGCCCGCAAAGCAAAGAGAATAATGTCGTGCTTCTGAGAACATTGCTCCAGGATATTATACAGAGCCAAGGCATCTCTGAAAGCCGCGGATTTCAGACCGACGCCGATATCTTGACTGCAGCCACTGAGCTCGACGCTGCATTACAGCGCGCAGCAGGTGCCATTACGTCTACTACTAAATGCTCTCAGGATGCGACACTGCCGCTAGAGACATCCGAAGCAAAAATGGAGTCTTGCTTGCCGCGGTTACCTCCGATATTGGATGACGTGCTTGAGAGGGCAGTCTTCACTCACCCAGGTGTGAGCAGCAACATCGGAGCTACTTATGATCGGCTGGAGGTTCTCGGAGATGCATATATAGAACTTATCTCGACAAAGCTCATCTGGGACACATTCCAGGATATTCCTTCCGGTCGAATATCACAGATCCGAGAGAGACTTGTCAAGAATGAGACCTTGTCTGATTATGCGTCTAAGTACGGACTCGACAGCAGGGTTTCCGTACCCCCGGACTACCAAAAGCAACCCAAAAGATGGCTCAAAACTAAGGCGGACATCTTTGAGGCTTATGTAGCTGCCGTTGTCCTGTCAGATACAAGCAATGGTTATCGTGTGGCTGAGGAATGGCTAAGACAGTTGTGGTCTCCGGAGCTTGAAAAGCTTGGAAAGCCGAAGTCCTCCTTGCATGCCAAAGAAGCACTTGCGAAGAAAATCATGGGCAAGGGGATTAAACTTAATTACATCGATGAACGGCCTCCTGCTCAGCGCGGCAGGGGGTTACAGACGTATTTTATCGGAGTATATCTCACTGGTTGGGGTTGGAACCATAAGCACCTTGGCTCTGGTCAGGGTTCTAATAAAGCAATTGCAGGAAATGAGGCGGCCGAGCAGGCATTGTCAAATGAACCTCTAATCGAAAAGATCATGGAAATTAAGAAAGCACATCTAGCACAAAGATAATGTATCTCAATCAGCCTTTGTTGTTAAATCGAGCATGACTATCAAACTTGATTTAGGTATTGGTTTTGTAGCTTTCTTGCACTAATATTATTCATGAATTTGCTCTAGTGGCCGGAGTTGCCTTGACCACCGGAAAGTTACAGTTTGGTTTCGAAAACTGCAATGTTCACCAACATTGAAACCTCGAAAAACTGACATTTTGGTGGACATTGACTTCATAGTCAAAGAAGTTATTTAGCTGCGATAGGCTCATAAGGCCAAGCTGGTAGACAGTATCACATCATATGTAATGATCGAAGATCCCCTGTGAAAAACCAAACTCCGGGGCTTTGTCTGTGATCTCCGTACAATAAACAATGAAGACTAAAGGTCTCATGCGCTATGAAGCATAGCACCTGTCCCCGTGCCCAATGGTGAGACTTTGGAAAGCACGTGATACTAAATACCCGTTACAACGCTGTACATTGATGGAATCCGGACTGTTCCGTACAGCATGTACCAATCTCCATTTTAAAATGAGCATAAACTGAACCGACAGCCTGAATCAAGTGTAACTACCGAGTGCGCAGGATCATACTTTTGACGATACGGAAAAAGATGGATTGGGATCGCAGTAGAAGGTTGGTTCGAGCAATCCCCCATCCCCTCGTCTTGGTAGTGGCTAAGAAGATGACCGCGAATAGATTTGATGATCTCCGTGGCGGAGAGAGTTACCGTCCTGGTGCTCCTCGCGCTTATATACGACGCAGCAGATCCCCCCCGCGAGTTCACTCTCCTCGTCTTGTTGCAGATACATGGGTACCATCACATGGTCGGACGTATGGCCGTGTGCGTAGTCGCTCACCACCGGCTCCAAGACGTCGCCTCTCACGCAGTCCATCGTTCTACAGGGGGGAAGTTGGAATGGGCACCTTTTCAAAGCCGTGTCCATCGCCGAGGCGGTTCTCGCCCAGACGAGGTGAGGTGCGAAATCGGTCGCCTCACCAGGCCTCGTGGCGCTCAAGGTCTCCCTATGGCGAGAGCCGCCAGCGTGATATCTCATGGAATCGGAGTAACCACAAACGCCCCCGGGATATTTCACCGCGCAGTCATGACTACAGATTTTCTAGGCGAGAGCGGAATCAACCTCCTGGCGACATATATACAAAGCCTGACATTCCATTCCGTGATAGTGGCAACCGTGCACCACTTCCCCATAGATCCAGAAGCCCTTTTCATGGAGGACGCAGGGAACGCCACCTGGACATTCCATTTAACAAGAAGCGGCGATCAGTATCCCCTAAGGGCGCATCACCTATGCGTACCTCCGCATCTGGCTCACTTCCAAATTCAAGACGATCGTCTCCTTTTACCGAAAGACTCAATATGAATTCATCCAATGCCCCAAGCCGGTCGCCAACCCATCAGAACCCTCCTAGATGTCTTTCAAGGACTTCAGATCGGTCATCCACTCGAGAAGAGCGAGCCCGTTCGGTCAGTCGCAAGCCTGCACCCGAGGAACCGAGGCATAGATCGCCAGCACCTGAACGACCTATGGGCAATGGGCAGGATTTTGGAAGCGTCAGGTCCCAACAACGAGTACCTGAAGCCCCTCGATTACCGTCTGGCCAACCAGAAACATACCAATCCCGCAACGTTCCAGTACAGCCAAAGGCATACAGCCATATGTTACAAGGTCAAACACCACCATCTGGCCCATCGCATGGGTCCAAAGTAATGTTGCAGAATCGTGGGTCAAATATTTCGTTGCTGTCAGCTCCAACTCGGCCACGCGGCGGTCCAAGTTTTAAGGAGTCGTCCTGGGCAGCCTCTCCAGTCCGCCGTGGGCCTGCGTCTACCGGACTCCACGGTTCCCCACCGACTGGTCCGCGCAGTAGTATTATGTCAACAGGTCCCGGCGTCGAGCTGCCCCGCTCTCATCCCAGCAGACAAGGTAGCGTTACCGGGCCTTCCTACCCTCCTCGTTTCCCGAGACATCTTAGTCACCTTGCCGGCCTTCGCCAAATTATACCCGAAGGCAAAATTATCCCAACCGCACTTGATATTGCCCTGGAAAAGCGCCTGTCTCAACTGGAAGCAGACAAAGACAGACTTTTTGAACAAATTGCGGACAGTCAGAAGCTAAGGCGAGCTGGGATTCGAGATTGGGATAGGCTTGACAGGGAAAGTTCTATTTGTGCATTAAAGAGTGAACTGGCAGAAGGACATTTACAGCGAATAGCTGATGGTGAAGGCGTCCATGCTGGTGCGATGTTCTGACATTAGGTTGCACATTATTATTGACATACCAGCCATTGCAGTATCAAATAGAAGAACAAGTAGAAAACATATAATAACTTCCGCTTTCGCGCACATCTCGTGATTCGCAGTATCTTATTCTGTCAAAGATCCTCATCTCACAGGACAATTTACAAATTTGAAGCTTTCTGACAGTGGAGCATAGTTTACAAGAAATGCACCAATGAGTAATGGTTGCTTCATATGTGCATTTTCTACTATATATCTAAAAGCGTAATGGTTTTCTTTCTTATTCCCAGTTCTTTCTCTCTCTCTCTCTCTTTTTCTATTTCTTTTCTTTTTTTCCCCCTTTTTTCCTTTTTTTCCTTTTTGGTTTTTTAACCCTTTTTGGTCCTTTTCGGCCCTCCCCGAGTATAGGTAAAGGTAGTGCGAACTCTGCCTTACCTGATATAGTTAGAATTGATTCACATGGGGCAGGTGTTCGGTTAGCTAAGACAGATCAAGATCAAAGTAGTTAGCTGCTGCTGCAGGTAGCCAGGTACCGTGGACCCTGCCCGCAGTCCCTGTTGGTGGCTGGCTATATTTGTATTACGGCATCACACATGATGTGGGGCGCTCCCTGTGGCGCATACACTTGAGGCTTCGTGTCAACATCTAGGCATATTTCAGTACTGCTAGCAGAACAATTGCATATAACATAGGAGGTCTAGCTTCGTCATAAGCACTCCCATGGCCGATTTTTATTGATACCCCTCTATTGGACTGAACAAGCATTTGATAATCTGCATTACGTACCTGAGGTTAAGGTGATTTGACTTAATTCGCCATCATGAATATCTTCAGGTTATTAGGTGAGTCTTGTCCGTTCGCTCTCAGTGGAATTGACGCGCCTTGCTAATCAATGCAATCAAGCCGACTTTTCTCACCTCGCGTCCATATTCATACTATTACAGAAGATGAAGTCTTCAAGTGTATGTTGTCAGCACAATTGTTTCTTAGCCTTGTCTGACTGGATATAGAGTTGTTCAGGACTTTCATTCAAGTCCCAGGCGCTATATTTGATGGTTTTTGTAACGCGTTATCTTGGTAAGCTTCGGAGCCTCAGCACTCGATTATATAGGCATAACTCTCTGACGGACTTCTGTTACAGATTTGTTCTGGGCTTTCACGGACTCCTTTTACAACACAACTTTCAAAATCTTGTTCATCGGCTCGTCGGCTTACATCATTTACCTCATGCTCAACGACTACAAGCCAACGCATGACCCCAATACTGATACCTTCAAAGTGCAGTATCTCCTAGGGTTTAGTGCTCTATTGGCGCTCCTTTTCCCGCATGATTATAGCGTCTCAGAGGTATTTCCCCTGGAAGGATTTTATGTCACACTTAATCTGACCTTATTAGATTCTCTGGACGTTCTCTATATGGCTCGAGTCCGTGGCTATCTTGCCCCAACTTTTCATGCTTCAGCGCACTGGGGAGGCAGACACCATAACGACACATTATCTTTTCGCTTTGGGATTGTATCGCGCCCTTTACATCCCTAATTGGATCTATCGCTATTTTGCAGAGAGTCACTTTCAACCCATCCCTGTCGTAGCTGGTATCGTCCAGACACTATTATATTCGGATTTCTTTTATATCTACTACACCAAGTGAGCGCGAACAGGCTTCCTCTATGAGTTCTCGGGGCGAGGCTAACTGTCATACAGGGTTATGAAGGGCAAGAAGTTCTCATTGCCTGTTTAAGTTCGGCGTACATGGTGACTGGTTTCGTCACAAACGGTATTGCGAGTTCCGAGGAGGATGGTCAACCGTGCAATTCCGCGGAAAGTTGGAGGGAAAATATATGTCTAGCTACCACTGAATGTTAACTGTTGTCCAGCGACAGGTACTTTTATGAAGTAGCAAATATTCACGCAACTAATCTTGGTCGGTACGCGCTATAGGCTTACCCGACCCATGCGAAGAGGACAAGTCATGTAGCATTCTAATTATTATAGTCGGGAGGACGATTTAGCCTAAAATAATGCATTTTCCATACTCTCACAGGCAACCATGGTGACACTGGTGTTAAGTGAATGTAGCGATGGCGAATCCCCAGCATTAGATACCTATGGCGCGCGTTTCAGATCCGATAAGAATGTTCATTGGGAGGTAAGAAAATGATGGACAGTGCTATGAAGACTAAAGAAGCTCGTATTAATGATTGTGTAGGTGGCGATCAGAAGACAGTCGAGACGTGCTATACCACCATCCCATATTAAGTTTCCAGTTGCATGGCTTAGCCCACTTGTTCATACAACAGATACTATTGTGATTTACCACCCTCTAGTAGTCCCTATGACTGGACGGCCCGTGCGTGGAAGGATAGCCCGCATTGTAGCTAACTTGGGATGACGATACTGGCATATCTCCATGAAACGAATCTAGGGTGCCTGGGAGTGTACCTGGCAGATGGCCCATCGTTCCCCCATTGAAGGATCGCACATGGCCTGCACTGATGGCCTGCCTCTCCTGTAGAGATCGTTGGCTGTCTAGCCAAGTGCCATGGCTGCTAAGTTGGGTAAAGTAGTCCGACTGCGGTCTCTCCAGGACAAGCTGTCCATTCAAGGTTGAATCACGTCTTGACATAGGCGGTGATGGTAGCTTTGGTGAACGGGATAGTACCTCTAGGCGAGGTGAGCTTCTCCTTGAACTAGGAGGTGTCAAGCGCGGGCCTCCTCGACGCACTTGGCAGGTCGGACATATCTTGACAAAGCGTGAAATAAGCTCCTTTGGAACCCTGGACTAATGATTAACTTGGGACTTGCTGAGGCTGAGTAGAGAGAATGAGCAAGAAGAGAGAATGCAGGGGGAAGAGAAGATCTCAAAGTGTGTGTGATAGGAGTAAAGAGGAAAAGATGCGGTTTCTCTGATCCCATCAGGATCGAGAATTGAGTTGGGAATGCGAGCTTACCATGAATAGATTTGTCTAACTCGAGCTGATGTTTTGTCTCTGCCTCCGTGTTGGCATTGTTGATGTGCTCTAGTGAGTATTTTGAAAAGTTTCTCTCGAATAGCCACTGGTTTTCCCTCATGGCAAATCATTTTCGTGCACTTGAAAATCACACTCAAGGTTAGCACCCAAGGTCCTAAATAGTTTGGATTGTAGACGAACATCTGATGTGCCGGTGCCGACTGTTTGGAGCTTGAACATTTTCTTTACCCAGAATCTAGATTAACATAAACTTTAGCCTCAAGTGAAGTGAGTCTATATCGCTTGCAATGGGGCGAATTACCGGAATTGGGCTGATTCCACAGCCGTGTCTTTGGGGTCCATCAGTACAGTCTTGATGTTCCGTGCTCTTTTGGCGTGGATTAAAGCCTTATCCTGCTTTTTGACGGAAAGGTCGTCGACATAGCTGTCAAATATTTGAGCATGCATATAACGTGAGTCCAAAGTGAACGGGGTTCATCCTACCTTTTCATCAACTGATCAAACTCCCTTACATTAGGAAAGCCGTCCAGTGGAGGAATGACTGGCTCTGATAGCATGGAACTCTCATTCTGCGAATCCTGGCTTTCAATATCTGCTTCGCTGAATGCATCACGAAGTGGGAGAAACCCTGGTGACTGGAGGTAACGTGACTGAGGCATATACTGGATATGATGCTGAAGAGGTACATGATCTGGAGTTGACGGGACCGAATGGCCCGGTGACTGATGTGGTGACAGATGGTGGGTGCTGGATGTGATGCCAGAATGACTGTAGGGTGAACCAAAATGTGACGCATAAGTACTGAATGGTTGCTGCTGGAAAGGATACGATCCTGTATCATTTACCCCAAAGTCGTGACTGTCCCCGTGACTGTATGGAACAGGTAAGGCAAGCTGGTGGTTCACGATGTAGGTATCAGAGCCATCGTGATTGTTGCGCCTTGGGTAACCACTCATGCTGAACAGGTCTGCCAAAAGCCCAGAGAGACACTTATAATTCCTTTAGACGGGAAAAGGATCTTGGTTTGCAGTTACACTCGGAGAAGGACCGTATGACTGGGCTCCTAATAGTCGTCTTGGGAAGTGAAGCAGTCTTTCTGCGTTCGCTACTCTTTCAATCGTATCGAGCCCAACGTGAGAGACCAGATAAAGGAATCTTGTTGCTCCGAATTAGGGTTAAGGGAACAGGGAGGACTAATCAAGACAGAGAGGAAAGATGCTCGGGAAGTTCGATAGCCTGGCAGACTACTGTGACCTGACAATTGTGGGAAAGTAGGGCCAAATATGTCAAGCAAAAGTGGGTACAAAGTGGCAGTTAAAAGGTGAAGCAGACAGAGCTTTGACCAGACCCTCCAGGAAGCCTCAGTACGGTCCGTATAGGATGTGCTGGTACGATATGCACAAGACCAAGGCAAAATATTTGACAGGGGTGCAAGGTTAACCATTCTGCAATCTTGCCGCAACTAAGAAAGACCAAAAAAAATCCTTGAAGTTTGTAAATTGCTTCTTTCTCCAGGCATGTGTACTCTGCATATGCACAGAGGGCGGCCAGGATAGAGGAAGCGAGCTGCAAAATGAAATATAAATGTAAGGGAGCATGGGAGAAAACGGCAATGGGGTATTCTGGATTCATCCACGAGAACAGCCCCACTGCAAGATCATGGTAGGAGAAGATTCGATAAGAGGGAATGAGAAGGAAAGCAGTGGCTAACAGCTGTGGAACCGACAGGGATCAGGCATCATAACGCAAAGGTGAGGGGTATGGAAAGGGAAAAAAGAAATTTGGAAAAAGAGATTTTCGAAAAAAAAAAAAAAAAAAAAAAAAAAGACGGAATATATGAGACACAAAGCGATCAAAGAAAAAGAAAAGGAACGCTGGAATATCAGTTGGGTAAATGACAATACTTATTCACGAATTGCATCTAGGCAACAGAAGAGAGAAGATACATATCTATTGATGTCCGAGGTAATTGAGAGGCATGGCCAGGTTGCGCAGAATGCAAAATATATGAGTAAATTGATGACTGAAATGAAAAGAAACAGAAACAGAATAAGAGTGAGTAAAAATAATTCAAGTAATAATGATAGCTACAAACCGGCAGATACCAGAAACGTGAGATCGTTTGCCTCTCTTTGAGTATACCATTCGGCAGATTGAACAGGCTTGTATCTGCGTCAGACAAGGCGTCGGTTTGATGTCAGCATAAGATCAGCATAAGTAGAGCTCCAGAGTTCGAACAGGGATATCTTGCCCGTAGCTGGAGACCTTAATCTAAGTGAAGAACAATGTGCCCCCCGTTAGTGCTGCTTCTTCCATACACGATCCCGGCCTCAAATGATGAGCTACCGTATGATGGAGACAGATGCTTTACAGTTGCCAGCCATATTACAGCCAATGGAGCAGTTGGAACAACTCCTGCAGCACGCAACCACATGTAGGACGAAAATGGATGTACTGATGCTGCATCTGGTTTATGGAGGCAAGGAATTGAATGGTATCTCAGTAATCGACACCTGGTTTCATGTGCAAATATAACTGATGCATTGCCGAGCCATCATGATAGAAGACGTCACCGATGTCCAAGTAGACATGGCCATGAGGTAGGTAGAGAATATCGCAGAGTGGCTGTGCTGGTCCTTCTCAGTGTTAGGCCGCAAACCACTTGCCTAGGCTAATTGGCTGCCTTTCAGATACCTCTCTGAATTGTCGCGGATAATGAGGACAACGTCATCACTAACATCGTCGTCGCTGGCGCCGCCAGCATCGTCGCCAGCATCGGCACTCGATTGGGTGACACTTGGCAATTCTTGAAACCATTTTGCTGTTTCTTCGTTTTGCGAAGTCTCCTTTGCTTTTTCTTGTTGAGTAACCGCCAGATACGAGGGTAGGTAGATACCTGGGTAAGTGCCTACCCCCTTGTAGGCGTGTTAATGTATGTATGAGCTGGCGACTAACTGCTTAACACCGAAACTCCTTTTGAAACATGATACGCCGAATGGGCGATGCCCAGATTTCGGGCGCTTATAAGTAAAACAATGTAGGTATGCAGGAGCCTGACTAACTGGAGAACAGCACCTCTATACATTATTCGTACACAGGTTGTTATTAAGAAACTGATTGCCAGAAGCTGAATAATAGCAAAGGCAGGCAAGAGAAAAAAAGAAAAAAAAGAAAAAAAGCGGGACTGGAAGAGACAACAAACTAGCACCCAAGCTTCAAAGAAGAGGCGAATGTGTTTGGGGCTTGCAATAACCACGATTGTCGTTCAAACTTCAGTTCACCGGTGGCCAATGGGTGTATAACTGGTGACCGTGGCTAGGTCCAACCTGGGACACATACCTAACTACTTTTGGAAACTTGTGGACAAACCAAATTGAAATGATGTAGGTCGCCTACCTGCAAATACTATCTCAGTAGGGACTATCTTAGCGGAGAGGTAAAAGTACAGAAAAATAAATGAAAAAGGAAAAGAGGAGGGAGGATAAACAGAAAACCGTTGGAGGCAGGTGAATAGGCAGGTATCAGCGCTGTCTAACACACAGAACTGTGTACTGTGATCACCATGCCGTTGAAGAGAGAAGCCCGATCAGAAGAAGTCGGTGCATGGCGTCAATCAAACATGTCTACTAGTAGTAGTCACATGAGCAGGATCGTTAATTCCACCCATTAACCCTATTCAGGTGTGCTGCAAGCCAAACCAAACATGATGCTGAATTCATCAGAAGCATAGAGCAAGCACTACCAGTCAGAGATCCGATTTCTCCCTAGATACAGATACATATATTTTCTCTAATCAATACCAGCCCGGCTTGACTCGGCATCACCATGCGAAAGGAAGTCCTGAGGACGGAACCAGGAGTAGGTTTGTTATCGCCACAAGGTCAATACCCCCTGAAGGTAAGCAAGATAGGTGAGAACTGTCCTTTACACTACACCATGTAGCTCGTATTATGTACGCGTCTCCTCTATCTACCCCCAATGCAAGTATCCGGACTTGACAGCATGAAATTCTGTCTTCACTCAGTTTGAAATTCGATACTTTGTGTGACCCTTTCGGGTGTCGACATTGTATATGATATTATGTTCCTTTGGTTGAGAATTCTAGACTAGTGAGGGTTGCATTGCCTCCCCCCTTCTCCTCAAGAAATGGATGCTTAGCCTTTGCGAGCGTTCCACCCGTCTGCTAACCATGTCTAGCACCAATGGCCATTGTGCAGGGAGCAGACCCGCTTCAGTCATTGCTCCTTGTCCTTACCCAGTCTTTAACCAAACGCCTACTTGAATCGGGGTTACTCGTTGTCTTACGATGGCGCAAACAAGCAGGGATATACCCTGAAGCCTGTACCCATGAAGCTTACATACAGCCTGTAGACGCCTCCACTGAAATTATAACTGCCTTAGCCCCATGTACATACAGTAAGAGGTCAGAATACGCTAGTTCGAGAAAGTTAGAAGCTGACTGCTTCCAGATTTGAATATATGTACGCTTACTACTACTGGGTAATCCCGACTTTCTGGGGGATTAAACGGCATGCGAAGGCTACATATGGTGTTAGGCACGGGCCCAGTACATGGGACTGTATGTGAAGTCAGGCCAAAAGATAATACTTTGGCTTGGAGAGGTATTATTCACATAGCGGTACTTAGATGCTGCTGTCAACCATTTTTCCTTATTTCATTTCCTGATCTGCTGTGTAGCAACTTCCTAAATAGGCAATACCTTTTGAGAGAATTGGTTCTTATATGTATGTTGTGATTTACATGATGTTATTGATCCATACACAGAGACTAAGACCATCCGCGTTCTATAAATACTGAACTGAAGGTGAGAATATCGCTACTAGTCATCACCATGGCCATTGCTGTGGTTCAAGTGATCATCTTTCCTGCTGAAAAACCACATTAGCCTTGTTTCGCTTCTTTGTCCCGCTTTCCACTCAAGTAGACAGCCTTTTACCATCTGCTTCGCCTTGTATCGATGAAAGTGAACAAGCTCCCTTCCCTCTGCCTTCCGTACCCTGATGGCAGTTTGGAGTCTCTCATGCTGACTCAAAGTACCTAAATGTCAGCAAAGGAGCATCCTCTTTACGAATAATATGCGTCTTGGCTTCTACGGTGCATTGGTATACATGGCTCAGAGCCTGCAAGTCATCTCAATGTTTCAGGAGAGGACCAAAAGCTGCACAGTCGAAGAGAGAGGGCTGGAAATTTACCCATGCAAAAACTCCAATGATTCGTTGGTATTCCGAACTGGGAAATTAATTATGAGTATTAGGATGGGTATTCTGGCACATTCACTCCCCCGGTGGAAGAAATTTTCTGGGGAACAGCACTCCAATCTCAGGCTGGACGGTGGCGTATTGAACTCAGACTACGATACCTTATCTAAATTTAGTTGCCTCCATAGATCTACTAAGTAAAGAAACATTGAAAACCCCTGATCGTTCCCTTGTTTGCCTGAGTTGCGAAAAGTCGATACTGAATGCTGTTCATGTGGACGACACGGGACCTAGGAACTAAGACCATATCCACCAAGTCACAGAAGTTGATGAGGCAGATTTCTTGCTAAGTACGACGTCTTTCTATGCCGGGCCTTGTCCACGTAGATCGATGCGTCGCTGGCTAGGCTGATGGATGATCATCTGGGTCTCTTACCATCTATGCAGGGGTGTGCGCTGCTAGATGCACGGTATGTCTGCTCACTGCCTGCAAAGGGTCAGTAACGCTGAGAAGCAGTAACCGACCCCACCAATAAAACAGTAGCTGTTTTCGGACAGATTCTGACAATTCGACTCTCATGATCTTGCAGGTTATGTTATTGCTGGCTTAGGGCAAGCGCTACTTACTACATACGAACAATCCGGAACTCCCGGGGATGCGGGGGGCCCTGGGGCCGAAGAGCCTTTGTATCATGATTGAGATGTCAGGCCCATCAGAAAGGGAAGCTTATGATCTAGTAAGAAATGCAGATTAGTTTCCGACGCGAGGGGGAAATCTTACCAGGTAGTAGCTGTGATCGCAATTGGTACGTCTCGGTCGAGGCTGGATTCTAGGGCTGTGCTACGAATTCTAGTTAGGAGCTCCGGACAAGTATGCAGCCCTGAGGGTTTGGGATAATGATCTTTGCTCAATTAACAATATGGAAAATGGTGTAGTGCAGAAGAGTTGGATTTCGTGAACACGCGGAATGAATTGCTCCAAGAGAGTCTCTCTGTCTGCCTCACTTTGCCCAGCCCTAACACGCCAAGCAGAAAGCCCAGCCCACGTACCTAGGTATTGTAAAGTATTTATTAACAGCCATGCTGACCACAACCACAATTACGGACCCGCAAATATATCCCTCGGTGGATGTGGCAAGCATATGATACTACTGACCTCGACAATCCAGATCTTATAGAATGGCGAGGCGCTACCATGATCAAGGAGTCTAGACTTTATGTGTTTGTTCTACAAGATCCTAGGACCAAGCACCCCGGGCAGTAGCTGACTGCTTTCGAATTAAGGATTCATTCCTGGATTCCTCCTATCATTTACAGTTGGATTCACATAAAAATGATCAGTTATTATACATCCCTGAAAAAGTCATCTGTCCATCAATGGCGTGGTAATAAGTTACATATAACAATCGGTTCGTAAAAAGCAAAGCAAATCGCACCTCTTTAAGTCATAGTCTCGTAGAAAAATCATGAGTCTTCCCATTTCATCACCACTTGCCATCGAAAGCTGGCAGCAGGGTTGGATTGCATAGGCCAATAGAAGCTGCTTCAATGCAACAGCAGCGGCCTTTCACCACTTCATAGTGCCCTGGCCCCCTGTTCTTGGAAGCGCCACTCGCGACCGAGTCATGTGCGGTCAAGGTGCTGTGTGCTGAGCGTGCTATTATTGAATCTCACCAGATCCCGAATAGCCCATCTCCAACCGTCCCCGAACCTCCCACGATCATGAGTGGTCCATTTATCGACCTTGCGCCTCCACTTCTCTTCTTCCGCACGCTGGCGCCTGATAAACTCCGGGCCCACGTCAAACTCTTCCGTTATGGGCCATTCGTCCGATGAATCTTCGTAGCTGCGGTCATCAATGCTGGCCGCGAGACCGAACTCATCATAGGCGCCCGAAATTCGTCCCCCCGCGTTATTGGACGGCTCTTTTAGGTCGTCTAGACCTGCAAAGACATCGTCTTCGTCTTGAATAGCAACCAGCCCATCCTTCCCCGGCTGTAATGGCGCCAACTTGAGCCAGCACATACGTTGTGGATCAAACACCATTCCACCGACGACCTGCACATTCTTCATCGCGCCTATATTCGTGATTAGAGCAGGGGTCGGCTTTGGTGACTTGGGGGACATAGTGTCAAAGTCTTGGACTATATTTTCATTCCCTTCCCAGCAAAATGAACTAGGATTATAACGCATGCCGTTAAGAGCTAAGGGTGTCAGCACTTTCCCCATCATGTACCGAAGCTAAACTTACATTTGGGCTCTTGCACACCCGCACCCATGGGTTTGATCAGTTGTGGTTTGGAGACAGGCACTGGCGCAGCTTTGCTTTTCCTGCTCCGGATAGTTGCCGAGTTCGAAGGCACCCGCGACACATTCGCAGGCTTCCAATTCATTCCAAGAGGAGCAAGCGGGTGATTGTCGCGGTTCTTTGGCGTATTCGTTAACGATGCAATGCGCTGTTCTCTTGCGTTCCTCGAAGCGTTCGTGTCCCGTGCGAATCTTGGCGTGACACTGTTTAGCCTGATTGTAGCGCTTGGGGTGGCTTGTTCGATTGTGGCATCTGCCTTTGCTGTATTAGACTGGCCGTGGTTTAATTTACTTCTAAGTGTCCTCGGAACACCTCGCCCCGAAGGATGCTTCACGAATTTTCTCTCTGCTGAAGAAGATGTGGGCAGGTCGTCAAATAGTGCCAATTCAGAACCATCACCAAAATTACGCCGTCGAGTAGGTCGCGTAAGTGTTCTTTTGCTTGCAGCGACCAATGCCTCTGGACTAGACTCATTGAGAGTCTTGCCCATAGTATCATGGCGAGTAGATCGCGGCAGTCGGGTTCCATGTCCTTGGGGATTTGATGCATCATTGGGACTATCTGAACTGGACCGACGATTGTATCGAGAACTTTTGACACTGGCATGATGCGACTGCTTATCCGAGGCACCGGCAGGAAGAAATGGTGCCTGAGGTTTACGAGCGAAAGTCTTCGTATCACTTCCTATCCGGTCAACAGGAGTTTTCGGTCGGGTGGCGTAGTATTTAGGCACGTCCGAACCATCTTGTAGTGTAGGCAGACTTTGAATATTTGAGATAGTCTGATGTGTATTTCGTAATGTTGGCATTGAGCGCTTGGTCCTCAGTAGTTGCCTTCCCGAAGTTATACGTTCACTAGCAAAGCTATCATTCGATACACCAGCGCCCATGAGCCGTCGACTAGGGGTTGACGGTATTTGAGATGTGGATGACCCAGGAAGGCTGGAGACGGAAGACTGTGACGAATGACCCCCAGCCCGGCGTTGTGATGACCGAAATCTTGACAGAGGAGCACCGCTCTCCGACACAGTCTCGAGATGGGTTGAATGAGGGCGGTCGTGGTCTGAAAGGCGAGGAATTCGAGTCTTTGGGGAAACCGCCGTGTTCGTGAACGTGATTGTAGTTGTTGAGTGCCGCGCAGGACTTTTGGGAATTTCCGTTTTGCACTTGACGTTGGGGTTTATCGACAGCCTGCGAGGATTAAATACTTCTCCATTGTTGACTTCAAGGCCCGAGAAGAAGTCGTCAGTAAGGACTGGCGTTTGATTAACTGAACGCCGTTCCAACCGTACGTCATCACTGGGCGATTCTTTCCGCTTCCTTAAGGACGCTTCGAAATCAAGCGGGCCTTCTGGGATGACGAGGCCATCAAGGCCTTCATCTTCACTCTCAACCGTGAGACAGCTCGATGAACTTGGGCTGACAACGGAAACCGAAGAGCTTGGAATTGATGGCTGATCCCTTGCGGTACCCCCGAACCGGACTCCAATACTGCCTTCTGACCAATCCACGTCGATATCATCGGGAGTAGGACCGGCTGTTTCCACGGCTGTCTTTCTAGGGGAGAGCCGGAGCAGGATGTCATCCGCCGGTAACTCGAAATCATCTTCGAGATTGTCAGTGGAATCCTGGCCTCTCTCTGGAGTCGGACTGTCGATACGCGTTGCTCTGTCTGGCGACCGAGGCTTGGCAACCCTAATCGTAGGAACGTCTTGAGTGTCGACGAGCTCGCCCTCTTGCGGTGAAATAGAAGTGATAGCAAGAGCTGACTGAAGGCGTGTCGAGACCTCGCTATCCCAAAAACACGGGGCGGAGGTTTTGGTCGGACTTGGGGCAGCGGAATTGATTTGCCGAAGAGACTCAGGAAAACACATATTTAGCGAACGCTTTAACTCAAGGGTGCCGTCGGGACCTGGAAATTCGACGTCATCTGACCAGTCGTCAACTATATCCTTCTTCTGCTTTCTGTGACCAAGGCGCTTGATGGTGCCTCCAATGAGGGCCGATCGAGGGACGTTCATAGGCAAAGGGATCCCGGCGTTTTTGGCAGAAGCGATAGCTTCTTCGGTGATGATTTCGTCATTGTCCAACAGCTGAACCTGCCAATCCTCGTCCCCTCCTGCGTTAGAATCAATATCGGAACGTCCTGAGCGACGCGATGAAATCGAATCTCGGTGGCCCGACCGGCGCACTGACGATGTCGTCACAGATGTAGCTGTCGATGCGGCTCGTAGCTGGATATCCTCGTAGCATTGTAGATCATCGTCATCGTCCCAACACTCGATCGTTTCTTCCTCACTGTGGCGGACCTCGAGAGTGAAGGGAGCCATGTTCTCGCACTAAACTGATGTATGCTCATATAGGAGATCAAAGATCTTCGGGGCTCTAAGTAGCAGATGGAAAGCACACGAGCGCTGAGATTCGGCTGCCAAGGGAAAGCAAAGTCATTCCGTGCTTGGTGAGACAGGTCAGATTGAATATGCGTCAATTACTCGGATCGGATAGGCGACGTATGATCGTGCATTGGCAATTAAACAAGAGCGATAGCGTTAGAAGGCGTGAGGGGGAAGCCTGACGGTGTTCGAAAAAGGGGAAACTGGACTGAAGCCGCTATCTATGTGAGTGGCAGGTTGCCTATGCTGAGGCCAAGCAGGTAGGGTCGCATGTAATTCTCAAAATCAACAGAAAACAAACAGAATGATCAACGTGAGGCCAGAATGTGTGCTCCGATATTCGCTCAAGAGTTGGCGCGTGGTGTCAGAAGGGGAAGGGAACAGAAGTGAGGAACGCAACCTGGGAAATACGGACAAGGGAAAAGCCTGGGATGGATGTAACGCCGAAACCAGAGCGCGACGGCACCAAATGGTGATCATCGACAAATAATCACGGAGCCAGCTATCAAGCCTCGTTTGTATGACAAAAATGATGAAGCTGAGGCCATGGGAACGAAAGTACGGCAAGAAAAAAGGGCGGAGGGGCTTGGCTGAGACCGACGGCAATGTCGACGAGAACTACTAACTACTACTACATACATTCATCTTGGATCAAATACGGCTTTGATTTCACCGTTTTCTTCCCCTTCTATTGGGTATTGCTACGTCGCCTTGGTTGGCCGCGTAAATGGGTAATAAGGTGCTATACCCACCCAGCATTCGCTAGTCCCTTTATTAGCACTGCATAGGTCATAGCTAGGCTCTTGCTAGTTGACTGTCTGTTGCTGGGATACTCACACTGATGATCCACACAGTCGGCCGATCGCAGCAATTGAACGGAGTTCCAGTACCGCAGTTTCACCGAGCACTAGATACTTCGTACTGCTTCACACCACTGCAGGTACCAGGTCTAGCTCAGGATCAAGTCATCTGTCGTCGCAATTTTGAATGGTAGTCTTACCACTTTGCTGAAGTTACACAATAAAATACAAGTTCCATACATGGGTGCTTGCGGCTACCAAAGTCTATCTATAGTTACAGCTTGTCCAGGCAACACTCCTTCCTCTCCTAGGCAGCCTAGACAGATCCCAATTTCGTCTTCATATAAAATAGGATGCAATACTTTTCATACTGCATCAAGTCCTGGTAGTAAAAGTCACAGCAATATGTCTACGTCCGAACACGCGTCACCTCCTCGGGTTCTACGTGTCCCTAGGTCTGATGAGCCCGACAGTTATGTGCTGCTCCACGTCGCGCGCACCAATACGGCTGCACTCGACTTGAATCTCACTGCAACGGAAGGAGAATTTCCGTATAATGGGGTCGGTATGGGGTGTCCATAATACTGTCCCTTTTGTCTGTTCTTTCTGCAAATATTGTGATATACTAAGTCAGAATAGTGCGACAGGCTCGTGCGCAGACTCATCGTTCAAAGAGTTACCAGGGAACCGATGAGGACTGGGTTCTTATCCTACTGCGTGCCTTGGGTCAGCTAGAGATCAATACAGATAATTCAGATCTGCTATCTGGTATTGAATTATCAGCTAGCATCAAGGGACAGGGTAGGCAGGGCAATCAACTGGTCCTCACTATTCGCCGGAGGGTCCAAACTATAACTGTAATTCCAACCACCAAAAAGTATCAGATGTGGTGCTGATGATCCACAGCAAAGACTCGGTTCTATAGCGTTAAAACAGGATGATGAACAAGCTATCCAGCTCTTTGACTGGTCTGCCGTCGCCGTTGCCAGAGCTGATATGCTTGAGCAGCAGTTATTAAACTTGCAACGGCACTATCACGAAGCCGACAGCACTATCGAGCAGCTCAATAAGCAAATTGAAGACTTCATCTCTGCAAAACGCCGCCATGAGGAACAGCTTATGACGAACTTTACGCAAGTTCTAAATCAGAAAAAGCTCAAAATTCGCAATCAACAACGCTTGTTGGCTTCGGCGAAAATTGATGTGGACGATGGTAAGGTCACATGTTCGAGTCGACTGAACAATAGCTGATCCTGGGATTATTAAAATATAGCTGGTAAACATCAGGCTGCCTCATCAAAAGTCGGGGCCCGTGTCGGGAGCAAGAAGCATGCGAAACGTCCTATTGTGGAAACGAGCGATGACGATGCTGAAAGCGATAATGGCTCGGAGAGCTTGGATCAGACCAAGCCTCAAACCAGCCCAGGAAGAATCTCAGATACGGACGATGAACCGAATTCTACTCCCCAGCCATTGGAGGATGTAGATGATACTACTGATGAAGATTCACCTACAGCGTCCGGCATCGACCAGGGGCTAAGTGAACAAAATAAAACGGAAGAAGCCTACCATCCATCTAGGATGCAAAAACAGTCACCGCCACCCCGCAGGGAACTTCCATTCACCAGAGGGTCAGGATCAAGGAAAGACACAGTACAAGGTCTACAGCATCAACAAGACAATGCCGAAGAAACCGCAGGCGAGACAGACGATGATGAGCTATGAAGGCATAGCAGAGGGAATATTAGTGCATCAATCAATATGTACCCATTCCATCAATAATCCACATTCTGTAGTTTCTGTGACTTGATCTAACCAATCTTTCATGAAATGGACTTCGTCAAGCCTCTCAAGCTTATTTTGAACTTATATACAATATCACCACTAGTGACGCATCCTCTCCTATCTCAGGAAACTTCACTGTAAGGGAGAAACCAATAGCAGTACGCATTACTGGGAGGAATGAACAAAGGAAAAAAAATGATGTTTAGGTGTTACAACGACAACGCCTAGACCTATAATAAGGATAAACCGGGTGATCAGAACTACAAGTGGTAATCTTAGCCATACAAAGCCTGGGGCGACATCTCTCCAGCAGCCATGAAGTTAGTTTCGGGGTTACCCGTAGCCTTGGCTGCTGAGCAGCGGGCCATCGTAGGTGAGCTATAACATGGTCAGAGATGCTTCCTCACAGGAAAAGTTTAAGGGTATTACTTCTACATACCTTCGAGAGATGGAGTCAGTGAAGTAGAAGTCTTCAATAACACGCTTGAAAGGCGCTCCAGTTGGCTGTGTGCCCTTGTTCTGATCAACCAACTGAATCTTGCTAAGGGAGCCCACGGAGGTGGACTCAACGACGTCATATCGACGCATCACAGGGCTGATCTCTTCCATGCGATCGCGGAGAGCTTCGATATCATCGTAAGGCAGTGGAACGTTGAGGAACTCGCTGGTGGCGCGAATAATCTTCCAGTCGTCACGAGCCGCACCAGGCAACGAAGTCGCTGCCCGGGTAACTTGAACACGGCCCTCAGTGTTGATGTAGGTGCCAGACTTCTCAGTGTAGGCTGCGCCAGGCAAGACAACATCGGCAAGTTGGGCACCTCGGTCACCATGGTGTCCTTGGTAGACAACGAACGCATCGCTTGGAATTTCACTCGTAGTGACCTCATCAGCACCCAGCAGCCAAACCATCTTAGGCTTGGTCTGGGAGATTTCGGGAGACGGTGTGGTAAAGCCAACCTCGTAGGCTGCAGCACGAGATGCCGCACGCTGAAGGACGTTGTAGCCTTGCCATTCAGGGGTGTTGAAGTTGTTGCCATGCTTCTCAACAAAGCTGCCGACTGTTTCGAAAATCGCCTTCGCGTCTTGATGTTCAGCCGCAGCACTACCAACGATGATCATTGGACGTTTAGCAGAAGCGAGCTTCTCTCCAAACTGTCCCGAAAGGGCAGCCTTAAGAGCGTTGACATCGGATCCAAGATGCTCGAATTCGAAAGTGCTATCGAATGATTCTCCGACAAGACCAATCTCCAGGTCAGAGCGCAGGTATTGCTTACGGATACGTGCGTTGAGGACAGAGGCCTCATGACGAGGGTTCGTAGCAACGAGAAGGATAGCATCAGCCTCTTCGATTCCGTAGACCTTGGAGTTGAAAAGGTAGTTCGAACGAACGTCAACACCGTGGGCAACAGGCGAGCTGCCACCCGGCTGGTCCAGAGCGAGGTTATCGGATCCAAGCTTGTTAGCCAAGTCTTTCATGGCAACAAGCGACTCGGCATCCACAAGATGTCCTGCAATAGCCTTGAACTCGTTCTCTTTCAGCTGCAAATTTTGCTGGGCGGAGGAGATCTCGCTCAGGGCCTGCTCCCAAGTAGCCGGAACGAACTTGCCCTCTCGACGAATCAGGGGTGTTGTAAGTCGCTGAGTCTTCAGACCGTCACACGCGAACCGAGATTTGTCGTTGATCCATTCCTCGTTAATGTCGTCGTTGAGTCTGGGGATAACACGCATGACTTCCATGCCTCGGCTATCGATCCGGATGTTCGAGCCCAAAGCGTCATGCACGTCAATGGATTCTGTATGTTTCAACTCCCAAGGACGAGCACGGAAAGCATAGGGCTTCGAGGTGAGAGCACCAACAGGGCAAAGATCAATGACGTTGCCTGAAAGTTCCGAATCAAGGTTCTTCTCCAAATAAGTACCGATTTGCATGTCGTTTCCTCTGCCAGTGGTTCCCAGTTCGGGGGCACCGGCAACATCGTTCATAAACCGAACACACCGAGTGCAATGAATGCATCTGTTCATAGACGTCTTGACAAGGGGCCCAATGTTCTTGTCCTCAACCGCGCGCTTGCCACCAACTTCATGGAAACGCCCACGGTCGGCGCCGTACCTCATTGACTGGTCTTGCAGATCACACTCGCCTCCCTGATCACAAACCGGACAATCAAGAGGGTGGTTGGCCAAAAGAAATTCCATAACACCCTCCCTAGCTTTGTGTACAAGTGGTGAATTCGTCTTAACATTCATGCCCGGCTGCACAGGCCAAGCACATGATGCCACAGGTTTAGGCGCCCGTTCGACCTCGACTAGACACATACGGCCTATAAAGAAAAACAATCAGTGACCTTTTCAATAACCCGGTGACAAACATAGACATACAGTTTCCTGCAATCAAAAGCTTCCTGTGGTTCGATTAGTACTCAAAACAATGATATTCGGCAATTTGGACCATACTCATGATAGCAGTATCTGTCAATTGTTGTTAGCTATCCTCTACAGTAGTAATTATTTGGGTCAATATACCTGGGAACCGTGGCGCCTGCCTTCTCGCAAGCCTGAATGAGAGCGGAGCCAGCTTTAAGCCATGTAAGCAAGATGCTGAGAAGCCATGGATTGAGACACGAATTCACCTTCGACTGAAACTTTCTTCCCATCTGGATAGAGAGAGAGGTTAGCAAAGCTACGTGAGCTCAGCAAGAAGCATATAGCTTACCAATTGTGAGTTCAACCTCAGCGGAGCGAGGGATTGTCGTCGCGAAAGTCCTGGGGTAGTTGACCTTGGGAACCCGGACGAGCCGGGCGGCCGCACGAGATAACTGCGGCCGCATACTGTGAATAGAAACAAATGTGAGAGGATAAGAGTAGACTTGAGCAGCGAGCGCAATGGACGTTATCTGAAGGCGCCGGTGGAAGTCTACAGTGCTGGGAGATTCTTGATGGGAGGTGCACTTTTGGCTTGGTTCGGATTCTGCCAGCCATGAGCCGGGGCGTCACTCGCAAATTGCCGCCTGCGGATTGGTTCGGCTATTCGGAGGATTATTTAGTCCGCACTACTCCCTTTTCTTTCTTAATAAGCCCTTCCGACGCTATTTCCTTCCTCTTTTCTCTTTCTCTCCATAACTCATTCACGGGCATGATTTATTGTAGGTGGCAGGGTTCTTCATTTCCCTTCCTCCTCTGCAACATGACCCAAGAAGAAGATGCACTGAGCTGGAGCTCCTTAGGGTTTTTCATCAAGGAACACCTGATGAGGGTATAGTTCTTTATCGACAGTCGCTACATATATTGCCGTATTCAGTCAAGATAATTGAAGAATAACAAATGCACCAATATCCAAGTCAACCTATTTTGCTGCGTAGTGGATGATGTATCGGTACTTTCCAGGTCTGTTCTTCGCAAGCTTCTATTTTCTTGTTCCCGGTAAAACATGTGGTGCGGAGCCGACAAGTGCAGCTTGATATTGAAGTTCCACGTGAATGCCATACATTAAGAAGCCCGATCTTGTAAGCTGAGTGTTGCAATAGTAATTGCCACCCAACCGACTCGATCAATCCATTATAACATGTATGAGTCGCTTGACACTTTCCCTGGGTATCGACATGCATGTATACCATTTATCCGGCATTATAGCCCGACGTTCCCACCATGAGGCCGATATATGCGAGCTGGGGAAAAAAAAAAAAAAAAAAAAAAATCAAAAATATGTTCCTAGGCATGTACTGCTTCAGACAACTCAAAGAAGACGTTGGCTACAATAACAATACTAGGCCACTAAAGACCATGGTAATATGCTACATTTGAATCTCAAAATATAACTAGACAGCGGATATTATAGAACAAAGACTGAGAATGACAACTAAGACAGGGAGAACTAGGAATCATTCGCCTTCCAAGTGGTCTCTTGCTTTGTGCCTGGAGGTAGCCACACCCGGGAGCTACTGCCTCCTCTGGGACGGATACGGCCCTGGTCATCATCATCTTTCTTAGGCGTACTTGTGGTATGTGAGGCAGGGCCATCTGGTGAGTGATAGTGAGAGACCTTATTTGCCGAGGCGCCATAGCCATTTGAGTCCCATGCTTTGCCTGCCGTCTGGACATTCAGGGGAAGAATGGTTTCCCTTGTGCGAAAATGGTCAGCATTTGCTCTCTGGTCCGCTAGGTCATCATGGCTATTGCGATCGTAGAGGTAGAGTCCAATAAAGGTAAGAGCGATTCCAAAGCCTTGAACGGATGTCGTCGAGCTTCCAAACCAAATGATCGCAACGACAATCACGAAAACTCTTTTCACCAAAGATGCGACGGAGTAAGAAACTGGTGATATCATAGATAAGAGGACAAACGCCAGTATATTCTGTGCGAAGTGCGACACCCCGTTGAATACGAATTCGAGGAAGAGAGCGCCATGATCCAGCGAGCCTCTATTTCCCGACAACGAGACGGCGCCATCCTGTATGATATCGGAGATCAAAGGATATCCTTCACTTATGAACCAGATAGGTAGTGTGAGAATGAAGGCTAATCCAGAGCAATAGTAAAGCAAGTTCAACTTATCCAGTTTTCGCCGGCTGGACGGTTCTGCCTCTGACTCTGCACGAGACGCTTCATTGAACAGCTTCTTCGAAAATATGTTCTGCGAGACGAAGACCAATGCAGCTACTAACGCACATAGTATGCCGAAGAAGTTTGTCGAAAAGCCTGTAGAGCAAGCGAGCATCACTCCCAAAGTCAATGGGACAAGAGAAAGATATGTTGCTTTGGCATATCGAATTCGGAAGAAGATCCGATACGCCAAGACTGTGAAAAGAGGTGAGAGTCCCTTGATTGTGTGGACGAGTGAGACGGGAATCTGAGAGGTAGCCATAGAGCTAAGTATATGGCCAGCTAACTGGAACACTGCCAAAGGCAAAGCTGTCAGGACAACATCACGGGATGGGGGACGGATCCCGTTCCTGAGGGCCGGTATGCTATCTTTCAGCCAGGGTAGCACTGTTGCCAAATAGGTCAAGACCAAGCACCAGAATGCTACGAAGGCGAATTGTACGATCGTAAGCGTTATTGGTTTCGGAAGGGCATTTAAGATGGACTTCGATGAGGTATTCGTCAGGGCGGAGGTCATGTACCATATGAGGCAGAGAACCTAACCCGGGTAAGCAACAGGGTAGGAAACAATCCATGAAAGTCCAATAATCTTACTATCAGCTTGTATGATACCGGGGCTTTAAGGGCCTCGGCCAACTCTTGTGCATTGGCGCTAACACTGCCATTGCGTGTTCTAATTGTGCTAATCGCCTCGCTGATACTTTTCCTTGATCTTCTTTTCGAATTCAATGTAGGATGCCTGTTATCCCGTGGAAATTGTGCTTGCTTCCGTGGCTCCCAGCGATCTGTCGCCGCATATCTAATCGAATTGGAATGCGATTCTCTTGGCTCGGTCGTAGTCTCTGGTACTTCATCAATGAATGGCGGGAACTTGTCTATTGGACTGGTCATTTGTTGCGAGGTGGTTGACGTCGCCGGTACTTGAAGGTCTGGCAGTCGTACAGAAGAGCGTCTCCCAGTGCCGGTCACAGTCGTTGTGGTCATGTCCTAATTTCTCAATTTCGACGACCTAGACAATCGCTCAGTCCTGTTAGCCGGTTCCAAGTATGTAAATGCAATGCAGCTTTACCATTTGAAGCCAATTCTTGTATGGTGATTGAGAACGACAGTTGAGCCCTCCAGTCGGCTTGAGCGGTAACAAGCACAGATCGGCTTTTTGGGGCTCAATAATGGAAGCCGAACGCGATGTTTTCGAGCTTGCGTGATTCAGGGTACGTCAGGATATTTAGGCGGGTAGTAGGTAGCAGCAGTACGTCGGCGCTGCAAGGTAACGTTTGCAGTTTTCTAGATGACGAATCCCTATGGACGAATTAACATTGAGTATTCGGAACACGCTGCTCGGGCGGGATGTTACATACACCTGTTTACTAAGGTTGTAACGGAGTAAGCAAGCCGGAACTTACTTGTACTGGTTTAGTAGGTCTCTCCGTCCGATAGAGATAAGACGGAATAGGCATCTCGTTACATAAACATGTATAGTTTACTAACTAGCGCCAATCTTTGCATAAATAATTGACTGTTGCTAATTACTATGCCCTTATATTTCGGTAATCAGCCTCCCGAAGTAATCACAACCAGGCGGACTTCACTTTTCCCAACCATGGCAGACGCTGGAAAAATATGGGGAATGTCTTTTTGTTTTTCTTCTCTATCTGATCATCCTTCGAAACAACTGCCTCATCTTTGATCCTTTACTGCATTGCCTGACGCTGACGAATGTTATAATTAGTTACTAATACTCTGGGATCTTATGGGAGATTGTAGTTCTGCGGACCTATACATCACTTCATTGCAGACAGTATCACAGGTCTTAATTTCGCCACTCAATGGAAAGAGCTGGGAAGAGGTAGGATCGTGGCCTTCGCAGGCCCTAACAAAGATGGTTTGTGCTGCCGGTGTCTTCAGTCTTCCGGCTACAAAATTTCCTCGTGGACACCTGCGACTCTCTTATCTCTATTTCTTCTCATTGAATGATGGCTGCAGTATAACAGCTCGCTTAGAATGTTATGATAGATGAATAAAAGTTTGTTCCGTTTGAAGACATTTTGGTAGTTTCACACCATACATTTATATTTTCCCCTCTCAGTTTCAATGCTCTGACTTGAAAGTTGAGTAGTATAGAGATAACATGTAATCACTCTATATCGATATACTTGTGTATACATGGACAGTAAGTCTTCAGCTATCAGGGTCAATCTTGGTCAGCATGAGATATTCTAATTTTCACCACCGCTCTATGCCGTCGATTGTCATGGATTTTGACAGATTCGGGAAAATCAAAACTATTACTACTAGAGTAATAGAGAATATAATCAATTTGAGCTGGACAGTAGATGATTTTCGATATTCAAGTTTGGTATGGATTGCGTAGCTTATTGGCTAAGTTTTACTCCCCAGAAAATCTCAACACACATTCAAAGAGATATAATACCACATGAGATCACAGTGTGATGTTGTGAGAGGCTCTATCTTTCCTACTAGACACATTTGGAGGTAGAAAGAGGTCTGGAACAGTTAATCTAGGCCTCCCCACTAGAGGGACAGCCCCTCACTACACCCTTGTTCTTTCTTCTTCTCTGATCAACAAACTTCACCACAGCATTTCTTGGGAATTCGCTGCTACTGTACACATGGACTGGAACCGTCACTGCGAATCATTCTTGCTTGTCATGGTCTAATGATACAAATTACCAAAGCAATCTTCAGCCGTAGTATTGTTCAAGAGCATAAACAAAGCGAAAAGCAGTTTCTTTAATTACTCTTAGCACTATTTAGGTTAAGAAATAAGGGGAGTCACTGACTCTTAGCAAGATTATATTCCAACAACAAATGTTCTTCAGGAATAGAAGACAATTGCACCACAACGTGCCTCGAAGGTGGATTCTTGAGCAGGGCTTCCAGCTCTCAATTTCATCCTGTCTTGCTGACCCCCGCAATGGTGTCTTCATCGCTCTTTCCTTGATTGCAGATCCTTGACGCAGGCCTTGTAACGCGTTTGGTTCGAGATTCGTGCCTTGATTTCCCTGTCTTCAGATACTGCATTTGCCTTCTGAATTGTCCCACAGTTAATTGAACCTACCTCCCCACTTACAGTCATTTGTTAGCTATCTCCTTCATATTCAGCCTTCAACTATTGTGGAGGATTTGGATTCCGTACAGCTCGCGCTATTTGCTCACCAGTGTGCTTTCGACTATTTTCCTGTCAAACCCTGTGTTTGTCGACCTTTGCAAACTGTGACTTCTGTGGCAGTGCTTTCAAGTGACTATCCAAAATGTCTTCACACTCCGATGCCCCCCTCAATCCGGAACGCAGGCAGTGTGAAGAGGGTATCATTGACAGTGGCACGAGCGTTCCGACACACGCAGTATATGTTGAACGTGAATCGTCAGTAAGTAACTGAATGAAGGCAACCTAGAGCAGCCACAGACTTGTTCTCCTCTAAATAGCTTACTACATTGTCCCAGGGCCTTAAGCATTTGAATGTTTCCACCAGCCCTTCAGATTGTACAGTATCCTCCAAATCTGGAGATTGCCAGATCTCTGGGGTTGACAAACATGACATCCCGTCGAATAAGGTCAGATACGCCAGAAACCTCAAGAAATTCAAGGCACTCACAATCCTAGAAGCAGAAGCTAGATCATTCAAGCAATTTCAATTTCTGTGGGCACTCCGAGATGGAAAGACTTCTAGCAAAGCTCTCGCCCAAGCCGCAGTCGACAACCCCGAAGTATCCTGTAGATCAAGATTTCATTGCGGCTTTGCCAGACAAGCAGGATTTGCTTAGAACTTCCAATCACACGTTTCCCTACCACAGAATTATTTCAGGAGACGAGTCAGGGCTAATCAAAACGTCAAGTATTCAGCGGTTTAGGGACGTCTCGCACTCGGTCGATGTTGGCAAAGCAGACAACGTATCGGTCGATATGTGCGAGGTACTACGTTTAAAGCAAGAATTGCTTGTCGCTAATTCCAAAATCGCCCTCCAGGAGCAGGAACTGGCCCAGACACGCGTGATTAAACATACCTTAGACCAGGCACTTGGGCCACCTTCTGAAACCGATTTCAATGGAGACATCACGGAACAAACGATAAGTAATCTCCAGAGCGCCCTTAATTCATCCAACCCGGCATATAGCCAGTTTCAAGATGGATGGAATGCTCAGGACGATTCGCAATCAGATATGTCTGATGCGCTTTCCGCGGGGGCTTACAATAGGTCTCGGGGATACTGGAATACTCCCACGCAGCAAGTGTGTAGTACGGCTCTTAGTGCCCCCATTATCGAAAGATCATATGGCGAGCCTATAACTTTGCCAAGTGCTACTTCACTTGGCGGAGATTCGAACCGGTTTTGGGATAACTCAGGCACGAATACCAGTGTACCTGGACACGATGCTTTACGATCCCATCGTGTGTTTTCAGGGCCCTCCAGTGGGGGTTACACCCTCGACACCAAACTCCCGGAAGAACAGGTGAGGTTTCTTGAAGGACCCGGCCTTGGGCCTCGCCGTTCGATCACTCAAGCCAGCCGCAATGGGCCTTATTTTCAGCCACAAAGCTCTGCTTGGAGTGCATTTACCCCTGGCTCTTCGGATCCACATGGTCCTAGATCTCCTGTGAATAGATCCAATAACACCTACCAACATGTTGGTCTGTTTCCCATCCCTCAATACCATCAGCGGCCGGTTGGAACACCACTTTCACCCACGGCGACTGAGTTCACAGCTTCCAACCCTAGTGCAACGCAATGGTCAACTTCTGTGGTGAGTAGGAGCTCGAATTGATTTGTTATAGTGCCACGCTTATGTTGCCAGGCGGGAGGAAACACCCATCAAACATACATCTCTCCCCTCGAGCCAATCAACTACCGACGGCTCCTCGACAGGAATGTCTCTTGTGATTGGAAATATATCGTTGACAAAATTGTTTGCAACAATGATCAACAAGCGTCAATATTTCTGCAGCAGAAGCTGAAGGTAGGGACCACAGAGCAGAAATATGATATCATAGAGGCCATAGTACACCAAGCCTATCCCCTGATGGTCAATCGGTTTGGCAACTTTCTTGTGCAACGATGCTTCGAACACGGGACTCCAGAGCAAGTCGTGTCAATCGCTAATGCGATCAAGGGAAACACGTTAAGCCTCAGTATGGATCCCTTTGGCTGTCACGTCATACAGAAAGCGTTTGATTGTGTTCCCGAAGAACATAAGGCAGTCATGGTCCACGAGCTTCTACGCAGAATTCCAGAAACTGTCATTCACCGGTATGCCTGCCATGTCTGGCAAAAACTCTTCGAATTACGTTGGAGTGGGGAGCCACCCCAGATAATGACCAAAGTCAACGAAGCACTGCGAGGGATGTGGCATGAAGTCGCCTTGGGTGAGACAGGGAGCTTGGTAGTCCAGAATATCTTCGAAAACTGCGTCGAGGATGAGAAGGTACTTTGTTTCTCATACGTCAATTCCTACCACGATCAATTCTATTCAAGAAACTGTGCCTCTCGTCTTGTCGTCCTCTCAACCATTGCAGCTCCCCCAAACCTGAAACTCTGACATATCCTAAATGGAAGTTCCATAATTTGTACGATGAAATATACTGACAAAATCTCCAGCGTCCAGCGATCGAAGAAGTGCTAGCGAAAATTGATGTGCTTGCACACGGTCAATTCGGAAACTGGTGTATCCAGCATATCTGTGAGCATGGTGCTCCTCAGGATAAGAGTCGTGCAATAGAGCACATTATTCTTTGGTCTGTGGATTATAGCATGGACCAGTTCGCCTCCAAAATTGTAGAGAAATGTTTGAAGATAGGGGGTACTGAGTTTTTGGACCGCTACCTTGCTCGAGTTTGCACCGGACGAACTGACCGTCCTAGAATGCCTCTGATTGACAGTAAGTCTGAAAGTACCCTTCTCAGCTTGAACTGAAGGTTTCTGATAAAATATAGTTGCTGGGGACCAGTATGGAAACTACCTAATCCAATGGATCTTGATGAATGCTGCACCACATCAGCGTGAGCTGGTTGCCAGCCATATTCGGTACCGTCTTTCCCCTCACTATGACATTGCACAGGCCTAATCGAGTATCTACGAAGGAAACACATGGTATCTCTCCGGGGTTCCAAGTTTGGTTCACGTGTGGCCATGCTCTGCTGCAATCCCTCCCATGCAACTCGCCCAGGACCAGGTTCTGGGATGCCAATCAGTCGCTATGGTAATTTCAATGAGGACAGGTTCCCGATTGCCGGACAGCATGGAGGCCGTTTCAGCCGAGGGAACCAATGGAGTCCTAATTATCCACCATTTCGCTGAAGGTTTTCGAGGGAGTACCTTTCCGCTTCGTCTTCTAGCCATATGCTTGTTTATTCACAAAAGGTATCGTTTTCAAGTCGACCCAGGTAGGCATCGAGCACCCCATATACCGGTATCCGGAATCTCGAAGCGTGTTTCGACAACGTGAGGTTGTCTAGCATATTTCTTCATACGCGCTATTCTAGTCATTGTGCAGGAGCTAAACGGCTTATACCCCCCAAGACGCCTCCTCTCCTTATACACCGGAACGAATGAAAGAAGAAAAATGGAGACGAAATATGAAGGAAAAATTCGAGCAAGCGAGTAGCATCAAAATGGGCTCAGAAACTATAACCTTTTTTTATTGAAGTTGATGGTGATTCTATATGGGTCGACAATTACAGTTATGAGTTGCTTGTGCAGGTCAGGAGCTTGGTTTACGAAAGCGAACACTACTAACCCACCTACTTGTCGGGATTATATTATTATTATGAACTGATGTATCATACCAACCACTCATTTGTCCGATGCTTGTTATCCTTCACAACTCTGCGGCTTGCAGGAATAATAATATTTGCATGCTGACCACAACCCTGGACTTCTCCAGTGCCCTCTAATTGAGAACGTAGATCCCCAGATCCCGGGTGATTGCACCCACTGGGTGTAACGCTGAGCAGCTAAAATCCCGTCATTGACTAGCTGTTCCTTTTTCCCATGGTTTCCGCCTTTCTGACTTCTCGCTTGGAGTGTCATGGCCTGTCAAGACGGTGTCTGGAATTTGTTGAATTCCAGGAATGGGTTGACCGGTTGTGATGAGTTCCACTATATGAGCGAAGGATGAAGGATATGCAGGCTCCTCTTTAGAATTTGGAACGTTCACTGTTGGGCTTGGTGATGAAAGGTCGGCGGACTTGGATTTTGATGCTGATTCTATCCATGCTTTGTATGTTGAGAACTCGAGTGGGGGCATGAGCTTTTCTTTCCTGAGAACGAACAAGGCATGGTGACAAAGATCAGTACCAGTATTTGTATATAATCATGCAGTGGCATATGCATATGCTACAATACCGGGGGATCACGGGTGGATACAGATCGTATGTATACCTTGAGAAGTAGAAGCATTTAGCTTGTAGGGTAAGGTCATCATTGCGATTGATTTCCTCTTCCGACGCAGGTGATTCCGGGTGGCCTAGGATGATGGAAAGCCCAACTGCAAATTCACGATCCGTGCTGAAGGGATATGAGCTCAATCTTTCAAATAACTCAAACTCCGAGGGCTGAAGCTGCGCCATCTCGTGACAAACTGCTGCAGGCCCAAACTACCCGATGGGCTTATTTGAGGGCTCACACGTAGTTTTAAAGAATATATTGCACGGGCTTGGGCACTCGAAGCGAAAGCGCAAATTCTCTCGGTGTCTTGAGACAGAGCGACCGCTTCTACTTTGCAATCCGTTGCCTTTTCTCGGTTGTCCACTCTCCTCGTGAATGATGCCAGTGGTTTAAGTCCGTTGTAAGGGTGCTCGGGCCCAAGATTAACCGAGGTCCACGTAGATTGAAGATTAGGAACTAGTTTGGATACTTAGCTTAGCTAGGCTGTGACGTAGCCTATATACTTTGTACTTCGGTCCTTTGGCGGGGTTCCCGCTGAGACTCGAGCCTATCGGCGTTAGCAGCATGGCTGATCTTTCCTATCCAATGTTAATTCGTTTCATGGAATTATTTCTATCACAAGCTCCTTATCAATCAGTTCGGAGAAGTCGGATGCGAACGAATTGAAGCGTCTGGGGCAAGTTATAGGTCGCCATTTTGCTGTTTCGTGTTCGCAACTCCAGTATATCGAGGAGCCGTTCCATAGGGCTCGGACTTAGATTTTAGAGGTTACCCTTTCGGTCAGGTGAAATATAGTCTAAGAGAATTTGATGGCCTGATCCGCCGACATTTCAATTGATAATTATTATGAGGTATGATAGCCCGCCTCTGATTTATGTTACTTTGTTCGACTGGCGGTTAGTTTGACAGCTCGACTGATAATAGACTGGGTCGCGCTAGCGAGAGCGATGGCGGGGGCATCTACATATCCGACCGAGAAAATGAGCCCCACGGCCATTCTATTGATTTATTATTCGCAATCAACCATATGATCATGCAGAGGTATCCATCCTGTCTAGAGCTTCGTGGTTCTGAGAGGGCTCGGAGCTCGTAGGTATTATCACCTTGCTTTGGCAGCCAGGGCAGTTGTGCACAACCTCATGAGCGAAAAGGTCACAGTCAATGCAGAAATGGTTTTTGCACACAGTACATTCATACCGGCTGCTTACGCTCATTCCCTTTGCCTGTCCCTCTGAAATATGCCACTGCTCCTTGGGTGGTACTGGTGGAAAGGAGATCCCACATGCGAAACAGACACTACTGCGCGAGGCATGTTGCCACGAAACTTCCACCCAATTCATAAGGGGAAACAGATGGTGATATGACCGAGCAAGATGGGTTGAAAGGATCAAAGTAAGACCGCAGGAAGGACACTCGGCAGGGAGACCACAAACCTTACTGTTACACCGTGAGCACAGATATCCCCCACGAGAAGGCTTGGAATGGCAAGCACAAAGTGAAGGGTAAGCCTCGACTGTTCGTGATGGAAAACCCATCATCAAGAGAGAGCTTGTGGACTGCTTCTGAGAGTAGGTGGCTGGCGGTGTTGTCACATTCATCACAAGGTCACGGAAATGCTGTTCATTGAGTGCTACACCGTATGTGGTATCATCACCCCCGTTAGTCTTGCCACAAATTTCGCGGCAGATGGCCACTTGGGCGGCAAGGCCCACGATTCCAACACGAATCTTGTCGTTGATGAGCGTAGTTATCGTTTGGTGAATATCACCGGGATCGGAGGAAAGGAGGGAGCCAAATATGACGAAAATCTCACGGGTGCCATGGCTTGGGGTATGGCTGTTGCAAGATAGGTTAGCCCGTTCTTTTCATCTAGTGTATACGGTACCAAGCGCAGAGAAGACATACAACAAAGCACCACGAGCCATTTCGAAGCCATTCTGCAAACTAGGAAGACCCTTCGGATCCTGGTCTCGCAATGATTGGATGGCACTGATATGCTCCGTAGGGTTTCCGCTCATATCACTGACTCTAACCGCCAATCCATCTTTGAGGCCAAGAACGCCGAGTTGAGAAATGGGATTTTGCTCGAAAAACTCCCTCACAAACTCTTGTGCATACCGTAGGGACAATAGATAGCGTGTGGGTCGGAGATCTTTCTCGGTCATGGATTGTGACAGATCTATGATCAGAATGAGATGGCGGATTATACCCCGTTGTAAGGGAGTCGTATCTCTGAGGAGCCTGCAAGCGCGAAGACATGGAAACTCAGCTCGAACCGTTAATCAGGACTGAGAGCTACCCGGCCTTAAAGTACAACCTACCTTTTCCTTTTCCCAGCTTCAAGAAGCCCTTCGACTGTAGAGCTGATTGTGCCGTCGGCACCTTCAACTAAGGTTTCCCATGTTCTCGAGACTTCCCATTCTGCGCCTCCACGGTGCTTTCTCCTCTTCGAACGGGATGCGCCCGCAGTATCTCCACGAGATCCTGATAAGATATTGCTTTCATCTTCATCCTCAGAGATTTCTCCTGTATACTCTTCATCGGAATCGACCATACTTGCACTGAAATGGAATGAGAGGCGAGTGCGTCAACCCAGAAGTGCGTCGGGCGTCATGAAAGTTGGATGGAAAAGGTCTACCTAGGCATGTATCCACTCTGTTGGATTCGGTTCGAGCAGGGAGGGTCCGAGCTCCGCCGGAGCTCCGTTCCCTACCTTTCTTCATGAAGCAAGGGTACTTACTAGCTGAGGTATCAAGCAGTTGCTGTTCTCATCTTTTTATTTTTCTTTGGCTTTTGACCTTCATTATCATTTTCCTTAAACTACCTTTTCTACTCGTTCCAATTCTATACTAGCTTTCCTGGCTAGGTACCATTGGATACTTAACACTTTCTAATCTACTCTGAGCTCCATTGTGATCAGAGAAAGCCTGCTTCGTAACCTGAAGTTTTAATTAGCCACACTTCGTATTGCTACGACGGTGTACTGCAAAAAATTGATGAGCTGCTCCGAGAGTAACCGTAGGTAGGCAGACTTGGCCCCATCCTAAAATCTCAGACCCAAAAATGTGGGGAAGAAGATGCATCGCGTCAATCCGACGTGGTGGTATGAATGCTCATGCAGTCCGTGGTCATTCTCCAATTTATCGTCCGGTCCGACCACTTTCCCACCTCTGCCCCTCATCCTCCACCTCTTTCTGCCCCTCCTCCATCTCTTCGTCACGCTCCCGCTCCCTTTCCGGCTTGCCCTACTCGACACACCTACAGTCTATCCGTAGGGTCAATCTTGCTCTATCCTCACCCGTTTTTGTAAGGCGCTGTTCATCTGAATTCCGCGCAATGGCATCCAAGGACAGGGATATCCTCCCGGACGTGTAAGTTACCGATCGCCAACAGCTGAGTATCGTGCACCTATATCTGTTGGCGTGCCTCTAACAATCGGTGGCAGGGTCAAGCCTGTTCATTACAATGTGTCTTTGTTTGACCTTCAGTTCGGCGGCTCATGGGGTTATAAGGGTACCGTCAAAATCGATTCCAAGGTCACCCGTCCTACAAAATCGATCGTGTTGAACTCCAAGGAAATCGAAGTCCAGGATGCTGAAGTTTTTGGAAAGGACGGTCAGTGACAGAGCCACATCCCAATTGTTCCTGATCCCATTCTTTTCCATGAACGAATGTTGGGTTTGACATATCGGCTGCACTTAGGGACCAAGCTGGCAAAGGCGTCTAACATCGCATACGATACCAAGTCGGAAAGGGTCACTTTTACCTTTGCAGAGGAAATCCATCCCGCAGATGTTGTCCTGTCAATCAATTTCACCGGTATTATGAACAATGCCATGGCTGGATTTTCTCGCTCCAAGTATAAGCCGGTGGTGGATCCGACCGAAGATACACCCAAGGAGGGCGATTCCTATTACATGCTTAGTACCCAATTCGAATCTTGTGATGCTCGTAGGGCATTCCCTTGCTTCGATGAACCGAATCTGAAGGCCACATTCGACTTTGAGATTGAGGTTCCCCGAGGACAAACAGCCCTTAGCAACATGCCTATCAAGTCTGAGAGGAGCGGCAGTAGGCCAGAACTCAAGATGGTCTCTTTCGAAACTACACCGGTCATGAGTACTTATGTCAGTTTGCACCGTCCCTTGATAATAATACTCCACACTAACTCTTGACATCTTCTATTTAGCTTCTGGCATGGGCAGTCGGTGACTTTGAATATGTTGAGGCTATGACTCAGCGCAAATATCAAGGCAAGAGCATTCCCGTTCGCGTGTATACGACCAAGGGCCTCAAGGAGCAGGCTCGCTTTGCTTTGGAGTGTGCCCATCGTACGGTCGATTACTTCTCTGAAATCTTTGAGATCGAGTATCCGTTGCCTAAGGCGGATCTCCTTGCTGTCCACGAGTTTGTACGGAAACCGATTCTGTTTCTCACGAATAGAAACCACTAACGATATATGCTCCAGGCTATGGGCGCCATGGAGAACTGGGGACTTGTTACCTACCGAACGACTGCTGTACTTTTCGACGAGGGCAAGTCAGACACCAGATACAAGAATCGTATTGCATATGTCGTCGCGCACGGTTTGTCTTCCCTTGCAATTTGAGCAGCATTTCTCTATTAACGAGTGATAATCCTAGAATTGGCGCACCAATGGTTCGGAAATCTCGTAACGATGGATTGGTGGAATGAGTTGTGGCTCAACGAAGGCTTTGCAACATGGGTTGGCTGGCTTGCTGTGGATCATTTCTATCCAGGTATATAATGGACCCGGGCACTTACAGACCAAATGCAGCTGACAATTTTCTCGCGAACAGAGTGGAACATATGGTCTCAGTTTGTTGTACGCAATTCTCGAGGTAAATACAGCCTTGTGTGGCAGATTATTAACTTTTGCATAGGCTGAGAGTGTCCAACAAGCATTTCAACTCGATTCATTACGAGCTTCCCACCCGATTGAGGTTCCTGTGAGGAACGCTCTTGAAGTCGATCAGATTTTCGATCACATCAGCTACCTCAAGGGAAGCTCGGTCATCCGGATGCTAAGCGATCATCTTGGACGGGAAACATTTCTGCGGGGAGTAGCCACTTATCTCAAAGCCCATGCATATGGCAAGTACACATCGAAGATCTATAGGGGATCGGGGTTGCTAATTACTGACAAATTCAGGTAATGCTACCACTAATGATCTTTGGAGCGCTCTCAGCGAAGCGTCCAATCAGGATGTTACTAGCTTTATGGTGAGCTGCCTTTCTTTTTTTTTTTTACACCGGATCACTGTTCTGACTGCATCATGAAGGATCCATGGATTCGCAAGATTGGCTTTCCTGTTGTCACAGTAACCGAGCAAGCCGGTCAGCTCAATGTTCGTCAGAACCGCTTCTTGTCGACGGGTGATGTTAAGCCCGAGGAAGATGAGACGGCTTGGTGGATTCCCCTTGGTGTCAAATCAGGACCTAAGATGGCCGACGTAAAGCCCGGTGCTCTCGTTTCCAAGGAAGCTACAATTGGGGAACTCGGAAAAGATTCCTTTTACAAGCTGAACAAAGACCTGTCCGGCTTTTACCGAACCAATTACCCTGCCGATCGGCTGGCGAAACTCGCTCAATCACTGGAACTGCTGAGCACCGAGGATAAGATCGGATTGATTGGCGATGCCGCTGCCCTGGCTGTTTCCGGGGACGGATCCACTGCTGCTCTATTGGCTCTCTTAGAGGGGTTCAAGGGCGAAAAGAATTATCTGTGAGTATCTAACTATGACATCCTAACCCTTCCTAAGATTCGGTAATCCCTATACCTCCATGCTTGGTTCTTAACGACTTCCACAGGGTCTGGTCCCAAATCTCTTCCACCGTTGCGAACTTACGCTCTGTGTTCGCCCAGAATGAGTCGGTAGCAGCGGGACTCAAGAGGTTTGCCCTCGAGCTCTCATCCCCTGCCGCTAATGAAATCGGTTGGGAATTCAGCGCGGAGGATGACTATCTCACTGTCCAGCTTCGTAAGCTTCTAATTGGGATGGCTGGCCGTGCGGGCCACAAAGAGTATGTCAACCACGAGACGTTTTTCGCTTTGAATCAAGGGTCTAACTTTTTGCTAGCATAATACCCGAAGCCAAACGACGATTCGAGCTTTGGAAAACAGGCAACGATAAGAACGCTGTGCATACCAACCTACGCTCAGTGATCTTTAGTATCGTAATCTCGGAGGGCGGTCGTGAAGAATACAACGCCGTAAAGCAGGAGTATCTCAAAACCGACTCCGTTGACGGCAAGGAGATTTGCCTGGGAGCCCTTGGGCGTACTAAAGATGCTGAGCTGGTAAAGGATTATATGGACTTTGTCTTCTCAGACAAGGTTGCAATCCAGGATGTTCATAATGGCGCGACTTCAATGGCTACGAATCCCTTAACTCGCCACCTTTTATGGAATTATATGAAAGAGAACTGGGCGGCAGTTGAAGCTCGTTTGTCAGCGAACAATGTTGTTTTCGAGCGGTTTGTGCGCATGGGGCTCTCCAAATTCGCAGACCACGATATTGCAGCCGATATTGCTTCGTTTTTCCGGGAGAAGGACACCGGTGCGTACGATCGCGCCCTGGTAATCGTTGCTGATAGCATCCGGACGAATGCACGCTACAAGGAAAGAGATGAGAAGCAGGTTTTGGAATGGCTTCAGGCACAGGGCTACGCTTGATCCACTCGGGGCGAAGGTAAATGGTTTTGATAATCTGTTCGTACCAACAGGTGAAAATGGTGCCTTGTGATCTAAAACACCTGCCATTCTGTGAATCATCTGAGTACTGGAGTTCTGTAGAACTCGAACTTCTGACTTGTACCTGACTTGATACGTGAAGGACTGTCTTTCGTCTTAGGAAGTGAAGGTGGAGCACTTATTTTCGATGTCTCCCTGACTTGCACATGTGACGAGAGGGACCGGCACTTGGTAGTACGTAGTATATATATAGCTAGCAGACGAAAATGAGTACCCTCTTATTTTGCATTGTTCTATCGGAAGGTCCACAGTTATGTTACCTGAAGAAAAAAGGTGGTGCCGAGCCACCTAAACCTGTTTAGAACCGGAGTGCACATTGTGCAACTTAAGTAAACTACTGTAAGTACCATCTCCTAGATAGGCCAGTCCCTAGGATCTGTTCATTTGCATGTGGTTGTTAGTGTGTCTTGATTGGCGCACTAGCCTGGCTTGGGTCATGGGTCTGGGGCGGGCGAGCGTGAAACGGTCATTCCCACCCAGGAGGTCCACACTAGGCAGGAGACGGACTAGCGCCAGTGTTGGAACCTGCACGTTGGGCTCGCCTGCTCTCCTGCAGTCAGCAACGCAACCGCCATTTCAAGAGACCGCTCGGTCATCTCATTAAGTAGACACTCAAGTATCGTTTACTACATCGGCTTGTTGCCACGCCTAATACTTCTCTTCTGCAACTTCAGCTCTCCACCTTTCCATCAAATAACTCTCTAGATTTCGCATACGCTGACGTACCGTCCAAGTGCCCCATCATGAATCCCGAGTGGTAAGTGCCCTTGATCGCCCATATTTGGCCTACAACTCATCAGGTTCCGGCGATGCCCCCCTTGTCATGATGGCACTACGTCTTTCATCCATATCGACTTTATCTCTTGGTTCCCGTGCTAATTTGAACCCCTATTAGAGCCCCCCACGATCCTCCGTTTCCCCCACGCCTTATTTGGCTCAGCGCGGCCCTCTTCGTGCGTATCGATCGATCGATATGCTAATAGTTTGGCTAGATACGATTATCTCTTCAAGCTGCTCCTCATCGGAGACTCCGGTGTTGGAAAGTCGTGCTTGCTCCTCCGTTTTGCCGATGATACCTACACGGAGAGCTACATCTCCACCATCGGAGTTGACTTCGTACGTATCTGGCCTTTCACTTCTCATCATAGCTGCTAGCAGTGGGCTGCGTCATAGAATCCCATCTAACGTTTTTGAATGCAGAAAATTCGTACCATCGAGCTGGATGGAAAGACGGTGAAACTCCAGATCGTAAGGCAGCCCCCATTCACAACAGTCGGTCACCCGGCTTTACTAACGGGCGCTCTAGTGGGATACTGCGGGCCAGGAACGTTTCCGGACAATCACTTCTTCTTACTACCGTGGTGCTCATGGAATCTGTGTCGTCTACGATGTTACCGACATGGACTCTTTCAACAATGTGAAGCAGTGGCTTCAAGAGATCGATCGCTACGCCACTGAAGGCGTCAACAAGCTCCTTGTCGGAAACAAGAGCGATATGGAAGACAAGAAGGTCGTTGAATACACAGTGGCTAAGGTATGTGGTCATGCCTTTGTGTGGGACTCTTCCAATGTTCTGGCAGAGTGGGTGATTGACACAATGTGTTTGTTTAGGAATTCGCCGACAGCCTTGGAATCCCGTTCTTGGAGACCTCGGCAAAGAACGCTTCGAATGTAGAGCAGGCTTTCTTGACAATGGCGAGACAGATCAAGGAACGCATGGGCACCGCGACTGTCAACAACAAGCCAACTGTGCAGGTTGGCCAAGGCCAGGGCGTTCAATCCGGCTCCGCGGGCGGCTGCTGCTAGACTATTGATGATCCTGATCCCGCGTTGCATTACGCCATCTTGAGACGGGGTGAAAATTTGGTGATTAAAGAAGAGGAGCCACGAGGGAGGCTACCTACTGCATCCTGCTGCCGGGCAGTCTTCCTCGAATGCTAGCATTATCTTAAATGTTCTATGCTGGCAATGGTCACCGGGAGTAGTTTTCTTTTTCATGCTTTAGAAGGCTTTCGTTTCGTCTTTATACATGGTGCACTATGGATAATTTTCTGTGTCCTCAGGTTTTCCCTTTTCACCTCTCGGTCATCTATCTTCCCCTTCCCTATCTTTCCCGTCGCTATTGTCTTGCTCGTGGCCTTTCTCTAACTCGAAGCATTTTCTATCTGATCCGTTGAGTTTTTCTTAGTTAGTTGGATCCGTTGCGTGATTATGTCTGGGTCAATTAATGCAGAAGTTAATGATACTTAAGTGAATATGGTTCGTGGCAAATCAAAATCAGAACATACTCGCTTTTCCGCCTTCATTTACTTGGACTCTAACGGTATGGTGAAATATAAGTTGTAGGATATGTAGAGTCATTGTTAGCACTCTGCTCTTTCACTAATAGCAACTATGTTTCCGGTCTACAATTGTATTGATATTGAAAATTGAACAAGGGTTGTTTGTCGCGAGTAGGCTATATTCCATGTGCGAGGTTTTCATAGATTATACGTGCTCTGCGCAGGAATGTCACATGCCATACATACCCTTCCTAGCAGTTCGTGATGCTTTCATGCCTAGGTAGTCTCTCCCACACTCTTCAATTCTGACCAGGCTCTGAACCTATATGTAATTATTGTTCAGATGGTAGATACTGACACGAATCGCTTAGAAGCAAAGAAACGGACTCTAATGTCAATCACCTGTTGTTGTATCAAAGGGTCAAGAGAGAAATCTGGAGGATGGATATTACAACGGTAGATGAAACACGTGAAGTGGATCTGCTATTTACCGGCAAATGTCACCTCCTTAGTTCATAATTGTGTTTTTCTCCCCAGTAACCATCTAGGAGTATGGAAAAGCCTCAGGAAGTTAGCCAAATTTCATATGGCATGAGCGTTGATCCGATCAGCTGATGAGGGTCACCCATCAGCCGAGGCACAGGCTTCGGTAAACGTCATGTAAACCATCACCCCCAATCCAGAGCCGAGCCTTTCTCGCACCCGACATCGACATAGTCCCTACCCCATTCGTCCCAAGGCCTACATATCTACCCCTTTCCTCCTTTCTTGCAGTCATTCCTTGCGACCTTCTCGGGCAGAATTACTGAAATATCACTAGTTCTCCATCTGCCGTCTTTTTCACACTCACTTGTCAAAGCAATCCGTAACCCATCTATAAGGATCCGAGGTACCGATACCCGTTTCGCGTGCACCATCATAGTATAATATCGATCCGCTTTCTTGACACACCTATTCCGATAGACAAAGAAAATCACCGCGTTATCGATCATGTCTCAGTCTAACATTGAAGGGCAAAAGAAGGCCGTTGCAGTGTCTGCTGCGGTCCAGCAAAGTGACAACATGGCACATGCATTGGCGGGCGCTGGAGGCGGTATACTGTCAATGCTCTTGACGTGCGGCAACACCTCCTGTTAATGAAATCAGCGTTGACATTCCATATGTTGTAGTTATCCCCTGATAACCCTTTCCACGAGAGCGCAAGTCGAGTCCAAGCGTGCCCATTCCACGACGTACGACGCAATACGCCGCATCATTCAACGAGAGGGGGTTTCTGGGCTCTATTCCGGTCTTGAATCTGCGCTCTTTGGCATCAGCGTCACGAACTTCGTTTACTACTATTGGTACGAATGGACGCGTTCGGCTTTCGAAAAGGCGGCTGCGCGGGCGGGGCGGTCCTCAAAGAAGCTCACGACGGCGGAGTCAATGATCGCGGGCGCTATCGCCGGGAGTGCGACGGTCCTGATCACAAACCCTATATGGGTTGTAAACACTAGAATGACAGCCCGCAAGTCCGAGTCGGAACAAGAAACATTGCCAGGGACTCCCCCCAAGAAGTCGCGGGCATCTACAATTAGTACATTGTTGGACTTGCTCCGGCAAGAGGGGCCCAAGGCTCTCTTTGCTGGTGTTTTGCCAGCCCTCATTCTGGTTATTAACCCGATTCTACAGTACACAATTTTTGAGCAGCTGAAGAATATTGTGGAGCGTCGTAGGCGTATGACGCCAAAGGATGCGTTCTATCTTGGGGCACTTGGCAAGATACTGGCAACTTCGATCACCTATCCCTATATTACGGTGAAGAGTCGCATGCATGTTGCTAGTAAAGATGGTCCTAAGGAGAGTCTGAACGGGAGCCTGAAGAGAATCGTCAAGGAAGAGGGTTTTGTGGGCCTTTACAGAGGTATAGTACTGACAATGAGGGAGCCATGCAAACTTATGCTAACATCACATGACAGGCATTGGGCCAAAGGTCACACAGAGCGCCATTACTGCGGCGTTCTTGTTTGGGTTCAAGGATGTTCTTTATGACCTTATGGTCTCTCTTCGAAAGAGGAACCGGGCAATTTCCAAGTGAAACATGTGATCTGGAAGAAACTTTTTAAGGCACCCTTGCCAAATCATTAACATTATTTGGGCTCAGAAAGACCTCCTGATTGATCCCCTCATCGTGTACCTTTGGGCCCCTGTATTTCTGTCTTTAATCTGAATATATTCTGTACATATATGTTCTCTTATTCAAATTCGGCACGATGACTGTTTCTTGGGCGATCCTAAAAATCGATATATTTAGGCTTGCATTCATATAGCACTAAGCCTTTCTCTGATTGGGCCTGATCCTTTTGCTATCGCACCAAAGGATTGATTCGGTGATGATGTATAGGTGATCATGGCATCCCGCCGTAGTGGCTGTAGACACCTCTTTCAGTGGAAAGTTCCGTCAACCGTGTAAAGGCGCTAAAGAGTAGCACCAGTAGAGGAAAATAGAACACACTACGGAGTACTACTTGGAGACTTCTACTAGCTTGGCATGAAGCTAAGTACTAGTTACTAGTACTAAGTACTCGATAAGGAGCCGCGGCTCGATTACATATGATTGGCCCTAGTGCGCCTGATTCCAGAGACCCGACCGCCTGCCTTTTACAAGATTATAGAGCACTTTATCCAGCGCGTTCGCGCGTCGCAGTCGACGCGAAGGATATATTGTATTGTTCTGCTGCTGCCCTCAACATTGAGGCTCAGGCGAGGCCCAAGTGAGGTCTGGACGAGTGATGACTATTCGAAGCTGTGTGAACCCTTGCTGGACTTATGTATTCATATTAGGTAGAGTTCTAATTCTTCCCCTCATATAGTGTTTGTTCCCCGCCAGGCTGTCAAAAATCCAATTTGAGTTAAATTAAAGCCATTCACCGGCGCTGACTTGAGCTTTTATATTAGCGCTACAGCAGGCCCTCCTCGAAATAACCTCTCAGTCTGATTCACTTCCAGTGCTGGCACTCATTCACTGAGCTATTGGTCGACATGCGCCGGCAAGCTCAGTTGTCTTGGTTTGGGATACCTAGTGGGAGACAAGTTATCCGCGCACAATGTCCCGTATACACACGCCGGAGGAATCCGAAGAACTTTCTGTTATTGAGGAAGCTCAGTTTCTCCTTTCACAGTTTATAAGAAACTCCTCCCACCAAACACGAGGGTCCCCAGCGGCAAGTCGCGGCGATCAACATACTGCCCCAGGAGAATGCTCTAGGACCGGGGAAGATATTCGCGAAAGCGTCAAGAAGCGCGGTAGGCCGCCGAAGACGCCTAAGACGCGCGTTGAACCTAGATCATCACCAGCGATCACTGGCGAGAACCGCGTCACATCCAGCACACCGCAAACACCGGACCCCTTGTACTTTTCCGAACAGGATAGGCCGGATACTGCATCGTCACCAGGAGATGGGCGTGAGATGTCGAGTAACCGGCGCTCTCGGCGTGCAAGGACTGGGCCGAACAACTATTACGACAAGACCAACTATTTGGGTTTCGGCTCCGATGAAGATGTCAGCGAAAGCCCTGCCAGGCCGTCTCCTACCACATCCCGACGACCCAGGTTCTCTAGCATTGCACCTCAACCAAATACTTCGTCATGTATTCGTGATCGAATTGAAAAGGCCCGTGTCATCTATTCTTCACCTCATGTCCAGATTATCAAGTCGCCGCTTAAAAGTTTAGATGATTTGAGGTTATCGGGTCGTGCTTGCTATTCATCATTGCGTAGCCCAGGAGAGTACGCCTTGAAGTATCAGAACAAGCCGCCGCTGGCGGAGGAGATTCTCCATATTGACTTTGACAGAACCGAAATGGCAGCCATCATGGACCTGTTTTGCTTTTGCGGCTTTCAGCGACACGACGATATGGACACCGCGCTTTCGGACCAGCTTATCCAGGCTGCTCATATTTGTGATATCTCGCAGAGGGCCTCGAAGAAGATTAGGTGGGTATGTGAGCTTTCGCAGATCGTCTCTACCGAGGAAATCGATGGAATAGATGATAGTCATAAATGGCTTCTAGAAGCAATGGCATCTAACTCAAAAGACAAGCAAAAACGGCAAGCCAGACGCCTGGTAGGGAAAATTCTGGGGTTAGTCCAGGACACGTCTCAAGGTAGTCCATTGCTCTTCTCTGGGATTCAGCTCTGGGAGTTGTCCAGGGTTCTACCCTCCGCTCTGGTGCTCAGACGACGTGGACCTACTGAGATAGACGCCTTCATTGCTGATGCAAAAAGAGGCTGCCTTCCTTCCAACCCCTGTGTCATAGAGGCTACTGCATCGGGGTCTCGATGCGCAGAGATAAGCGGGTCGTTGAATCAAATCTTGCAGCGCCGTGAGCTAGGGCTTCGTGTAAAACGACAGCTTCAATCAAATACCAACAAAGGGTTTAAGCTTGCGAAAACTTGGAAAGATGCCTCGAATGATGTGATTGTCCTGGCTTGGGCACCTGATGGCACAAAATTTGCTGCCGGCGCGACAGCACAATGCGACGAGCATAATATGGAATATAACCGAAATAATAATCTAGTTATTGGTGATATTGTCAACAATGAGTTGACTGAATTACCAGACCACTATGTTCTTCGGCCCCCAGGGAGGACCGCAGCAAGCCGGACTCTCCATGACCCTCGTCTCTGGATGAGCGTTACTTCCATCGAGTGGTGGGAAGATGCACTCTTTACTGCTAGCTACGATAATACAGTGAAGATATGGAATGCTTCCGGTCGAGATATCTCATGCCGCAAGACTCTTCAGCATGACTCTAAGGTGGAAGTTATGGCTCGCTCCCTTTATGAGCGGAATTTGCTCGCAACAGGCACTCGTTCAATAGGACTTTGGTCATTAGCAGAGTCAACCCACACTCTCCTAGAGCTACCTAGGGCGCGATCCAGAAAGGACAGAGAACTGGTACCTACTTCTTTAGCATGGGGGACCATTAAGGAAACCGGAAACATTCTGCTTGCCGGGTTGTGCGAAAAGGGTGATGGTACACTGCAGACAGGTCTGTTGGCAGGGTGGCGAATAGGCGAGGCATCAATATCACCTATGCAATTTTCCCCAAACTCTCAAAACATGTTTGACATTAAATGGCATCCCACCTTGCCAATCTTTGCAGCAGCAACATCGATAGGCCATGGCCCTGTCAACAAGGCCTACAAGGATACCAGATCCTTAGTCCGAATGTATCAGCCCTTATCATCAAAAGTCTGCACCATGGAGTTTGAGTGTCCGGCGCTAGATATCAACGACGCCCATATTTGCCCTATGAACCCAGGTTACGTGACAGCCAGCTGCACTGATGGAATTACCTATGTTTGGGACCATCGGCGCCCAGACCGAATTCTTCACAAGCTCCAACACGGAGAGCCTCTGAATCAGATAGATGAAACAATCAGCAGGGAACAAGCTGATGTTGGCGTTCGTTTGTCTCTATGGGGAGATAGGATTGACGAATTCTACACTGGGTCCTCTGATGGCGTCTTGAAGAGATGGGATATCCTTAGAGCCCCGGAAGATGTGCTCGTCCAGGATACGGCCAAATTTGACGAGGAAATTATGTGCGGTGCCTTTTCCAAAGATAAGTCCAACCTGCTGGTCGGCGATGCTGCTGGGGGTGTCCATCTTCTATCCCCCGGCCCGTTTACAAGCAATGAGGGCCTTACTATGAAATTCAAGCCTTCATTACAACCCCAACTGCAGATGTGTCCTGATGGGCAAGTATCTAATCCCGAATCAGGGATTAAGGCGGGCGCAGAACTTCTAGAGTCAGGGAAGCTCATCAGGCACCCAACATACGGAGTTGGACAAGGACCATATTATGATGGCCCCTTTGCAGCCTGGGCTCGTCCGGAAAACACTCCTGAGCATGAAATTGCACAAACCCGACTGAACGAAGAGGTGCAGCTACGGCAACTCGATGGCCCGCCCCCGGATTGCAGGATCGGGCTAGATACAGCGTCCCAGCAGGATGTTAAGGCGCAGATTAAGCTGGCACATATTCGGAATCGGAGGCGCAATCAGAACAAGAGAACACGAGATGGGCTTAGTGAGCCTCTTGCATATGCCAAGACAGATGCCGTCGATCCCGCTAGCGACGTACCCGATATATACAAGCGCAGGTTGCACCATGTTGTATCACCACCAGGTTCTATGCCACCGAATATTGGAGTCGTCGATTCAGTTGAAAATACGGAATGGAGGTCCGACTCGAATGTTATCCACTTTGCCGGATTTCAAACGGCCCTACAGGAGGTAGAAGAGGCACTCGAGGAAGACTTCTGGTGGCCGCCCAGCAGTGCCATCGATGCTAACATCCGAGACCTTGACGGTATTTAGTCTGGAGCCTGGCGAAATCGGTTGGGAGAGCGCTGATCCTATCATAACTCCTGCGGCAGGGAAGTCATTCCGCTATGATGAATGATGTCAACGGTGTGCCGGCCAATTACATCACGTGGCTGAGCAGCGCCACGGGGCATTGCTGGGTGGGCTTTACTTCGATATCCGTACCTTAGAATTGTAGTCGGTACTACATATATCTCTCTCTCGAATCCCAGATCTTTGGCCATTATAAACTTGCTACTTCAACTGTCTTGGCAGTGCTTAAGCCTTAGCCGATCCATTCCGGCCCCCATCTTCACATATCTGATCGTCACACCATCACAGATGTCATTTGCTCCTCCCTCCGGGCCCCCACCACCTTCAGTACCTGAAGGATGGAAAGCCCAGTTCGACGACCGATATAAACAATGGTAAGACCTCATTTCACATCTCCGCCATCATACACCAGTCGCGGATACATATTCATCCTTCAAGCCGAAAGAAACTAACGCCCAGTGTCAAAGGTTCTTTGTAGATCTGCGCACCGGCAGATCACAATGGGAACGTCCCGAAGGTCCAGCCTACCAGGAAGACTCGCAGAGACCACCCAGCGGGCCACCGCCCTCATACGATGCCTCTGGTCCTGGTGATCGACCTAGTTCAGCGGCCGGCGGCGGCGACAAGAAACCTTTGGGCTCAAGAAATCCGTACAACAGCCAGCCGGATTCTACATTAGAGAGCGATGCCCGCTTAGCAGCTCAGCTACAAGCTGAAGAAGAAGCCCAGGCTCGTCGCAGAAGTCCGATACCACCAGCACAGGCCCAATCTGGCGCTGCGTCCGATTACTATGCCGAGAACTCCCCTTCCCGCGTGCAGTCCCCCCAGGGACCATCAACGTCACCTGCGCCGAAACAGGAGCGGAGCAGGGGTCTCTTGGGCAAACTGATGGGAAGACACTCTGGCGGTAGTAGCAGTGGTGGTGGTGCGGGTTACAGTCGGCCACCGCAGCAAGCAGCCTATGGGTATCCTCAGGCTGGATACGGTGGCTATCCTCCTCCACAGCAGGCCGGGTATGGTTATCCTTCGTATCCGGCACAGGGTGGCTATTATGCACAGCAGCAGGCGCCGCAGCGGCGACACAATGGGATGGGAACTGCGGGGGCTGCGGCGTTAGGTGTTGGGGGTGGTCTACTAGGTGGATTCTTGTTGGCGGATGCTGTTGAGGATCTTGGACATGACTTTGATGGTCCTCCTCCGGGTGATTATGGTGGTGGTGGTTTTGATGGAGGGGATTTCGGTGGTGATGACTTTGGGGGTGACTTCTAGACGTGTTGTCGTGTGTGGTGAGCTACGCTGGAAGGGGGCGATTGATGAGTTATGAGCATTGGGAGGTTAGCAGTTGTTGACTACTCTTGTTCTCTGTTGGGGTTTCTTCTGTTGCTTCTGGCTTGCTTGCTTGCTTACTTTCGGATTATCGTCGTCTTCTATGTAGATAGTATTACTTTCCCATAGCCTAATGTGTTATGAAGATGCATGAAAGGAGCTATCGTTCTGTAGCTGATCGATAATTAGATCATTAATTTTAACTCTAATCTCATCGCCGAGTCTTTCGGGAACAGGGCCATTGAGGAGCTTATTATACATGGACACATCGATATCTATCCATAGAGCACACACCGCGATCCATATACACACATACCATACCATCCTCAAAACCCCCAAACCCCCACACGATACTGTAATCATACAACGCTTCAACCTCTTCTCCGCGACGCACCACCACCCTCCCGGCCCGTCGTAGCAGCCGCTCCCTCAATCGCAGCCGCAGCTTCCGCACCAGACGCACCGGGTCTAGGAGTAGCACCGGCCATCCAGCCAGCCAGGTCGAAGTTCCCGGGAGCCCCGCCGCCAGCCATAGCACTTCTGGTTGCGCCTCCGATGGGAGAAGAGCGAGACTGCTTCTCGAATTCGGCGCGCATTTCGGGGTCCACTGATAAGTGCGCATGTTAGCAAGGGAGCTATTCAGAAGATAAGATGTAGCGAGAGAGAGGGGGGAACAAGAGGAGTGGAGTCTAGTGACTCTGGACAGCACATACTGTTCTCCATCAACTTGGGCATTCCAAAGGTGAAACCGAGAGCCACCAAAGCCATCAGGATCATGGGGTTCTTGAACAAAGCCAGGGGAGAGACTATATCGATGATATCAATCAGAGTCAGCAATCCGAGTTCCGGAGAGATGGAAAAGCAAGGTCTGAAGGCCACGCGCGTGCGCTCAATGGCTATCAAGCCACACCATTGCGAGCGCATACTCCTCGCCCATCGTAGCTAACAACAAGACCTAAGAGTGAAGTTCTAGGGTGAGAAAACATACACTTCGACCTCTCCTCATAAAAGCCTCTCCGGGCCAGAACCTTCGCCTCAACCATTACAGCTTCTTCAGCTCCACTGTTACCACCGCGGGGAGCACTCGCATCGAAGACGAACTTCTCCGCGCCGCGGTTATCCCACGGGTTCCCGCGAAAGGTTTCCCAGATACCCAAGACAGAGCCATCGGCAGCGACGTCGACGCGAAGGGGAGCGAACACATACTCTGGGGAGCGGATGTCGAGGAGGTAGGATTCGGGCTTCGAGGAGGCGGGGAGGTGGTGGAAGTCGAAGGTTGCGGAGCGGGAGAGGGGTGCAGTGAAATGGTGATTGTCGTTTGTGTTCTTTGTGAAGGTCGTAAGAGTCGCGTGGGTATTGGCTGGGAGGACGTTCGGGTTGGGGAGGATGGTCGAGGGAGGGATGGTGATGGTGAGATGACGGGCGGCGGATGCTGCGGTTGCTAGTGTTGAAGCAGAGAGCAGGGAGAAGAGGGAGAAAAGAGACAGATGCATGATGGGCGACAAATTCTATTCTGAGAAATGCAGCTGGTCAATGCAGTATGGGTTTTGAATGGTGGGAGTGTCCGCAGAGAAATGCGGAGGTTGTTGGTGGACGGTGGAGGTGAAGCTATTCCGATGGATGATCTCAACGGCAGCGCCAGTGCCAAGCGCCGGCCGGCTAACGGTGAAGTCACGGCGCCACCTTTACTGTAGCTTGCAACATCAACTAATAGTAATTCTTGGTCATTCTGTACAAATTAGAGCTGGGAATATTCATGCATTTCACTAATGTATGGTTTAATATCTAAATGTTTCATGCTATATGCTATATATTTCAAGCTTTGGGTAGCACTTACGCTTTACGCCGCTATCTACTATATATCTAGCTTAATCTAGACAGCCAAAGTGCCTATATACCGCGAACAATGTTAGAAATAATAGTATATAATATGTACTCCTAACCACGGCCGAGGCTGGGCGTGTGGCTTCTGTTCTCGCCCTGGACAACCCCGAGGACCTGCCCCTCAAAATGGAAACAATATGGACAGCATATGCATGAAACAAGAGGGCAGTTGGTTATATGTACAATGTAGTCTGGAGGGGTTCCCAACAGATGATGTCACACTGCCGGTGGTAAAACAAATGCACATGGGCGAAGAAAGCGCCATCCCTCATAGCTTAGCCTTGGGGGCAGACTCTTCAGCCAATGCCTCGGCATAGAGATCGTCCAAGACCTGACGATACTTCTTTGTGGTGGGCGGACGCTTCAGCTTCAGCCTAATTGGTAGGATTGCGGATTAGTATATATAACCATAAGTGTAACGTGGAGGTGATTACTTACGTCGGCGTAAGCAGGTTGTTCTCGATGGTGAACGGGTCAATCATCAGTGCGCAGTTCTTGATTCTCTCATATCCTGCAAGCTTGTGCTTCTTGGCAATCCGACTGAGGTCTCTCAATACAGCCTTACGGATCTTGGTGTCGTTAAGAACCGATTTGATGCCCTCGATGTCTGTAGCCTCAATGGTGCGGCCAAGCACCTTGCTGGCAAATACAGCGAAGGTATCGGGCTGGACTCCAAAGATAGCCACCAGGAACGTCTGGACACTATCACCATGGACATAGCCCTGGGCCAAGTAGCCCATTTCCGACATATAGACACCCTCGAGCCGTTCCGGAGAGATATACTCTCCCTGTGCCAGCTTCAGAACATTCTTCCGGCGGTCAATGATGACGATACGGCCCATCTCATCAATCTTGCAGACATCACCGGTCCGGAACCATCCATCCTCGGTCACTGCTTTGGCTGTTTCCTCAGGGTCCTTGAAATACTCGCGGAAAACGTTCGCACCGCGCAACATGAGTTCTCCCCGAGGGTACGGCTTGTCATCAACGGAATACTCCATATCCGGTAGAGACACCAAGCAAGCCTCGGTAGAAGGAATCAGCCCACCACAGTGGCCGGCGGTCAAGTCCGCGAGGGACTGTACACATGCCATGGCATAAGTCTCAGTCAAACCATAGCCCTGAACAACGTCGACACCAAGAGCAACTCGGAGGAATTGGTGGAGTGAAGGGTCCAGAGGCGCCGATCCGGAAGCCAGCATTCTAGAACGGTCCAACCCGATGGCAGCTGCGACCTTCTTCGCCCAGATCCGATCATACAAGGCATGCTTCCCCGTGGCTTTGCTGAGGTCAGGGTTCTTTAAGTTTGCAGTCTTTGTGGCCACGATGTGCCTCGACAGTGCACCTCTAAAGCCAGGAGCCTCAACAGTCGAGGCGCGGATGGCATTTCCGAATCGTGTGTAGAGGCGCGGAACAGATATGAATCCGGTTGGCTTGAGCATCTTGAGATCGTCAACGAGCTCTAAGATGTTTCCGTGGAAGTACCCAATCCGGGCTCCTGCCCAAAAGGCCGCATGCTCAGACATCCGAGCATAGATGTGAGCCAACGGCAGATACGATATAATGGTGTCGCCTGCTTTTTGTATGCTGTTAATGAGCGCACCTGAAGCGGATGCGACGGCATTCTCATGTGCGAGGACTACACCCTTCGGAGGGCCGGTAGTACCAGACGTATAGTTGATGGTAATGGTGTCAGAGGGGGCTGGAGGTTTGCAGGGACGGTCAACCGAAGCACCCAACTCTTCAACCTGGCCTATGGTGTAGATGGAGACATCTTGCCCGGCAGCCATTGACTCAAGCAAAGCACGCTTCGAGTGACCAGCCTCTTCACCGCCGTCCAGGGGGTCCAAGCTGACAATGATCTTGAGGTTAGGCAATTGGGGCTTCAGCCTGAGCAGGGTCGGAATGTGCGGCAGCGAGGTCACAACGCAGGCCAACTCCGCGTGGTTGATGATATATTCTGTCGCATCTGGGGCAAGGACATCGTAGATGGAGACCGAATACAGGCTTTGCGACATGCACGCCAAGTCTAAACCGACCAGAATTAGTGTTGCGCACGCTAGAAGTAACAAGATCGCATACCAGTTATCTGCCACTCGGGGCGGTTCTGACACCATAGACCAATACCATACTGGCCAGGACGGCTGCACTCGTGCTTGTGATGTAGTTCCACTAGACCTGCGCCGAACGCAGCCCGTCGCTTTTGTACCGTCTGATAATCCAACCATTGATATGGACCGTAGGTCTTGGTCGTGGGATTGTACGGACGCCAACCTAGGCAGTGGTTCTTCGGCAATCGGTTTGCAGTGGACTCGAAGATATCGTGTGCAGTAAGAATCTAGAAATGATTTGTGAAGATAGTCAGACCCATATCCAGCAGGGAAAGGCATATTGTGGTACGATTGCTGATCGCCGGAAGTCATGGGAAGGCAAGCATACTTGAGGATCTAGCGACTTCAGGACGCCCTCAGTCGCATTCCAGGCACGATAAACCTTACTCCGACCCGGCTTCTCTGTCCCAGGCAAGGCAACCGAGTAGGGAGTGCCCTTGGGAGGGCTTTGTCGCAACTCATCGGCGCGAGTAACATGGAGAGGTTGTTGAGAGAATAGCATAGCGACAGGTGTAATTTACAGCTGATGAAGACGAGTAGGTTAGTACAAACACAAAGGCAAGTGTGATTGAGACAGATAACAAAGATCAACTTACAAATCTATTAGTAAAAGAGAACAATGACAGCGAACCCAACTCCTAGGAAGAGTTGTCTAGGAACGACGGCTGGAGGTGGCGAGAGTAGTTTGGTAGGATCAGGATAAGTACGGAAGAGGAGGGAAACAAGAGACCGGAGGCGACGGTGAGGGTGAGGGGCGACGGTGGAAGAGGAGATCAATCCCAAAATTTGAAAGGAGAGACTATAAAGGCACTGCCGGACAAGGACAGCAACGAGACAAGAGAGAAGAATGAGCACTTGGAGCACTACTAGTACTTCGTAGTTGCTGGTGGTAGTAACAGGGCAACTTGCCTACCTGAGGCATGAAGTGCCAAGTTGGGAAAGGGAGGGATCCAGTTGAACCTTCCTTCCCTTACTTTTTTGTTGGTCTCCGAGACGGAATGCGCGCAAATGGCGGCCGCTGACTGGCCAGCGCTCGTGTTCCCGCCACGCGACGTCCAAACCCTCCTCCCCCCCAAGTCCGCAGAACCTCGGCACTTGCCCTGTTGGGGAAGCCTCCCCGTTTCATTTCCAGTACCAGGCATAAGTATCTATCTTCAATTTGATGGAACATATGCTTCTTTGGGTTAATCCTCCACGTTTGCATTTCGCTCGAAATTGGTGTCTCTTCCCGCCCGTTGACCCCATACCTCGGTTCAGCGATAGACAATCATATCATACTTACTAGTCAATAACTATCTAGTAGCCGACCTTGCTGGCAGGCGATCCTTTCCCCCAGTAGCACGCACTCGATGCTGTATAATATCTCCGGACCCCGAAAAAGAAAAATGCGGGCAGACACTCCCCAAGTACCGTACGGAGTTCCTTTAAATAAAAAAAGTAGTACAAGCAAAGTACACTCACATCGTCGAACCTATAAATAAAAAGAAAATAAATAATTTAAGTAATAAAACTTATAATAATTTGTACAGCACTGCATAAGCCCCCCTAAGAAGTAAGAACCGACTAATTGAACTCCTATTAATTACTTACTCAACTACTAGTCTCTCCCCACGCCCCATGAATCAACCCGCAGATGCCGGCGCCCCTCAATTGACGTCTGCCTGCATTCAATACATAAATTCGTTACATGCCAGTCGATATATCCACAAGCTAGGAGGTATAAACCGTGGGCTAATGTTGTACAGATGATCGGACCCGAGTCTTGTGATATTCAACAACCAGCCGGCACATTGACCTTCTCACATGCTTGCTTTTTGACTTAACCGATGCCTCCGACAACGCAAGTTAAAAAGATCCTCCTGATCCGGCCTTGGCTCATGTTCGCCTCCTAGTCCATCACGTGTAGGCGTACGCAGGTTCCATGTGAAGATTCGGGGATACAGTGCCGACTGGTCTCTATTTTCTCTGAAATAATCCCGTAAACTTTCGTGACGTATATACACTCTCGTAGCTTGACAGCTCTTGCTGATCAACAATACTCGATTGAACCCTACAATAGTCCTACTTTTTGGCACTGCGCAGTATCTAACCCTGACCGAATCACCGCCACTAACCATTTACTCACTAGTATAAATTATCTGCTCAACGGCGGTTAGTACTACCACTACAGAGTAGCCGCATGTATACGGAGAATAAAGCTACGAACCATTCAACGTGTAGTCGTAGTTGCACTGCAGAACAAGAGTACGTCGATTATTTGCAAACTTTCGATTCCAGGAAAGTTAGACCACAGTCAGTTCGAACGAGACGTTCGACAGTAGAAACCATTTACCAAACTCCATGCCAATGCTGACATCCCAACATGTATACTGTACAGGAGGGGCTCAACCCATGAACCCAAAAGATATAGACAAAAGCCCCTCATAAAAAGAGGAAGACACCCATTCGACCCTCATTCATCATCAACTCATGCAGGTCCGTCTCGCTTTCTCGCTTTCTCGCTCTCTTTCTCTCTTTTCTTTTATATACCGACAAGCAACAGCTGTCTCAGCAGATGCATATATGCGTGAAACCCAATTTCTAAGCGCCATATGTATTAACCGAAGGGTTCAAATGTAGAAGTAATAGGAATCTCTCTCTTTCTGTCAACCGAAGAGAGGTATGGCGTGAATATGGGATGATTAAAAACAAGACAATAAAAAAGAAGAAGCACAAGTGTTGTTGACCACGGGCCTGTACCGAGATGCCCAGAGGGTTGTGATCCTCTCAGCCCAGAAATGAGCGTGCAAGCTTCTGGTGCCACTTGGTGGCGGGAGCCTCCGTTTCCCACGTTTCGTTCTCAACCTCCTGGCGGCCCGTATCGATATCGGCCTCAAGAGGATGGACAAAAGATGTCCGGAAGTAGATCTTGTGTCCAACATAGAGCACGACAAAGAGAATCAGACTGATGTAATCGATGAAGAAATCCGTGACGCTAAAGCTGGTAATAAAGGAGGTGAAGCCTTGCGTGATGATGATGAGAACGTTGAAAAACAGCCCGTACCAGGAATAGTAGGGCTGCCAGATAGCTTTATACGGAAGGGTGTCGCGGGAGATGTCGCGAGCCTTCAAGGCGCGCATGAAAGCAAGATGGCAGCCGTTCAACGATGCCCAAGTGATGAAGCCTGCGACACCGGCGATGTTGACGAGCCAGTTGAACACAGTGCTACCGGCATTGGAGACGTTCATGAAACCGAGAAGACCGAAGGCTGCTGTGAAGGCAACGCTATAGTATGGCACACCCTTCTTGGAAGTCTTCTTGAACCAGCGCGGGGCAAATCCTTCTTGAGCCAAACCAATCAAGATACGACTGCCACTGTAAACGTTCGAATTGGCGGCAGAGAGCACCACAGTAAGCAGGACTCCGTTGATAATGTGAGGCAGAACCTTGACTCCAGCAAGCCTGGCCGCAATGACAAAAGGCGACGAGTTGGCATCGTTTCCATCGGTCAGGAGGTTCTCGTTGGTGTAGGGCACCAGAAGACCGATGAAGAAGATGGTCAGGACGAAGAAGAACAGAATGCGATAGAAGGTCTTGCGAATAGCCGCAGGCACCGTTTTGCGAGGGTTTTCTGTCTCAGCGGCTGCGATACCGACCAGTTCTGTTCCCTGATACGAGAAGCCAGCCTGGATAAGGACAGACCAAAAACCGACGAACTTTGCCGTCGAGTCAGGGTGGACACCTGAATAAGGAGCAAAGGGACCCGGGTGAACCCAATAGCGAAATCCGAGATACCCTTCGTCACCGACGCCGGCGTCAATGCAGATGGCGAAGATCATGAACCCAACAACGGTGATGACTTTGACGCTTGAAAGCCAAAACTCCAATTCACCGTAGAAGCTGACAGGCAGGAAATTCAATAGGGTGATCAGAACCCAAAAGATGGCGATAAAGATAGCGATATTGATGGAGTCGTCCCAGAATTGAATGATCAGACCGGTTGCCGTTAACTCGAGTGCAAATGTACTAGCCCAGGAAAACCAATAGATCCACCCCATAGCGAAGCCAAGACTGGGGTCCACCAGACGAGCAGCGTAGGCCGTGAACGCTCCAGGAATGGGAATATAGGTCGCAATTTCACCCAGAGAGGTCATAACAGAGTAGACGATCGTACCGACGAAGATGTAGGCGATGAGGGCACCAACAGGACCTCCATTGGCAACAGCAGTACCACTACCAATGAACAGACCGGTGCCGATGGTACCACCTAGGAATTGAATGAGCAGGTTGTCACTTTCCGGAATGGCCGCCTGTCTTGTGGCAGAAGCAGAAAGGGAAATGACCCCCAAGACAGCCAACAGGACTCACCAATGGCAATCATCTGAAGATGGCGACTTCTCAGCTTCCGCTTGAGATCGGGCATGGGATTCGACTCGCGACTGGCGCCATGTTTCTCACAGTCGATGTCGTTCAAGTCGGACGAAGGGTTCGTGGGCTGAACCTGGACAGTCTCTTCAGGCGCCATCTTGCCCTTTTCCCCCTCGGCAGACGTGGATTTGACCTTGTTCCCGAAGGCCATGTTAGACCCTCAACGGCCCCAAAATTTGAGGATGCTGATATCCTCAAGGTTAGAGCGTCAGACGTACAGTGTGTATGATAGTGACGGAAGAGAAGTCACAAAAGTCAAAATCGCGAAAAAGAAGGAAAAAGGAAGCTCGCCGCCAGGACCGTCTCCACCGGGAACACGGTTCGATTGAGTCACCAAAACTCGGAACCGTCCAGTCGTCGAGCTCCTCCTTATAAGCGGGTTCTGCGTGTCGCCTCTCCGAAATCCGCTAGAGATGAATCGCATCCACCTGCGATTTTAAGGTACGACCAACACGGCTGGGGATGCATATGCACGTCGAGAGATTATGTATGGTGCCTTGTCAACTGGCCATCTTTGCCCGCTGATAAGAGAGGCAACGAATGATGATGATAGTGAATCTAATCGAATTATGTTCCAAGACTGAAAATCTTTAGGTAAAAGGAACAGTCAAGATGAGGGGGTGGGAATGGGGGTTGAGCACCGCCGGATGCAACCTCGCGCAGACATTCTCCTTTGGGTCGAAGTCTGCTTTTCCCCCAGACAAGACCACGAGTTTATTGAGTTTATTGAAATCATGCACGTTGGTCATGGCCATGCTCTCCCGCAATTTCTTATCGGGTTGTCTTGTGCTTTCCTTCTTCAATTGGGTTGACTTGTCTCCTACACAATAATGGGGTAGTTACATACCTCTCTGGAGTCTACCAAGAGGCTGCTACTATGGATTGTGCGTGCCACTCGTACGCACTAAAACCTCCTCAACGTGGATTCCTTCTCCATCGACAGCGGGCAAATCTGGAAACTTGGAAAAGGTTCGGCGAATGGGTGCGTGTTCCAGCTGGCCCAGCAGCGACGGTGCTGGATGGTGGGTCGCGAGATAGGCCTTCCTTGGGCGGAGACAGAGTTTTTCTCTCGTAAGTCGGAAACTTTTAACACGCCTGCTCCTCTCACGACGTCGCGTGGTGGCAAGAAAAAATCATACTAACGATATCTCGGCAGGATAGTAATCCTAAAAGGCAATTGAGAGGTGGTTGGTTGTTACTGCCGCCTTCTTGAACCTACCTTGGATTCCAACATGGATATACAAAAAAAAAATATCTACCCGGCCTGATGCGCTCTCCAGCTTAAACGGTTGTCAACTCCACTAACCAATGGACTATCATTATCCACCACTCACCTTCTTTTTCCTTCCCAACTTCTCCTCATTTACTAGAGCCCGGGGACACGTCTGCTAAAATAGTCCCAAAGCCAATCGGCGAGATCCGAGTAGTCGGCCAGCCCTACTCCGTTGCAGAATTTTCCCTTTTCTGAATTTCTTTCTGGAACGTTGAGCGGACGGATATTCGCGGTGCAGCGAGTCGAACCACGGACCCGTCCCAGTCTCCCTCGGATCCCGAATAGTTCATTGGCACATTTGCCGGAGACTAGATAATTTTGTCGAGCTTCGAAACATTCTATGGAGCTGCTCGTTCAAGGACGGCTTTTCCTCATCTGTTCTTTGGTCTTTCAATTTTCGTATCTATCTAATGTACCAGCATCGTGTGTCCAGATGATCACGTAGGTAAATTTTTCATCTGCATCTATCTCTATTACGATCCGTTCTTACTCATGATTTCATTGATCAATTGCATGATCCAACAACTGAATCATGGGTGCGAATGCCAATCCCTGTCATCCGCTGATAATGTCTCAATGATTCAATGACAGTACAAAGTGACACGCTGTAGTTTACTAAAAAGCTTATCACTTTTTCGACGTGCTTGTGGGTTTTTTCAGTGGATCGAATGTAAGCAAAGCTGATTTGCTAATAGATGGAGAACCCTCAACCCATTCATCCAGTAAGCTATCACGGCGGCATATCTGGTTTTTTATGCCTGTCGCGCGGCCTCTTTTCCGTGGTACTTTTCTTTTGCCTTTTCAACAGTCATGGCCGTCCCCTACTCAGATTGTACATCAGATCACATCAATCCCCAAACGCATTTCACTCTTGGCCTTTTGGAGGTTAAAGGAACCGAAGAATACTATAGCTTATCGAAACACATTTCAAGGTGTCCTAGGACTAAGTGGTATCATATGTCGACCAAAATCTCCTAGTAACTAGTAACACATGGGTATCCTGCCGAAACCAGAACAAAGCAGTCAACGATCGATAACATAAAGCGCGACTGTAGTCAGCTGCTTAAACCATATCCTTTTATCCTTCCGAGTATCCCAAATCATCATTGTCATTACCGTCGCCAACCTCGCTGTCCCTGAATCACTGGCGACGTAGTAGTCGTTCATAATAATGACGTCATTATCATACTACCGGCTGATTCAGGGCTTCCTCCGCTGCTAGCCGAATAGTCGCTCTACCTTTCATTTCGAAAATGTATCATGGAACCGTCACTATCGACTCCATTTAGACGCCAACGTGGGTATGATCGTTAGGGGTGGGCTTCGTACTGGAGCTGGACCGGGTACGCGAGATGCCGAGGACAGCGAAAACGGAAGTAATCAGAAATAGTACCCTACGTGATTCATGTTAGCAACAATGCACATCAACTACATCCTTCAGATCCCGCTATACACTGCAGAACATTTCTGCTAGAGCGCTGAAGCTGGCAATCTTGATCAGAGGGAAGTCATACCACTCGAATGCACCAAACACAACTGCGGCCTGTAACGCACTGCAACGGCTCCAGTGACAGGCTTCTGTTGGTGGGAGGAATACGGCTAGGGCGATGAATCCTGCGAACCAGAATATCATGGTAATCACTTCGACAGCTGGGATGACGATGCGATGCGCAAACTGGGGGAAGAACACCGGCGCCAAGGCAAGATAAGGAGTTGCGAGGAAGGCTGTCCAGCACGCCACGAAAAGCATGAAATTGGGCGAGTCGCTACTATACACGAACCAACTGATGTCTGTCATCTGTCAGCTATTTACTTTCGAAATAGGATGGAATGACTCGACGAACAGTATGCGGTTAAAGCAAGGACGATTATTCCGAAGAGGGCCTGGATTACCCGAACAGGGTAGATCCATGGAAAATTCACAGCCATGATTGATATTGGGGAGCTCGCGTTGATGATGGGTGCTGGTAGATGTCCTGTCTACTACTCTCGGTCTGCGCGGCACTGCAGCTCTTTCTGAAGAATAAGTGGGTTAGTTGACGCTTAGAAAAACGAATGGTGTGGAGGGCAGGAATGATCTTCATATACGTTGGACGGAGAGAACTATTATGAGCGCATAGCACCTGAACGATGGCAAGTCACATGCTGTTGCACAGGCGGACGCTGTTTCAAGTTCTCAAGCCAGTGTGCGCTTAAGGCTGTGACGTGGGTGTGAGTGGGCTGACGAACAGGCAGTGACTGACCTTTCTAGGTACCTTGCTTGACTTGTGCTATTTCTGTCCCTTCTTCAACGTTTGAGAGAACCAGCGATAATGCACACCCGCACGCACACACATGCAGGCCGAAGACTTTATGTTTTTCAATCTTGATTAGGCGACTTTGTGGCGCAGTAACAAGAGTCCAACGAATCTCTCAGACCGCCAGTTGGGCTGGGGAGATTCGGAGCTGCCTGCCCATCCAAGCAAAGTAGTGTACTTAAGTACACAGCAGAATAATTACCTGGAAAGACGATACCGTCATTATTCGGAGGGCCATCTCGTATTGAAACTTTTTGATTCGCGGCGCCTGCAGCATCAGTCGCAGATCCCGACGCTATAACGAAGCTAAAATATGAGGAAACTCAGTGAGCTTGTGAATCTGCCTGCAATGCTGGGATGAACGGGACGGGCTGCCTCTCTGGCCGCGAGTGCCTCGGTCCAACGACTTGCTAGGATTGGTGACTAGTGAAAAAGGCCAAGAAGGCGATGATCTCATAAGATACTTTTTGAAATAGTAAGAAATAGTAAGAGGGAAAAATAATAAACTAACATAAAAAGTTGGTTTGTACTGTGTCAAACAGGGCTGAGATGTCTGCCTAGTGAATTAGTGGCACTACGTACTAGACACTGCCAAGGGATGCCACCTGGACCCTGAGGGCTAAACACATGATGCCGATTGCACATTCCCTCCATTAGTTGCAAGGACTTATAGGCAGCAACTACGTACCATAATTAGTGCTAGCATAGCGTATATGAGGGCTAGGAGACGGAGATCCCCCGCGTTGGCTGTGTTGTTAAAAATGACGCAAACGTAGATTCTTGTACAATGTATCCATTTATATCATCGTCCTGGGCCCAATATTATAAATTTTTAAGTAATATACAAGGTACAATTTCCCCTCCCAGGAACCGATCTGTAGGTAGTAAGTAGATAGCTATGCCCACAGGGCAGATTGACTGAGCCTGCATGCAGTTGTTGGAAAGATTTTGGGGCGGAGAAATCAGGCACGTCCGGTTCAACATGTGGGCCTCATCGCTTTTAGCGCCCGGATGAGCCAAGTGAGTGAGTGTATATACTCTCAATACTATAGGAGATCCCACGACAAATTCGTACTCCATGTTAATCAATCTATGTTGGTGGCATATTAGTATCTCCATAGACATGCAGGAGAAGGACTTAGAAGCACTTAGACCACTAATAACATGGCGCATCTGATCAGGTCCGAGTACTACTGTACTTACTACTTAGTAGTACTTACTAAACTGGGTTCGTCGCCTCCCCCGCCTTTTCCCTTCTCCTCCTTTGTTCTTGCTCCATCGAATCACGCCATCGTCGTCGCCAATTGCTTTAGTCGTCGGTAGATCTACCACAATAGCGAGCATGTGTCGTTTCCATGTCACTAACTGTTCCCATTATACTTCTCCCACCTCAGCCAATTTGTCCCCTCATTGTCCTCCCTGTTTAGTCCTTGTTTTACTTGGAAGTATACAATCTGAAGGATAGCGTCCCATTGAATAGCAGCAACATGTCCGAATCTAAGCAGCCCCATTTCGAAACTTTACAGCTTCATGCGGGGTATGTGCATACCGACCCCTCCATCGACCTGTCACACCAGATCCTCGTGCTGACATTGCTCTCTATCAAGTCATGAACCAGATTCTGAGACCCATTCGCGAGCAGTACCAATTTATGCAACCACGGTAAGCCAATATCTTCAAGATCTGGTATCATGTGCAGTCGATTCTGATCAGGTCTCTGTTAGTCCTACACCTTCAATGACTCCGCACATGGCGCCAGACTCTTTGGTCTCAAAGAGTTTGGCAACATCTATAGTCGGATTATGAACGTGAGTCTAGTCTTTACTCCCCTTATAAGCATTGCATCAATTGCTAGTTCTAGTATCAACTAACCTAGAAGAAATAAACAGCCCACTGTAGATGTCTTCGAGAAACGTATCGCTGCCCTAGAAGGTGGTATCGCAGCCGTCGCCGCCTCTTCGGGTCAATCTGCGCAGTTCATGGCCATATCTGCCCTTGCCCATGCTGGCGATAATATCGTGTCCACCAGTAACCTGTACGGTGGCACTTATAACCAATTCAAAGTTTTATTCCCTCGATTGGGAATTACAACCAAGTTCGTCCAGGGAGACAGCCCGGAGGCCATAGCTGCAGCCATTGACGACCGTACGAAGGCTGTTTACGTTGAAACTATCGGAAACCCCCGCTATAATGTACCCGATTTCGAAGCCATCGCCAAGGTAGCCCACGAAAAGGGCGTGCCCCTAGTGGTAAGTGTATATTTTAGGGCCCTCGTATAAATTCGGCAAGAGGATTTGCAACTTATATTAGGGTGCTATATAGGTCGACAATACATTCGGCGCCGGCGGCTATTATTGCCGTCCCATTGAGCACGGCGCCGACATTATTGTACACAGCGCCACCAAGTGGATTGGAGGTCACGGCACCACTGTTGCTGGTGTAGTTGTTGACAGTGGAAAGTTTGACTGGGGAAAGAATGCAGCACGCTTCCCACAATTTGTTGAACCTTCCGAAGGCTACCATGGCTTGAAGTTCTGGGAAACCTTTGGCCCCCTTGCTTTTGCCATTCGGGTGCGTGTGGAGATATTGAGAGATCTTGGATCAGCTCTGAACCCTTTTGCTGCGCAACAGCTTCTCCTCGGCATCGAGACCTTGAGTTTACGTGCCGAGAGACATGCAAGCAATGCTATAATACTGGCCAATTGGCTTCGCAAGAATGAAAACGTCTCTTGGGTCTCATACCCAGGATTGGAGGACCACCCAAGCCATGAGACAGCGAAGCGCTATCTCAAGCATGGCTTTGGTGGCGTTCTTTCTTTCGGGGTCAAGGGAGGTGCCGCCGCAGGCAGTCAGGTAGTTGACGGCTTTAAGCTGATCAGCAATCTCGCAAAGTAAGTCCAACTGCGGTGGGGCTGGACTCATCTGAAAGCTTCGGCTGCTAATCATGTCTTCTACAGTGTTGGGGATATGAAGACCCTCGCTATTCACCCTTGGTCCACAACTCATGAACAGCTTACCGTGCAGGAACGCATTGACTCAGGAGTCACTGAGGATGGAATCCGCATCTCGGTGGGTACTGAGCATATCGATGATATTATTGCCGACTTTGAGCAGTCGTTCAAGGCTGCTAGTGCTCTGTAAACTATGCTTTCGCTGGTTAAATTTGAACTCTTGAAGTCTGGCTGGAGAGGCAGTGGCTGGTTCTGCGCTCATTGCATAGGGACTTGGGGATTGGGTCGAATCAGACACCAGAGCGCAGACCCCTAAGCGACAACGCGCATGGGCAGGCACTGAGGAATCCCATTGCACAGGCGGGAACAGACACATCCATGATCTATTCTGACGATATTGAGATGATACCAATATGAAGCAGCTAGTTTTCAATAGCGAGCGGGCCCTTCGTAGAATCCTAATAAGATACTCAAATCAAGATAGTAAAGGAAAAAGACAATGTCTAATAAGGCCGCCTGGATGGAGCGCCTGCATCACAGTTTACTACAAGGCTGAGTTATAGACTACGGGCAAGCAGACACTGGATGGGTAAGATAAGAACCCAGAACCTAATACGTAGCGACCATTCATCATATACTAGCTCGTAATTTTGCTTTCAAACTGACTACAGAAGCAGCGAGCAGTGCGTACCAATTGCCCAAGAACGTTGATGTCTACGATATTATACAAGAAAAGTGATAGATCCGATCTCAGAACTTATGAATTTAGGTAAATAAGTGGGAGGTCAATTATGCACAGGAAGCGAAGAAGGAAAAGAGTTGGAAACGCAGGTGCAGAAGAGACACACGAGAAGCGGTTATCAGCCAACTAGCAATTCGTTTAATAGAAGGAAAAAGCAAAGGAGGAAAACACGGGAAAGTAATACATCACATCACAAGAGCCACCTGAGCGGGTTGTGAATACAGGTAGATAGGGAAGACAAGAAAGAAGCAAGAAGTGTAAGGAAACAGATCAGGTAAACTTAGACGCTGAATGGTTCAGCAAGTGTTCGAGCCAGCGAACTTCGGTCCACTCACTTCTCCAAAAAGCGCTGTGTGTCGATATGTCTGTTTATGCGAAGAATTGAAGCAACAAAGACATAGGGGGGATACATTGTGGAGCCACATGGGAGATGCTGTGCTCTTGACCCGCCCTGAGAACGCCCACTCATAAAGCGTATGCCTTCCGCTGAACAATGAATACGAAAGCGCCAACGCCGATTATTTTTGGGGGTGTGCGGAAACAGATTTACATGAGAACGTTGCAGAGGAGAAAGAAGGAGAAAAGAGATAGAGAGACAAATGGGAAGAAGAGACGAAGAGAAAATAGTGGTATCAAAACAAGGGAAGAACGAGATGATGGAGAGCAGGGGCTAATCGTCGTTGGAATAGCATGCTTCATAGCTAATTGCTTCCTTGGCCTGGAGGAGGCGGCTGTGCCGCACCGCCAGCTCCAGCTTGTGCTCCTCCCATCATAAAGCCGGGAGGGAACATGGGCATGCCGGGGAATGAGAAGCCGAAGCCAGGCACTGCAGGCGGGACACCGACATTGTTGGCATTGGGAATCTCCCGCTCCACCGAGCCACCCATGCCCATCCCGTTGGCAGGTCCATCGCGTTCTGGCCGACGGAATCGGTCCTGCTGCGTGCGGGAAGAGACAGGTCCACGCTTGCCGCCAGTGTCGGTAGCAATTCTTCTGCTGATAGCTGTTGAAAATCATTAGCTTCGTGGTCAATCAGAGTAGACATGGTGCTAACAAACCTTTGGAGGAGACACCAGCGCCGATCTCAATGTCGGGCTCCTCGACGACCATTCCAGACTCGATGGTCCTTCCGCCAGTGCCGCCATATTCCGCGGTGAGCATCCATTTCCGATCAGCCTCCGTAAGTCTTTCAATCGGAATCACACTGATGCCTGTTTGGTAATCGCTGCAGTCACGAGGACCGAATCCCACACCCCATCGAGTCTATGATATGAGTTAGCTGAGAAAGAACATGACGGGAAAAAAGTTGAGAGCTTACCCTGAGCTGCATGTCACCGGACTTGTAGGATTCCATGCCATCCCGTGCCATGACGGCATCCTGACGGCTGATCATCTTGATGAAAGCATGACGCTTGTCAATGTTGACGATGCATGTCTGGACGATGCCAAACTTGCTAAAGAGAGAGCGGAGATGCGCCTCAGAAGACCTAAGCGTATGTTAATACGTAGTCCAGTAGTTACTTGAGAGGGGTATGGGAGGGAAAACGTACGTAACACCACCAACGAAAAGGGTACGACTCAGGACTATACAACGGCCAGTTAGCAATCACGAACTTTGTTTTTGCCTGATTGGCTTCAGGAAGGGGATAAGATAAGTATGGGCAGAAACCAACCTTTAATGTTCCCTTGGCCAATGGAGTAATCCCACTCGATGAACTTAGGGCCTGGGGGAGGTAGGGTAGGATCCTTGCGAGGAGGAGAAGGAGTGCGACGACGGCGTCCAGGAGGACTGCGCTGGCGATACTCATTTCCTCTGCGACCGCGCGGGTCTCCACCACGACGTCCCGGGGAGTCGCCATGGTACTCACCATAGACAGGGCTGTCACGACGACGAGGAGGGGAGGCTTCACGACGTCTGTCCCAACCGGGGGAGCGAGAACGGCGGCGGTACTGGCCAGGAGGGGAGCGCATGTAATCGCGATCACGCTCACGGTCCCGGTCGAATTCACGTGACTGGGAGTCGGGCCGAGCGCCCCAAGCGTTGGCAACGGGCTGACCGGGCAGATTGAAAGGCGGAGGAGCCTGGCCGGCGGTCATTCCACCCATACCGGCGGCATTGGACAGGCTGAGAATCTGCAGGGCTGTGGCCCACTGCTCTTGAGGAATGCCTTGGGCAGCCAGCAATTGCAGGAGCTGGAGCTGCTGCTGCAGTGCATCAGGCCCGATCGGGGCAGTCGGCTGAGCCGGAGCTGCAGTCGCCTGCGGCAGTAGCGCGGCCAGTGGGTTTTGCGCTGCTGCCAACGGGTTGGGGGTGTGGTTCTGGCTCTGGGTCTGCGGCGGCGGCGGCACCAATGCCGGGTTTTGAGCAACGCTACTCAATCCCGCGAACGGGGTCGCCATGCTTCCAGCAGCATACGGGTTTACACCAGCCTGTCCATTCGGGCCCTGTGAAGCCTGGTCTACGGATGATGACGCGGGCTGCGGAACCGTACTTTGCTGGGTCAGAGCATTAAGAGGGTTAGTCTGTGCCGCCACGGCCGGGGCTGCGGGGGCTGTTGTGTTCTGCTTGGCCATGTCGGCCAGGGCCTTTAGAATACTGGAGGTGTCTGGCGCCTGTTGAGCAGAAGTGGTCGAAGGCACACCGTTAAGCGGCTGCTGTTGACCTCCCAGCGGCATGTAGTTGGGTGCTGGCGAGCCTTCCGGGGTAGTGGATTCCACATCTAGACAGCAGATAAAAGAAGAACGATTAGAGACTATACCAGGACAATTTTCCAAGTCAAGTGAAGACAGGCGGTTCTAGAGGGCCGCTCGGCTTGACCACGCCGAGATACAAGGACGCATCAGCTGGAGGGGATAATATTGCTTACTTTGTGATGGGGGTGCGTTTAACTTCTCCTTGAACGAGGCAAGCATGGGAGCAGGGAAAGTATAGCCCCGTTCCCAAATGTCGACCAGTTTCTTGATTTTTTCCTATAAGGAGAGGCGGACGTATACGTAAGTTGGACTATTCGTCACCAGACAACGATAGAAGAGAAAAACGAGGCAGAGAGGGGGAAGGGAGCACAGCGGCCACGAATACTATGCATGGCAGCTTGGGCTATACAGCAGGAGATACGGATATCAACTCTTAAAGCAGGCCACCACCAAGGGTTTCTTCAAAGCAAACCCCGGCTTCCTATCGGCCATATGCTTGCCCGCGGCCACTGTGAATGTTTGATGATATAATATGCGTATTGCATCTAGAGCGTACCTTTTGATCTTCAGGAGCGTTGTTTATGATGTCCGTCATGAGGACAGGTAGCAATTCGGTCACTCTGTTGACACCAGCGGCGAAAGTACCATCGGGAGCAGCACTACCGGATGGCTGTCCTGCCTTGCGCGCTGCTTCTACCCATTGTCGAGTTACAGAGTCTACGACATAGAGTACGCCCAATTTGTGTGTTCCTGGTGCCTTCTTGAAGTGTGTATAGATCTTCTGGATGAGAACGGATTCATTCTGTGACAAGAGAAGAACCATAAATTAGCATGAGATTCTATTGATGAAGCGTTTTGATGATAATGGCGGAAGTGGAAAGTAATACCTGAACGTTTGCCGTGCAAAGCGATGTAATACTGTTGATCTTAGAGCCTGAGACACCCGGGGGCTTGAGTGCCAGCATAGACTGGAGGTAGTTATCCAGTTCTGCTACAGCAGACGACATGGTGGACGAGATTTTTGGGTGTTGACTCGAATCCAGTACGGGGAGAACAGGATACACGCAACAGGTTTCTGTTTAGACTATCGCTTTTCAAGTATATGGTAAACGCGACCGGATAGTACCAAGTTCCCAATGAGCTGTTACTACTGGGAGATCCAGCGCAGCTAAGGTGGCGGTGATGCTTAAGAGAGGAATATCAGCAACCTGCAGGGTCGTGGCCTCCCAAATATGATGGAAAAGTGATTTCCTAAGCGGACTTCTGGTCGTGTCACTACAGACTCCACGAGCGTACTCTGGTGACCAGGGGGGCCTTCCGCCTACAGCTGGAGCACAGCCAAGCGATGCTGTCCAGGGCCTTGCAACTCGCGAACGAGTACGTGTACAGAGTACGACCTAAAAAAAGCGAAGAGCTGAGCGCAACAAAAAAGATGCAAAGGCGGATATTACAGAGTTGCCGACTTTGCTGCAGAAAAGAGTGGGTGGATGAGAAACGGTGCAGAAGAGATGAAGAAAGGATAGAAAGGGAGTTGAAAGGGAAGGGATTTCGTTGAAGGTAGTAAAGGTGGTCAGTCAGGTGAGGAGAAAAATCAGCATATATCTGCGCTAGGCTCGAACGGGCAGCAACACCTAAAAACAAGTGAGTGAGCCGGGTATGCCCAGCCATTTTTCTTTTCTTTTGCCTCAGGCTGCCATATCTGTATAGTAACACGTGATTTGCATTTTTTGAACGAGATATGCAATCCTTACATAAGTCCCGCCAAAGCATGAAACAAGTGCATGAATCGCAGTTCGGTGAGTCGAATGAGGTAATGCGCTAGGCTTCCCCATCATGTTAGGTAACCGATTTTCTACACAACAAATGATGACCGTCCCACCGTTTGAGAAACCTTACAGAGTACTCCATTAACCCCTGGAAACATTTACAACGGAGACACTTATCAAGTAGTTAACCATGAGAACTCTGTTCTTAGTTCTTACAGGCTAGGACTCAGGAATTTGGATACTTTCCCTTACTGCTTACTTCACTTTCCAACCGCAATCACGAGTATCCTTCACAGTTTGTACTAGTACCCCTTGTGACCATGCAAATCTTCAATCATGAGTAATAAAGGTCTGAACTTATATATGTCGAGCAAGGTGTGTAAGGTAATACCACTACATACTTGTATTGTTGTTATGGCTGGGGAAATCCGTGCCCATGGAAACTCAATGGGTGGGCAAAATTGTGGATGAGATGGCGACTGCCGACGTCACTAGCCATGGACCAACAGCTCTACTGTGGCACTCCGTTTACGGATGAGACGGCGCCGATGATCGTCACAATAATAGTAGCCCGAGGCGGCATTACAGTGCCTATATCTATATTCCAACACATGCATGGTTGACCGTTTGATCACAATTGACAGCTCTGGGCTTTGCTTTTGAACGGACACGCATAAGCTCGAGCAAGTATGAAAGAATGACATGGGTAGAACTCTAAAGGTTGTAATAGTAAATACATAGCGTAAAAGTACACGCAGACCAAGAAACAAAACGCAAGGAAAGAGAGGATTTTACTCCGGACTCCGTTCCGTACAACGGAATCAAGCGGGTAAGGGTCACCACCAAAACATGATGGATCCTTCTGATTGCCGCTGAAAAGCGCGCCGAAATCCTGGCTCAGACTCGGGACATCGGCCGGGTTGAGACTAGTGTGACCGTAAGATACAGCCGCCCACCATTACCGCACGGCGTTGCCGTGCGTTACCGTACAGTCCGCGTACCGGCTGTATTAGTACGGCCAGATGGAAAAAAAGGGCCGCGCAAAAGAGCTTCTCCATAACTTGGGAACACCGTGCGGCCCATCTTCCTTTTTCTTTTCTCCTACCGTGTCCTGATATACCCTCTTTCTCTCCTCTCTTTCTTTCCTTCCAACCACTCAACTTACTGCAAGTTGTTCACATTCGCCATGGCTTCCACCTTGAGACTGGGCACCTCTGCTCTCCGTTCCTCCTCCATTGCCGCTAAGCCGGTTGTTCAGTCTGCTGCCTTCAATGGCCTGCGCTGCTACTCTACCGGCAAGGCCAAGGTTCGTTCTACCTCGATAACAATCATTCCTCGAATATTCATACTGATGCTTCTCTGGTTTATAGTCCTTGAAGGAGACTTTCGCTGAGAAGCTCCCTGCCGAGCTCGAGAAGGTCAAGAAGCTCCGCAAGTACGCACAGCTCCCCGTCCGACCCTTTTCTCTACAGCAGGCCTTGTTAACCAGTCAATCAATGTTTGTAGGGAGCACGGCAGCAAGGTCATCGGCGAGGTCACTCTTGACCAGGCCTATGGTGGTGCCCGTGGTGTTAAGTGCCTCGTGTGGGAGGTATGATGAGGACCTGGTCAATAAATCTTGAGGAGACTGTCTAACTGACTTCGATAGGGTTCCGTCCTCGACTCTGAGGAGGGTATCCGTTTCCGTGGCCGTACCGTAAGTTGCGAACAACCGAAGAACTATTCGAAATTTATACTGACAGTACTTTAGATCCCCGAGTGCCAGGAGCTCCTCCCCAAGGCTCCCGGTGGTCAGGAGCCTCTTCCTGAGGGTCTCTTCTGGCTCCTCTTGACTGGCGAGATCCCTACTGAGCAGCAGGTCCGCGACCTGTCTGCTGAGTGGGCTGCCCGCTCCGACCTCCCCAAGTTCATTGAGGAGCTCATCGACCGCTGCCCCAGCACCCTCCACCCCATGTCCCAGTTCTCTCTGGCCGTCACCGCTCTTGAGCACGAGTCTGCCTTCGCCAAGGCCTATGCCAAGGGTATCAACAAGAAGGACTACTGGAACTACACCTTCGAGGACTCCATGGACCTCATTGCCAAGCTGCCCACCATCGCTGCCAAGATCTACCGCAACGTCTTCAAGGATGGCAAGGTCGCTCCTATCCAGAAGGACAAGGATTACTCCTACAACTTGGCCAACCAGCTCGGCTACGGCGACAACAACGACTTCGTTGAGCTCATGCGTCTTTACCTGACCATCCACTCCGACCACGAGGGTGGCAACGTCAGTGCTCACACCACCCACCTTGTTGGTAGCGCTCTGAGCTCCCCCATGCTCTCTCTCGCCGCTGGTCTGAACGGTCTGGCTGGTCCTCTCCACGGATTGTAAGTTTCAAATTCTTTCGGTTTCCATCAAATCGAAGCGATCTCGCTAATGTTTTCTTTTTCCAATCGCACAGGGCCAACCAGGAAGTCCTTAACTGGCTCACCAAGATGAAGGCCGCCATTGGCAACGACCTCAGCGACGAGGCCATCAAGAACTACCTCTGGTCCACCCTGAACGCCGGCCAGGTCGTTCCCGGATACGGTCACGCCGTCCTTCGTAAGACCGACCCCCGCTACGTGTCTCAGCGCGAGTTTGCTCTTCGCAAGCTGCCCGATGACCCCATGTTCAAGCTGGTCAGCCAGGTCTACAAGATCGCTCCTGGTGTCCTGACCGAGCACGGCAAGACCAAGAACCCCTACCCCAACGTCGATGCTGTAAGTTGCCTCATAAACCTGCGCTCCAGTTGCATGCGCGACCAGTGTACTGACCTGTATGTAGCACTCTGGTGTCCTCCTTCAGTACTACGGCCTGACTGAGGCCAACTACTACACCGTCCTCTTCGGTGTTTCCCGTGCTCTGGGTGTCCTTCCCCAGCTGATCATCGACCGTGCCCTTGGTGCCCCCATTGAGCGCCCCAAGTCCTACAGCACTGAGGCTTTCGCCAAGCTTGTTGGTGCTAAGCTGTAAATGAGTTTGGGATGACACGAAAAACCGGAGGTGATTCTTATTTCTTTTTACGATAAACACAGCATCTTGTATTATGCCTACCCTGTTCTGGTTTAGTATTTTTGTGACTGGGGACGATTTTTAAAGTGTTGGGGTTTGTTCGATTAATGTATGATAGGACACGGTTCGAGCGGGCCTTGTAACAAACAGCACTTGAGAAATTCCAAGTCAATCGTCTTCTGATTCTTATTTCGTATTAGACCCCGGGATAGTTGTGTCGCGGAGTGACAGACAAGCAAGCGTAAGGGGGACGAAGAGGGGCAAGCTGACATTGCAAGTCGGATGCCGAAGATAAGCATCAGGCAGGGAGAGGTCAAGAGGGGGGGATCGGCGCGGTCGAGAAACATACGTGATTAGTGCCACCAGTGTCGAGCTGGCTGCAGGTCTGCATATCGGTCAAATCATAGGCCGAAGGTGGAAAAGCTCCGCGGACTGATCGTCGAACAACATAGCCAGTCAGGCAGCAGGGTAAATTGAAGATGCATCGGGTTTCAATCAGGGTTCGGAGAATGATTTGGACCTTTACATTGTCTTATTTAGATACTTTATTCAGCCTACGCTAACTGCAGAAGTTCGGGGCGCCATTGGTGACCTCCGGAGCACTCCATCGTTCAAGCGGAACAATACGAGCTACGGACCGTGAGTGAGGTAAGCCAGACTGGAATTTAGATCAGAAGGACTAGATAGTCATATGAATGAATGGTCTACTCCGGGAAAATCTAAAGGAATGATGAGTATGATGAGTACTCCGTATGAGACAAGCATATACATAGTAACTACTACTACGGGCGCCGTAGTCCGGGCGTATTCAGAGATCCTGGCGGATCCTCCTTCTGATCCTCCCATGATCGTGGTTGCTATGGGGGGAGGGCGGAAGGGAGGGGACTACTCCGTACTCCGGACTACCTCTCTCCCTTTTTGGTGCCAAGTAGGTTAGTAGCAGAATCTAGATGTGATTATTATTATTGTAGGAGGTAGATAGATACTCCATAGATAGATAGTTTGGGACTACTATCATTCCAGGGCCAGCTGGACGTGGGTCCCCCCGATCGACCCTCTCAACCGTTTCGGAAAATGAATGCAGCTCCAGGGTGTTTGTTGGGGGGGAGCCCGGTTTGCTCCGGGCCTCAACTGAAGCCCTCGGCTGTGGCTCACCGCCGGGCCCGAAGCAGGCTAGTGGCCGCTGTGCCTTGATCAGGTTTAGCGCCATCCCCAATCGGCCGATGGCGGGCGGTGATTGGATCTCATTGGGTTCCTGGTTGTTGCGGTGGTGAGTGTGCTCATTACTACGGAGTACTCCTTGGTACGGAGTGCTTGGATGCGCCCACGCCAGACAAAAAAAGCAACTCTTTGACCTGCAATTGGGAGAAAAAAAACCACCATCTTTTATTGATAGGTACGTATGCTCTACCTGGAAGGCCGTCCCACCCCCTCGTTGATCCTTCTTATAATTTCCCTTTTTCCTCTTTTTTCTCCTTCATCTTCTTCCCTCATCTTCATTCATACATACATACTGCTGCTTCTACCGTACATATACTCGATACCTTCCCCGGAGCTACCTGCTTACTTGGCCTGTCCTCCTCATCAGTGTCACCTACCTCCGAACTCACCTTCTTCCATCCACAAACAACCAAAACCAACTTCGTTTCTGGTCGTTCGTCCTTGACGTTTCCGACCCGCAGACTACCTTCCGATTCTTCGTGATCCCTTAAGGCGACGAAGCCCCCAGATTTCCCTTGGTCAGGGCCCCTTTCAGCGCTCCCAAGGTCAGATATGTCTACCGCTACTGCCGCGACGGCCGCCACTGGCCAGAAACAGCTCGAAAAGAAGCCCGTGAAGTTCAGCAATCTGCTACGTATGTAATATCTGCTACAACCCCGGACGATTAGCGTTTTGAAGGAAATTGGTTCTGATGGCATTGCTACAGTGGGTGCTGGATTGAACCTCTTTGAGTATGTTTTCCCTTCTCACCCGCTTCTTCCAGCGCACCGTGTGTTTCATAACTAACATAGAATAGGGTCACCACTTTGGGTCAGGTACGAAGCAATAACCGAAGCGGCGATTGTCGGCTTATGCTAACTCCATTTCAATAGCCGCTGGAAGTGATCAAGACGACCATGGCTGCAAACCGGGGCGATAGCTTCGCTGGTGCTATGGGTCGAATTTGGGGCCGTGGCGGGATCCTCGGTTGTGAGTGCTCTTTCCTCCGCTTTCGCTTTTCCGACTAGTGTGGGGTAGTATTGTCTGACACTCGTCATTTACTCTAGATTATCAAGGTCTCATTCCGTGGGCCTGGATTGAGGCCTCCACTAAGGGCGCCGTCCTCCTCTTCGTCGCATCGGAGGCGGAGTTCCGTGCCAAGGTGCTTGGTGCGCCCGACTTCGCCGCCGGTATCGCTGGAGGTATGGTCGGTGGTATCGCACAGGCATACGCGACCATGGGTTTCTGTACCTGCATGAAGACCGTCGAGATCACCAAGCACAAGATGGCCGCCCAGGGCGTCAAGCCCCCCAGCACCTTCGCGACTTTCATGGATATCTACCGCAAGGAGGGCATTCGTGGTATCAACCGTGGTGTCAACGCCGTTGCCATTCGCCAGACCACCAACTGGGGATCCCGCTTCGGTTTCTCTCGCCTGGCTGAATCCGCTATTCGCAAGGTCACCAACAAGGATGAGGGTCAGAAGCTCAACGCGTTTGAGAAGATCCTGGCTTCCGGTCTCGGTGGTGGTCTCTCTGCCTGGAACCAGCCCATTGAGGTGATCCGTGTCGAGATGCAGAGCAAGACTGATGACCCCAACCGCCCCAAGAACCTCACCGTGGGCAAGGCCGCCAAGTACATCTACGACCAGAACGGCATCAAGGGATTGTACCGGGGTGTGGCTCCCCGTGTGGGTCTGGGAATCTGGCAGACCGTCTGCATGGTGGCACTTGGTGACATGTAAGTGGAACAAACTTTCCCCTCTCTTGCATTATCAATACCCCGGGCGGAGCACTTCCTACGGGGGTGGCGCCCCGATCTTCATGTGATAACCGAGGAGTGAACTGGAGCTAACGTGTGGGTCTCCGTTACCCCGAACAGGGCCAAGGAAGCAGTCGAAAAACTGACGGGCGACAAAGTCACCGCTAAGCACTAGAGAAGGTTTGAGATACCCTTCTGCCATGCGCGGTCTCGGTCGGAGGAGCGGATGCTAGATAATCTTACCCATACGGTGTGGAACTTGCTCGGTCCGTAGCCAGCTATGCATAGGTGCCGACGAGCATGCCGCAAGAAAGTCTTATGAAACCAAAACTACCTTAGCATAATAATGTTAATATACTCTATATACCATACCATTAGGCCATCTTTGACCATAAGTTGGGTATTCATCGGAGAGATCCACATGCACAAATGCCCACCTGTATTCTGACGCCTTTCGTTTGTTTGTTATGCATTTTCCCAATTTATCAAATCCACATATCCCGTGTTACCGAGGAAGAACAGAGCGGAATAGATACACAGTAGAGCCAGCCACCACATACCTAGGTAGATTCACAAGCTCGCTACTATCTTACCGGCGTAAATGCCCGTCCTGCCTACTCTCGGCTGAGGTATGACAGTCTCCAGTCAGCCAACGGCCCCTTCGGGAATGTGGGCAAGCCCGGGCTTCTCCCCTTCCCACACGGCTATCTTAACACAGTCTTAAAATGAAAGTGACAATCAATCAATCCATCCGTCCGTCATCTGTCATATTGCGCGGGTTTAATCTCTTCCAAAACCCGATTTCCAGGGCCGGTTGGCTGACACCCACAGCCTTACCATCCGATCATCTTACTAGAATATAGTATAGACTAGTACGCATGTATCCAAAATACAGACCTTACCCCTCTCCTCCTCCTTCTAAAACCAGAAATTTCCGATATCGCATATGATAATATAGACTAGTATAGTATATGTATGTACTTTTGTTCGAATTATGATACCTTTCTTTTTTTTTTCTTCTCGGTGAACCATCTACGGTAACTATCCTCCGAGCATCCCAGTCATGGCTTGCATATGATTATGATGGCGTGTCTCACTAATTAGTACTGCATATGTATGTGGGCATCCCTGTTCTAATTTGGGTCAGGTGATTGACGGCATTATGGGTGTCGTAAGCACGTGTGTCTTAGTTTTTCAGTTGAATGCCCATATCTATGGTATCTATCTATTCATTTGTCGATTTACTTTGTGATTGGATGTATCTGTGTGGATTGTGTATGTAGAAATACTAAGTAGTAAACAGTGCGGGTGAATTCTAGGACGAGTCGATGGTTTTATGTACAGTACCTTTTTTATATGAAGGAATCATCTATAAGTGCCTGTCTTTTATTGGGTGGTTGCGGGTTATTTCATTGTGAAGGAGTCGTGAATGTGAAAGTGAAAGAGGAAGACGGGTGACCTTGATATTTTCGTGGTAGGGCAGTCGGGAGTTGATAAGTACTTAGTACGTCAGTACTGGTAATTAGTATCAGCAGACAGGTAGGTAAGACTGGTAATATAGCATTACTATGCATATGCTGGCCCATTATAATAGCATTGATACTATTTCTGTGTTGATATTGATAGTAGTAGAGTACTAGTATATATATTACTATGTTTACATCATTGAGTTAGAAGCGGAAGGTGCCGCAGTCGAACAGTATTACCGATGCTGATAATAGACTCTATTGATAATGTCCACAAGAATGACTTCAATTAGTATTTTTTTGCCTATCGATTGGTCACAAACTTGTTGAGACGGTTTTTTTTGGGGGCATGCTCATGCTTTGTGTATCGGGGTGTCGGGTTTCATTTCAACGCTGAGTATCATGTGGTGTAGATTTGATATGAGATGGTTATCACTTAGCTGCTACTGAATGAAAATGGTGTAGTACTACTATATGATATATATATACTGGGGGTTATGGTTCCATGATGGTGTAGTACCAATACCATATTAGACGTGCCTAATACTACTAAGGCTGATAAAATATATAAGTATATCCCTCCATTTATCGGATATATAGCAACAGCAAGGAGGAACAGGGGAAATCATATACCGGATAAATCAAATTCGATACATTTTGCAAATTGTGTCTTCCAAAACTATTCACAGTAAGTTACTGCAAGCAGCCTACATCGCAGCGAGAGAGGTATTGAACAAAGATGGGTTAAGGTACAATTGTATTACAGACACACAACTACAGCCACATCACAAAAGAGAATATCTGCGGAAAGGTCGATCTAGACACATGATAAAAAATAGAGGGGGTGTTCGGTTTTTTCCAAAGCCAGTCTAAGATGTATTGTATACATGTTTAAACAGTCAGACCAAGGTCCTCGCTGTAGGGGAGCTGGAAGAGGTCTCCAACAGTGGCGACGGAGGCCTTGCCAGACAGGAAAGACTTGGCAACCTGCGTATAAAACATTAGCCATTGTTCCCCCAAATAATTATTGCCGCAAAAAGCAAGAGGAGGTGAATTGATAAACTTACATCCTGGACCTGAGCCTCAGTGACGGCATCAATGCTCTGAGCAACCTCACCAATCTGGTAAGGCTTGCTGCCGTTGATGAGAGCGGAACCGGTAGCCTCGACACCAGTCTCAAGGGTCTGGGCGGACTCGAGAGCGCGGAACTTGGCGAGGGCAACGGCCTTCTTGATCTCCTCGGCGGCAACCTCACCGGCGGCAACCTTCTTGAGAAGGTCGACGGCGTTCTTACCAACAGAAGTGATCTGGTCGGCCTTACCAGAGAGAGCAATGGTGAAGAGACCAGCATCCGAGTAGGTAAGGTTCTGGGTCGAGGCACGGACCTGGGAGAAGCCCTGGGTGGCCTGGGCGAGGAGGGAGAAACCGGGGGTCCACTTGATGGAGGACTCACCACCCAGGAGGGCAGCGAGGACGGAGGCCTCGGGCTTGTAGGCAGCGGTTCCGAAGGCACCGGAGCCAGGGAAGGCAATCACAAGGGCGTTACCGGCCTTGGTGGAGACACGCTGCTCACCACCGTAGTACTTGGAGGCAGCGCTCTGGAGCTGGGCACCGCTGGGGACGGCCTTGAAGAAGTCACCAACCCACTTGGAGACGTCGGCGGAGCTGGCACCGCTGCCAACAAGAGCGATGTTGGACTTGGCAAAGGCCTGCTGAGCGTACTCAGCCAGAGCCTCAGCGGAGAGGTACTTCTCGAGGGGAACGGTGGTCGAGGGGGTGATGCTCTCACCCAGGCCACGGTGGAAGGCGACGGCGTGAGCGGCATCGACAGCGAGGGCCTCGGGGTTGGCGGCAAGGGCCTGTTGTCTGTACTTGAGGGTCTTGAGGACAACCTCACTCAACTCGTGGGCTGAGAAGCCGAATTAGACCGGTTCGTCTGACATTTGGAGGAGGGGGAAGGGGTGGCGGTATATTCCCGTTGTCTCCTTACTCACCTGCAAACTTGGTCTGAGAAGCAACCTCGGCGAGAAGTTCAGCGAAGTAGGGGAGATCGCCAGAAAGGAACTTGGCCTTGAGGACGACGTTCTCGCGAGAGTGTGTAGAGGAAACTTCACCGCCCAGCAGTTCGACTTCCCGATTGATCCGCAGTGCCGAGCGCTTCAGCGTAGACTGTTACATTGATAAGAAGAATTGGTTAGCAATTGCCTTAGAAAATAGTGTAGCAGAGAGCGTGGATGTCGGATTGAAGCCAGGAAGGACGAACCTTGAAAGCGAACTGTTCGAGGGCATCGGAGAAGCCAGGGACGGGCTGGTAACGGGGACCAGCCTTTGCAACCAGAGCAAGGGTGCTGGTAGGGCCAGCAACTTCCCGGTTGGCGACCTTCACACCAGCAGACTCAGAGACATCGTACTGGAGACCAGGAGTGGCAGCAGAGGCCATGCCCCGACGGCTGCTGGCGCCAGCAGCAGAGCACTGCTTCTGGAGCGCACGGGGCGCATTCCGGCTGAAAGTAGACCGCGACAGCATCATCGCATGTGTGAGAGGAATAGAGGAGGGCGAGGAGAATGGTTAGCCGAGAAGCTCGACAGCAATTGGGAGGGTTGAGAGGAGTGGGAGCAGGGGAAGGCTGCTGGCGGTCGTTGGGCGGATCAGAAACGATGTCTGAAAAGCTTCAAGATGCCGGCTGGTCTTGATTACTCGCCCCGTGATTGGCCCGAAATGCGAGTGCGGGCGGAACCGGCTTTTCCTCGTCCTCCGGGTCACCTGATTTCTTATGTGAGCAGTTGTCCTGTGCAAAGTAGTAATACATTAATGCCTCAGGCTGACAATCACCATGACATTTTGCAGATCACGCTTTCTCTCCTTCTCCGATTGCCGAAAAAAAGTATCCCCAATCTTGATCATCGTTGCTCCGGCTTCCCCATTTCGCGCCTGTCGTTCCTTTCTTGCACTTTACCTCATGCGATTCCCTCGGTGACCTTCCCCTTCCTTCTAGAGAATTGAAGCTTTTCGCATTCTCTAGAAGCCATCCATCATGACTTCCCAAGTATGCGATCAATTCCCCCTCCCCTCTCTTCCCGCCCCTCATCTTTAACCACTGCTAATGGTCCGAGTAACAGTACGCGGCAGAGCTATGTGCGCTCTTGGTCGAGGATAATTTTGGGGAGCTTTTTGCGGTATGCTCGCTTTTGCTCACTTGGTAACCCGCTGCATCCATGAAAAACCATATAGTCGGTGTCAATTTGCGGGCCACATCGAGCAACAGGCTGACCGTCATCCGTCTTCGCCAGCGTATCTTTTCAACCCTCCAGCGCTATGACCGGCTCTCATTACCGCGACTAAAGTTTTACTCGCGCCTCTCCGATCGTCAACTTCGTCATGGACTTTCCGCCATGATTCAACACCACCTGGTGTACCATTACACTTCCTACGACGATGGCGTTACCTATTACGAACCAAACCTCCAGGCTGCATATTACCTTGTTCGCTCTGGCAAGATCCTGGAGTTCATTGAAGAACGGCTTGGGAAGTATGCGGCTACCCTTATGGAAACCATTATGTATCTCGGACACGCACAAGTCGGCCACCTCGAAACCATCCCGGAACTACAACCCGCACCACCTAAAGCGAATGGCGTGAAACAGGAAACCGAAGGTGAAGAGACCGAAGAACAGATGAATGGCGATGATGAGCACACCTCCGAACAGCCGGCGCTATTACATCCTACCCTGAAAATCCTGGCTTCCCACGGCTATATCTTTCGTGTGCGCGATGCGCAATTCCAAAGCTACGCTGACAACGCCCTGGATGCGGAACGTGCCATTAAGTCGCGACCTGATGTCAAGCAGCTAAAGGGTAAGAAGCTGGACGAAACAGTCCTGGAAGGGACTCTTACTCTTCTGAAGGAAAGACTCGATGGGGACCTTACCCGCGGGCTCATGCATAACGGGTTACCACGGGGCGCGAAGAGGAGGCATGGTATCGGGTCTGCGGATGCTTCAAACAAAAAGGCACGGATGGACTACGCCGATGCTGATGAGGATGATGATGAAGAGGAGGAGAATGAATGGTCGGATGACGAGATGGGTGGGGATACCACTCCCATGGAGGTGAGACTCTGCATAAAACTCTCATATATATCCGCTTGACTGATGGCTTTGTTCAATATAGTTGGCTACTGTTGTCCGCGTGAACTATGAGAAACTCGACGTTGCTCTTCGGAACCGACGGTTTTTAGATCTTGCGGAGATGAACTCATCGCCAGCAACCGCACAGGTCTACGAGGGCCTCCTACGACGCATAGAATACCAAACCAAGCAATGCCGAGATAGTGCTGAGATACCGCGCGAAGGAGAGGAAGGCGAGCAATACTCTGTCCCCATCGCTCTTAGTGCGGTGACAGAAGAAGTCGACCCGCAGTTGGACCTTGCAGGCTCCATTGGTCCCATGGAGATACCACAGGCCATCAACAAACGTGGGAAACGGCCTTTGGAGGACAGTGTCAATGGAACCGACCGTGAAGGATCAGAAGCCCCAAGCCGCACCTACGAGGTAGACCAACACCTTTCTCTGCTCTCGCAGCCCCCCTACAACCTCACATCTAAGCGCCTACTTTCCGGACTCATCACCTGGACCGTCGAATTCCGACACCTAGCGCGCAAGCTCCGCCACCTAGAACTGGAACGAATGATCGAAGCCCGCTACGGCGACGTCGCTTTACGAGTGATCCGCGTACTCCACGCCAAGGGCAAGCTCGACGAGAAGCGCCTACAGGAAATCAGTCTTCTCCCCTTCAAAGACCTGCGTCAAGTCCTCGCTAGCATGCAGTCCGGTGGATTCGTGGATCTGCAAGAAGTCCCCCGAGACGCACAGCGACAGCCCTCTCGCACGATCTACCTCTGGTACTACGATCCGGACCGCATCCGGAGCAGCATTCTGGAGGACACGTACAAGGCTATGTCAAGGTGTATGCAACGCCTGCGCTTCGAGCGGAACCGACTCAAGGAGTTCCTGGAGAAGACGGAGCGGAGTGACGTAAAGGGCAATGAGGAACGCTATCTATCTCAGGCTGAGTTGACCCTATTGGAGCAGTGGAAGGCTAAAGAGGCCTTGTTGCTTGGAGAAGTGGCCCGGTTGGATGAGATGGTTGCGGTCATGCGAGACTACTGATTGGAATGATCGATTGCATCCCCTTTTCTTCTTCTATGATCAAGGAATATGACGTTTGGAACGATTCCACATATCAATGCTGTATGTCTCAGGCATGCATATTATATTATATACATCTAGATGAGTTGCCATAGGCAGTCTGCATCCAAAGCCTTTGCTGGCTTTTGCCTACGTCAATGTATACTATCAATACCAAAGTAACCTCCATACCCAATCTTATTTCACGAAAATACCGAGAAGTTGCGTTCAAGATACAGTAACATTAGAAAAGAGGAAAGATCCCCGGAAGGAAGTGAAACACGCCCGCGCGACAGGATACCTTACGTGAAAAGGCTCAGCTAGCTACTGCCACCACGAACGAAGCCCTGCCAGAAGCGGGAAGGGCCGAAGAAAAGCAATAGGGCCATGTACAAGAAGTGAAAAGGGAACAGGAAATGGCAATGGAGAAGAAAAATGCAGCTTACTCCCGGAACCCCTTCTCATTAACCCGTGCGAAAAGAGACAAGAACCACCCCGTTTATTAACATTTCCAGAAATGACAGAAGCAGCCACCGTAACTCACAAAATAAAAAGCCATCAAGATACGTGTAACGTCACCCGACGCTTCCCAGTAAAACACCGGTCTATACTTTTGCTCAAATCCACGCTCGTAACACATATCACATCATAGTGATCTTTAGGCAAGGGTCAGTCCAGCTCGGGAATCAACTCGACTACGAGGTTTCAATCGTAGCCCTATGGAGAGGGGCCTATCTCGACACTGGTGGCTGCCGATTCCGTATCAACGGCATTTGCTTCTTTCCCGTTTTCAGGGTTCGTCGTGTTGTCATCACGCTTTGCCGGCCCCTTTCCTTCCCCCAGGCGCTCTTCAGCGGCTGCTAATTTGCCCTTTGTTTCTTCCAGTTCCTGTTGTAATGCTTTGATATAATCAATAGCCATCTCCACAGTGCTGGCCTTGCTGATAGGTTGGTTTCCAGCCTTTTCCTTCTCCTTCTCCTTCTCCTTCTCTTTTTCCCCTCCCTTGGCGTTGCAGATTGCAGCTTCTTTAGCATGCTTTATCTGAACGAATGATGCCGGGATAAGGGTCTCAATCTCTTTGAGCGCATTGTTGATGCGATTCCTCCGTCCCTGTTCTGCGAGTTTATGATTTGTCCGCTTTGAGCTCAGATTCTCGGCCAAGGTTTCAGGGTAGGAGACGCCAGGCAAAAGAGTGCCATCTAGGATATGCTGATAGTTCGACTTTGACGCAAGGTACAGGGCTGAAGTTTCGCTTGTAATCCCTCCTAGACAACACTGGTTAGCTTGATACGCCGCAAAAGGTGCCCAGGAGCAACTCTCCAGTCGATCAAAGACTGCCGGGCAAGGCGCAGACTGCGTAGAAAGCACTTACCATCACCGCGCACCAATGGTTGTATACTGGGGCTTATCTTGGGACGTAGATTAGGGCTAGGCTGAGACGAGCTGAGACTCTGCCGCTTTCGGCCTAGAGGCCCTAATTTCGGAGTATCAGACTTCTTGGGCACCGGTCCGCTAGGGGAGGGCATGGCCAAAGAACGGGGGCTGGGTGCGATAGAATTGGAAGGTCTGTTGACCACTGGGGCAGACTTGGGCTCCATGGCAGGGGTAGCGCTTCCTGGCGTAGTAGTTGAAGAGGTCGAGTCCGCCCGTACCGTGGTGTCAATGCGGCTCACTGGAGGTCTCGAGACTGATCCATATGAGGTAGCTGATTCTGGAAGGACAACATCTTCCATAATATCGTCATGTGGCTCAGAGGGAGCAGGCCTGGACACAGTTGCCATCGGACCAGTAGAGGCGTTGCTGTGTGGGGACTGTTGGATGCGCATCAGCAAAGCCGGGGTTGCGGGTTCATTGGCTTGCGACACCTGAGTAGTCTGGGGGGCAATCGCGGGAGACTTGCGGGACGGAGGAAGAGCAGGTGGCGGCATCAATGGTTCAGATAGAGGCTCTGGAGAGACGGAATCCTGCCCAGAGCTCTCGTTACTCCCGTAGCGGAGACCACTACCACCGGAGCTGCGCGATTTGCTACTTCCCTGGTCCTGGCTTAGACTATTCAAGACCTCATCCGAGTTGATGTTCAAAAGTGATTTTTTCCGTGCCTGGGGCCGAACTGAAGGCGATTGTTGCTTTTTAGCGCGAGCGGAGAAGGACTTGGTGTTTGAAGGCTGGCGCCGATGTTTCCGCATCAGACCCGGCGAGGAGGGGGCTGACGACATTGGGAGTGCATTATCGGCTGGGGAGGGCACGAATCCAATTTCAGAGATTTGGCCGGTGTGGAAGGGGTAACCAGTGGGATTGGAAGTGTGAGCTTCGAGAGCCGGCGAGGTGAGAGGGGTGAAGTACTCTCCAGGGATGGTGTATTCAGGGAAGCGGAATTGACTTTCCAATGGGGTCATGGCAGGTGAGACCAGGGGGGTGTAAAGGGCCTGCGAAGAGCGGGTGCATGCATTAGATCATGCAGGCTAAACTCCAGATCTTGAATGGACCATGCTTACCTGTTCGTCATTCATTCGAGTGAACCGCTCGTACATCTCATGACCGTCATCAGTCCGGTGAGAGTGCGTAGCGGCACTTCCCTGGAGCTCGATACTGTTAGGGGTGGGTGGTATCACAGTCTGACCATGAGGAACGTAAGCCTGTGTCGTCGGGTGCGAGTGGTGGGACATCTGGTGTGACTGTTCCTGCATCGGTTGGTGCTGCTGTTGAGGGTGAAAGTACTGGGGCTGCGGGGGCTTGTGCGCGTAGAATGCCGGGGTGACTGGGGCATTCGAGTATGACGAGGGATGCGGCTGGACCTGCTGCCCATGGTTGGAGAGGTCGAGAGAGAAATCATTGTTCATGAGGTGGGCGTACGACGGCGACTGGGTGGTAACAGTATCGGTATCCATGCGGACCAATTGCTCCTGCGCAGGTGCTGTTGTGGCGGGCATCGACATGGAGGCCGGGTGGGCAAGAGGCCGGGAAGCGTGAGGGTCACTTGGCCCATGCCCCTCCACATCAGGGAACTGCATGCCAAACTCGAGGAAGTTGGAGAATTCGTCATCGCCCGGGTTGGTCATATCTGACCAGGCTAGAGGATGCTCTTGCTCCATGACGAGGAATGCCGCCTTCCGAATAGTAACAACAGGTTCAGAGGAGGAGAATGGAAGACAAGATGCTGGACCTGACCGATCGGAAGTGGGATTTTAGGGTGCGGGCGAAGTGAGGGCCAATCGTGCCGGAGAAAAGGGAAGGCAAAGTCAAAAGCAAACCCGGTAGGCTAGGAACGAATGATTTTCGGGACCGCGGCGCAAAAGAGAGGAAGGGAATAACAGGGCGGGAGAGCAAAAAGCTCAACAAGAATTGCTGGGCATGGCGAGAGCGGTGACGATAGTAAAGAAGAAGAGGAGGTGATGGTGATGATGGTAGGTAATGGTAAGGCTCAAGCCCAAGTAGACGTAGTATGAGGGAAGTACGAAGGAGAAGAGGTAGAGAGAGAGAAGGAAGGAAACGGTAGAGGAAGCAGAAGGAGAGGGTACCGGCGGTGGTGGAGGGGGCCACGGAAGGAAGACAGAGAGCACAGGCAGGATACAGAACAAAATTAATTGAGGAACTAGACTCAAGAGAGTAAGTGAAAATCAAGAGATTAATCCTGCCGTAGTCGAGAATTAATATTTTTTTTAATTGTTGACAATATAGCGAAGCAGCAGAAATGGGTGTACCATTCATTCAAGCCATGGTGGAAGGTTAATTAGCGGACAGAGGGCGGGGGGGGGGCAACAGCGGCGCAGGAGATTCGTAGAGAGTGGACTTTAGTTAGTTCATGGTGAGTGAGTCGATTACCGGGGGGAGGGTGGAATAATTGTGGATAATCCTCGGAGTCCCTAAAACGCTAAAGGTTAAGTTCGACGGCTTTTACAGACACAATCTGGTCCGGAGGTGCCAGTCCGGAGAAGAGGAGAGGAGAAGACGAGGAGAAAGAGGATCCCCGGCAGTGCAGCTTTCGACCGGAGAATTGGAAGGGAAATGAATGAAGGGACTAGACCAACTTGGGTCGGTCTTGCCTAGGCAAGTAGGTATGGTCGCTCTGGTACCTTGGTATTGTATCACCATAACCAATACCTTACTAGTGGAATCTTATCTGTCCAATGATACTAGAATTATTGCTTGTCTTCCATTGGGTCTGCAGAGGCCATCTTTGCCCGTTTGGGACAAGCCCCATCACAGAGCCTGAGTTGATGACAATCGGCTGGATTCGATCTAGCGCTTGGACTGCCAGCCTGTCTCTGTCTTAGGGTACCTGGGAGTAAAAACGGGAAAAAGGACACACCGAATCCCAAGGGTTGCTCGGTAGACCCAAACCAAGAAATAACCCATGCTTGTTCCTTCGGGTCGTTCAGCTGAAAAGGAAAGCCGCCTCGAGGCTCTCGGCTGGTAAATCCAGGTATGGGAGCAATTACTACTACTGAGCACAGCCCTCCGCACAATTAAATCTTGTTATACGCACCCACAATTCCCCAACGATATAAATTGTCGGCGTGGGATATTTGCGCACATATCACGGCCGGTCAATAAACATCTAAATAATAGTGTGGAGCTTCGTGCTGCGGATAATAACGGTCCGGATCTAGAGAACAGTAGATGATACTACCTAGGTTAGTAGTGCTTGTGTAGATATTGACTTTTAGCAGTTGTCCTGTGTGGCAGATTTCCTGCAGCGTGCAGCGAATCTCCTGCTCTTCGTCTACGCTTCCCTTCTTCTTCGATGCAATCGTAGCAATTTGGTTTTGTGACGATATAGCACGAATAAAAACAACAATAGCAGGGACAGATCATGGCCACGGCCCAGAATCTCTGCAGGGGTGGGAATGTGACAAATCAGCTCTCAAGAAGACAGCCTGTCTCCCAGCTCTGCCATCCACGGAGGGCTCCATCCCGGGGGGGCCCCCCCTCCAAACACAAAGTACTTCACTAGTTACTTACAGCAGATGGTCTACTACGTACTCTGGTAGTGTGAGTGGGTAACATTACTAGGCCCCACCTAATGGCGACAGAGGCAGGGGTCAGAATGGAGCCCTTCGGAGAGGGTAACTTTAAGCTAAACTAACAGCACGATTTGACTCCTTCAACGACTGGCTGCCGGGTTAATTCTCCCCTGCCTTTCAACTTTGCTTCTTTTTAGTGGTTGGCGTTGCTCACGGCCTAGTAGAAGTAGTACTATTGTGTGCAGGTACTAAGTATAATATCCGCCTAGTAAGCCGGTCACAACCAGTTTCTTTCGAATTCTAGGAGAATATGGCCTGAGCTCTGCATGCTCATCTATAGTTGAGGAACTTGAGTCAAGGTCATCGCTTCGGCTACGTGAACTGATCGATGATCATGATCTCAAATACTGAAGAACATGGGAAAGGACGCCGCCCATGCTCGTATGATGACCCTGGTTACTTGGGGTCCATGCAAGCCTTTCGGAAGGCACTGGCATGAAGAGCGCCCCGGATGTTCCCGTATCGATTTCTTTTCCTCTTTTTTGTTCGTTACATTGCACCCCTACCCCTAGAACACACCAACGCTAAACCACCTTTTTATTCTCTCTCGATACAGGCAGATGTCACGGACAAATCTGATACCTTCATATACCCCCGAGTGGGTACTTAAGTAGTGAGTGGGTAGATATACTTCTATCTAGTTCGCCGTCTCGAGCTGCCAAGGAATGCTCACATTATCACCTACCTCGTACGGAGTCCAGCAGCAGGATGAAGCTGGATCAATTCCCAACTGGCCTCCGCGGGCTTATTGCGAACGAAGCTACTAGACATAGCTTCTGCCACTTTAAGCACCCTAGTCGGTCAACAGGACTAGCAGGAAGCGGGTGGGCGTCCGGGCTGCCGCCTAAGACCACGCAAGTCTGGCCAGTAGTGCGCCGGCTCGATATTACGTCGTCGAATCATGGAATCATGGTCTGACAACCTTTGGCGAGCTGTTGGCCATGCTCGGTTCACCTAGCGGTTTCGCAGGGTGGCGTTGAACTAAGTAAGGCTAGGCTAGCCTGCAGCCGAAGCATCTAGTAATCTCTAGGTGCAGATTTGAAGCTAGTGCAAGCCGATGCGGAAATCTTTTGAAACATTTGGCGACATTAATCTCAGCTAACGAGTTAATTAGTCGTATCTGTTATTTCACCCCATTAGCTACTTTGGTGGAAATACCATACTCGAATCCCTGTCAAATAAGTAACACCTAGGCAGGAATCAACTGATGGTGCAACAAAGGGGCCTGGATTGCCTGTTACTGTGTGGACGGCATGGAAAGACTAGTGGAGAGAGAGGCTACCATGTTCTCCGTAATGGCATCGAGAAAAAGAGAGGGAGGAGCGGGCTATTTTGTTTCTTTCGTGCTACTTAGCTTCGCCCTTAGCTCACCATCAATCAGACACGGGCAAGCTAGTGCCATTGAAGGGCGTTGCTCACGCGATCAACTTGGCGGTGGATGACGTTTAAGTTCTCACAGCTGGTTCAATTTGAAAGAGGGATCAGATCAGCCATGACCACGAGGGTATGGAGGCACTGGATCATCGCGATTGGAGGGTGCTGGGAAGGCGAAGCGTCTATTGTTGCTGCGGTGTGCGGGATGTGTACGGAGGTTCTATCGATAAAATACCGGCTCCTACGCACCAAAGAGGGTCGGCAAATCCGAGTCAGGTCATGGCTCGCAAATCCCGACATACTTGAGATAATGTTTTAAGCATGTCCGTTAACCTTTTGGTTATAACCTAAGAGGCGTCCAATAAAAATTTAGTGCTCTTATTCTTTGATACGGTACTTTTTGTTGGTAACAGAAAAAAAAAAAAAAAAAAAAAAATGTAAACTGGACAGTAATCATATTAATTCTATTCATTATTTGTATGTACTCGGATAATTGCGACGCCGTTCTTCGGAATAGTTTCCGACAGCCCCGAGGACTAGTTAGTTGGACTAAGCTAAGCTACAAGTTAACTCTCTCTCGGCAGTGGACAGAGCGGGTATACACTAACACCGTATAAGTCTTTACATCTACATCTACATCCTACTCTTCTCCCTACCTTTACACCCAAAAATATAATTATATTGCCTATCTAAATAGTAACTGTATATAACTGTAATAACTGTGACTACTAAGTTCATGCCGGCATGCATGGCTTAGCTAATCAGGGTGCGGGGTATCCTCAGATGCTCCATCACGTGGCAATCACCCAATGCCTGATGATGACATAAACGCAGGCATCGATCGAACGTCGTTCCTTCGAGATGGAATGCGTGTCTTCCTGTTTCCTCAACTACAAACACGGACTGCGTATTATTCGATGTCTGGCCACCGCAAGGTCTCTATTGAGTTGCCGCTGTAACTTCTGCTTCTTTTCTCCACCATGAGACCTCCAGTGCCAGATGTTGCGCTGCCTCGATCTCGCAAGGCCTCCATCGAGCAGCAGTGGATCGACCCCCGCAGTGCCGCCCCCGCGACCTTCTTTCTGTCCCGCAATCACGGTCTCGACCACGATGATGACCTCTCCTCAGACGAGCCCGATGCATCCAGGACGAGTATGTATGGCGTACAGAGCCTTGAAGAAAGTATCCTTCAGACTAGTCAGCCTGCGTCCGTGTCCCAGTCAGACCAGATAGTCGGTAGTAATCCTGCCGGAGTGGAACCGACTTCCACAGCATCTCAATTTCTCAACCGCGACGATAAGGAGGACGATGACGACCAGGGTTCCGGCCTCAACCGCCGCAGGTCAACGCTCAAGCCCCTTGATACTCTTCATTCCAACAGACTTGACGCTTCTATTACCTCCGACCTGATCTCTCCCCGGCCCTTCACCCCCTTGAATCTCAGCAACCCGGACGACCCTTCATCTCTCCCTAGCAGTCCCAAATCTACTTCGAACCAATCTATGCGCCATCTAGATGAGATCTCTATCACAGATGATTTGAGTAGTCAGGCGGTTGCCTCCGGAGACGAGGACAATGATTCTCGATCTGTCCACAACCCAGACCACGATAGCACATCCCAGTTCATCATGCCAAGCATCAAGATGCCTAGTCGGAGACCGTTCACATCTCGTGGGAAGTCACTTGGAAGGTTTAAAATACTCGTTGCGGGCGATTCTGGTGAGCCCTTTTTATCTTCAATCTTGTAGTGTCTGCGATCCTGCAGAGTGCGTGCTGACCGATGCTCCAGGCTCTGGGAAATCATCCCTCATTAGGTCGATCGTCCAGGCTTGCGAAGACATTGTACATGTAGATGACTTTCCACCCACCGATGCCTTGACACCGTCACGGACTTCTCTTACGACGATTCAACTTTCTCAAGCCCATCGACTACCGTTGTCAGCTACATCAGAAATCTACGCCAGCACCAAGCCCTACCCATCTTGGTGGTCAGATTTGGAAGATTCACGCGTGCTGCGCCGTAGGAGAAGTACAGGTGATGTGGTCTTAGAGCGAAATATTTGCTTCGTTGATACCCCTGCAACCTCGCTGAGTCGCATCGGACAAGTGGATGCCATCATACAATACATACGTCAACAACTATCCCGCGCAACAACAGCTATTGATTCCTGCGATCACGACTTCCAAAATTTGCTCGCAGGGCAGGGTGGCACCCAAGTTGATGCCGTACTTTATCTCGTTTCTGGTGGTATGTAGTCCGAGCTTTTGGTTAGTTCACTCCCGTTGATGATACGAGCTCACCTTCCATCAGACACCTTTGCGGCAGACATGGAATGCATCAACACGCTATGCGAATGGACCAATGTCATTCCTCTAATATCCAAGGCTGACTTGTTGGCTCCTGAGCAGATCTCTGCAATTAAGTCGGGGTTCCACAAGCATACACAAGCCACTCCGGCCAAGCCCTTCCTTTTTGGAAACGCAGGTCTTGGAGCAGATGATTTTGACGGACAATTGCCTTTTGCGGTATCATCGGCAAAAACCAATGATGACGATGTTATGGATGCCAGTACTTTGATGAGCCCTGACTATGTCCAACCCCTGGTGCCCTCTGAATTGACCTTGCTGGTCCAGAGGTTGTTCGACGCCGAGAATATGACTTGGATGCGGCACTCAGCTGCAAAGAAACTAGCCCAACAGCAACGAGCACATCTCTGGCAACGCCCGAATCGCCCCCAACCTAGTACACAACCATTTTACCATGGCTCAAGCCGGGGTTCTCCCAGCTACACTATGGCTCGGATAGCAGATCACACGCGACAGGAGGAGAAAATGGCCCGTTTGCAGTTGGCAAAGTGGGCATCTGAGTTGCAACAAAGCCTTAAAAACGAACGCGAGAGATACGCTGCCATGGCCAGGGGTGAGCGTGCCGTCTGGCTCACAGAACGGTTAGGCGAGTGCGTAGTCGACGGGTCTTTGGTCCCCATTACACAAACGCCAGGCTTTTGCGGACTCCGTGCTCCTTTGGAGAAAGCAAGCGGGGGCAGTCTACTTGTTCGAGCACAAAGTGGGCAGAATGTGGAATATCACCTTGCCCGAATTCGCCCGCAAGACCCTCTGGGACTTGTTTGGTTGTCCGAGGACCTTAAGCGGCGGGGCTGGGCCATTGTTCAGATTGTGGGCTCCTTTGGAGTTGTCGGGGGGCTGGCTCTTTGGCTTGCCAAAGCATGGGGACTATCCTCGCGCAGTCTGTCTGAATGGCACTTTGACTGGTGCGGATCGACTGATTGAGTGAACCAGCCTTACTCATTAGGGTGGGCACTTTCTTCTTGTATCCACCTACTCTCCCTTTCTACTCTACTATTTCCCATGATCCCCTCTTCAATCAGCTACGAGAGCGGCGAGACACATAAGTTCTTGGGGCAACAGGCGTCAACTGGATTGACTCGCATGCAAGCAAACCCCGGCGATACCACAGACAAGTTTCTACTTTCCACCTATTTCCTCTCTCTCTCGTTTCCTCACCCCATTCCATCCACCCATACTCCTTTCTGGCGCTTTCCCATTGCATACAACTTCCCCTCGAGTCACATTTAATGAAGATATGTGCACAATGTACTCATGAACCACAACACAAGTCACCGGGGAGGCCAGGTGTTCAGTCCCTTCATCCGTGTACCTCCCTTGATCAAATTCCCTTAAGGTAGCTTACAGTCAATCGACTCGTAATATGGACAAACCAGGAAGTTTCCATTATTCCTAGGATTGCAGAAGTAGACACACATACATAACTTTTGAAGTATAATTTACTAGTGATCTAGCTGGATTAACTCCAACAAGAAAATCACTCACAGGTCCAATTACTACCAGCAATAACTAACTACAAACTACATATATCTACATGGAAATAATGAATACATATATCTAACCATCTCGTATCCCTCCCTACTTTAATCATGATTATATTTATAGTACTAGTACTTATTAGTAAGTTCAGTCCCTCTCATTCTCCCCTCCCCCCTCCCCCCAATATAAGAATAAATCCATATTTCATACAAAAGTTAAGGTCATGTATATATAGTACGTATGTGCATGTACCCACTACTCACTGTGTAGTATGTATGTATGGCTTTCTACCACTACTATTTAGTTAGTATTTCTAAAGAATACTACTACCATCACTGAAATACCGGGCAACTAATAGTACTTACTGTTCGTGTAGTACTGTCGATATATACCAACTAACTAACTAACCAAATAGCAATTTTGGTGAAAGTCGACAGACAGCATATTGACCTGACCCTGACTGGGCTGACGTTCTCCTGGTTCATGGTGCTGCTCATATATGTATGCTATAGATAACTGTAGCGAGCATAAGAGCATTACCTAGGGATTAATGAATGAAGATGACCAGTGACTTCATGAATCGATCATCATGTATGTAGGTAGATATGCCATTTGGGAAGGGTTACCAGGAAACAATAACTACAGTGATAGATATTACTGCCATATTATACTACGACCTATGTTGAGAGCATCAAGTTGAACAGAGAAAGCTTTTATTCTCGAGATAAATCTACCGTACTAATACCACAAGCGGATCAGACGGAATGTATTTAGGTTGGGGGTAATAAACGCTCAAAACGCCGAAAAAAAAGGTAGAATTCGTGATTCAGTAATAAAAAAAGAAAAAGGATCAAAGGAAAACCATCCTTTGCCGTTCCGATTAATAACGCAATATCGTTCAGTGAATATTAGATCCCTGATGCAAATACCGCTGGAACAGTTTCCGGGTCATCAAAAAAAATCAGTTACATCTCATTTCCATTTTGCTCGAAAAGAAGATCGTGACATCATGCGGTCAACATTTAGTCAACCTCCTCCATGGAGCTCTCGGCAGCAGCGGCGGCAGGGGCAGCCTCCTCAGCAGCCTTCTCCTCGGTGGTCTCAGCCTCCTCGTCAATGTTCAGACCAAGGGAGACGAGCTTGTGGATACGCTCAGCGAAGCTGGCGGGCTCCTCAATGGTGAAACCGGAGACCAGGAGAGAGGTCTCGAAGAGCAGCTGAGTGATGGACTTGACGGTGCGGTCACCCTCGCCATCGGCCTCAACCTTCTTGCGGAGCTCCTTGATGATAGAGGACTTGGGAGAGATCTCGAAAGTCTTCTTGGAGGACATGTAAGAGCTCATGGAGGTGTCACGGAGGGCCTGGGCCTTCATGATACGCTCCATGTTAGCGGACCAACCGAACTGGCCGGTACGGATGGCGCAAGGAGAGCCAACGAGCTTGTGGGAGACAACGACCTTCTCGACCTTGTCGCCGAGGATGTTCTTGAGGCTCTTGGCAAGACCCTCGAACTCCTTCTCCTCCTTCTCGCGCTCGGCCTTCTCCTCCTCGGACTCCTCAAGCTCGAAGTCCTTGGTGATGTCGACCAGCTTCTTGCCATCGAACTCCTTCAGCTGAGTGAAAGCGTACTCGTCAATGGGGTCAACCAGGAACAGAACCTCGAAGTTCTTCTGCTTGAGGCTGTCGAGGAAGGGAGACTTGGCAACAGCCTTGATGGACTCGCCGGTGATGTAGTAGATCTGCTTCTGGTGCTCGGGCATACGGGTGACGTAGTCGGCAAGGGAAGTGGCCTCATCACCAGACTTGGTGGACTGGTAGCGGAGGAGCTTGGCCAGAGTGGGGCGGTTCTGGGCGTCCTCGTGGATACCGAGCTTGATGTTCTTGCTGAAAGCAGAGTAGAACTTGTCGAACTGCTCGCGGTCCTCAGCGATCTCGGTGAAGAGCTCAAGAGTCTTCTTGACGATGTTCTTCTTGATGACCTTCATGATCTTGTTCTGCTGGAGAGTCTCACGGGACAGGTTGAGAGGAAGGTCCTCAGAGTCGACAACACCCTTGACGAAGCTGAGCCACTCGGGGATGAGGTCAGTGGCGTCATCAGTGATGAAGACACGGCGGACGTAGAGCTTGATGTTGTTCTTGGTCTTCTTAGACTCGAACAGGTCGAAGGGAGCACGCTTGGGGACGTAGAGGATGGCACGGAACTCGAGCTGACCCTCGACGGAGAAGTGCTTGACGGCCAAGTGGTCCTCCCAGTCGTTGGAGAGGGACTTGTAGAAGGCAGCGTACTCCTCCTGGGTGATGTCGGCGGGGTTACGAGTCCAGATGGGCTTGGTCTTGTTAAGCTCCTCCTCCTCGATCTTGCTCTCCTTGACGGTCTTGGTCTTCTTCTCCTTCTTCTCCTCCTCCTCATCGACCTCCTCGATCTTGGGCTTCTTCTCGTCACCCTCTTCCTCCTCCTTGGTCTCAGCCTCCTCATCGGGGACCTCCTTCTCGGTCTCCTTCAGGACGTGGAGGTAGATGGGGTAGGAGATGAACTCGGAGTGCTTGCGGACAACCTCCTTGACACGGCTCTCGTTGAGGTAGTCGGTCTGCTCATCCTTCAGGTGAAGGATGATCTTGGTACCACGGCCAAGCTGCTCACCCTCGGTGTCCTGGGTGAGGGTGAAAGTACCACCGGCAGCGGACTCCCAGATGTACTGCTCGTCATCGTTGTGCTTGGAGATGACGGTGACACGGTCGGCCACAAGGTAGGCAGAGTAGAAACCAACACCGAACTGACCGATCATGGAGATATCAGCACCAGCGGAGAGAGCCTCCATGAACTGCTTGGTACCAGAGCGAGCAATGGTACCGAGGTTGTTGATGAGGTCCTAAAAGAAAGTCTACAGTCAGAATTCGCTCTAAACTTGGAACGTCTACTGCTCAATGGCAGAGGAAAGAGCGGGGAGTGATTGATGGAAAGAACTTACAGCCTTGGTCATACCGATACCGGTATCACGGATGGTGAGGGTCTTGGCCTCAGCGTTGGGGATCAGGTCGATGCGGAGATCCTTGCCCGAGTCGAGCTTGGAGGGGTCGGACAGGGACTCATAGCGGATCTTGTCCAGAGCATCGGAGGCGTTAGAGATCAGCTCACGCAGGAAAATCTCCTTGTTGGAGTAGACAGTGTTGATGATGAGGGAGAGGAGCTGAGAGATCTCAGCCTGGAACTCGAAAGTCTCGGCAGACATGGTGGCGGTAGGAGGAGAGAGACTGGTTTCTGAAGGAGGGGTAGGGATGTCAGTAAAAAGAAGGGAGGAAGCGGAAGAGGAAGCGAAATGACAAGCTCCTCCAGATGATTCTGAAGTGGAGAAAGAGAGAAGTGGGTTGAAAACGGAAGGGGAATTGGAAGAGTCTTTATATTTGTTGACAAAGAGGGAAGGAAGGCAAGAAAAGGGCAGAAATTTCTAGAAATTCTGTCTTGCCTCCCGCTCTGAGCCAAGTTTGCACGCAAACGATAGTGGCTGAGTCAGAGCTTCAAGGTGGGGAGAGGGAGGGATAGTATAACTAGTACTGACCTAAAACGGATGGAAAGGTGGGAGGTAGTTATGAAAGGGTTAATGGGAGGATTGAATCACGGATCACAAAATGGGAGGAAAGGAGATGAAGAACTGCCCACAAGGTGACAGAAAGAAAAGGGAGATGGAGAGAGGGAGGGAAGAGTGATTAAAGAGTTAGGATGGAGAGAGGAAGAGAAGAATGAGAAAAAATAGCTGGTGAACCGAAGGGAACAGGCGACGGGGCGGGACCTTAATGTTCTTTGGGCGGACCGTCACAAAATTTCAGTGCGGCGTTTCTACGGCGATCCAGCAACTTCCACCGATTCCATGCTGCTCCTCCAGCTACTGTTCGACACTCCCAAGCTTCCCCCCCAGGATGTTCCAGCGCCTTCCAGCTGCGGGATCTAGATGCTTCTGCCCACAGCGTGCCAGGCACTAACCAGCCCTGTTTCTCCCCTTTGCTCGGCATCTGCCACCCCCCTACTGGTTGGGGGGTTCAGTGGTTATGCTCCATTGAGTAACTTATCTAGTATAGATATGCTTGGGGGGAACTTCCCCAGATGTCTTCCTGCTTCTTTTTGCTGGCGATAACTTCCGGGGGGCGATCTGGCTGCCTGAGGCCCACTATCTAGAACGTTCCGCTCTTTCTTCCTCCCTCTTCCCTTCCCCTCCATTCCCCCATTCCCAGCCAATCCCGAGCTGCTATCACTCTGACCGCTTTGTGTGCTTTCATAGTAACCAATGTTACCACGGCTACCATCAATTACTACTACATACAGTACTTCACTGTATGTGTCACTTCAGTTCAGGCAAGCCCTCTGGAAGTACTCTGTACCCACATGGTAGTTGACCTGAAGAAATAACCATTCACTACATGAGCCATTGACTCAATTCCCCAACTGGACCCTCAAACCTTGCTTGCTGTGTCTCTACCCTACTTGCGCCAGCTGGGGACCTTGATCACCCTTTATCGCACCTTGATTACAGTCATTTCACTACATACAGGGCGTCAAGTCATTAGCGAGATTTTTGTGTTTGATTGTTTTCTGTAGATGTCTTCAATCTTTTTTTCTTGTATCTGTATTGCTCCATTGTGGTTGCACAATTAGCAACAACAATCATCCTGAGCCAACACCGCCCGCTACCCACCGCCCTGTAGCCCTTGAACCCCCCGGGGGAGCTAGCCCCCAAGGACAGTACGGCACACAAATGAGAGAGACGTAATAATGAAGAAACATTCCAGCAAGAAGCCATCCATTTACACTCCTCAAAACATGACGAGGCCGCAAATAAGAAACAATGAACCAGAAGCCAGGGAAAGAAGTGTAACTAAGCAGGAGCCAGGACTAAGAAGCCAGAGATGGACTGCGACGGTCGTCAACATGGTAGGAGAGAAAGAAAAAAACAATGATAATGGGAGGTCAAAAGCCACCAGAGATCAGAGATGAAAGAAATATGGGCATTCAGCTCGCTATGCTAAGAAGATAAGGAGCCATCAAAGAGGTTAGAGAAAATAAAGAGGTCATGGCAACACAGGAAGAGGAAACCAAAGTCATGATGACGACCAAGCAAAGCCCAGTGAGAAGATGATAAGAAAACTTTTCCAACCGCTAATATGCACTGTGACAAGAGGGCCACATAACACATGTCATTATCAAGTAAAGGGGGAGAGTAATACATGTCCTGGATCGCCGTGAGCATCTAAACCCGTATACCGTCTCAAGCCAGGAGGAAGGGCTAGGAATCATATAAGGCTTTGTAAAGGGGGGAAAGAAAAAAGGAAAGAATGGGATTAGAACGAAGCGGTCAAGGTCCACTGAAATGACCACCGCTTACGTTCGCTCGTCGTTCTTCGTTAGACGTCAAGAGGTACTTTTGTTTGTAAAGGTGCTTAAGCAGCCTGGGCCTGGTTGCGACCCTTGGCGTTGACGTTGCCGCCACGGCCACGGGGGGCAAAGCCTCCGCGACCCTCGCGCTGGAAGCCTCCCCGGCCCTGGCTGCCCGCACGGTCACCACGACCACGACCGGCGCCACCGCGGCCCGCACCGTAGCTACCGTTACCGAAGGCATTGGTACGAGGGCGACGCTCCTCCACGTAGATCTGCTCAGATCCAATCTGGTGGGGGTTGGCAGCGACAGCGGCAGCATAGCCCGCGGCATCACTGAATTCGACAAAGGCGCAGTTCTACGCAAGGTTAGCCTTTCCTTCTCTGTTCTGGATTACGGGTGGGTTAAGAGGTGACATACCTTAGCACGGCTCACATCGAAGTGCTTCAGCTTGCCAAAGCGAGACAGGGTCTGCTTGAGCAAGCTCGCATCAACCTTCTCGGTGACGTTCTTGATGTAAGCGAGAACATTCTCCTCACCCGCACGGGACTGGGTCTTCTTGTGATCATGGCCCGCAGTCTGCCAGCCAGAACCATCAGTCGAGGAAGGTTGGCTGGACGCGGCTTCGGGGGCGGCAGCGGCCGCGGGAGCAGGAGCAGCGGCGGGGGCGGGGGCGGGAGCCGTGGGCTGAGCAGAGCTGGCAGCGGGAGCAGGCTTCACCGAAGCGACGGGAACAGCGGGAACAACAGGGGCCGAGGCACCGGACTTGGAGGCGATGTTGGCCCAAGTCTTAGGGACCGCCCTGGCGGGAGCACTCTCCTTGACCGGAGCAGGAGCTTCCTTCTGCTCGGGCACAGGGGTGGGCTCAGGAGTGGCGGGCTTCTCAGCCTTGGGGGCCTCAGTCTCAACCGGGGCAGCAGCTTCCGGGGCAGCTTCGACAGGGGTTTCCTCAGCCGCGGTTCCATTGGTCTGGGGAGCTTCCTCCTGGGCAGGCTTGGCCTCAGCAGTCTGCTCGGCCTCCTCGAGCTTCTCGTCGACCTTAGCCGCGGCAGGCTCACTGTCTACCTGGGCCTTCTCGGGCTCCGGGACAGTCTCAGCTGCAGGCTGTGCAGGCTCTTCAGCAGCCGGCTCCTCAACCGGGGCAGCAGGGGCAGCAGGAGCAGCTTCTTCTTGCTCAATCTCCTCCTCATCGACAAGGTACCGGAAGATGTCGTTGAGGACATAGTAACCGTTGGGCTGTTCGGCCAGCACGAAAGTCTGCACAAACTTGCGGGAAGGCTCGGACCGGTTCGAGATCTCTCCAATGACAGAAATCAGGATGTTATCGAATGAGGCCTGAGAGTCGACGTTCAAGACACGGACCTTGCAGTCTTGGAAGTCAAGCTGCTTGATCTTGTCATTGATAGCCTATAATGTAACGATGATGTCAGTATATTAGACCTTACTGGACAGGAATAGATCCCATGGAGTTGAGATATCAACACGCACCTTCTGGCCCACAGCAACCTGGACGGTTTCAGCTTCGGTGCCGAAAACGAGCTGAGAACGCCGAGAGTAGAAGAGGTGAAGCTTCTCCGGACTGCGGCTCATGTTGGTGTAGTACTGCTCCACGAAGTACCAGCCAACCTCATCCTTCGAGATACCATTCTTCTGGTCATTTGCGGGGGCGTTCGAGGGAGTAGAGGAGGGCGCAGGCTGGAAGCTGGCCGCGCTGTTGACGTTTGCGGGGGCGTGGGTGAAGGTGTCGGGGTAAGCGTGTTGCGCAGGGTAGCCGCCGTTCATAGGAGCCTGGGTCGTGTCGGCCATTGTGAAATGAATGAAACTTGGAGGCTCGAGAAAAAGAAAGATAAAAGTCTAAGAGAGAAAGGCCAAGCAAAAGGATATGCTGGATAGGATGCGAGGCTTGATGCGACGAGGTAAGGGAAAAAATTCTAGTAAGAAATATTCCCCGATACTGGTATTTGTCAGTGCTTTTGAAGCTTGGACGTATATGGCCATGGCAGAGGGATCCGGGCCACGATTGCAGGTGAAAATGAAGGACTTACAACGTGAAATGTGCGAACAAATTGCTCCCCGAAGGCGCAATGAAGTGAATCAAAAAGAAAAGAAAAGGTCAATGAAAGGTAAGAAGGTGGCGCGTCGGAGTCGTCGAGGTTAATAACAGAAAGAACCTTGTGCGATTCCGGAATTGAGTGTGCGAGGGAAAAGCCCGAGGCAACAGATTCGGGAGGGAAAAAGCACGGGGACGAAGAGAGACGGAGCTTGTTTCAAGAGACAAAGAGGTGGGAGCAGATGAAAAACTGGCTGAGGATGATAATTGCAAGGAAATATGAAGAGGAAGATGGGGTGTTTGTGTATATGTGGAGGGTGAGGGGAGGTGGTAAGTAGGGTGTGTGTGTGTGGTTGAAGAGTGGTGAGGGAAGTTAAGTTTGGGGGAGTGTGGTAAGTAACAGCTAGTAGTAACAGGGTGGACGGAGAGACACGAGAGGTTGCTGAGAGCAGCAGCGCAGAGAGAGAGAGCCGACTTTGAGGTGAAGGGCCAGTCAAGCCGTTCGTTTTTGCTGGTGCAAAATCCAGCCGAACCCAGAAGTGCCCGGCGCTAGTCTTCATTGGGACATATCGCGCTTGGCCCCGAGCTCACCGCCTGCTACTTCTGGCTGATATGATTCACGGGCGCATCTCGTCGATCGACTGGACGACCGCGATCAGTGACAAAATGTGGCAGCGGTGGTGGCAATACTGGGGCGGAATAAGACCAATTACTTCAATCGATCAGATATACAGACGGTAGGACCCAAATCTACATAGAATCATGGGGCTGGCACTCAATAGTAGTACATAATTTGTAAACGAAATCGCTGTCGGATCTGTGTTGATGACGCAGTGAAACAATGCGGTAGGCCAGTCCATTTGCCATCCATGATATCAGCATGCGGTGGATTCAATCGCCCCCGAACAGACCCGTTCATTGGCGATGATGCTGGACCCTCAACCGATAGCTGTTCTACTACCATTTACGATGCACAGCCTGTAATACGAAGCACTCTTTCTTCGCCATTTCTCGTAGAATGTATCGGGGTTCAAATTCTTGCTTGTTTCCTATTTCAAAATGTAGACAATACATAGTCTAGAGAGCTGTATACAACATAGATCACTGGCAGATCTCGGATTCGTATATCCAATCATCAGCGTGCTCCTTTGTCATATAGTAAACGGAACCGACACAATACCACACCCCCTCATAAACATCACAGGATCATCCCAGTAATCAAATAAGTAGATGGCTATCAGACAGTAGATTAAGGTTGGTACACGCAGCGAAATCGCATCAAATCAAAAGTAGATAGCTGGCTCAGAAGGGGGGTATGATAGACAGGTAAAGATAAGCTTCTCATCAAGACGGGTATCGAACTCGGTCATAGAACCCGCCGCAGGGGAAATCTGGCAAGCCGGGAAAACATGCAACATTAGAACAGCCGTGGCCCAGGTGGCCATGGGGACAGGGAGCAAAAGGTCCAGTAGTAAGGTATCAAAATGCAAACTTTCGGTCAACACCACACGACACGTCCGCAACAACTCACGGGGCTTCCACCACCGCTTTTTCGTTCAGCACGGGTTCTCGCATAACAGCGTCCTGGCTGGTCATTCTACGTCCAAGGGCGCGCTCCACCTTGGCACCCAATGCCAACTTGCTCAAGTTATCGGTCTTCTCCGGGGTGGGAACGAAACGTTGCTTCAGAAGGGGCTTGTTTTCCAGGCGCTCCAGTCCATCGCGGAGATTGTGGAAATCGGCCAGTCTGGGGTCTCCGGCCGGTAGACCTGCAAAGGTGGTTTCCGACGAGGCGACCGTAGGGGCTTCGCTGACGGTCGAGAACCGCTTGGAGGTACGTGCCTATGATCGAATCAGACGAGATTGCGACGGCGATAAGTGCGTGGACATCGCACGTAGTCCATGTAGACTTACCGACTGGGCCATGATGGGTCTCTCAGATTCAAGCGATGTATGTCTAGCCATGTCCACTATCGTGGTAGGATGCGGTGGGTCGTATATTGCGTGCAGTTCAAAGCGTGTGCAGAATAGTGGAACGACAAAGGCTGCGAGGCTTCCGGGAAGACCGTACGTAACCTGTAAGATGGAATTGTACCCCGGTCAGCGAAGCGAGAACTTAAAAGAGGTGCGGATATCAAAGGAACGACTGCAGCAGGACCGAAGAAACGCGAAATCCAGACAAGCAGACGGAAAGGTCCACAGTCGAGAAAATAAAGGAGGGAATAAAGGGAAGGCAAGGTATCAATAACTAATCGGGAAGTTTTTTTTTCTGGGAGAATGATCCCGACGAGTGGTTCAAGGCACTTGATTGAGCCGGGATCAGCAGGGCTGGAGAGAAGAGGGGTTCTCACCTTGGGGCAGTCAATTACTTCCAGGGTCTGTATGCGATCAGTATAGATCAGAAGAGATATCTGACGTGGGCAAAATCAAAAGAAGAGGAAGAGTAAGAGTAAGAGTAAGAGCAAGAACGAGGTCGTTGATGAGAGTGTAGGACTGCGCGCAGCCGTGCCATGCATTCAACTCAGGAGAGGCCGGGGGCGAAGGAGGCGGATGGGGTGGGTCACCGGCAGGCGCCAAAACGCAATGCTGATAAAATCTTCTTCCTCGTCGACGGTCGGAAAGGATTGGAGAGGGGGGTTGTCGTTTGGACGGCTTTTTAAGGTTTTCCTGTCCTGATTCTCTCTATGATCCCCTCCTTTGCCCAGATCTTGTATTTATCTTTGTGGGTGAAGGGAACTTTGTTGGTTAACTGGCACGAGAGATAGATAGAGTTGATAGTGGTGAGGTACATACTAACTAGTATGGTTACAAGCCCGTTTTTCTCATGCTTCTCCAGTAATATTTAGTGTCTAGTGCAGTGGTCGGCAAGGACAAAAAGATGGGTATGCGACCCATTTGGAGGCCGGCTAAACCATCGCAGGCAGCCTGAGACACCGGACTCTGTTGGGACGTCGGCGGCAGACACGAGCGCCATCACCAAACAGGGATGCTTGCGCGCCCGACGGATTGATCGTCATGCTCTTGAAATTACGGAGTAGGAGTATACTTGAGGGATTTGGCGATCGGCTGGCTGAAAGGAGCAGACCAAACGGAGTGGATGCATCATACCATATCAGCTGCCCCTATTCCCAGGTACGTAAGAGAGGTAGTAGTACTAAATATCTACCAGTTTAGGCCTGCAAACTAAATTAGAGATGCTTGCTTTTTCTTGAGTATTCTGCACACGTTCTTGATTCATTTTTCAGACTGAAAGAACCAAGTCTCTCTTACAATGCCACAGATGGTACCCAACTATATCTATACACCACTAGTTCGTAGTTAAAACAGCGGGAATTCCACCACTAGGAGGATTATTGACTTCAATTAGTTATGAAAACTAACTAGATAACTTAACTACTTACTTTACTGTAACTGTAAGAGTGTGTTCAGGCCCTTCCCGGCCAGGCCCGCCACGTGCGGGCAAGTGGGCAGCCACGCGGATCCGACGATGGCAGCAGCAGCAGCAACGCATCTTCTTCATCCACCAAGCGGCCCCCATTTCCTTGGTCCTTGAACCCCAGCAAACCTTCTCTACTCCCTCCGCCTACTCCCGGTTCTTCCGTGCCAACTCACTCAATAGTGTTTGGCATACAATAATAACATGTGATGTATTATGAAATTCCTTTTTTCCTGTCTTGTCTTGAGTAGTAAGAAAACTGGCTGTAAGACTGCAAACGATGTAAGACATGCATGATTGATTGATTGCTCCGTCCCGTCTGAAGGATCTTCAATATGCACGACACCGCTGCCGGTTGTTGAAGGGCAAAGGGCGAATATCATTTCTTGTTTGGCCAGACTTACGGGATTTGCTTGCACACTATCACTCTGGCTGACTTGCATTGGAGCGGGAGTGCTTCTCCGACGGTGAATTTCCGTGTAGGGCAGTCCACTCAGCATGGACTAGTAGTAGACTAGGTGCTGACCGCTCATAGTATCAGTTGATAAGCCCGTTGTTTTATAGTTCTGATAGCTAGATAGAATCTCATCTTATCTAAATGAATTTTTGGGCCACTTAATTTATCTTAAGTCTGTCAAAAGTACTATATTTATGATTAGACGGGGGATATTACTCCCTACTAATCTCAAAGCGGGCGCTAAGGCGGTATCTCCGTAACGCCGGCATTATGGAGCTACCCCTCGTCTTTCTTATTTTCGAAGAAAACATCGCGGGACGTCATCATATACTTGTTGATTTTGCAGCTTCTCATTTGATACACATATTTTAGCCTAACATCCACTGTGCTTTGTATTTATTGCTCCGAGGAATCTATTCATCGGAAAACTCTGGCCGCACCTGAACGCTGAAAATGCCCAAGCCAAAGTCTTTCCTCAAGGACACCAAGCCTAATAAGAAAAAGGCGACACAGCGGGTATGCTCAATTGACCCTTCGACCGCGAGTACTACTTTCCCTCTAATACTACTGCATAGGCCCCGGAAACTGCAGATGAATACCTAGCCCGTGAGTCACCCAGCATCAGAACTGAATTATATTCATTTGGTCAATCGCCTGTCATATATTGCCGTCTAGCTAACCAATAATGTTCCAGTCGGTGTCGAACAGGAAGAGGCCGGAGAGAAATGGCGCGCCGGAGATGCAGCCAAATCCCTGCGCTTCTTCATGCGCGCCATCAATACCTATGACGAAGGCTTGAGCAAACATCCCACTGCTTTTGACCTGGCTTATAACAAGTACGTCATACGCCATCCGATTTCATTGTTGCTCTATCTACTCATTATGGCCGCGTCCATCAGTAAGTAACCTTAGGTACTGACGTCTGATAGAGCGAGAGTTCAGTATGAAATCACACAACATCCCAGGCTAGCTGCTCAGCTGTCTGCGCCGCTATTGGACGTACTGCGAGTAGCGCTTGATTCTCACAGAGCAGCGCTTGACCTGGAGCAAGACAATGCAGATGCGCTCTTCAACACAGCCCAAGTACTCACCAGCATTGCCGAGGCCTTGACCGAAGCCAAACGTCCATCGGATGACCGGCTCTCCCAGGCAGTGAAGCTTTTGCAAGAAGCCATAGAACTCTTCCAACGTTGCCTAACTGTACAGGAACTCAAGTACACCGAAATGCAGGAGCAGATCAACCAGATGACGTCCGGCGGAACAGACCCTGCTGAAACGCAGATGCAAGATACACCGCCAGAAATGCCACCTGCGGACGATTCGAAGTCTTCAGATCAGCAAGAACAATGGGCTGCGATTGTTGAGCCCGTAACCAAGGACACACTCGTCGACACTGCTGTGGCACAACTGGATGCCATCACAAGCCTCTGTAACCTACTCACATTCAACCCGGAAGTAGGAGTCACTTGGGTAGAAGAGTATTCATCCGAGCAGCTGCAGAAACGAATCTCAGCATATGTCGAGGGGTCAAACAGGCACTACGAGGCCACTCTGGCTCGTGCCAAGTTCGCCTGCGCCCTGAATGAGGTCCTGTACAGAAGCGGACGGACTGAAGTTGGAACATACTCCGAAGAAGTCTCACGAGCTTTCGGCCCCGATCTAGATCTATCCAACGACCCGGATGGTCTGTGCAGCAAAGCCGACGCGCTCACTTCTTTCAACACGGCGCTCACAGATCTCCCTCCGTATGAGCCGGAGGCCTTTGCGAAAGCGCTGTCTCTTCGATGGCAATCACTGTCCGCTGCCTTGGACGCACTGAGCAAAGCGTCCAAACTCCCCACTGCTGAAAACTTGCCAAAGATTCATCTGGCACGGGGAGACGTGGAGATGGGTAGGTGGAGGCTTGGCTTGGCTCCATGGGACTATAACATGGCCCGAGACAACGCAGCTACACTGCTGCGCAACGCCCAGACTTATTACCGCGGTGCAGCAGCCTTGGCAAAGAGGGACGGTGCTGCGGATGAAGAACGAGACGGAACTTGCAAGGAGGCCATCGCCGCTGCACTGGCAGGCCAAAAGGACAAACTCCAGCAGCTTCGCAGAGCTGCGCCCAAGGAGCTGATGGTCGTTGCGGAGGATGTGGTCGAAGAGGGATGGATGGGTCCCGGCGATATGGAGATATTGTTGTCGTAGTTATACTATACCCCGGCCCATTCGAACGTTGAAAGGGAAGCCTGTCCCCGCCATCGTAGAAATCGCAAGCCACCAGATCAGATCTCGGATCTAGCCTTAACCTCTCCATCCATCTGCGCAGCTTCTTGTCGAAGCTGATGCTCACTCGTAAACTGCGTCGTCGCGGCGGCAGCACCCTCCAAATCAGCAACCACAGCCTCCAACCCGGACAACAAACTCTCAATCTCAGACCTCTGCGCCTGGACCTTCCCAGCCAACTCGGCATTCTGATTCTGCACCGAATTAATCTTGGCATCCAAATCAGCCTGCGTCTCCATCAGATGCGGCAACAGATGCGCTTTGTACAATTCCTCCGGACTCAACGTATGCGGCCTACCAACAAATAAACCAGTTAGCCATCCATCATCCACTCCTCTTCCCCAATCCAACAATACCAAATAGCAACAAACAAAACTGTCAAGAAAGAAAGGGGGAAAAACATACGCAACACTATCCCCACCCACCCCTCTCTCCTTCCTAACCCTCGCCTCACCAACCAACCGATCCAACTCATTCAACTGCCTAACAGCATCCCTCTCGGCCAAGATATCCTCGAACTCAGCCTTGGCACTCTCCTCCAACTTCGCATTCAACTGTCTCCACACACTCTCCAAACTAGCCGGGACATGTTTCGCCGGCGTCGGAAAACACCCGCTGAAATTCGCGTACGAGTTTGCGCGCAGCGTGCGCGCCAGCGCCTTGTCGAAGATCTCTTGGAGTTTGGAGGCGCGCGGGCCGGGTGTTAGGGGGACTGGCGCGGGAGGCGGTGGTGAGGGCGAGGCGCCTGGTCTTTGGGTGGTCGGTTCGGTGGACATGGTTTGGTTTATTGCGTTCGTTTCGTTCGTCGGTTGGGTTGGGCGGGGTTGAGGTAGGTAGGTAGGTAGGTAGGTACTTGGGGAGTTTTATCGGGGTGCGGTATTTTCGTGATGTTATGCCTTGAGGTATGGTTTGTTTCGGAGGCTCCTTTGGGTCGTTGTTGTTGTTGTTTTGTGGTTGTAGGATTAAGTATGGAGATTGGTTGATTGATTGATGGGGATTGGGGAGACGCGCCGGGAGACGCGCGACTACTACGTATCACGTGATTGGTATAGATCTGGGTAGATGGGTCGGGTACCTCTATATATCGCAGGGTTAGGTACCTGTTTAGTACACTTTGTGGGGTTACTTATGTGTCTTGTGCTTGAATTAGGTTCAATAAATTCATCGTGTTCTTTTGCTATGTTGCGGTTGCGCTGGATGTATGAAGAGCTGAAATTGGTTACTGTATATGTTTTAGGGCTCTATAGAGACTAGTTAATAAAGGCTCGCCAGGAACAAAGCATGTCTGCATCAAATATCATAGTCGTTTGCTGCTGCTAGTAAAAGTTACAAATCACTATGACAGGCAAGGTAATTGGTGAGCGAACGTTGAATATCATGATCAAGTTTATCTACGAAATGCCATCGGCCATATGCACCGCAAAGAAAGAGAAAACAGAAAGAATCATTTGAATGTCCTCTTAGGAGTCAAACGCCGCGCTCTCCCCATTCTAAAACCGAATCCGTTGCTCGTCAAGCCTTCCACGAAGGGGGCAGATGAACGAAAGCCAAGGTAAACGAAAGGCTGTACATGATGAAAACGAACTAGAAGGAAAACAAAGACGGATCAAAGGAAGAATCTCAGTATGCTTGCTGTTGGGGAACCATGCCGCCATACGCTCCAGCCATTTGTTGCTGCTGCTGCTGTTGCTGCAACTGTGCCTGCAATTGTGGAAGATCGCGGAACCAGGGGTGTACCAGTGCGTCTTGGGCACTAATCCGCATCTCTGGTCGTAGTTGCAGCATCCGGCTCAAAAGATCCAAACCTAGGGGGTCGATTTGGGGGAGAATGAGACTGAGGTCCTGCGTGGCATAGACGTGGAAGTTTGGCTTGTACTCCGGGAGCTGGGAGATGCCGGGCCATGAGCGTTCCGAAGGGGTACCCATGAGACGGAAGATCTTGATAAGCTGGTCTTCGTTGGTGGTGCCGGGGAACAGAGGACGGCCGGTGTAGAGTTCCGCCATGATACATCCAGCAGACCAGATGTCGATGCTCGTATTATATGTGCGGCTGCCCAGAAGTACATCCGGGGCACGGTACCACAGGGTCACGACTTCGTTGGAGAAAGTGTTGACGGGGATGCCAAAGGCACGGGCGAGACCGAAATCTCCAAGTTTGAGTTGTCCCTTTTTATTGATCAGGAGGTTTTGAGGCTTCAGATCGCGGTGGAGGACGCGGTTCTCGTGGCAAAACGCAATGCCCTTGAGAAGCTGGTGCATAAATGATTTGATTGTGGCTTGGTCCAACTGACCGCGGTCGGCGCGGGTATCCATATACTTCTTCAGATCCTTGTCCATGTACTCAAAGACGAGCATGAGTTTGTTCTCCGTGTGAATCACATCATAGAGCGAGACGATGCTTTCGTGCTTCAGCTCCTTCATCAACGAGATTTCTCGGATGGCGGTGGATGGTGTTCCCTCTTCGGAGTCGAGGTGGATCTCTTTCAGGGCAACCAGCTCACCTGTTTGGCGGTTGCGTCCTTTGAAGACCTGTGTGAGTGTCAGTACATCGTGCGATTTAGAGGATCGGCCGTGCGGAGGGAGGGGTTCGTACGGTGGCATAGGTGCCTTCTCCGAGCTAGAATCAGCAGTTAGCATCACGACTTTCTGTCTGACTGGGTAATCTCTCAGTCTATGGTAGGGAAGCTATCAAAACACACCTTTTCCAGCTGCTGGAAGGAGCTGGGCTGCTGCTTGTCCATGGTGGTTGATGGCGCGACGGTGGTACTCTGCGCAGCAGGAGTTGGATGCGAACGAGAGGTGGAGCGCGGAGGATGGAAGAGAAAAGTTTTGGGAGAGGCCAAGTTAGAGATGAGATCCAGATATTCGGAGGTTGGAGGTTGCAATGTCTTGCTTTTTGAGCGGTCGCGACCGTCCATGTCCATGCTGATCTGAACCGGCGAATGCAGAGCCCCGCGCTGGCATCGAACAGCGGACGGGCGGCTGACTGGCCCGCCATCACTTTCCCTTCTCCTCAGTCTTGCCTGCCTGGTCTCCACTAGTATCCCGGCGTCTATTTCATGCCTGCCCCCAACTCGCCGTTGCCAATCAATTTGGCGTGGCTATAATTATCTTTTTCTAGACTATTCCACTTGATGAATACTGCTATCTTGAAATAATAACGTCTCTAATGACGCAAGCTTGAATTATGACTTTGATCGCTTGTATATACTATACTATGCTGCTTATCTGAACGGGTCACACAGCTCACTGTCATCTATACATCACATCCTCTTCAATCTATACAAGGACACTAATGACGAGTAAGTGAAGGCAGTTGTGCTGCCACAGGGCCTAGAATGTCCTGGGATGGGAGACTGCAACGGACATGCCGGCATACAGCCTCCGTTTCTTGTTCCGCCTTGCTAAAGAGGATCGACTCATTCCGGACGCCTCCTATGTTGATGATGCCAATCGGCATCCCTCGCTTATAGGCCCTTTCCACTAGGCGCCACGCCGAGTATGTGGCAAGACTACTCCCCAGGACAAGGAGTCTGCCCGCATCGTCGATGGCCTCTTCTGCACCCACCTTGACGGCTGGGTCGATATTCTCTCCAAACATAATGACCGCCGGCTTCAAAATCCCCGCTGTAGAACTTGGAAGCCAAGCCCCATCGCGCTCTACCTCCACCCGGGATTGGGACCCGTCCTGCAGTCGGGGTGGCTTTTCTAAACAGGTTGGACATGCTGGATACCGAAAGGTCGAGTAAGGGGCTTCTGGTAGATCTACATCACCATCCGGGTTGATTTTCAAGCCCCTCCGTCTCTGCTCCTCAGGGTTGTCCGCGTTCAGTGCACCAATATCGACCATTTTCTTGAGAAACTCTGCCCAAGCCGGATTCAGCCTCTCGAGCGATTGCTGAAACTCGTCCCGTGGAACTTCAGTTCGACAATTGATGCAGACCGCAGAACGTAAGTAGCCGTGGAGTTCGAGAGTGGGTAGCTCGGGATGTGCGACAGAATGGAAGGAGTCGACATTTTGCGTCACCACTGAACTAATGTAGCCTTTCGTACCAATGTCTTTTATAGCCCAGTGCGTCGAATTTGGCTTCGCCTTGAGGAGTCCAGGCCACCCAATGAAGCTTCGCGCCCAGTATCGCTTGCGAAACTCATGGCGAGCAACGAACTCGTGGTAGTAGATCGGTCGATACGTCTTGTTTGTGATGTACGTGCCATTCTCACCCCGATAATCGGATAAGCCTGAAGCTACCGAGATGCCAGCGCCTGTCAAGAGCACTGTCTGGGAATGCCTGCCTACATCAACGCCGCGCAGATGCGGCGACGGAGGGGCCGTCAAAAAGGTCAAGAGCGCATCAATGGCACCTGCGACCGTGCGTGCGGACGGAGGGACAATAATCGGCGGAGGTAGAGGGCCCGTAAAGGGAATCCGAATTGCTGGAGCAGTCATTGAAGCCACATGATTGAGAGAGTTGAAGCTGCAAGAGAATTGGTTCAGATGGGCGATGGTTGATGACCGACGTCAGGCTTGACTAATCAATCACATGACGTACGCAATTCTATGGAGGATGAAATGAATGGTAGGTCTACACGGGGGGAAAATTTGCTAAATCAGATGGCACTGAATGGTCAGAAGACCAGAATAGATGATGCAGGATATTGTCGTCGAGACAAGGAACAAAGCGTCACCAGGAAGAAGAAAAGTGGAAGCAGTCGATCTGGGTGTCCATTCTTGGTCTAGACTGAGAGAGCTACCCCGGATCGCCCCACGTGATCTGCACCCTTCGCAGACTCTGCGAACGTCATCGCCGGCCATCTGCTTCATTCCCTCAACGCGTCTTTGTTTGCTGTCGACCGATTTTGCTTGCCTCTTTCTGTTTAGACTATAGAGTAGAGCATTGATTGGGGAAACGCCCAATCGCTCTCTCGTTCGCACAGTCCGGACATGTTTCCCGCAGTCACCGGCAATATAGATCTAGAGGCACTGAGTGGCATATGTGGGTATGTTTACGCCAGACTAGAGAGAATTGGATGTGTTAATATTGACCACCGACATAGATCCATCTCGATTGCGTGCTGGGTTGTTGTCTTCTCTCCACAGATCATCGAAAATTTCCGTCGCGGCTCAGCTGATGGCCTATCGCTTCTTTTCCTCATCGTCTGGCTTGCCGGCGATGTGTTCAACATCCTGGGCGCCGTCCTGCAGGGCGTGCTGCCAACCATGATCATTCTTGCGGTATACTACACCCTAGCCGATGTGGTGCTCCTAGCTCAATGCTTCTACTACCGGGGATTCACCCTGCGCGACGAGCCATCCACGCCACCGCGACCTGCATCTCCCATCACGACGGATGCCTACGACGAGGACACGGAGATTCCCTCTCCTGTCGTGCCTCGGAAACCCACAGAGCACACCGCGTTGCTTTCTTCCAAACGCCGCAGTGCCTCTTACCAGGCTCCTCTGGACACCCGCAGCCCAGCATCATCGGCAACAATCACCCCTCATCACCAACCCCTGCTCGCCCATCGCCGTCACTCCGCCTCTTCATTCCTTCACACGACCGTCGACGGAACTCACCTCTCCCCAGCGACTCCCCTCGTCGAACCTACCAAGCAACCCCGTCCACCTCGAACTCTAACAATGCTCCAAGCCACCTTTTTCAACGGCTCGGCCATCATCCTCGTCTGTTTTGCCGGCATCCTAGGCTGGTACATCAGCCAGCGGTCATCACTTTCTTCAGACAACAACAACAATAACAACAACAAGCACAAAGACAGCACCGACGACCTGAAAATGGACACACTAGGCCAAGTCTTCGGCTACCTCTGCGCAGTACTATACCTCGGATCCCGTCTGCCCCAGATCCTCCTCAACTACCGCCGCAAGTCAACAGACGGGGTATCCTTACTTTTCTTCCTCTTCGCCTGTATCGGCAATCTGACCTATGTACTGTCCATCCTGGCGTATTCACCCGTGTGCCAACGCCGACACCATGGTCGGTGTCGATCTGATGAATTGGCCTCGCTGTATGGTCGGTATATTCTGGTGAATCTGTCTTGGCTGATTGGAAGCTTTGGCACGTTGTTGTTGGATATGTGTATCTTTATCCAGTTCTTCTTGTATCAGGATGGAAATGGAAGTGAGGTGGATGCAGAGGCGAGATGAAACATGCGTTTGCTTATAAGATTCTCTTCTTCTTCTTCTTCTTCTTTTATTCTTGATCATGTCTCTGGGAAGACATAAAGAAAGATGGATTGGTGTTGGTGTTGGTGTTTGTGGTTGGGGATGATTGATTGATTGATTGAATTATCATAAAAGCGCTTGCTTGCTTGCTTGCTTGCTTGCTTGCTTGCTTGCTTGCTTGCTATATGGCCAGGTTGCTATGCTATGCTATGCTACTCTTGCTACTTTTGCTGCTCATTAATTGGCGTTTGACTGGGTTGGGTGTTATTTCGTGTATATAGTATTATCTCATACTATACTTGCTTCTACTGACGCATACTTCGCAGTAGTCTACGTACCTGTTTCCAGCTAAGTACTAATACCACAGTCTCAATCTCAACCAGATTACCATTACTAGCAAAGCAGAGCTAAGCTACAACCAGCAAGACAAGAAAACAAAGAGAATTAAAGAAATCAAACTACCAAACCATGAACACCACCCACATGCACCCACAACATGGATAGTAAGTAGACCATAAAATTAAACTCCACGCTTGCAATTTGCATTCCCCCTTCCTCTCCCACCCTTTTCCTTCTTTCTTCCCCCACCCCCTCTTAATGAAACCAAGAAAGAGTGATAAAAAGAAAGAAATCACTCACTAGGCGGCCTAACCTTAACCGGTCCCTGACCGACCTCATCCCAATTCGTACTCAACGAAGTCCCCTGACTCTCCACATAACTCTTCACCATAGCGCGACGAGTATCTGGGTCCGCATTCGCATAGAGTTTCTTGAAGAACCCGTCGACGGCATCGCCGCCGCCGAAGTCTGAGTTGATGGATTCGGCGTCGGATGCTTCATCATCCTCATCTTCTCCTTTTCCTTCTGCCTTAGTCGCGTCTTTATTCTTGGGTTTGTCCTTCTTCGACTTCTGGGTTAGGCTTGAAGCGAGCTTATCCCAGTCTTTGGCGCCGTGGCGGGAGGAGGTAGGGTATGATGGGCCTTGGGCTTGTGGTTTGACTTGCGCGGTGGTGGTAGTGGGTGCAACTGTAGTTGTAACTGGCTGTGGAGTAATTCCGGTGGAGGATTCCAGGGCGCTCCATTTCTGGCCTGGGGATTTCTTGCGCAGGGAGATTTCGATCTTGGTGGAGAAGACGGAGACCTTGGAGGTGGAGGGGTCGATGGGGGCGAAGAGCGGGTCGAGGGTGAAGTCGTATTCGGCGCCGGAGGGGAGGGGGAATTGGAGGGATGTCTACGAATTAAATTAGCATCATGTATTATGAATATAGGATGGGGGAATACATACCGAGTCCTCTTTCAGCTCAATAGCCACTTTATCCTTAGGCACGCCTTTCACGTACAACGTCACGACAACCGTCTCTCCGGACTGGTACCATTCATGACGGACCTTGACTTGTTGCTGCTGCTGTTGTTGCTGTTGCTGAGCTTCCTTAACCTCGGCTTTCTCCTCCTCCTGCTGCTCCTTCTCAGCCTTATCCTCAACCTTCTTACCCTCCTCATCACCACCACCACCACCACCCCCAACCGTACTCTTACTCCTACTCCCCCCCCTCAACTCCTCCAACTGCGCCCTCAACTCCTTCTCCCCAGGCACCTTAACCCCCACCGGCACCTCCTCCACCCTATCCCCCTCCCCATCACCACCTAAACCCTTAACCTTCGCCCTAATCTTCGCCCCCCAAATCCTCACCTCCGCCTCAACACCCTTCCCAGCACCACCCGATGCACCCCCCATCGCCCTCATCACCTTCTCCTCCTTACCCTCCTCCTTATCCTCCCCATTATTCCCCTCCTTATCCAACCCCACCATCCGCTCCACAACCCCCACCACCCCCTCCGCAGCCACATACCTCCCCATGAGAAACAACACGATGGCTCTGCGCATCTGCGCCTCGACGATCAACTCGCGCTTGCCCCGCTCGCGGGCAAGAAGCACAGCGGACTCGGCATCGTGCAGCGCGGCGGGGAGATTCGGCGTCGGCTTTAGGCGTGAGAAGGCGGTCGAGCGCTTGATGAAGTAGCTGGGCGATCGGGGGTGCGTGAGGAGTGCGGTCGTGTAGTGCAGGGTTGCGGTCGTGGGGTCGGAGGATTGGAGGGCGGTGTCGCCGAGGGAGGCGGCGTTCATTTTGTGTTGAGGTTGAGGTTGTTTGGGGGATTGGTGTTGGGGTGTTGGTGTTTGGTAGGTGGGGTGAGGTGGGTAGGTATGTGGTTATGTAGGAGCTGAGTATGGGATGTGAAAGGTGAGGATTGTTGTTTATAAGGGAATATCCGAAGAAAATAAGTAAGGAATTAGTGAAAGTGAAGTGCAGGTGAGGTGAATGGAATCGAAACAAGTTCGATGATCTTCTTTGGAGATGCGGGGAGCGGAGCATCCACGTGATTGGCTACACATGTACTATACTATACTGTCCAGATCAACTATAAACATCATAGTATACTTGAATCATATTATCAATTAGTAGAAGGTAGTAGTAAGTAAACTAGTAATACATATACTCATAGAAAAGTCTGCTGCAATCAGACCAACTCCTCATTGCCAAACTTGCGCGCATACAATCCCAACGCCCGGATCGGCCAGTACAACTTATAGTTGGGGTACGAAATCATGCTGTCACTCGTTAGTACTTAGCTATCTCTAGTTAAGATAAGGTATACTCACCAAGATTGGTTAAACACTCCCTCAATCGACTCCTGCAACCACTCTCCGTTGGCCTGCTGCCGCGACATCAGCAGCTGCATTGCCTTCCGCAGCGGCTCCTTATGCGGATACCCGGCCTCCATCAGCGCCAGACTGGCCCATGCGGTCTGCACGACCTGAGACTTCTCGTGCTGCACGTAGACGTGCTTCTCGCTGCTGAGGTATGACTCGCCCCAGCCGCCGTCCTCCTTCTGCTTCGAGATGAGGAACTCGCATCCGCGTCGGGAGTCCGCGCTCGTCTCGTACGTCTCTCCGACGCTGGCCAGACTCTCCAGCGCAAACATCGCCGCGTACGTGAAGCAGATGCCCCACGATCCGTACCAGCTGCCGTCGGCGCGCTGCACCCGCTTGATGTACCGCACGGCCTTTTCCTTGGCGGTCTTGATCTCCGCGGCCCGGTAGTTCGGATAGTACTTGCTGAAGAGGGAGAGCGCGGTGACGGACGCCGTCGTGCACTCGGGATAGTCGTATCCGATCATGATTCCACCGAATACCTCGGCTGCGTTGAGCCACTCGACCTTCTCGGATGCCCGTGTGGTTTCGTACTCGGTGAACCCACCAGTAGGGTTCTGCATCAGGAGCAGACAGTCGACGCTGTCCTTCAACCGCTCCTCCGAGATCAGCTTCGGGAAGTTGTGCATCTCCTGCAGCTGGATGGTCGAGCGCAGTCCCTCGGCAGTGCAGTCACTGACCGTGTATCCCTGCGTCTTGTTGCTGAATGGCCATGCGCCCTTGCGGTGCTGGCGGTAGCACTTCTCCTGGTCCGGCACGTTCTCGCGGAGCTGATGGTCTTCCAGGAACTCCAGGGCTTTGGTGAGCATGGGCCGCCATTTCGGGTCATCGCCAAAGCCAGCCACCACGATACTCTGCGTGATAAAGGCTGTATCCCACACCTGGACGCCGTTGGTGCCGTTCATCAGCATGCCCTCGTCCTTCATCCACATGTAGTCGTGCAGCCGTTCGCGGTGGCGACGGACCGAGTAGCTGTCCGGACCGTCATGCTCGTAGCACACAATCATGTTGAACGGGTTGCTCACGGGCCCCAGACCGGCGTAGTCGGTATTCTCGTCCTCCATGCGCACCAACTCCCACGTCCACTCCTCCGCGCGACGTACAATGGCAGGGAGACGAAGGTAGGGGTTCCAGATGTTGACGAGCAAAGAGTTAAGAGTATTCAGCAGCCACGTCTTGGGGTAGTAATTGTCCGCCTTGTGGATTGAGTTGCGATGCGCCGCAAAGTCAATCGAGTCATACGGCTGGGTATACAGCTCCTGCCGCAGCTGCTTGGTGAGAGGGTCCAGCGGATGCGAGAACCTCTTCGACCATAGATACGACATGGGCAAGAAGACCTGACGAATATGAATCCACCAGCGCCACGGCGCAAACGGCACCCAGTCAGGAAGTAGCCTGCTAGAATCAGCAACCCATCCACAAATCACCCAATATCACAGCCAGAAAGAAACTTACCAAATCTCCGGCGGCACCGGATTGACACACTCCCAATCCATAACACCCAAGACAGCCAGCGAGAACTTAGCCCAATGAGGCCCATAAATAGCACCCCCAAACCGATGCAACAACCCCCTAGCCTTCACCATCCTCGGATCCTCCTCACTCACACCCACCAACCTCAACGTAACATAATTCATACAAGTGCCAAACACCGAACTATGAGCTTCAATATGCAACCCCCACCCACCATCCTCCGGATGCTGCCTAGCGAACAAATAGCGCTTAATCTCAGTAGCATACTCCGGTGGAATAGGCGTGTTGGTAACATAATACGTGATAATCAAGACAGGCAGCAAGAACATGGGTCCACCATACTCGCAGGCCCAGTTCCCCGGCTCCAGCTGCAACTTGGAGAAGAACTCCAGCCCGTTCTCGGCGCATTGCAGGGGCGTCTGGGGTTTAGGGAGCTCGGGAAGTCCCGTGGGGAGACCCAGGAAATACTTATCTGCGATGGATTGAGGCCATTGCTCGTTTTCGGCGTCGGATTCCAGGTAGTGCCAGGTTTGGCGGCCGCGGTCGTCGCGGAGACGCCAGCGCGTGTAGTCGGTTTTGAGATCGCCGTTGGCGTCGGGAGTGAGATGGCCTTGGGCGGGAGTTCTCCACGGGCCGATGTGAGGTCCCGACATTGTGATGGGGTTGTTGTACACTTATTCTTATTATTATAATATGGGGGGATAGAAAGGGTGGAAGAATGGCAAAGTTGGGATTGATGGAGAGGGATAGAGGGAAGGGTGGTTTATAGGATACAACCACACTCAAGAGGAGAAAGGAAGAACAACACACTAAATCTCCCTTGCCCGAATGTTATTTGCTGCCTGTTGTTCGTGCAGTCTTAGTTGTGCAGCTGAGTGTTTTGTTGGTGCAGGAAATGAGGGACATTGTCTGCTGAGTCATCAGGGGTGCCTGGCTGGCGATCAGCATAAATAGGCAGGAATACGATGTTTAATACGATCAAGTCCTGCGGCATGCAGGAACGCATGAAATAACGGTCAAGTCGACAGAAACATCGGAACTTTAAATCGGAGGCTATATGACCTGTTACATTAAATATTACTATCTAGTGCCTCTGCACCCCATCAATCCCAGAACATAAAGCACACACACTATCGAGAGGTATCAAGTACGCAAAACGACACGGAATCATTCTACCGATTCCCCCGGGTATCAATCCAACCTGTCCCATCCATTACCGTAAATTAAGTGATCAGTGATCCTGGCCTCATCCCGACCAGGCGTGAATTACGCCTCTTGCTTGCTTTTATTTGGCTTCCGCGGCGGGCGCCTCCTGGGCCGTCACTGCAGTCTCTGCCTTGGTCGGCTCCTCAGCCGCCGGCTGCTCTGTCTTGGCTTCCTCCTTCACCTCTTCCTTGGGAGCCTCAGCCGGTTCTGCCTTCACCTCTTCCTTGGGAGCCTCAGCCGGTTCTGCCTTGGCCTCTTCCTTGGGGGCCTCGGTCTGCCCCTGCTTGGGCTCCTCCTTAGCCTCCTCCTTGGGGGCTTCCGGAGCAGGCTGGGCCTTCTCAAGGTTGACCGTGAAGGCCTCCTCCTCGAGGGTCGCGCCGTTACCACCGTAGGTCTTGGGGAACTTGTCCTTCAGGGAAGGGAACTCGCGGGCCAGGTTGGCACCGTTGGAGATGGGGTGGAACTTGCGGGTGGTGTTCTTGCTGAGGAAGACCTTCATGGCAGCGAACATCCAGCCCATAATGGCAGGCACGTTAACGAAGAACTTCTCCCGCAGCAGCTCGGGGTAGGCCATGGAGAACACCTCGATGGTCTTCTTGCTGGCCGCCTTGATGGTGGGGTTCAGGCGGAGGAAGCTGACGTTCTGGTAGTCGTGGACCTGGAGCATCTGGTACGGGTCCTCGCCGTCGTAGTCGATCACGGTCGTCGCCTCGCTCAGCTTTAGGTCCTTGACAGCGAGCTCCATGAGCGCGACACGCCACTTGATGAATCTAGTGACAGTTAGATATGACCCCCATCAATCACAAAAAAGTAGCAACAGCAGCCGCACTTACCCATCCACATCGCCAAAGGTCTGATCAATAGACTTGACATTGCCATAGACGTTCCAAGTGACAATGACCTCCTTGCCATTGGCCTCCGGGTACTTGGTGACATAGCCCAGACCACCATAGCGCTCAGCACTGTAGCGGCCCTCGGTCAGGGCGAGGGGGTTCATCTCCTTGCGCCATTGCAGGGCCTTGGTGAGCTGCTCCTCGGCCAGCTTGACGTTACCCTCGTTGGCGCGCAGGAACTTGATGAGGATGTTGACGGTGGGGACATCCGAAGAGTCTTTGAGGGTGACACCCCACATCTCATTGTAGCCAGTGGAGGAGAGAATGGCCGACAGACGATCGAAGAACTGGCTGAGGGCCGGGTTCTTGGCCAGATACTCGGGCTGAGCGGGCTTTTGTTCCTCCTCCTTTGCTTCTTCGGCCTTTGGCTCAGCCTTGGGCTCATCCGCCTTTTGCTCCTCCTTGGGTTCCTCAGTCTTGGTCTCCTTGGTCTCTTCCTTGGGTGCTTCTTCCTTCTTATCTTCGATGGCCTCCTGGGCGGGAGCGGGAGCGGGTTCCGTCACGGGAGGTTCCGTGGCAGCGGCAGCGGGGGCAGGAGAAGCTGCTTCTTCTCCTGTCGTCGCAGGCTCGACCTTTTGTTCGACTTCGGGCTGAGGCTGGGATTCGGAAACCGCAGGCTCAGTGGTGGTGGTGGGAGGTTGCGCCTCGGGGGCAGCAGGAGCGGCGGCAGCGGCGGTCTTTTCGGGTTGATCGGCCATGATGTATGTACTGGGATGATATTATTGGTAGTAGTTGATTAATGAAGACAAGAGTAGAGAGAGGGGGGAGGAAATGAAATTAAAAGAATGTATGGGAATTGCGTGATGCGATCGGATGCGAAAGTGGGATGGGCTTTTTCCAATGACAGCCGTGAAATTAGCACAGTAGTAGGGGAGAAAGAAAAGAAAGAAGGAGAGGAAGAGAGAGAGAAACAAGAAAGACAGAAAGCGCAAAAGAAACGAAGCGAAGCGACAGAAGCAGGCAAAAGACGAAAAGCTAAGAAAGCACAGAAAAAGGCGTGCAATCCAATCAGAGGCAGCAGAGGATTAATTAATTAATTGCTGCAGCGGCCGTTAATTTCATTTAGGAGGTTTCAACGGCGATCAGACAAGACAACTGAGTATTATTATTATTTTATTATCTATCGATTCAGACCAAGATCCAAAGAGTTTAAAATTAAAACAAACAAAATAAACATGGGATCCATCATCATCATCCCATGGTTGACAATCTCATACATGACTCTTTCACTACTAAATAGATAGATATAGACAACAACAAACCTTATAACTTTATTCAGCATCTTGATCTATTGAGTTGGGGGAAGTAGTAAGTAAAAAAAGGTACACAACCAAGTGACTCAGAAATAGCAACCAAACTAAAGTAGCTATCTACGTACTAGGAACAAAATGATCCATCCCATCCTCCTGAATCTTTTGAAGTGGGCCTGCAAGGATGTTTCAGGAGAGAGACTGAGAGACTGAGAGAGAGACCAGAATATGATGCCCCCCTGACAGGCTACAGCATGCGGTGACTGATCACATCCACTCATCTCCCTCCAACATGACATGCAAGGCACCGGGTAAGTACTCGAGGGTAATGCCAACTCTTGGTCTTCCTTGATTGATACTATTATTATTCTTTCCTTTTGTCTCAGGTGGTCGGTCGGATGATTTGACTTGACAGCCCAGCCCGAGGGTTTAGCGAAGAGGCGCGTGCTCTAACTCACTAGTACTACTTATCACCTTTTCTCTTGATGGCATTGGTTCCTTTTCTTTTCTAAATTGTCTTTTCTGTATTTTGGTTTTTATTTTCTCGTAGTAGTATTTGATGGTTGCTATTTTTTGACGCGAAGGATGACGAGTTCCCCCTGGCCTTGTTAGCAGGTCAGACAACAACAGTCTGGAACTCTCCCTGCTTTGCTTCGGGTGGATTGTTTCGGTTCCCTGACACATAACTAGCTCATTTTACTACGGAGTACCTAGTATCTACGTATTTAGTTTTAAAACAAGACGTGTCAATAATCCATAACTTCCTCCTCCCCCCGTACATTTCATTTTATCTCTCTCGTCTATCAATCAATCAATCAACCCATCAATCGCTATGAGTCTCAAAGAGCCGACAAATCCATATCAGCTTGTAGGAAAAGAAAAAAGAAAAAACAGTAGTAAAAAGCAAAATACTTCCCATAGATACATACAAGTCCATCCCATCATGAACAAACAACAACGCTGGGGAATATACAGAGTCCGTTTAATGCAGCAAGAATCAGCTAGTCCCTCCTTCCATCCATTTTCCTGTTTACCTCTTCCCGTCGTAAGTCCTTCTCGGGTAGAGTAATTTAGTTCTCTTTCTGCCTGTCCATCCTTTCGCACCCTCACTTTCCTCCATTTAGAAATCGCTCCGGAATCCTAGGCATCGGGGGCGGCACCGCGGCGCTCGAGCTGTCCCCCTCGTCTTCATCTTCGTCCATTTCGTCCTCGAGCTCTTCCGGGTGACTACAAATCAGAAACCCGTCAGTATACCAGACACCATGACAAATCCCAGTCCCATTCTGGAAAACGAGGGGCAACTTACGCAAGGAGTTCCTTAATGTTCCGCATCTCATAGTGCTTCTTCCGATGCTGCTCGAACTGGCGATGCTTTGCCTCGGCTTCGCCCGCCGTCATCAACGTATCTCCACCAGACTCCGTCTCGCCATTCAGCTCGCCAGCCCCGACCACAACGTGCTTCCCGCCCCGATGTGAGTCATTGCTCAGGCTTCGTTCGCGCACGATCCGATCCGCATCTCCCATATGCGCATCACCGCCATACTCCTCAGCCTCTCCCAGCTCCAACTCCGGAATATCATCCTCTGCGATCGCCTTCTTGTGCGCCTTCTTCGTCTTGTCCAGTTCGTCCACCACCACCTCTTGCGCATCAATCAGACTCTCCTCACCCGCCAGCTCATCCTCATCTTCGGCGGGGTCATAGCGCGGCGCATAGGGAGTCTTCGGTTCATCGATCTTCATCTTGGCTGTCTTCTCCTGCTCGGTCAGATACAGGTTGGCTTCGTCCCACTTCAGGCGAGGCGAAGACTCGTCGTGATGACCGTGGATGCTGGCAAGAGACTGTCGTCGCGACGAAGACCCGGGGCGAGTGTTGGATGACGACCGACGTCGACCGGCATTCTGGAGGGTGTTCTGAAGCGTGATTTCCTTGGTGTCCGTAGAGTCGGCCGAGGTCGGAGGGATCGTCAGAGTAGCGTGAGCATGCTGCGCGACCTGGGGAACTTGAGAGCTGGAGTTCTTCAAGATACCTGCTGTCCGATTAGCGACCAGACGTAGAACGGGGATGATCGCAAGAGGCTTGTTTACCCTTGGGTCGCTTGTGTGCATCCTCCATATGGTGAGACATGATCGCTAAGCGCACCGTAATCAAGTCGTGTAGTCAAGATGTATAGATGGAATAAGATAGAAAGTTGGTAAAGTAAACAGCAGCGACCGCTGTAGAAGGAAAATAAAGTACGAGAAAACTGAAGAGGGGAAAGGCGGAAAGGAAGGGAAAAAAAAGATAAGAAAGCGGATCAGATGCGCAATAAATGCGACCCGAAAGAGATTAAATGAGCCGGGGAAAGGGAAAATTCAATGAGAGTCAGCTGCAAGTGCCCGAAGGAAAAGGCAGTATCTGAGGCTGAGCTGGCGACGAGACACAGGAAGGAGGCCTGGATGAGGCGGGGGTGGGATTCCTCAGCCTCTGGCGATGAGCCCGACAAATGAGGGCGGTGGCACGGTTGCTGATGATGAATCACGTTCGCGCGGTCCAGCTGGATCTGATGATTACCTGGTGGCTCGATTCACTTTCTCTTTTTGTCTTTGCTTAGCAAGAACAGGGAGGGGTACGAAAGGGGTAAAGGAGAAAGAGGAAAAAGGGGTCAGAGAGTAAGGCGACCAGGAGATGGTGCAGTTGGGTTGACAGTTCTTGTAACAGAAACATCGAAAGAGACAGAAGGAGCAGAAGAAGTAAATGCAAACAGACAGCCAGCCGTGACCTGGCACGTGGGGCTGCCCGTCGATGACGTCGCAAGCATCCGAGGGGGATCTGTTTTGCTACTTACTTTCCCTTCTTCACCTCTCAAACTGTCAGAGATCGACTGTCGACTCCCGACCCACTACGTGGTTGCTACCTGACTACCTGACCCCATCAACGTTGCATAAAGCTGCTTGTATTCTGAACCCTGGTGGACCGGGTTTCCCTGCGTCCCTCCAGTTGCGGTCCGAGGTGCTAAAGAACTACAAAGCGTTTCTACACTCCCGTCCTTGTCCCGGTATGCGATAGAACTCCAAGAGCCCGATTCCTTCGTCCCCCGTAAAGATGCGACGACTCACCAGCAAGATAAAAGAAAAAATCAAAGAAACAAAATGGTAGACGAACAAGTGATCGAATAGCAGAATGCCGCCCCAAGCACAAAAAAGAGGTGTAAGTGTATAGGGGAATCTCATGACCCTGCCCAGCTCCGTGAAAGACGAAGGACATCCCGCAGAAGAGTAGCATAGAAAAATACAACAGCCAAGGGGAAACCGGGGAGAACACCGTCCATCCAGATCTGTCAAACGGGATATCAATAGATCTGCGCGTCTGCACCAGGATTAGTTGCGTAAGTAGACCCGCGCCGGATGCCAAAAATCGGCAGGTCGTGAATGGTATCAATATCATAGAAAGAGGTGAGAAGGAAAAAAGATATAAGTCCTAAAGATGATCACAAGCACATGCTCGCAAGCAATAAAAGAAAGAAACGAATAGAAGGTAAGGAAAGTACTGAGTATGAGTAGAACTGCAAAATAGAAAAGGAGATTTATGCAATAGACTCGAACTCCTCCCGCTCCCGAAGTCGGTTGCGCGCAAGTTCGTCCCCGCCATTGGCCGACAACTGCATCCAGTGCAGTGCCAGGCACATGCTCTGCGGGTCAGACTTGGAATCCTTGTCGCGGCGGTACATCATTTCAGCCTTGAATGTGTCTCGCAGCAGTGTGAGTGGTAGGGTTACCCGCGGGAGGAGTTCAGGGTGGGTAAGGTAAAGAATGGCCAGTTCCCGCTGGGCAACTGGATTGCCTTCCTTGGCAGTGATGATCCACATGCCCGCAGCATCCTCGAGGGCGTGCCCGGGCCGGGGTGTATGGTCGTAGCCAGGCGGATGGCGCCGACTGAATTCTTGAGATACAATGTTATCGGCGATTTCGACCATGCTATTGCAGATCTCGTCCTTGAGGCTCAGCGCCGCCAAGCCAAACTGTAGAAATGCAGTCCCGCTGTCGGTCTTGTTCAACGTCTCCGAAGGAACAAAGGCTGAGATGAACTGCAAGTCACGGAAAAGTGTCTTCGGCTTCACTTCAAGGAGGAGGCTGCGAAGAGCATCCACAATTTGATTCTCGGTGGGTGCACAATAATCAGAGGGTCGGGAGTCGAAAATGACAGACTCGGCCGCAGGAGTCGTCGGTGTATGAGAGGATTCCTGGGCATGAGTCCGCTTGGCATCAGACTCGGAGAAGCTATGACGGGCACTTCTCTTGTTCTGGAGCCCGGGAGTACGACCTCGCGGGCAGGAGGGCGGCTCAGTTGCACTGAATGGGCTTGCATCATCGTTATCGGAGTTCAAAGATGCAACAACAAGCGCCCGCAGATCCCGCAACGCCTTCAGCTTGATAAATGGGTTCCCATGTCGCGAGAAGACTTCTATGAGGCGTCGAAAGACAGTACCGTACGAGAAGCGCTGGGTTTCATCTGACTGCATAGAGTTGTCAGCGGCAGATGCAGACGGTGTCTCGGCATCCCCGGTTGTTGATCGATCTGCAGACTCCAGCGATCTGCTTCTCCGACGGTCCGACGGTGTGCGCTGGAGAGAATGATGAACGAATCGCTCATCACACTCGGTGTAAAATTGCTGAATGCGCGCACGTTTCTTCATCTGGGTTCGGATTCTTTTCTGTTCCAGTGCGTTTCCAAACCAAGCGTCTGTCTCACTTCCACAGCTCCACACCGGGGAGCCTAAGTCACTCAAGAGCAAGCTCGTCAGGGTCTGTTTCAGGCCGTCCAAGAAAGCTCCTTTGCTGTGCGTTTTGCGATCATTGCGACGTGACGGCTGGACACCGTTATCGCTGAACATAGAGGGGGGTCGGGAATATAGGCTGGAAGCACTTGGTGCATAGTGTGCGGGTTGTGGTGTTGACCAGAATGTGCTGAACGAATCGCCGGTAGTGGTTGAGGCAGCCCTTCCTGGGGACCCGCCGATTGAAGAGGCGTCTGTGATCGAAGGCTCCCGAGGGATTTTCCACTTATCGGACATCAGACTCTGGAAAGAGGACTTGGAGCTCAGCGGAGGTAGGTCCTGCGTAAACCTTGAAGTGTCTGATGAACGAGTAGTAGTCCCGTGGACTGGCGAGGCATGTGGCGTGTCTTCACTGGAGATATTGAACGGTCGCATGCTCGAGGAGAGGCTTAGGAAGCTTCGGTTACTGGAGCCCTCGTACATGGCCCGCTCTTTGTGATACAGTTCGCTGGACCACAGCACCGGGGTTTCGGCCATGGTCTCGCCAACGAGTCGATTGATGCTTGTCTTTACCTCGTAACAGAACCGGTGGATTCGCTCCTCACCTTTGCAGAAATTGTCGATGTTGTTGTGAGAGAGCCATTTGCGAATCAAGTCCACCTGCTCGTCCGACAGCTTGTTGGGACCACCTTGACTGCTCGGTGCCTTCATGATATTCATGACTTGCAACTCTGGTTTCTGAAGAAGGGAGTTTCCAAAGGGTCTCATGCTGCTGCGAGACCGACCATCGCTTGGTGCTTGTCTGTAGAGGCGAGCAGAGTAGATCATAGTCTTCAATGCTAGTGCGACATGTTTGGCATCTTCGTACCTCATCGAGTGCTTTACGTCAGTCATGTACCACATCTTGTCTCGAAGTTTAGCCACAGTGGCCATCAAGTCTTTTACGGATCTCTGCACCCGTTGCACATGCCTGTTGAGGGCAACGAGATCAGTTTCACACCGTTCAATAACCGCCCGTGAGGTAGCGAGTGAGCGGACACACGATGCATGCATGGGCTCGAGGATCCACGAGTCGTCGACGCGTCGAGAGGGAGAGTTTGCAGCGCTGCGGACAAGCTGTCGGCCGGCATTCCACCAGTAGTGAGCCCCGATGAAATCAGAGTCATGATGGCAGTGTTCCATGGCCCTATCGAACTTTTGCTTTAGGGATAGATGGGCTTCTTGGGATACGCCATAAGTATCTATGAAACCATACTCGGCAGCATCATCGGCAGGGTTATCTTGAATCAGTTTCACAATGGCCGTTTGGAGAGCTTCAGAGTTGTCTTCCATTCCCAAGGTGGTGGACTGAACGTCGTCCACAGAATCGTGCTCCGGAAAACTGGACGGGCCATTATCGGGGAAAAGACCCCAGGTCAAGCATCTTCCACTTTGGCTCATGGAGAAGATGGTCCATTCTTCAGCTGCAGGTGGTTCCAGAGTTGCACGACCATCAGGCTCGCTCAGATCTGACAACTCGAAGCGGATCCTGTCAGCATTGCGACTCATGCAATTCTCCGGTAGCGACAGAAAGGCCATGTCAGAAGCAAATAATCTCTGGTCTTGGAGGGCGTGAATGGACATGTTATCGGAAGGAGGCCGGAAAAACCCTGGCTCAATGATAGACGCTATAGAGCGATCTGACCGAGCGGCCAAAGATCCAGCAGGGGACGAAGGCATCCCGGAAGACGAGAGCGGGGAATTGCATGTAGATGCCGGTGTCCTAGGGAATAGAGCATTCAGCAGGGCTAAGATGTCAGCAGCGGAGAGCATCAAGAATGCAGCAGGCGATTCCCGGCTGCTGATAGCTGTCGCGCGGGAAGAGGTTTGTTTTCCGAAGACGTTCCTGCAAGGGTCGGCGTGGTCGAACCGGCAAAGCATGCTCTCAACGTGCCTTCTCACCGTGGGACGAGCCATAGAATAGTGGTTCCTACAAGATGGGTTAGCGAATGCTCTAGATAAGGGCTTCACGTAGTGACTGGACAAAGGGACAACGGACATGGAATGAAGGACGGCAAAGACTTGCGAGTAGGCACGGAGTCCGACCTGTCCGAGGAGCTTCTCTCTAGCATCTTTTCTGATATGGAAGTCAAGCAAGAGACCGTGTGCCTGGACATAGTGTCAGAGTAGGAGCTTTGAAACATCTGGGTGAGCCTTCTCATACCTCAGGGTAGGTCAGTGCACTATAGAGGAATTTTGCAAAGAACCACTGGACAAACAAGAACTCAAGGAAACGGTCACGACCGTCCTGACGTTCGAGTTTCTGCAGAATAGCACTGCTCAATTGCATCACCGCATGCGGAAGCCCTCCATCTGGGTCATCCAAAAGCTGGAACAATGCATCTACTGCAGAAGCAAAAAATTCCTCGGCCACATCGGTCTTCAAGGGGTCGGGAGGCTCTGTACCAAAACTCATGCCAGGGGGAGTTTCTACATGTTCCAGGAGAAATGCGCCGGTTTGCAGGATATCCATGAGATAGAGCTCAAATTTGGGCTTCGCTTTCCATTCACTGTTTGTGGCCCAGGAACCTAAAATGTGGCCGAGTAGGGGATCGTACTTGATGCCGCCATCGGATACAAGTTTTGCAAAGACAGACGACCAAACATCCAAGCGGAGCTGTGCTTCCGGGGCATCTGAATCCAATGGGGACGCATAAACGTTGAACAGCAGAGTAGACAGGGCATCCGTACGCTCAAAAGTCAAGGCGCGATCTTTAAGGGAAGAGGCAGAAGAGCGCTTTGAAAAGGAGGCATGAGTCCGGGAACGGGATGCAGGTGATGGGAATGACATCTCACTGGGATCGCTTGCAGCGCCCGCAGATGATACCAAGGCCGTCAGTTGGCCAGGAGTCAAGGCTCTTATCCTCTCCAAGATGAATTGAGGATCGGTACGGGCCAAATGTAGAATTTCCAAAAGATCGGACCTAGATTGGGGACTCAACTGAAGGAAAAAGTCCGGGGAACGGTCCACGGAGGACTCGCGGATGGGCGACCATTCTTCCAACGGATCCTGCCGGTGAAAGTTGCGCCGGAAAGCGGAATCGCATGATTCCTGGAGGTCTACCAGGGTATGATAGAGAGCAACAAAATTGGGCTTATCATCGTGTTTAAGGCGGTCGACCAAGCCTCGTTGGACGATTGAACTGACGCGGACGAAGCGCGCCGAAATCCCCATTGAAACCTTAAGGGCATGGAGACGGTGCTCCAAAGTCTTCCGACGACTCTGATTATGATGATTTTGACGATAACGAACGGCCAACTCCTCAAAGGATACCTTGGGCAGCTCCGTAGGCAGGGCGCCATGGTTGTTTTCCTGGGACTGTCCATCCTGGGAGCAGACGGGGCTTGCGACACGCGAAATCGGGCGATCCAAGTCGCCAGACTCACCTATGGTGCGACCCGCCATTGCGTCGGGAGAAAAGAGCATGGGAGACATGCTAGAAGTCGCAACCGGAGTGGAAGATTGAGGCGCGGCCTCACATGGTGTAGTTGCCTGAACGGATGAGGGAATCAAGCCTGACGAGCCAGAAAACAAGGCCGAGCCGTTAGCACGTAGTTAGTCGGGCTGGGTGGCTATACTATTGGGGAAAGGACAGCAATCGATCGCATGAAGCAAGCCAATATCGATGCGTAGGACAGGGGGGCAGGCGATTCGGCAAATTAATTTGCCAATTAAGTGGACGCGCACAAAATGACCCGAAAGGAGTAAACGGAGGAAGACAGAGCGAAAAAATGGGACAGAAAAGAGTCGAAATCGAAGAAGAAGAAGAGAAGGAAAAAAGAGAGCCGTGCGCGCACATACAGGTCACATAAGCCAAGGTGGATGAAAGAGCATCGGATTGGGCATCGAACATGGTGTTGCCATGGGCAGTCGTCTCCTGGACACTAGGCCGAGACGAAGACAGCTGAGGTTGCAAGATGCCCCCGGCGCGAGAAGCTCCCTCACTAGCGCATGGTCCTCCTAAAGGAGAGGCGGTAGGTGAGATTCGGTCCTCATGGGGGGAATCCAGATGGTGATGAATGGCGGACACGATGGAGAGCTCCAGGATGGGAGTGGGGGCGACGAGAAGATGGTAGTAGTGGTGGGAGGGGATGGTGTTGTTGTTGGTGGTGGTGGTATTGGTAGAGGGTTGAGGTGGGAGAAGAGAAGGACGAAGGAAGAAAGAGTAGTAGGAGAAGAGGAAGAAGGGTCAAAATAATAGAAAAAGGCAAGGTGGGAAAACTAGACACACGCAGAGAGAAAAGAGAGAGGAGGGGAAGTTGGAGCAGAGGGTAATGGAGTGTGCGGTGGTGGTAAGTAGGTAGGTAGTAAGTAGACCGTAGTAATGGTGGAAGCAATACTACGAATGAAAGTGGGCAGGATAATAACAATAATGAGGACGACTGATGGAGGGGGGTAGATTGCAGAAAATGGAGAAATATAATCCACACCCACACACACACTATTTCGGGGACATATACCAAGAAGGTGGGAAATAATAATAATAAAAATAAAAAACTAAAGCACCGAAACAAACAATAGCCAACAGTGGGATAGCCAGTCAGTTAAGTCAGCTACCAAGTAAGTACAGTATGTAAGTAGTAAGTAGTAGAAGAGGGATTCGAATGAGGGAAGAATAGTAGTAGAATAGGAATAGTTGAATGATTCACAGGCTGATAAACTCCGACCTCGTCCGGATAAGGGAGGGACAACTGGCTGACTTGGCCGTGGGCGGGATGACATGCAGACACAGACAGACGCTCCTCAAGGTAATAACAGAATAATAATCAGAGAATCTAAAAAAGAAATACGAAAAAAGAAAAAAAGAAAAAATATTGTTAAAAAAAAATCAAAAATCAAAAATCAAAGTCCAGTTACTAACGAGGAACTCCCGTGGGCAGTATTACTCCTACACGGCTAGCGGATGCCAGCAAATCGAACGATCCGGAGGGGAGGGGCGAAAGGGAAAAGCAAGTCAGAGCAGGATGGAGAAGAGTGGTTGGTCAGGCTGTGTGACTGGCTGGTCGGCTGGATAAAGGAAAAGAAGGCGTGGATTTGTTGGCGGTGACTCGAATCGGCCGCTTGCAGGGACCGATGAAGCTGCAGGGTGAGGCAAGAAAATAAGTTCCTTTTTCATTTTTCTTTTTGGCTTACTTCGTCAACTTGTACCTTGCTTGGGGACCGGGGCGGGAGCAGGTACATTATTTACTAACTCTCCATTACTTCCCATCCAGTTTCTGCAGCCCAGACGGCTGACCTGTCCCGGTCTGGGGAAATCAGTAAATTTACGTATGTATCTAACTAAGTAGTAAATTCCCTGATGCTATGAGGGAGGACAGCTGAACAACTAGATCTACTCAAGTAAGTAACAAACATCATGTAAAATATCGACTGACCCTCAAACATTACCCCCATCAGTGAGTGTGGAAGATAAGTAGTAGTGGTAAGTAGATAGATAGTACGGAGTAGACGAGACACGAAAGCAAACCCGGTCAGATCCCCAGCAGGCCAACGAAACAGCAGAGAAACAGATGAGAAACCGGACTAATCCTGATACTGGTTTCCCTTTTTCTTTTAGTTTTTCTCCCCTACCGAACGCACGAAACTTCCGCCCGGAACGAAGAAAAAGAGGACAGCAAGAGGGCGCGAAGAGAGACAAGACAGACAGAGAGAGCGAGAGAGCGAGAAATTCCTTGATGAGCTGGCAATGCATGCATGCATGACGGACCCTCCGTCGGGAGCCACTGATTTGTTGGCCGCCCCCCTTACTGTGTTGGCCCGACTAGTCAGTAAGTAGAGTTATGGGCTCAGCCTGTCTGGTCTTGTTTCCCATCCTCGGTCAGGACACACACTCTCTCACACTTTCTCTCTGTGGGTGTCTCGTCTCTTTTACTGAACTGATCAGCTGTACATGGGGGGAAGAAGGGCGATGGGGGAGGGTGACTTGAATGAGTAAGAACTTGATGGAGTGTGGGTGGACTGAAATGGAAAGTCTAGCTAGTATCCATGTACTTAGCTGGCTAGCTACTAACTAAAAGGTAACCTGCAGGTCAGACACTTTTCTTCGTAACCCCATAAGAGTAAGCAAAGCAAAGCAAAGCAAATGTTCCGGATCAACTCACTAATAATGATGATTGACTGCATCTTGAAACCCCCAAATAATAACCCCATCCATCCATAATCCTCCTCCTCCTCATCATCAACAAGACTAACTATCTAGTAAGAGAATAAGTTGACGGTCCCTCCCGTCCCAGAGTTGATTTGTGGCTCCGCGGCACTAAGCCCCATCGGGCGCGACAACCAGCAACCCCCCACCTGCACGTGTTCATCTGCCACTTGCCCAGCTGGATTCCCCCTCTAGTCTCAATTGGGGCTTAGACCACAACCAGCAGTGGAAGCTGGTAAGGATGATGATGATTCACTCACTACAGTACCCATTCCGGAATATCAATCAACATTCCGTTAACGAAACAAATAAAATAAAATGTTAAATATAAAAATCTTTTCAATTTTGATTTCCAATCTTATTTACATGATGCAGGTAAGCGCGGTTTTTCAGCTTCCATGCCTCGGATTGCTGTTGCCCGCTTCAGCTCCCATGTCCATCCAGTCATTGAATAAATAGGTGGATGTATGTATGGATGGATCTCACATTGCCAGTGTCTGGACTCTCTCTATCTCTCTTGAGTGGGCTACTAGTAGATACAATTCGAGTTTGTACGAGTAGTTGGAGGAAAAGACACAATGGACGCGCATTCACTCACTCATAACCCAGACGCGCAGCTGGTCTAGACGCTGTTCTATTCCATCCACCCACCCCACTTCCCATATCCATCATATCCATGATATTCATCCAGGCTGGACTGGACTGGACTTACGACAACAGCCATCATCATCACCACCACCGTCACCACCACTCATCTACCTAGAAACTCTACGATGGATAGTAGTGCCATGTACGTAGTATGCATGTACGCAGACAAGTAGGTCCCCGAGAGAGGTGCATCTACCCGGGTTCTGAAGTGTTTCCAATGCCAATCCCAGTGGTCAGGTCTGGGTCAGTTCATGTCATGTCATGTCAATGAGGCTTTCCCGCAGGCTGTGTGCTTGTTGTGTTGGCACCGCTCTGCACTGCGTTTTCCCCGATCTATTATTAAGATACTTTTTTCACTTTCCTCTCTCGCTCTTCGCTGTCTTTGGTCTCTATAATTCCCCGCTCCACTTTGCCCCGACAGTTTGCTCAGGAACATTTGTGATTGGCGATCCCTGCCGTATATGCAGTTCCCTTTCTGACTTGCTACTACCCCTCCGATCATCATCTCTAAACATCACACCTGCCCCTTCTCCTTCCCCTCCTTCCTGATGTATGGGATGAATATCCCGGACACATGGTCCCTGGTGGATGAGATGAGATGAGACGAGAATACTTCCGTATAGATGCACCGTAGGAACCCGGTCAGGTAGTGTTTCTCTCTCTTCTTTTTCTCTTCTCTCCGTGTTCCATCGAAACACAAAACTCCCCTTGCCAAACGACACTATCCGACCAGTCCAGCCACCCACTCACCCGAGTCAGTGTCCGGTTGACAGGATGGCCAGACGTTGAGTATATAGTCGACAAATGAAACACTAGGCAAGGAGGGACGGGGTAAATCGTAAAACTGAAAAAGAAAAGAAAAGAAAGCAAAGGAGAGACAGGAGACGCAGAGAAGGAGGGGTATACACGTCCATTGGGGAACCAATCAACCCACTCAATTGGCCGACAAGACCACTCTCTCGGTCTGTGACTGATCTTTTCATGATTTCTTCTTCTTCTAAACGCCGTGCTCCAAACACAACCGTAACCAGTCCCCTGGTTATGCGTTGTCCTTCCCGGGGGCCAAACTTGCCAATCCCCGGCCACGGCTAGTTGCAGACCCATTTTTTGTCAGCCTCTTTCTGTCCCACCCGCGTGGCCACGCTGTTCAGCGTGTCTTTCAGACTGTCTTTCGAGACCTTAGGGAACCTATGGCGGCGCAACCCTGATGATTAGCCTTCCGATCAACAAGCATCCCTTGTGGGCCCACGTCTTACCGTTTCTTCAAGATTTCAATTAACCCCATCTTGGTCAGATCACTGCCATTCACCACCTGCTTGAACTCTTCCAGCTGCTCCGGCGGCAACGTTCGCTTTGTCCTCCCAGCTGTCAGAACGGCCAGGGTGCTCCCGTCCGCTCCCGGTCCACTCCCGGTCGGTTTGTGTGAGGATGACGAGGATGGGTGCCCCATGAAGGCATGGAGCGTCGAGCGCCCCAAACCACCAGCCGCCTGCGCTGGCTCCGCGGCGGCCTTCGGTTTCTGCCAGTAGGCTGTGGAGAACGGGTCAATAGGGAAGGTCACCGAGTCGGAAATGGTCTCCATCTTGTACGCCTGCAGCTCCGGGTCCACGCCATGTTCCTGCCATCGTATACCAGTGCTGACGGGTTCTAGGTCCCCGACGATGTGACGCCTCTTGCCATCAATCGGATGGTCCTCCTCGTCATCCAGGAAGCCATCCATGTCATCCTCTCCGTCTTCACTCCCTTCCTCTTCTTCCTCTGAATCCAGATCCTCGCCTTCCTCGGGCTCTTCCCACTCAGCTTCCGAGTCGTAGTCATAGTTCGTCTCCGGCAGTCCGCGGCGAAAGGGATTGCGCATCAACCGGCGGACGGATGACTCCGGTAGGCTCTTGCTATAGGTTCCCTGATATGGAGGCCGAACATCCTCACTGAACTTCAGTGATTTCATTCTCACTTGTCTCAGAAGATCGCGAGCTCTCTGGGCAGCTTCGGAGGTCTCTGACTGATCCGCAAGGTTCTGCATCTGTAAGAGGATCTGTTTAACTGAAGCGGGCAACCTTCCACGCCGTCGCTGGTATGGCATGAGCTGGAAGAGCTCGGAAGGACGAAATATTACAGGCTCATGCTTGCCATCCTTGGCATCTTTCAAGTAGGCATCAACTTTCTCCCGCGTATGCTGCAGAGCTTCGTTGTCGCGCTGGAACCTGTGCGGTGGCGCAAATGTGGTATGTGACTGGAGGAAGAACTCTGGAAACTCGCGCTGGTAGTCAGATACAGTCGATCCAGAGTCAGGAGAGGGGTCATTCGAAGCGCCAGCGCCAGTAGTTTTGCTAGGAGAGAGGGTCGTGTTCGATGAGGATGGTTGCGCCGGGGTTTTCGGTTTCGCAAAAAAGGAGTTCAGCTTCATTTGCGCCTGTTGCGTGTTAGATACCTGAATTCTGCATTCAGCCAGAATAAATTCAAACTCACTCTTTCTTTCTTCAGCTTCTCTTCCTCTTTCTTCAACTTCTCTTCCTCCTTCTTTCGCTTCTCTTCCTCTTTGACAGCCTTTTCCTCCTCCTTCGCCTTCCGTTTCTCTTCCTTCTTCTTGCGCTCCTCTTCCTTTTCCGCTTCGCGCTTCTTCTTCTCCTCTTCCTTAGCTCGCTTCTCTTCTTCTTTTACCCGCTTCTCCTCTTCCTTCTCAGCCTCCCGTTTCCTCTTTTCCTCCTCTTTCTTAGCCTTTTCTTCTTCCTTCTTGGCCTTCTCTTCCTCCTTCTTAGCTTTCTCCTCTAGTTTCTGCCGCTCTTTGGCCTCCTTCTCCTGTTGCTTCGCCTCCTTACTGGCAGGCGACAACTTCCTCTTCTTCGCAGCCGGAGCAGTAGTCGTAGTGGCAGTCGAATCTCCAACAACCGAAGTCTTCTTCTCGTCCCCAGGACCACATGATTTCAGTTGTGTATCCCGATTCTCCTTGTTATCGTCTGTATCGACACGAGCATCTCCATCAACCTTCATCTCCACATCCGTAGTTGCATTCGCATTCGTATCATCCCCCCCTTTCGCAGCAGCCGTATCCCCATCGACATCCCCTATCGAGCGTTTCCTCGCCGGCGACCCAGACATGGAGATAGACGCGGGGTAGGTATTCGTATCCGACGGAGGAGATGATAGTGACGACAAGGACGAGCCAGCAGACGAGTGTGGCGAAGATGCAGGAGCAGGATTAGGAGGAGCGGTGGCGGTAGCAGTATCTGTCGACATGGCGGTACTTTCCGTTCCCGGAATGGTGTATGGTGGAATGAGCCGCGATAAGGATGGAAAAGACGGTGAATGACCTTATTGACGACTCAATGGACAATGAAATGATAATCTAATCATCCAGCGGAGAAGTGTAAGGCTGAGGCTGTATGTGGGTGGGTATCAAGAGGAAGGATGAGACAAAGGAGTATGATAACGAAAAAGATAAATGGCACCTATGAAACTCCTCAATTCACAACTCAGTCAGTCTATCATCGTAACTTAATCACTTTGGTGAATATATCCCAGGGTGCGCGCGCATGCACAACCTCGTGCTGGGGTACTTTGCAAGGGTTGGTTTAAGCTCACATCAGTGGCCGATAACCAGCCAGGTAGGTTTCAGGGTCATGAGAGGAAAATGAGCGGAAAGTATTAGGAGTGAAGTGAGGAAAGCCGGTGATCCAGAAGAGTGATCGATTGATGGGTCTCTTTCTGGCCGGCTGGACCGTGAGCTAGTTAGTTAGGTTAGGGGTCGTGCAAAGTGATAGACAGACAAGACAAGACAGAAAGACAGGCAACAATCGAGGCGGAGATTCCAGGCGTGGGAGAGGGAATCTTGGCGTCTGGTGAGCCTGCCAGGTTGCCCGAAACGCGTTGTTAATTGATGTTCGCGACTGGGATTTCGCGTCCCGCACGTGTGGTGGATTATGTAAGGACCCCCCTAGTTCACGACCACTAGATTTCTTAGCCCACCTTAGTTCATCTTTCTATATCGCTGGAGCTTTGCATGCAGAGTTCCTGTCCGTTAGATGTTGGATTTGGGTCTATTCGATGGTTGTACTGAGTGTGAAGCTACCGGTCCATTGGTTCACTATGCGCTGACTCCGCCTAAGTCCGTGCAAACTTACAACAGCTCTCCTTAACACCGTCTACTTCGCTATTGCGATCAATGTGGTGATATGTACAATAGTATTATTATTACTTTGCTCATAAATCCATCGGACGCCAATTTGGTGCAAGGGGTGCGAGTTCAAGTAGCAAGCAACCCTTACAGCACAGCAAAAAGCGCCAATAACATGCGGTGAGGGGAATAGAACAAGTTCAAGTCAATCAGTTGAGGGGCATCTTGCCGTCGTAAAGCAAATCAAGGCTGGAGGGCATTGCCGGATCGTTGCACCAGACATGGGTTACAAGCCCGAGTTTGCAGGACGACAGTTTAGGAAAAGAAAGGAAAGAGGCGTAGAGCGCGAATTCGATACGGACTGCATAGTCGATGCAGCGCCAAATATCAGTGTATGTGAAAGGAATAAGCCCAGCAATGAACAAACTGCATCTCTAATCACTCAAATCGGGGTTCGCCACGAAAAGCCGGACATTGGTCATGGACGTCGTTCGATCATCTACACTGCCTCGGCGCCGCAGTTCATCCGCCTTCTTCGCCTTGTCGATCGCCGCAGAAGCTGCACTTGGTGCGGCCATGTCACTCACGGTGCCAAAGTACTCTTCGTGCTCACTACCGAAACTGTTTGTTGTAGCAGCATCATCCTTAATGGAGGCGTGGTCCTGCTCAGCTTCGTGGCTTTCCGCTGGTGGGTGCTCGGAGACATCAGGGAGGTCGGTCTTCTCATTAGGAGGCGTACTGGTGCTCCCCATCGTGCTCTGCGGAGTACGTTGGTAGCCACTGGGATAGCGAGAATTGCTACCCAGGGAACTGCGACCGCTACCGGTCCGGCGATAAGGGAAGCCTCGGTCACTGTGTGCATCCTCATCTGCATCACCGACCTCGTTCGCACTGAGCCGAACCGGGACAGTAGCGCCGACGAGTGTTGAGGGGGAGAAATCAGTGGTTCCCTTGCCGCCGTGCTTGTTCTTGCCGCTTCCAAGGGTACCCGTGCGCCCGGCGCCTGCGCCGTGGACTTCCAGGTACGCCCGCTTCTTATCGACCAGCTTCTGCGCTCGTATCCGAGGATCCTCGGGCTGTGCCCGGTCACACCATACTGTCGCCTTTTGTCTCCGCATCAGAGCCACATAACCCAGCTGAGCATTGGCGGAGCGGGACGAAGTGCTGCGGCGTATATCTGTCTGTGGGTTACCGCCGTAGTTAACATTGCCGGTGGAGGTCGTAGATGTGGTCGCACTCGATAACCGCCTGGAAGGGGGGTAATTGGGTGGACCGGTCATCGTATGATGTGGTGAGGGTCCCGCAGAGTATGCCTGCTGCTGTTGTGCCATGTAGGGTAGCACATGGGAGGAAGAGGTTCGCCGGCGGTTGTGCGCAAGGGAGGCGGCCGATGGATGGGGAGAAAGCTGCTGGTGGTGAGGCCCGTCATAGGCCTGGTAGGGAAAGCCGGAATGCATTCCGGCAACTGGTTTGCGAGCCGGCGGCGGCTGATGATGCATTGGGAGTCGATAGTCGGTCATGCTGGGCTGTTGTAGCTGCACACCAGCCATCTAGGCAGAGCTCGATCGGTAAACGAGGGGGGAAGACGAGGAACTGTGGTGACGGTTCCCACTGCGGGTGGTGGCGGAGATTGCAGGGGTAGCCACAGAGATAGATGAAACAAGATTGTAGTGAAGCGTCGACCAGTGATCCCCGCGATTTCTGGACAGGAAAGGGAAAGTCGTAGATCGTGTGGGAGAGTGGTTTTTGAGGATCAATGAGCGGCCAGCGGCTGGGTTGTCGTACCGGACAGGCAACCGAATCCGAGGCGCGAAGAAAGGGAGAGGGACCGACCCAGCTGATACAATGGGAATGTGGTATCGGCGCTAGAATAGAAACGGCCTCTACCAAGAGGTTGCAAGCGCTTCAGAAGAGGCGGGCGCTTGAGTTGTTAGGGAGAGAGAGAGAAGAGGGGAGTGAATAAGATGACGCTGGCAGTGGTAGTGTTGGAGTAGCGGTGCTGAGAGAGTGCAAGACGCAGCAGACAAACAGACTCGCTCAGTCACTCATGCACACGAGGGCTGGCAGTTGGCGGGTACCCAATATTACCAAGTCACACCTGCAGGGGACATTGATAAAGCCGTGACCCGGGCACTACTTTAAGACCGACGCTTAACAGAAGGTACTAAGGAAGTAGTAGTAGCAGCAGCAGCAGCAGCAGCAACAACAGTAGTAGTAGGAGACAGTGCTGACGCCCGGAATCCAACCACACAAGTCACTCACACACAGTCACTTTTCAGTGTCTCTGTCTTGTGATAAGAGTTATCTCTGACAGTGATTGATCACAAGGCGATCGAGGCAGACCAGGTAAATAGAGCAATGAAAAGAGGGAAGAGAAAGAGAGGCGGGGTTGAAAGGACTGGAGACGAGCGAAATGAAGGGAAAATGAACGAACGGTTGAACAACGGACTTTGGAGGCGATCGATCGGGAAAAGAAGATGGGAGAAAAGAAAGAGGAGCGTGAACTTTGGTTCTGAAAAACCCAGTTGTGACCGTCAGACGGGGTGGTACCGAATACGACCCTCCGGTACAAGGTACCATTGATACCGCCCCTTACGGAACCCCAGGCAAACAATGGAAAGTACCTGCACAGCCACAGATGCACCAGGGATGGATGGGCCCTGTAGACAAGGAAATGCAGGCAATCGACCCAGAGAGCTACGAATCTACCCTAAAGGGAGCTTGGGAAGCTCCCTTTCTCCTTTTGATTTGCTCTGTCTATCTTCCGATGTCTCAAAAGCAACACCTTGTTAGCGCGCGATAAGCTGTAAGACACGATCGTCAGGAGACATCATCTTACTGCGCCACACCACGCACGTGGGCCAGGAAGGGTATCATTGATACATAGACGATACCGGCCAGTGATACCGCACTAGGCAATCGCGGGAGATACCGTCGGTCGATGATACGGTACCTTACTACCACAAGGAACCGGATTGTACCAAAACCAGACAGCAGCAAATTAATGACGTCTATTACCCCACTGCTGAAACATCCGGAAGGCCGGCAGCACTGCAATTCTTTCTGATGATTTGGGGCTGAGGAGATGGGGAAGGACAAGATAGAGGAATTGTTTCACTGAGGTAGTCATGCATTGACGTATAACGGGCGCAGGAAGGCAAACCGAAGACGGTCAGAGGGGATCGGAGTGACCGGTTAGGCCGAGAGGTAGGGAGGCGAGAGAGGGAGAGAGAGAGAAGGGGGGTAGGTAGTAACTCTACACTACAGTTGGTTGCATTCGATCAAGGTACTTACAAAATACTACTAGTTACTACCGGGGAGACTCGTAAGCACAGGAAGTACTTCTTCTTCTACAGTTGGTACAGTTGGTAAAAGTGGGTATTATTTCCAGGTATTCAAGCAGTCTTTTGTTCATAAAAGAGAGATTTTCTTGCTCACAAATTACCGCAGCCGGATACATCTCCAGGCAACCCTTTACTAGTATTGCATAAAAAGTACTACTTTGTACTCTTGTGAACCAGGGATGGAGACAGGGTGGAACCTCCCATACCGGGAAGGGGGGTACTTTGCTAGCAACAAAGTAGATACTTTAGTAACTTTACTGAAGTGGTACCTTTCCAAAACGGAGACGAGTTCCGCGGCGTAACCGAAGGGGGGGATGGAAAAGGAAAGGGAAAGTGACGTGACGATGACTGCGAGAAAAGTTGCAACTTTCGCACTTGCACGAGACTAAACTAGTCCCGACTAGTCCGAACTGTTACGGCCCCCCCGCAATCCTACTAGAAGGAAAAGGAAAGAAAGAAAAAAAAGTATGTTACATCCGGGCGCTGGCTGTAACGCTCATTCCCCAACCGGGATCCATTGTTCAGCTAGCCATCGTCGTCGCTGTCTCTCTTCCTCCCCTCGTGCTGGCATGGCATGCAATTTCTCTCGGCTCTTCTCCGTTGCTTATGCCAATCGCAGCGAGAATGGAGACCACGCTGTCATGCACACTAGTCGCTATGCACGTTGGATCAGATCAACTGCATGTCGCTACGGAATGCCCGGTGGCCTTTGCCTAATCTTACTAACAACACAACAACAGTATACCGAATCCGGCTCGGGTGGCTCTGGTGCTTGTGCATCGCATCGTTGGCAAATTAGCAATTTACCCAAGGTGCAGACGGGATGAGCCTCCACTCATCGCTGGTCCTCGTCCTCGTCCGTGGTTCAACTGAAACAAAGCCATTATTATCGCTAGGGTTGAAATTCAATATGACTGGACATTATTAGTATTGACTTGTATCTAACCAAGTGCCACTGTCGGGATCTACCGTTGATCAACCTCCCCAAACATAGCTATCTACTCGTCAATGACACCACGGTGGATATGTTAAAGTTCAAATGTTGTGCGGTTGACCCTCGTCGGCTACTTGCTTATTCGCCAGTTCGTCAAGCTGCTCAGCCTTACGCCACTCTCCAAGCCTCATCGACCCAGGGCCTGATCAAACTCAACGTGCATTTTTGGAACATGGCCTCGTATCGCGTCGACACCGTTGCGCGAAATACCGTACCACCGTTGCTATCAGAGCTTCGCTTTGCCGTCCGGTAGCTTCACTAGCGCTCCATCGCGCCTGACATCATAATCGCGGCCTTTCTTCCACCCCAGCCATGTTTTGAGTGTCTCTTCGCCCCCAGTGCCAGGTATCAGGCCACCCCCGGTCCAGCCTCCGTCGTCGGCCGGAATCGGGAGCCCGGGAGTTTCCACTAGATGGACGACGGGCCGTTGCTCATAGCCACTTTCCTCGAGCTCATCTTGTTCCAACACAGGTGTGGCGCAGGCATCTGTCCCATCGAATACGGCCTCCCACTCCGCCCGAGTCTTTTCTTTGAACCGCTTAGCGAAGGCAGCCCGCAGCGCAGGCCAGTTGTCCTTGTTATCCCGCGGCGGAAGCTCTTCGGGGTTCAATTCGAGCCCCTTCAACAGAGCATCGTAAAACTGCGGCTCCAACGCACCCACTGCGAAATACTTTCCCTTGTCCTTGGTTTCGTATGTGTCGTAAAACGGGCTGCCTCCGTCCAGCGTATTCTGACCGCGAGGCGCATCCCAGAAGGGCGTTTGTCTGCCCAACCGTGGCATTGCAGCCAAATACGCAGAGCCGTCGACCATGTTTGCCTCGACGACCTGGCCGCGTCCGGTGTGCGTGCGCGATATCAATGCCAACAGAATCCCCAAGAAGCATGTGGCACCTCCACCAGCAAAATCGCCCAGGAGGTTGAGCGGGGGGTAAGGACGTTCTCCCGACCGACCTATCATAGACAATACCCCCGCCACAGCAATGTAGTTGATGTCGTGACCCGCCATATCCTTGTATTTGCCATCGCGACGGAAACCCGTCAAACGAGCCACAATCAAGCGGGGGTTATGTTTCAGAAGCACCTCCGATGGTGACAAGCCTAGTCGCTCCAGAACGCCGGGACGATATGGATCAATCAGGACATCGGCGTCCTTGAGGACGGAGAGGAGCACACGATGGGAGGCGGGTTCTCGGAGGTCAATGGTAGCGGACGTTTTCCTGCGAGTCAACTGGTCGGCGCTCTTAGCTTTTGGTCGGTCGATTCGCAATACGGAGGCTCCATAGTCGGCAAGTAGTAGTCCGGTGAAGGGGCCTGTGTAGACGTCATGTCAGTATGCCGAGAGGCGTCTCCGACGAAGGGGGTGACAAACGAACCGGGGGCTAGGCCAGCCAGCTCGACCACACGGAGGCCATCGAGAGGAGCGGGCATTTTGTAAACCAAATTGAATAACTCAGATATGTACTGACAATAATAGCAGCGATGAGACAGGTTGTAGCACTGCCAGCAGCGCGATGGTTGATACTTGGATTGCTGGGTGATCCAGACAGCGGCTTTGCTTCTCCGCAGCCGAGGTCCGGGGCACGTGCGGGGAACCTCACTACACTCCAATACAAGCTGGACTTGTGTAGCTTGTGCAACTAATATGACTCCATTGAGTGATTACTCGCTCAACATATATCCCCATGGTATAGTTATAAGATGCATGCAATTAATAATCCCAAATGCTGGGTGTGTGGGTGAGATGTTCTTCCGTTTTATATCGTTGGATAATTCAATTAGATCCGATATCTTTTCAATCACAGCTTCAGATTAATCCCTAAGAGGATAATAATTATACCAAAGAAACCAAATTAGAGCATCTACCGAATGCCGAAGAGCTGAGGTGTAATCTTTAACATGATCAATAGGATCCAAAGAGATATGCAGAGCAACTGTTCATCATAAATATACCCGAAGCAGATGGTTCCATGAGCTTCGCTGCGTTGCGTAGCACATGCTACTAACTGTTTCTTTTCTTTGGCCTTCGGAATAACTGTTAAAGCTTGCCTTCTAGCATTAATCATTCATGATTAGCATTCCCTTAGGACCTCGGAAGATGTTTCCATCCATCTACACCAAATATGATTATCTCAGATGCAACATCGACCAATTCTGTATTCAACTCAAATTGAACAAAAATGCTTATAACCCAACAAATAGAACCACACTAATATGCTAAAAGATCATCCAATCTACCAACTGTCCTCGCGGCCCTCATACTTGCCCTCATCATACGCATCCTCCATATTATCACCGAAGCGCTCCACAGATCCGACTTTCTCGCCAGCCCATCCGGCCACATCCTCAGGGATTTCCTCGACATCATCGACGGCGTTGTCCCATTTGCGCTCGATGCGATCGGGGATCTCTTCGACTTCCTCGACCTATCACAACCATCAATATCAGTAAAGAGCAACAAAACAGGAAGTAGTAGTGCAGGGATCAAACTCACCTTCTCACCCGTCCATCTAGCCGCATCCTCAGGGAAGTCCTCCACATCTTCCTTGATATCCTCCTTGTCTTCCTCCCATTTATCATCTAATGCAACCGCAATATTAGCCACATGCAACCACACCTCCTACCCATAGAGTACTCCGTAAAAAAGAAAGATAGAAGGGATATACTCACGAATCATCTCTCCTCCAACAACCGCCGCTCCACCAAGCAACACTCCGGCACCAACACCCAGCGCCATATTGCGTCGACTGTGGTCAGGGCGCTGTTGCTGCTGTTGTTCACCATAGTATCCACCCTCCTGACGGGACTCGTAGCCACCACCATAACCTCCCTCCTGGCGGCCATAACCCTCACCACCGCCATAGCCACCTCCGTATCCGCCCTCCTGGCGTCCATAGCCCTCACCACCGCCGTAGCCACCACCATAGCCGCTGCCGCCGCCGTATCCTCCTTCTTGACGACCGTAGGATTCTTGACGGCCGTAGCCCTCACCACCGCCGTAGCCACCGCCATAGGACTCCTGACGACCGTATGACTCTTGACGGCCGTAGGACTCGCCGCCGTAACCACCACCACCACTGCCGTAGGATTCCTGACGACCGTAGGATTCGCTCTGGTAGGATTGTTGCTGTTGTTGGGAAGAGGAGGAGCCGCCGCCGCCACCGAATTTCTTTTCGATGACTTCTTCGGCCATGTTCTTGAGGAAGTCCATTTTGGGTGGAGTTTCTTTTGTGGATAGGGGAAGGTAGTAGAGTAGAGTCGAGTAGAGGAAAGAAAAGTGGGATGAGTAGTGTATGTCAAAGTAGAAGAAGAGGAGAAGAAAATAAAAGTGGGAAAGAAAAGGCCAACAAAACTACTTATAGTCTTCTTAGTACTACAGTAATAATAAATAATCACAACCCCCAAAAATAAAGATAAAGTGGGGTCCGATCCGATAGGAGATATACACATTACACACAAAGATAGATGATAGTTAGTTAGTTTGTTACTTAGTTAGTAGAGATAGTCTACTAAACTTACTTATTATGGCATGAATTGTGGCTGTTCACTACTTAGGTGGGCAAATTCAGGAGAATTGCCTACTTTGTACTAGAAAAGTAAGACACAAAAAGAGGGGCAAGGGTCCCTCCCTCTCATTGTTCGTTCTCCAATCTCGGCTGTTTCATTTTAGCATATCCACCCAGTGCACCCACCCATAATGACTCTCACTTAGTCTACCAGTTCCATTTTCAGTTCCTGTTCAGGGGGGAAGAGGGGCGGGCCAAGAAATGATTGATTACTTGATCATCCCATGCTAATTTACCCCAGTGGTGGTGGTGGTGGTGGTGGCTATGCTCCCGGTGATCGATTGTGGCTTGGTCACTCACTCACTCACTCACTCACTCCGTGCATCATCAATCATGGCGGTGTTTTGTTTTTTCTGATATGCATGGATTAATTTTAGTGCGGTATGGTATCATCGTATCTACTTATACAGTAAGTAGTATGTATTGTATTACTAGTTATGAACTGGAATACAAAACTACCCAACATCTTGCGATTAATACGCAGAGAAAACAATCCTCTTGCGCTGTTCATCACTTCCTTCATCCGGCTTAGCCGCCCCGGGGGGCCGAAGTTCTCCTTAGCCTATCGTTGTGCCATGCGGTGGTCGATGACCTTGGGGGGGCCAGGCCATGGCCACACACCATCTTTCTCTAGGTCAGATGGGAATCAGGCATCAATCGACCGTGTCTAGACACAGTCACGATGACTTGTCTTCCACTCAAAAAAGCCTGAGAGAAAGTTTGAAACCATGGCTGAAACTTCAGGGTCTCGAGATCCATCGTACAACGCATCACTTCCCCCTCCATATCACGCCTTGGCACATCCGGATCGTCCCGTCTTGGCTGATCTTGGCTGCCTGGGGCATTACTGGGATTTCATATGTTTTGATTCCTTTGTGGATTTGAAAGAATGGCATTTTGTTTATGGCTAAGTAATATACTGGTCGTAAAGTGTACAGCTAGATCGCTGGGAGAATGAAAGTTAAATACATGACAGAGGGTAAGGTGGTAGTATCATCCTGAGATTAAGCATTACATCCCAAGCACTTGGTCCAAGTGACTTGTGGGTTCTCATGGCGAAAGTATTTCGTAAGCTAGGAAGCACGTCGTCTAGATGGCTGCCAAGAGGAACAGCGCAAACGCTGACACTGCACCTGCACCGTGTTGCAGTTGTGACACCCGTGAAGCCGCGCCCGTGAATACGGGCGACACGCCGGCGGCCGTGCCGCTGGGAGCCACAGGCACTCGGGATCCGCTCTGGGATGGCTGGATATGGAAGGTCGATGAGGCACGGACGCTGCCGGTTCCAAGAATTACCGGCTGGCTGGTTGACGATTGGCTCGGGGCCACAATGACCGTCGCAGTCGTGGTGGGGGCTGTTGACGCGGGAGCTGTAGGGGCTGTAGGGGCACTTTGGCCGGGCAAGCTCTCTCCGGTAGACTGACTACCAGAAGGATTGGCAGTCAACGCATCAACACCTGTGGCAGCGCTGACGGGAACCGTGACCGTGACCGTGGTAGGTGTAGGACCACAGTCGGTGCAGACACTGACCGTGGTGGTCCAGTCTTCAGGAGAGTTCGGTGCGCTGGTCGAGGATGCCAGCCCTGACGGCCGATTGGTGGCCGGCAAAGTAAGAGTGACAGTAGTCGGTGTGGGAGCGCAGTGAGTGCATACGGTCACAGTCGTCGTCCAGCCCTCAGGGACACTGGGACTAGTGGTCTGCGCTGGAGCGCCGGGAGGGTTGGTGACGGTGGCTGTGGCAGACGCCGTTGCAGGACAGTAAGTAGTAGTATAAGTCGTGGTGATCGTGGTGAACCCTTCGGGGCAGATGTCAATGTAAGAAGTCACAATGACCGTGGTAGTGATGGTGGGCTCCGAGCCGCTGGACGTGACCGAAGGTACCGCCGGGGCAGATGTGATGCTGGAAGTAATCGGAGCGAGTCCATTACCGTTGCCGGTTGGTACACCAGTTGGAACGGTAGTTGCGCCGTCTGTTTGTCTTGAAGCGCTGCCCAAGGGAGTCGAGTACGACGAGGAAAAGGTGCTGGCGTGATCAGTAGACTTTGTGCTGTCCTGAGCACCCGAGCCATTTGCAGCGGCACCGGAGGTTGAGGTGCTGGCTGCTCCCGGGCTGCCCGAAGAAGCGGAAGTTGTTTCCGCTCCAGTCTGGCCTGATGCTGAGCTAGCAGACTCGGTGCTCGACGTTACTTCACTACCAGACGAGGACGGGCTGTCAGAAGGCACCGATGGGATGGTGGTAACAACGGAGCTGGTGGAGCTTGACGCATGAGGGGCGCCGGATGAGGTCACCGATGTAACCACCGATCCCGAGGAGGTAGACTCCACAGAAGAAGCAGAAGTGCGTGTTGAAGCATCTGTGCTCGACGTGTTGATGGAGCTTGACACGGTGGGACTGCCCGGTCCGCTTGACGAGGAAGTAGCAGACACGATTGTTGTTCCCGAAACAGATGCGATGGGCGTACCAGAGGGAACAACTGAGAAGCTTGACCTGGTCGACATTCCAGGGACCACACTGGACGAGGAACCCACGCTGGATCCTACAGCAGAACTTGAAGAGACCGGCTCGGCAGAGCTGACAGGTGAGCTTGACAGTAACGGTGTGCTAGACGGATGTGACAGGGTAGATGATGGAACCCCGGTCCCAGCGGGAGTGCTGGAAGAGGGCAATGACCCAGAAGAACTGGTGAAAGTCGCAATGATCGTGGAGGATGGCTTTGAAATAACAGGAACACTGGATGACTTTCCTGAGGCAACAGATGAAGTTGAACGGACAGGCGTGCTTGAAGGAGTGAGGGAAATGGCTGAGCTGCTTGGCACCACAGGGTTGCTGAAGGTGTGAGTGCTCGACAGGGCCGATGAGCTGGAATGAAGCAGAGTGCTCGACCTTACAATGGAGCTCGAAGGAATGGGAGAGCTCGATGCAACAACAGAACTGGCAGCCGAGCTTGGAATGATGGGGGTGCTTGATGCAGACGGGCTGCTTGACATGGCAGGAGTGCTCGATATCACAGGAGAAGTCGAGACAGCAGGGCTGCTTGATACCGCAGGGGTGCTTGACACAACAGGGGAGCTGGATGCAATAGCAGAGCTAGAGACAACGGGAGTGCTGGACGCCACAGGGGTGCTGACCGCCGGAGTACTGGAAACAATGGCAGAGCTAGATGCTGCTGGCTTGCTAGACACAATAGCAGAGCTGGACGCAATAGCAGAGCTGGACGCAATAGCAGAGCTGGACGCAATAGCAGAGCTGGACGCAATAGCAGAGCTGGACGCAATAGCAGAGCTGGACGCAATAGCAGAGCTGGACGCAATAGCAGAGCTGGACGCAATAGCAGAGCTGGACGCAATAGCAGAGCTGGACGCAATAGCAGAGCTGGACGCAATAGCAGAGCTGGACGCAATAGCAGAGCTGGACGCAATAGCAGAGCTGGACGCAATAGCGGATCCAGATGCAGTAGTAGAGCTAGAGACAGCGGGAGCGCTGGATGCCACAGGGGTGCTGACCGCCGGGGTGCTGGAAATGATAGCTGGGCTAGATGCCGCCGGTTTGCTTGACACAATAGGAGAGCTGGAGGCAACAACAGAGCTGGTGGCCACGGGAGTGTTAGATGTAACAGCAGAGCTGGAGGGAACAGCAGGGCTAGAGGCAACCGGGGAGCTGGGGACAATCGGTGAGCTGGAAGCACCAGCGGCACTGGTGGTCACGGGCGCGCTGCTTGCCACTGGAGTGCTGGAGGCAATAGCAGTGCTGGATGGAACTGAAGAGCTGGACGCCACAGGGCTTGATGCGATAGGGCTACTTGACGCAGAGACGCTGCTTGACACCACAGGAGTACTTGAAGACTCGGTTGTACTCGGAACCGCGGGAGTGGAAACAGCAGAGCTTGACGGAACTGGACTGCTTGATGGAGTCGAGGTGAATGAAGCAGGAGCGCTTGATGAAACAGGGGTACTCGACACCGCAGGTGTGCTTGAGGCGATAGCACTGCTAGACGAAGGGCTGGGAACCGGTGGCGAAGGATCAACTGCAACCAGGATGTCTTTGATTAAGTCGGCAAATGTGAGCCCATTGAACGTATTCTCATCCGAAGCCGTTGCTTCCCAAAGCATGATACCTCCAAACGTCTCCGGGTAGAGGTTCATATACACATTCACCAGAGGATAGACTTCCTCCGGGGTCAGGTAGTATCCAGTTCCTGCTGCAGCGGGACCGGCAGGCAATCCCACATAGAGCTTTGCGTCCGGGTTGGCTCCACGCTTGATGACATCCACCCAGTCGTCAAAGTTGAAGCCGGTGCTGACACCATTGATAGAGTCACTAGCGGCACAGCCAGCAGTGTTATAGAATTGCACCCAAACGAAGTCAAAGGGGGATTGGGCAATCGCATCACTGAGTTGAGGGTCGGGTATCGGGCATTGGGGGGCACCAGAGATGTAAAAGGTACGCTCCGGGACCAAGGCGTAAAGCTCTCTGAACCGATTGACCATAGTCGCATATCCTGCTCACGATTAGCGGTGGTGCAGATTAATAACAAGAGTTTACGGGCAGAGAGACATACCAAAACCGCCGTTGTGCTCGATGTCGAAATCGAACCCATCGACAACAACGTCACCAAAAGGACGAGGGCCATCATTCGACACCCATTCCTCCGTCTGCGGACCGAAGGCACCCCAGAGGAAATCGGCGAATTGGACAGCAGAGGCATCTGACAAAATCTGCTGGTTATCGGGAGAGGCACCACCGAGGGACAGGAAAACCTTCTTTCCTGCTTCCTGGCAGATGGGAATATCTTCTGCAATTTGGTGACAACCAGAAAGAAGCTCCGTTGAGACGCCGTCAACTTCATATGTTAGGCCATCACACTGATTGCCGAAGTTGCTACCCGGCCACCCGGCAGGTCCCTGGTCCGGGAAAGTATTGATGAAGCCAAGGTTGATAATATCCAACGAAGTTTCCTGGCAGAAGTGGCTCAATCTTTGTTGACCATATCCTTGACCCTGTAGACAGATATATACAAGTCAGTATGGTTAAGTGGGCGCTCGAGTGGTCAGAACATACGTAGTAGACGGCAACGTTGGACTTTGCCTGGGCATCGAAAGCAGACACAAAAGGAGTGAGGCCGGCTACTGCCGCAGCGATGGTGAGAGGCTTGAACACCATGTCGAAGGAGTGGCAACTGGCAGGCGTAAGGAAGCCGCAAGCCAGTAATGAGACCTTGGTGGTTCAACGAAAGGACGCAGACAAATGTCTGCTACTAAGGAGTGTCTCCGCAAATGAATGTCGAAGAATGCGGCACTGGTGAGAGAACCAGTGGGCAAGGAGGGTATATAACATTATAGGAGATAGGCGTTTTGGGGGGTCAGCGAACCCCATTGCATCTTCCTAGTCATTAGCTCCAATATCCCAAATACAAAGTTCATCCAACGAGCACAACCGAAATTATCATGCGGATGATATGGCTTGGCAAGTGCAACCGGACAATCAGGCGATGGAGAAAGTACTCCATTCTTGTGCTAGCAGCAGGGAATATTGAAGCTAACGAGGCGCTTGATACGGGAGCACCAGGGGTCACCGGCCAGAAGAGGGCGTGACTGGATCCGGAGGATGGAAGATTTGAGGGCCGACATTACGCTCAAGGCAACAGCAGGCATCCGAGCACCCTGATTGAGTAAATGCCTGGTGTAGAGCCGCATCAGGGTCCGACTATTATGGTTAGTCTCGGTCGAAATGGACAACAAGAGGCAAAAGCGATGTACACTACTCACAACGTCTAGGCTCTGGCGGTGCTTGAATTATAGCCTAAGTGGAGAAAGAGAAAGTAGTGCTTCATAGTCGAATGTAGCCTCGATAAAAGGTGGATATGGAATGAGCAGAGATCAGTTTTCTGGACGGATAGAGGCCGGAAGATGAGAGATGGATGGAGATAGCGAGGTGGGAATGGATGGCTTCCATGGACCTGGAGGCATGCCTGGAGGGGAGCTAGTCTAGTCCTGGACCCTGCGGTGGGCGCGATCCTGGTATTGTGGTGACAATACCGTGTCCGTGTTATGTTTTCTCCCCAGTTAGGGTTAGTGTCCATGTGGAAGTAGCTTGATCGGGACTAGCTAGGGGTCCCCGGTGGAACACTGGTGGTCAGGAACACCAATCATAGAGTCGGGATATAGAGCCTGACAGGCCACTGGTCAGGCTGGGAAACGTCCGGGCTAAACTTTGGGCTCCAATGTCTTACCTTCGCCTCTCGCCTTCTGATTGTTGTGATGGCGAGAAATGAAAAGTCAAATCATTAGACCGGACCCACGGAACGGCTCTTCTCCGTTGCTTAAGGCTCTCGGAGTTGACCGGATCATCCGATCGACAATCAGGAACTATTACTGTACAGAGTTGTGCAACTGCCAGTCGCTTATTTTATGTTATGGGCGGATGTTCACTTCAGAAGCAGAAATAGTTGAGCCCGAATGAAAAATGAGAAATCTGACATGACAGTGTTCTGAAGGAACGCCACCGACGAATATCCTCCTTAGCCGACAGTCCATTGGCCTTTTTTTCTCCTGTCCAAATAATCACACTTTGACTAGATACTTTCTTAGTCGACCCATCCACCAGCCAGATACCCCACTAGGCCTCAAGCGGACTCCGGCCGACCACGGACCTTCCTGGCTACATGGGCCAGTGTACCTGTTCGTACAGAGGGGAACCACTGGGGGTAATGGATTGGTGATTAGTAGCTTCCACTATAACCAGGCGTTAAGCGACGTCGGAGTGATGCATCGGAAAACCGGAAATTGCACCTTTGATACTGCTCCTCTGAAGGGATTAGCGTGCTGCAATCTGGCGAGAAGTGGAAATGAACGGTCACAGAGCCTTATGGCCAGGGCCGTCGGAAGTCCCAGCAATTCCCCGTTGTCTCTCAAAATCTAGTGGTCGGTGGATACCACACCTATAAGGAACATAGACACAGAGTACGGTGTGAGGCATTTATCCGTACCAAAAGTCTCACAGGGCTGGGATTGCTACTTTCAATCCGGTTGTGTCTCTCCACGTCTATGACCTCGTTCTCTCAGAGAGGCTTGTTTGTAAGACAGGCCAAGCATATGGTGTTTTCCTGGCTGTGACTATACTCGCGTACTACACCGGGGAACAGTATGAAACCCCCGAGGATGACAAAACTAAAAGCTTGCAGGAATCTTTGTGCACTGGCATCGCCATAGCTTGGCCAGAGACACAGTGGCATGTCATAATAATCCGTGTTGCACCGACAATCAACTCCTGCTGGAAAGAAGTGAAAGCCATATACGAACTAGCTACGGTTAGAGGCTGCGACAACCTGCATCCTGACAGAGAAGAACCAAGCACACAGAAGGAGGAACAGGTATACAGCTACAATGCTGAAGCTGGGATGGCAATCTACCCAAGAAGGGGTCGACAATCCATGTGCTGCAGGGTAGCTAGGTTACACCTGCAGCAAAGGGTACCACGTTACACGCCGTTAGCTACATGCGTCACAAAGGGACAGCGTGGGACAGAAGCTTCAGTAAATTTTCGTGAGCTTTGGTTCATAATCCGATACGTATTCCAATGGACCTGGTCGAGGATAGCTCACTGCGCTATACTTACCCTAAGATATAGTGGCTACTAGTACGTTCCTGCCACCCTCCTTATGAAAAATGGCTAAGGGTTCGACATGTGGACAATCATAGCATATGAGCATACTGATTTGTTCTATTTCAGGGTACCCCTGTTGCTTCTCCCTTAAGACTTCGTCCAAAATACCTCCGTCAGGAGGTCGCACATCAAAGTAATAGACCGTTTCCCCTCCTTCAACACAGCGTCCATAGCCAAGAATGGATGAGGCATGCCCTTCATAACCTGCAAATCCACCTGAACGCCAGCCTGCTTCAACTTTTCGGAATACTGTTCTCCCTCCGTTCGCAGCACATCCAGCTCACCCACCATGACTAAAGCCCGGGGCAGGGCAGACCAATCGCCCGTCCAGAACAAGGGGCTCGCCTCAGGGTTGTCCCAATCCTTTTGATTCGGCAGATAGTGGTTCCGATACCAGAGCATCTTTGCTGCGGGAAGGGCCGGTGTATGCTCGTACTCCCTATAGGCACGGTTCGTTTCCACACTGGCCGTGTTATCCGTCACCGGTACGGAGAGCAGCTGTGCCTTGAAGTGAACAGGAGGCGACAGTGTCAGGGCTTTCTGGGTGATTATGCAGGCCAGGTTTCCACCCGCTGATGATCCACCGGTCGCGATCTTGCTGATATCGATGGGAAGTTGAGCGGGTCCTTGGGAAGTCAACCAGAGGAGAGCCTCCCAGCAGTCGTGGACGGCAGCGGGCCAGGGATGCTCAGGTGCGAGGCTTTGAAGAATATCTTGTCAGTTCATCCCATCCAGCTCAATTGCATGCAAAGACTCTCGAAATAGATACATACTGGTAATCCACCGTCAATACGACACAGCGACCCCTCACACAGAGATTCGAGCAGACTGGGTTCTCCGTGTCAATGTTTCCCAGCACCCATCCACCGCCATGGAAATACAGCATGACCGGCCATCCGGATGCCGGCGCAGTGCCTTCTGGCACAAACACTCGCACAGGGACTTCTGGGCCCTCTGTGACGCGACGTGGAAGACGAAGGTCAATGGTCTGCCCAACAGGCAGAACAGGACCCCCGCCTGGGATCAGGACGCCGCTCGATCGCGAGGCCGCAACAGGCTGCAAATGGACCTGCTGCTGTTTCATCACATACTGGTTGTAGAATGCGACATATTCGGGATCGAGTTTGTCCTGCACCGAGGGGTGGAGGGGGTATGGGGGTTGGGGATTGGTAAGGGACATGATGAAAGTGGTAAGTCACTGTTCGATTGATTTCACTCTTTACAGATGGAAGGTCTCTGTTGTGTTCGAAGAAGGAAAAAAAAGGAGTTGGTAACTCTATCCTATCTATCTGACAATCAATGCCAGCCTCCGTGTTGTATTCCTCGGTTACATCGCGGTCAGTGTCCGAGCGCAAGGGATCAACGAGGGGATGCATTCCGGCTCGACTTTCCTGTTTGTGTTCCTTTCCCCTCACGGCTGGTTGATGATCCTGATAACGAGGAACTTCCTTAGTAACCCGCGATAAGAGAGACCCTTCCAGTTCCGTCCCCTCACCTTTCCCCACCTTCACCACTAAATCACTGACAGCTCCAGTGGTAGCGAGGCGAGCAAAAAGGCAGGCGATGACTTTTTCGTAATCGTACCTGTATCCCAAGTGAGAGTTACTTACCCGCGTAAGAGGGGGTTTGTAGTAGTAATGACTCATAGATGCTGTCTAGTTAACTAAGTGCTGTTAATTTGTATGATATATATAACTTACCAGCACCAGGAGAATCCATCATACTACTTACCTCCTTCAAGCACAATCAATAAGGCCGAACAACTTCATCAACCCCAACATCAATCACTTGAACAAAAAACAAGATAATCACACCAAAATGGCCACCAAAACCCCCATCACGACCGACAAAGCCCCCAAGGCCCTCCCCGGCATCTATTCCCAAGCCATTGTCTCCAACGGCGTCGTCTACTGCTCTGGCTCGGTGGCCATGGACGCAGAAACCGGCAAGATCATTGATGGCGATATCAAAGCGCACACGGTACATACATAATTATCATACATCATTTCTCTCACCAACGATTCGCTAATTGAATACGTTGGAATACAATAGCACCAATGCATCAAAAACCTCGGAAACGTTCTCGAAGCCGCCGGTAGCGATCTCACCAAGGTCCTCAAGGTGACTGTGTTCTTGTCGAATATGGATGACTTTGCCGAGATGAACTCTGTCTATGTGCAGTACTGGGGGGATGTTAAGCCTTGTCGGACGTGAGTTTTCCCCTTGCTCTGTTTCTGTGTGGGTTTTATGACTGTGGGGGAGGGTTTGGCATTGGGATGTAAGAGTATGTATGGCTGACTGATGTTGATTGGATGGGTAGATGCGTGGCGGTTAAGACTTTGCCCCTGAATACGGATATTGAGATTGAGTGTATCGCTCATCAGTAGAGAATATATATATCTGGTGATGAAAGTGCCTGGTCGGGGAAATAAGAATTATACCAGCAAGTTATACTCCGCAAACGGCGCTTGTTGATCGATATCTTCAAAAATATATTATGTATATATAAAATTTATAGAAAACGGATGCGAGGAATGCGACTCTAGAGGCCCGTAGAGTATCCTGAAATCAATGTGAGCAGCTCAACCCCATAGATGGCTCAAACGCTCAGCAGACTGCAGTTTAGATGATAATTCAGAATGGTATCCCTGCTCAATAGTCTCCGAAATACTTCTGGCGAGTTCGTTCCATTGCTAGTTCGTCCGGCATAGGGGTGATAAACTTATCGATTTCATTGATCCAAAACGAGCTCTGAGGATTGACTTGACAAGCTGTAGTATATTCCCAGTAAGATGGATACCAGCCCGCAGTCTCCCAGTCGACAATTCCAACAATCGTATCCCCACGGGCCAGAATATTGAGGCTACTGAGATCACCATGTGTGAATGCGATAGGAAAAGATTTATCATGTTGTCTGATCAACTCTTGTACTTCTGGATCAAGCCTTGGATCGAAATCCATCCCACCTCGCAAATGTCGATGGAATTCCTGGACACTGGGAAAAGGGCCCAAAACGTAGGGAAGTGCCCGGCACACGGCAATCGTAGAGTGATCCGTCCACAACAGAGCCCGCACCCATACCTGCCGGGGGTGGGAGTCTTCGCATCTCCTCAACTATGTTCTTTAACTGAGTAAGAATCTTTGCCTTTGACTCTTCACTGCGATAAACCCATCCGGCACCAATGTAGTTCCCTTTGATTCTTTCCATGACTATGTAGGTGCAATTCCGATGTGTAAAGGCGCAGAGGACTTTGGGGACTGGTATAGATGTGTTTTGTGAGATAAAACGCATAGTAACTGCCTCTGTCAAGTCTACGAGTTTTCCGAATTTGACACAGATCCGATTTGTTAACATGAGAACGCTTCCTTCAAAAGGGCGTATCTTTCGGAGAGTTGCAATCGCAAATAGGATGAAATGCTTGTACAAGGCGCAGTCGTTGATTGGACCCAGCTTTGGGGCATCGGGCATTCTGAGTATGCAGATCGGGGAAAAGCCCCGTCTAGCTGATTGGATGGTCACTGTCTGGATTCGCTTGTGGTTGAGTGGTGAACTGCGGAAAGCGGATTGGAAAGCATTGAACACGTGATGGCCATGGCTGGGTTACTACTAGTAGGTAGTACTGTAGTCATAGGATCTAGTCAACATCTACATCGACAACGCGATCATGGGTTACTGTGACTGCTGCAGGTACTATAGTCATTAGGTTCGGTAGAGTAATATGCCTAGAAATTACAATGATTACAAGCAATTGAACTGCCTACCCAGTAGAGATAGGTATCGGAATAGTGAGATTCCCCAAGAATGCTGCAGCCTACTCCCAGAAGATAGCACCCTATGCCATCACTACTTTGACACCAAAAACGCGTATAGGAGTCTCAACAAACACGAACTCAAAGAGTAAACAATAAACACAAACATTAACCTTCCCGCGCGCGCCGTCCATCCGCCCGAACCATCATCGAGTTTGGGGCTTTAATTAAAACTGAACAATGCAGTGGGACTGATAAAGCCCGGAATGTAGCCGGTTTGGGGCAAGTTTCACGCCTTCAGCTCCCACAAGAGAGGACTTGGCATGTGGGAGAATTCCTGTGGATCATTCCTCTTTCGGATGAGCATCACGTTGATAGTATGCGACTGATAATGGCATATGCGTACTAGCAGTACTATGACCAACGATGAGTTATGTTTTGGTATTCTGTTGTTTTGCTATAAATAAACATCATATGGAGGACTCTGTATAGGCAGCCACGAATTCCATATGTGCTTAACGATACCTCGTATGTGGTAGCATGTTTTGTCAACAAAGTACTCGAATTGTATATTGGGGGTGCATGAGTCGGAAAGATGTATTAGGAAGCTTGTTGAAGAAATGGAATGACGGAGGATACCAGTGGTCTTGGTCAGGATAGCAGGAGATCTTCGACGATATGAACTGTTGGTGTGAGCTGTATAGTAGTTGTAATGGGTGTAGTATCGAAAGATATATATTGCCCACTAGTAGTATGTAAGTATGACTTCCACTATGCACGCGATTTCTGGCCTGACATTTCAGGATTTGATTAGAACATGCTAATGACTTCCGAAACATTGAATATCCTATAACTCTTGCCTGTCCGTTCCATGAATACTATGAAGAATATGTGATGAGGACGCACATCACAGCATATACATATGGTATAACACTTTATACGAAGCAGCCGGGATATGGACGAGCACTCTCACACATGGAAAATATGCTGTAGAAAGATTATAGCCCTTAGAGCCCAGCGATAAAAATAGTCAACGGGAACATGTTCAGGCCATTCGTCGAGAGCATAGTGCTAGATTGCCGAATGGTGAGAGTGGATAGCGTCAGGTGAGATTCAGCTCCACCTCTTCCGTTATTTATGAACATCATAACTCAAAATTGAACGCCTACCGGGTGCTCTGCATTCAATCTGAGTAATGTAAATAGTACTACAGGACATGGCCAATTATAGATCAGTTTCGGAGGCCTCAATGCATGGATCTTCTAGGGTTAATAAAGGCAGGCGATGACGCCATAGCGCAAATGAACCACCTGCACACCACCCTGCTGGCCCAAATCAATTGAGAACTATAGGAAACCCATTTTACTGGTATGAAGTGACTCAGGGAGTAGAGAAATCGGGTCCTGTTCCCAGCCCTTCATGCTTCTGTGTGTCGGCGTTACTTGGTTGCCCTTATAAATAAACTTGTAGTAGGGTCTTTCCTTGCAGAAACCTCGCCAGAGGGGAAACGAGGCAGAATAAGTAGGATGAGACGAGGGGCAGAAGGGAAGAGAGGAGAAAAGGCGAGAAAGTTGGAGCGAGTGACTCCCTGTGAGTCTGCTGCCCATCACGTGTCCCATCCCTTTCCTCGCCTTCAACCACATCATGGCGATGGAGTCCCCTTTGGCTCTCCGCTCATCCCTAGCCTTATCTATCTGCAGCCCTGGATTCTGCATCGCATCCTGCATTCTATACTTGACCGCTCTGTCTCACTACCTGCGCCCACTTTAGCTTTGACAACCCGCGTTTACCACGCGATGATGACGCTGGGATTCAATCGCGGTTTTCTCAAGGAGAAAATTCGCCTTAGTACTCAGACACAGGGCTACCACTCGATCCCTGATGGAACACAATTTGCAATTGAATCCCAAGGATGTGCATAATACCTCCGATGACTAACACTCAACAGGAGAATACTAGGGGCAAACTATGGTAGTAGTCGCGCGATGGTCCAATGGCCGCGGATGCCCGTTTAGTGTGCATTCCTCAAGGACAGCTCTCCCATATCAGGCAGTGACAACAAACACTACAGGCCATATTCCTACCAATTCCCTATTCTGCTAGTGGGCATGCCTCGGAATCGCCCATTCCAACCCCTCGGCCCTCCGCGTTCACGCGCGAGGCCTCTCATTCAGCATATACATCCTTTTAGTCGGCCATAGCCCATTGTTTTGCTTCTCTTCCATTGTTTCTCCGTCGCGTCAACCACCCACATGTTCTTTATGGGCTGCACTTACCTATCCTCTCCGACACATCGATTTCTATCATCACTAACCTCTCAGACCACTGGATGCTTGGCGAGTTTTGTTAACCAAAGCCGTTGCGCAGCTGGTTCCAGCTACTCTCGACACGGTCCATCATGTTCAACCGTTCGATAGCCTCCCCAAAAGGAGGCATTTGGACCAAGGTGGTGATATTCATCTCGTTATATGTCATGCTCTTCGACTCCTTCATTGAATGGGCCATCGTGCTTTACCTGTATGGGATCCGCCGTGTGGACTCAAAGATGACCCCGAGCTTGGTACTGGCTCTTGTCGCTGTAAGTCTTTGCCTTGACCTGGACGGCCGGTAAAGATGCTGACGGATACTAGTCATTCTTCACTGTTCCTCTGGTCGCTCTCCACAGCCTGCTTGCCTGGCAATACAACAAGGTTGTAGGATTCGCGAGTCAGAAAGCTTTGCTGAATGCCGCTTGTACCTACATCCTGCGACTGACGATACTCATTTGGATCGCGGCCAGCGCAGCAGGATTAGTGGTGGTTTCGCAGCAGGTGTACTGTCTAGCGGATGATGGTGGTGGTGACTTCTGGAAGATCGGTATCAGCTGCGCGCTTCAACGGGCTTCTGTGATTGTTTCTATCATATCATTGTAGGTCTGCTGTACCCAGTTTTCGATGTGTTTACTGACTCGCAGCAGCGTGACTGTGTGTCTTTTCTTCTGCTCAAGAGAACTCTGCGAGCGTCCGTACGACATATCCCTTCTCGGGGTGTACAAGCCACAATTATCGACATGCGATGACAAGATGTCTGCCAGCTCAACGATGGGAAGCCACGTCAGTCTGGAAAATGACATATATCACGTTTGCCGCAGGCCTGATGTGACATTTGGGAGAGACCTGTACCTGTCATCAAGCAGCAACTCCATTTGTAAAGCTGGTAGTATTGAACATCCTGCATCCGTATATGAGAAACCCCACTTGAAGCTCGATACCAAATGTGAATCAGAGGGCTCAGGCATATACTCTGGAACTACACTCTCCGTTGATGGCACGCCATCCAAGAAATCTTCCAGGGATGGAACAAACTCCGAAGCCAGTTCAAATTTCTCAGTTACACCTCCCAAAGCCACGTTAAGGACTCCTTACGACCCTCATCGTCAGGCTGTACTGGCGGAACTCCCGGGATCCCCACATTTCAGACATCAAAGGCACCATACCTCTGGATCCCCTTTCCGACTCCTTCCCAAGGTTTTCGCAAGTCAGATATCGTTGTCATCGGACCCTGACATCCTTGCTCTCGCTGGTCCTGATGCTGTTGCGGACGTTGAGCAACTAGCAGAGGAGCACTCAACAGACAACATCGAGCCACCGCCGACTCCCAAAAGGGAATATGCCCCTGGACACCCACTGGCATCTTCCCCTGTGGAACTTCCATTCCCCTCCTCTCCTCCTGTGGAGAGGTCTATATTCTCCATGACGACCAGTAACCCTGAGCTTAAAACCAGTCGGTCCGAAGGAAGCACGCTTCCACGATCAATATCAAGCAGCTCAGCTGATGCCCCCGAAGTTGTCGCACCAGAGCCACTCAGGGTTCAGAGATCCAAGACGTCACACACAGCTCCAATAACTAGCCAGTACAACTTCTCCCGGCCCAAACCCCCGGTTGTACCTCCGATTCCACCACGACAGCCGAATCACAGCTACCATGGCTCTCTATCGCAGCACGGGCGATCTAGACGCCAAAACTCAATTCGTTCGAGCGGACGACGAAGCCAAGTCTACCGGTTTGAAGCATGCCAGATCCCGCGACACACACAAAGCCAGTACCATCCCCAGCAAAGCCGTTACGCTCGTCGATCGTATTTTGACACCCACCGTCGAATGCCCTCGCGGAGGCGTCGAAACGACGTCGAAATCGTGTACTCCAGCACCCGACGGCCCCGCAGCAACACCTGTGGAGGGTTCGGCACAACATCCAGTCTAGACTGTATCCGCGAGTCTGGGGCCTCTGTTGATGAACCGGAAGACATCTTCGCCGATGGAAACACGTATAGAGGTACCACGCGAACTACTAGTGCCCACGGCATGTACGCATTTTGAACTGAAGTCTGCGGGTCGGACTGGCTATGATTTAATCGGCTCTATTATCACGTTCTTATTGGCTCATGATTGATATAAAATGTATACTAGCACGCTTCTTTTTTTCCTTTGTTTACCTTTCTTGCCATATACTATTTGATTGAATACTATTATGATTTTATTCTTCTGCTTACTAGTTTCTCTGTACTATGCAATCATCATATATTATACTCTTTTTTTTTTTTTTTTTTTTTTTTTTTTTTTGGATCGATTGAAATGTAGGATCAGATTAACTACCGTCTTATGTACGTCTCAACCCGACCATTCGGAAACAACCCCAAACGCCACAGGACAAGAAATTAAAGCCATACCCCCCTTATACAGCACACAACACAACACCGGCACCTCCAGCCCAACCGTTTGTAAATGTATATACCCGAGACACCATAAAAGACCCCAGTCCTAGATAGTAATACCGTAATCCCACACAATTAGCAAGTAGGTAGGCCAAACGAACACACGAACATACAAACGACCAGATCCACAAGAAGGCAATCAGCCAGAGAAACCGTAGAGTTCAAATGAACCAAGCTAAGCTGCTCAAGCTCTCTTCGACCCCGACCGAGACTGCGACGACTTCGTCTTCACCTCTCCATCCACCCCGGTAGCATATTTATACCGATACGCCTGCCTCTTCCTCCCCTTCTCATCGACAGTGACATTCTCCTTATCAGTTTCCTTGACACTCCCCATCTCCTTCTCACCCCACGACCACATCAACGCACGACTCATCCTCTCACGCTCCTTGAGTAGGAGATCCACGCGCCGCTGCCACTCCTTCTCGCGCTTCTCGACGGACCGCGCGATGCGTTCGTCGACTGCAGCGGCGGTTTCGTCCTTCGTGGCGATGATGGATTCGAGGTGCTCGATCTTGGTTCTCTGCGCGCGGAGTTCGGTGTGATGCCGGTCGCGCAGGGTGAGGATGTGGGCTTTGAGTTTGGTTTCGCGGTTGGTGGTGCTGGTGAGGAGGGTTTGGAGATTGGTGTTGGTGGCGCGGAGGTTGGTGAGTTCCGTTTGGAGGGTTTGGATTTGGGACGTGGACGTGGATGTGGATTGGGGTTGGTGTTGGTGGGTGTTTGTTGGAGGGGATGGGGGTGGGCTGGGTTGCTGTTGGGTGGCGTTTTGGAGGTCCTCTTGTTCCTTCTTGAGACGAGTGATGGTTTCCAGGGCCCGCGTGCGTTCTTCGTTGGCTTGGGATAGCTCTTGTTGGGCTTTATCGAGGGAGGATTTGAGCTCGTCCGCGCGTTTGGTTAGGCGCGTGTTTTCGGTTTCGATGGAGTGGATGAGGGTTTGTGCTTCGGTGGCTTGGTCTTGCGAGCGGGTCAGTTGTAGCTCGAGGGTTGTTTTCGCTGAGGTGGCTTCTGCTAGTTCGGTTTGGAGCTTTAATAGTTCTTCGTGGAAGTGTTTGAGTTCGAAGTCTTGGGACGTGTCTTGGTCCTGGGGGAGTTTGTCCTTGGCGAAGGGGTCTGGTGTGCGTCGAACGCTGGGCTGGCCGAGGTCTTTGATCAATTCTAGAATCTCGGTGTAGGTGTTGCCCGTCTCGAGCGGGAGGTCCGCTGCCATGGCTTTGAGGGCATTTTCTTGCGCGGTGACTTGCGACTGTGCGCGCGTCAGATCGGCTTCCAGCGTGCTGTTCTTCTCTTCTAATGGTCGGTTCTTGGTTTCTAGAGAGGCGATTCTTTCCTCAAGTGTCTCGTATGCCTGGTTGACACGGTCAAGCTCCCTTTCCAGCTTTTCGACCTCTAGGAGATTGTCGCTGACCTGAGCTTTGAGGCCATCGATTTCGCTATTCTTCTCCCGGAGCTGCTGCTCCTTGGCGGTTGTAACCTCCTTCAGCTTGGCCATTGTCTCGTCCAAGGTTGCGTCGCGCTTTCGCAGCTGCTCCTGAGCCAAGTCCAATTGCTGGCGCAGATAGGCGATCGTTTCTAGGCGCTCGGTGTCGATATCGGGGTGCGAGCTTCGACTCTGCAGCTCTTTCTGCATGTCACTCATCTGCTTTTGCAAAGTGCCCAGCTCGGATGCGTTCATGGTAGACTTCTGGAGGAAGGACTCTTTCTCCTGGTTTTGTTTTTGTAGAAGCTGGATTTGCTCGCGAAGTAGTGTCTCGTCGCTGCGTTTAGCGTACAGCTCTTCGAGCAGTTCCGACTTTCTCTGTAGCTCCCCTTGTAGGTGCTTGATTTGCTCTCCTGCAGAGGCTGCTTCCAAAACACGTCTGTGGTTCCTTTCAAGTTGTTCATCACGCTCGCGCAGCGCGTCCTTGAGCTCTGCAATCTGCCGGCGCAGATCCTCGGTCACGTCTTTCTCGTTCTTACTGGAAGTACGCTTGTGCTTGCGAACGGAGGGTGTAGTTGTAGTCGCCTCCATCTCGTCATCCGGGTCTTCTTCAATGTTTTCGAGATGCGTTATATCTTTCCCCAGTCCGCCGGCCCGACGCAGCAGATGCGACGGGGTAGACATGTCGACAGGAGGCCCAAATTCACTGTATCCGCTGACCTCCGGCTCATCTTCAACCGCTGGTTGGTGCAATTGAGAGTTGTTCTGGGAGTCTTCCTGCTGCTGGGGTTGTTTCGCTTCTTGTCTCTGGATCTGTGGCTGGGATTGCGGCTGGGGAAGTTCGTCCTGCAGCTCCGGCTCGGGTTCTGACTCGTGCTCAGCATCGGAATGGAGTTCTGGCTCGAACAGGTCGCGCTCCATGTGGTCTATGCTGAAATGCTTGTGGTCCATGGTATCATCCTCCCCCATAAGATACTTCTCCAAGTTGGCAGTAAAGTCATCCGGACCACCGACATCGGATAAGTTGTCCTCATGTGGCAGTCTCAACTCCTCCAGGGGCTCCTCATCCAGCGCGTGGTTGCTCGGAAACTGGCTGAAGTCGACTGTGTACTGCGCTAGACGGGCATCGATCTCGTTCGCGGCGCGCTCGAGAGAGGACGCTCTGGAGGATTTGGGGGAGCGGCGTTGCGGCGAACGCGCGTCATCGAGGTCTGCGCCGGTCGCGCCGTGCGAACTAAAACGGAAGCTTCTTGTGCTGACCGGAGAATAGCTCTCTCCCTGGTCGGGATGAGACGGTGGCGATGAAGGCATGAAGAGGGGAGTTGCCAGCGTGGACGCGCCGACGGTGTCGTGGGAAGTCGTGTCCATGACGGCGGAAACGATTGGGATTGTTTATTGATCAGGGTAACATATGCGATAAGATCGGTCACAACTTCACGTCCCAATCAGGCACATCATCGATTCTTCGGAGAATAGGGGTGGTGGATAAATGAGCCGATAAGGATAGGCGATCGAGAGGGAAAATGCGCGTCAGTTAACGACTAGTCAATTGCTTTGAATGGGAGAAAGAGTGGAAGATGGATGGAGGATCCCGTCAAACATGGCAGCCCCAGGCAGGCAGGAACCGCATTTGGCCCGTCCTTGCTGGCCTGTATCCTCAGGCAGAAAGAGCCGCGAAAGCTCAATGAGGACTAGCGCGATCTATGTAGCTCCGCATTGGGGTCCACCGAGACTATATTTACTTAGTTATTTACTACATAAATAGATATGAAGGCGAGGACGATAATGGCTTGGGGACCAAGAGATTATGAAAGAGATTAGAACGATAAGTCTAATGGAGTACATGAGGAGATAGATTCAAAGAAACGTGCTCAATGCCTTTGCGCAGAAGAAGTGAGTTGCGGAGCTCCCTGAACTGCTTCAATCTACAGAGTACACACAAGTGAATCTCAAGCTTGTCCATGTCTATCACCCAGACTGTAGTATCAACCTGACAGACAGTGGCAACTGGAATAGCATGTATGGCTCTTGATTTGTCATATCTGTGTAGCAAGGGTTTGGATTGAATAGTTGGTGATTGATTTGGTGTTGATGGCCAACAAATCCGGTGATGCTGACATAATCACATAGAAGGTGACACAGAAAAGAGTCTCCAACAGAGCGCATGATCAAAGCAAGACCTCTCCAGTTAGGATTCACTGCATATGCTTGCCATGAAGGGTTGTTTTCATGCAGCCTTTTGATCTCTTCCGATTTGGCTGCAGGTAGGGTTTCACATCCATCCCAACTGATAGGCGAGACCTGAACGGCTAATCAGTGGGCCATTCATTGACGGATTACGCATGGCTCCCATTCCCCGCTGAAACCATCAAAGAGCGCCATTGCGCGCATCCTACACACTCTTGCTCTTCTTTTATACCAGCAAGTGATTTAATTCTCCTCTTGAGGGCCAACTTCAAAGATGCCTCCCGTGTCTCCGCAACCCGAGCGCCCTCGGGTGATCCTCTATCATCAGACGATCTGTCCTGATGGCCAGTACTGCTCCATGCTGCCGCTGCTGGACAACAATACTGGCGTCACCCACATCATCCTGGCCGCTTTTCACCTCAATGCCGATCCACAGCACATTACTCTCAATAATGATCCCCCTCATATGCCGCTGTATGAACCGCTGTGGGCCGAAGTGCCCGCCGTGAAGCAGAGCGGGGTTCGTGTCATGGGACTCCTGGGAGGCGCGGCGCAGGGCTCATTCCGCTGCCTGGACGGTAATGAGGAGAAATTTGAACTATACTATCAACCCTTGCGGGACATGGTGCGGCGCCATGAACTGGACGGGCTGGATCTGGATGTGGAGGAAGAGATGTCATTGTCGGGCATTATCCGGCTGATCGACCGGCTCAAGCTCGACATGGGTGACGACTTCATCATTACGTTGGCTCCAGTGGCGGCGGCCATGTTGGGTATGGGCAACCTGTCCGGCTTCGACTATCGCGAGCTAGAGCGACAGCGAGCCTCCAAAATCAGCTGGTATAATACCCAGTTTTATAATGGTTGGGGTCACCCAGACGACCCTCGGATGTATGCTACCATGATTGCACAGGGCTGGGCCCCGAACCGGGTGGTGTACGGGCTGTTGACGAATCCCGGGAATGGATCGCAGGGCTATGTACCACTGGAAAAGATCGGGCCGATCCTAGGTCTGCTAGTTGAACGCTTCCCCAACTTCGGAGGCGTGATGGGTTGGGAATACTTCAACTCGAAACCGGGAGACCGAGAAGCGCCCTGGCAATGGGCGGCGGCGATGAGCTTGAGCATGAATATGAAGGAGGTGCTACACGTTGCGCGTATGATGCGCTCGGGACCCATGGCCAACAGCTTGATGAATCTTCTTCGGGACATGATGCAGCAGCGATAAATACATAGCGTGCAGCTACTTCCACATCTTGCATATATAGTTATAGAGCAATTGAGAATAACAACTGACTTATACATGGCTTGGTGGCTTGATGTTGTTTTGGGTTGGAGAGCATGTCGTCATCGCTGCGGCGCCTCATCCGTTCCGCCTTTTCGGATTAATCAGTTGATCTACTCGACTAACTGTGAATTGCTTCTTCTTCTCCCTTAACTACCTCTCTTGTTCTCCTTCTCGTCTGTCTCTCTGGAAGAGCTGCATGAGCTGGTGATGCTCTGATTCCTCTTCATCCGCGTAGATCGTGTCGACAGCTTCTCGACGCCATGGTGTCTATTCCCCGCGTAGCTGCTGCTACGAGCTCCGCGGCCCTCCGAGCGACAGCCTTCTTCTTTCTCCGCTGGGTGCGTTGACTGTTCTTCATGGTCTACGCAATCATGGTAGCTAATTGGAGCTATATAGATCCCTGGCCATCATTTCCCACCCCTTATAGTCACTTTATTAGCTGTGTACCTAGCTTCATTGGTGTCGCTTGGCCGGCCGGGCGACCAGAGCAATACCGACCGGCGCAAGGGCGATAAAGATGCTCAACATGCTTCCAGTAAGTAGGCTCAACATGAGCAGGCTCTACCCTCCTCAAAGACACACAGAGTAACTTGCTATAGGATCTCCGCCGCCAACCGAAGGCGTCCTCAAGGTCCTGCTGACTGGGCTGCCGTCCCCCCGACTACCGCTGTCAACGCGTTTGACCGTCCTAATCAACGTTGTCCTCGCCCTCCTCACCCTAGACTTCGTGGGACGAGGCTTCATCCTCTACCCCAGCAATGATCTTGCTTTCTCTCGTATCGGCTACGTCTCTCCGACTACCGCGAATTTGCTGGTCCGTGAACCCGACCCGGCTCAGCTGCCCTTGATCGTATACTATCAGCCAACGGAGGAGGACCCCTCGCGATGGACAGAAGAAGGCGTGATTTATTCGCTGACGGATGCGACGGACTTCACAACCACCGTAACTATCAAGAACCTGGAGCCCTCATCCGCGTACCGCTATTCTCTGTCCAACAATCTGACGGGCTCTTTCGTCACCGCACCGATGCCCGGCTCTAAATCAGCCAACCGTCTAAGCTTCCTCACGTCGAGCTGCATGAAGGCGAATTTCCCCTACAACCCGCTATCGCATCCACTGCGCATCCCGGGGCTTGAGATGATGACAGAGACGGTCAATCGACTGCCGTCTCTGCTCCGACCAGCATTCATGTTGTTCCTAGGTGATTTCATTTACGTCGATGTGCCTCAGCGCTTTGGCTCCTCGATCTCTCACTACCGCAGCGAATACCGCCGGGTCTATTCCTCCCCGTCATGGAACAAAGCCCAAGATAGTCTCCCTTGGATTCACACACTAGATGACCACGAGATCGAGAATGACTGGTCCAAGGGAAACACAACGGCGCCATATCCCGCCGCCGCGGAGCCCTACATCCATTACCACGTCAGCGCGAACCCTCCCATCCCGCCAACACCCTTTGCTAAGCCCGAAAACACCACCTACTTCTCATTCATCAATGGCCCAGCTTCATTCTTCATGGTGGACACGCGCACCTACCGCTCCGAGCCTGCCCAACCCAACTCCACCATCCTCGGCTCCGCACAGCTCCAGTCTCTCCTCGCCTTCCTCGCCCGTCCCGAGCCAGCCGAAGTCCGCTGGAAAATCGTAGCCTCCAGCGTCCCCTTCACCAAAAACTGGCATGTCGGCACCACCGACACATGGGGAGGATTCCTCAACGAACGCCGCACCGTCTTCGAAGCCATGTGGCGCGCCGAGCGCGAACTCGGCGTCCGCATCGTCCTCCTCAGCGGGGACCGTCACGAATTCGGAGCCACGCGCTTCCCAGACCCCGACCTCGAGTTCACCCACGAGGAACTCCTCCCCAACACAGCAGGCGAGGGACTGCACGAGTTCTGTGTCGGCCCGCTCAATATGTTCTACCTCCCCATCCGGACCTACCGCCAGGACGACGACGAAGACGTCGCCATCAAATATATCCCCGACGGAAACACCAAATACGGTCTCATCGACATTGACGTCCAAGATGAGCTCATCACCACCAGCTCTGGCAAAACCATTTCCGTCCCCAGCTCTGTCTTCACTTACTCCCTCTACGTCAATACCGACCTGATCTGGAAATACTCTCTTGCTGTGCCGCTGTCTGGTCAGGAGGCAGTGGTTGCCTCTGCGTCGACCTGGAAACACCCTCGCTTCCCGCCGGGTAAGCTCCTCTTGGATGATCGCGAGGAGGATAGTACGTGGGATGCAGCTGTTAAGACGGTGATTGGCCGGGTTGAGGAAACGGTAGGTCGTGTGCGCTCGTTTGTCTTGGAGCAGGCCTATGGGGTATTGGATAGAGTTAGACGGGTGGAGAGGGTGGATTGATTGATTTATTGGTATCGTATTGGTATGGGGTCTGTGTTTGAACTAGGATTAATATATTTCTCGCTTCTTTCGGTGGTGTTTGGCATTCTTGTTCTTAAAATAATATATTTTGAATAATCTACTATTATTGACTTATGATATATAATGTTAATGGTATATATCTTATAAGACACAAAGATAAGTAAGCTTCCATAGTATAGATTGATGCCCCAGAGGGCCATTCAGATATTAGCGAAAAAGAAAAAAAAGATAAGCAAAAGTAAAATCAAGTCACGCCCAACACCATCATATGCTAGTTACAATCGACGAATGAGGTGAATGATGACTGAACTGAAGCAAGGCGTATATCCCCAGTCTCTTAAAAATCAAACGAAAAGAAGAGACGGAGACACAGGTGTAGTAATATAATCATGGAATGGTAACAACGCGAAAACATGAATCAAAAAGGAGTTTCGAAATGCGTGCATCATCGTCATCATCACAATCACCGTCCTCTACCGCGGCCTCCACCACCACCACCACCGCCACCGCCCATCAACCCACTCATCTGGCTCATCATACTTTGTAGATCCATTCCACCTAGACCGGGCAGACCACCGCCGCCTCCACCTCCCTGACCTTGCAGCATTTGCATCATCTTGGCCATGTCGCCCATGCCGGGCATACCGGGGAATCCACCACCGCCGGCACCACCCATTGCGGCCATGCGCTTCTGCATGGCGGCGAGCTGCTGCTCCTTGTTACCGCCCTTGAGCATGTTCTGGGCGCGCTGCATCTGCTTCTTCTGTCCGCCGACACGCTTGGCCATGCCGGCCATCATGCGGTGCTGGGAGAGCAGGTCTTCCACTTCACGGACGGTGGTACCGCTTCCGCAGGCGATACGGACCATGCGGCTGGGTTGTTCGACGAAATTCTTGCCGTCGCCGTCGAGTTCGGCGGCCGTCATACTGTCGAAGATGTAGATCATGCGACGGAGCTTCATGGAGCCGTCTTCGTCATCGAGACCCGCAGTCAGGTTGGAGAGACCGGGAATCATGCCGGAGAGCTTGGAGAGGGGTCCCATCTTCATGATGGAGGTGATGTTCTCGCGGAAGTCACGCAGCGTGTAGATACCTTCTGAGATGTGCTTGTAGGTTTCCTTGGCGGAGGCCGAGTCCTTGGTCACGGCTTGTACGTGCTCCACCAGTCCGGCCATATCACCCATACCCAGCAGCTTCTGGATGAAGGCCTTTGGCTCGAAGCGTTCCAGGTCCATCAGGTGCTCACCGGTACCGAGGTAGATGATGGGGGTGTGGGTGGCAGCGACGGCGGAAATAGCACCACCACCTGCGGCGTGACCATCCGTCTTGGTGATGATGATGGCTCCGAAGTCTGCGGTGGCCTTGAAGGCAGAGGACTGGGCTTCGGCAGCCTGACCGATGGTGCTGTCGAGGACGAGAATGGTCTGGTCGGGGGTGACGGCGGTCTGAATCTGGGTCATTTCGGTGAAGAGCTCTTCTTCCTGCTTGTGACGACCACTAGTATCGACAATGATGATTTCGAAACGCTCCTTCTTGAACTTGGCCACACCCTCGGCTGCCACAATGGCGGGGTCGGTTTGCGTCAAGCTACCGTAGTAGGGGATCTTGGCTTTGGTGGCATTCTGCTTCAGCTGATCGAAAGCACCAGCACGGAAGGTATCGGCACAGACGAGGGCAGTCTTGAAGCCGCGCATCTGGTAGTGGCGGGCCAGCTTGGTACAAGTGGTGGTTTTACCGGCACCCTGCAGACCGACGAACATGATCACGTTGGAGCGGCCCTTCTTGGGACGGAAGGGCTCCGCATGGGGATCAACCAGGGAAACTAGCTCATCGAAAACGGCCTTTTGAATCAAACGCTTCTTGTTCACGGCGGCAGGAAGAGAGGCAAAGTTGACGCTGGACTTGATGGACTTGCGGAGGGACTGGACCAGGCGAACGTTGACGTCGGCGGAAAGCAGAGCGGCGCAGATCTCTTTAATCATGTCATCAAAGGCCTATTTGCGGTCAGTACATACATCAGCCAGCGAAGAGGAATCTGATTCTCACCTTCTCGTCCAAATTGTTGGAGCGAGTCAGGTCATTGACAGCGGCGTTGATTCGCCGCCCGAGATCCTGAAGGACCATGGCGGGGGTATTCTTGTTGAAAGGGAATAAACCAAATTAAAGCATGTACAAATTAAAATATGCGTCGCTTGCTGCCAGAGTTCGTGAAAGGTGGCAGAGACGACAGTATAAAACGAATGGAGGATGCAGCGAGTTGGATGAATCGATGGACTGAGAGGCCAACTGCGCGGGCGAAGCGATGCGGAGAGCCCCGCGGCCAATCACAGCCGTGCGTTGCTGGCCGCCCGCGAGGGACCCAAAAATTGCTGGGAAAAAAAGTTCGGGATTCAATGCAAGTTCATTGCATTTTCCACTTCATATCTCCTCCCACATTCGGGTTTAAGTTATATTTCTTCCAGTCAATTTTTGAAATAGTTAATATCAACCGTCAAAATGCCTCCCCACATGAAAAAGCGCAAGGTCCTCGAGTCGTTGCAGGCCGGTCCCAAGAAGAAGTTCAGAAAGCAGCGCGAATACCACAGCAGCTCCGAAGAAGAGTCCGAAGACGATGAACCCACCGATTTCAAGGCTGTCAACTTGGCCGATTCCGACGATGAGGAAGTTCAAGTGAAGCAGCCCAAGAAGCAGACCAAGTCGATTGGCGCCTCTACGAAGAGCAAAGCGGCGGAGAAAGACGAAAGCTCCGACGAGGAGGAAGCCGACGAAGACGAGGAGGATGGTGATGTTGAGTCAGAAATCGATTCTGAAGGATCTGACGATGAAGAGGGTGCCGACTCCGATACTTCTGCACCTGCGACAACGGGTCGCAGAGCTGTCTCCAAGCGCAATGATCCCTCGGCCTTCTCCACCTCTATCGCGAAGATTCTGTCCACCAAACTCCCCACATCCGTTCGAGACGACCCCGTGCTGGCGCGCAGCAAAGCCGCCGCCCAGAAGAGCACCGACGTGGCGGAGGAGAAGCTGGATCGGCAAGCGCGGGCCAAGCTGCGTGCGGAGAAGAAGGAAGAGCTGGACCGTGGCCGTGTTCGCGATGTCATGGGTCTGGAGCGTGGCCAGGCGGGTGCCGTTGCTGAGGAGGAGAAGCGTTTGCGCAAGATTGCCCAGCGTGGTGTGGTGAAGCTGTTCAATGCCGTCCGCGCCGCTCAGGTGCGCGGAGAGGAAGCAGCCAAGGCAGAGCGCAAGAAGGGTACCGTTGGTATCGGCGAGCGCGAGAAGGCCGTGAACGAAGTCAGCAAGCAGGGCTTCTTGGACCTGATTAGCGGGAAGAAGGGCAAGCCGTTGAAGATCGAGGAGGCTTAAGGAGTTTTACGAGAAGTTTCTGTTCGCTGTTCAAGACCTGGCATACCTTGGGCGTTTGAGGGGTTGCTCTACTGTTGTTTCTGTTTCATTTTATCTCAAGTGTTTGGATTAAAAAGTGATATGCTATTTACAGGTACTTTCATGCCAAAAAGTGAATGGAGATCGGTATACCCAATAGAGACACGTTCGTTTACAAACCAATGAGCCCACAATAACCATAGATAGACCTGGAACCCCTCCCCAGTGTATGCGCTTGGATAATCATACAGTCCGTCCCTCATCCCCGGGCGCCTCTCGCATATACTCGTACAAAGCTCTCTTATTTCTTGGGCTCGAAGTCGCTTGCCTGCAAGTTTCGAGTCATCGACGGGAGCCGGACCACGAGACCATCGAGGTCCTTGCTCATGGCCACTTGACATCCCAACCGGGAGGTCTCCGTCAGACCGAACGCCAGATCCAGCATGTCGTTCTCGTCGTCCGACGGCTCTTCCATCTTATCAAACATGTCCGGGTCCTCAACGATCACATGGCAAGTCGAGCAGGCGCATGAGCCACCACAGGCACCTGCAAGTTTCCCGTGTTTGTCAGTCACTATGCCCCTATAATTCAGCGCATCCCCGATAACTGGCATTACACACCTTCCATCTCGATATCGTTTGCCTGTGCGATATCTAGCAAGTTGTCATCCTCAGAGACCTGGAGCTCAATCTTCACGCCATCCTTGTCGATGAACGTCACATTGATTCTGCGCATTAAACATTAGTATAGGTAGTGTACGAAGCCAGCGTTCGCGATGACTCACTCCTCCCCGGGCTTTGGCGGCGTGATATGGCCGTGCTGAGCACCGGCCGTGACGGAAAAGCTGCGGCGAGCCATCCATGACTGTTGGCTCGGGAAGTTCCTCCGGGCGTTTATGGACAGTCTGCTTGAGGCAATCACTCGGGGTGTCTGAGTCGAGTAGGAAGAGGTGAGGAAACTCTTGGATTGGGTGCGACCGATGCTGTTCCCGGCCTTGGGAACGGCATGACGCAGGTTCAGGCACGCTTCTTTCCAGAACGACATGGCGCAGGGATGCTGGGAGAAGACGGAGAGGAGGGAGGGATATTAAAGAAATAAAAAGAATACTTTTAGAGAGCGCAATGCGAGGGGAGAGGAGAGGAGAGGAGAGGAGAGGAGAAGCGGACCAGCAGAAGTGGAGAGGAAGAGAGAGAGCAACAGAGCGAATCCTGGGGCACGAAAAAAAGGCGAAGCCGAACAGCGGCGGGAAATTCGGGCTTCTTCATTCGTCGGCTTTGCTTTTTTCGCCTTCTTCTCCGAATTGCAAGCTTCAACCTGCTCTTCTTTCTTCCCCCTCTTGACCTTCCATCCTTATCCCCGAAACAACTAACTAATTCCCTCCCTTCTCCCTCTCATATCTTCCATCATGACTGCCCCGCTGGATGGGCCAAATCCCCTCCGTCCTTACTACATCCCTCCCCAAATCGGTCTGGACGCCTCCAATGTCTCCTCCCCTCCCGATGCGTCATCGTCAACTCAAGTTTTTGGTGGTTCGGCGCGCGATCTTCTGCCCGACCTGGACTACTCCGATTACCTCGACAACTCCCCCTCGGTGTCCAGCTGGATTCGCGATGCCTTGGACGAAGCACTCCGTCGATACCTCGGTGTGCTAACTGCCCAGCCCTTCGATGTCGCCAAAACCATTCTACAGACCTATGTGGCTCCCGATGATTCTGCGGAGGGACAATGGGCGATGCATGATCGCCGGAGCTCTGGGCTGGACAGTCAGGTCGACTCCTACGACGAAGATGTGTGTACACGACACAGACAATGGCCATGGGTGTGAAATAGCCAGCTAACATTATGTTCCCTTGGGGCATCCTTAGGAATCCCTCTCCTCCGACGATGAGAGCAGCTACTTCACATCGGCAGCTCCCGCAGTGCCAACACCCTCTACTCCCCGATCCCGGAAGCCTCGACGCCATATTACCGACCGGAGCGGCTACATCCCACCCCAGACCTCGTCATCTCGATATGCCTTGGCCATCAAGAACCCCTCCTCCTTGATGGAGGTGCTGGGCCAGCTGTGGAGCACCAGCGGGCCATCGTCGCCCTGGAAAGCGACCAACGCGACCTTCATCTATTCCCTGCTGCTCCCAACCTTGAACACCTTCATCCGCAGTCTGCTCTCCGCCATTGTTGGCCTGCCAGAGGAAGATGTAACTTCTTCCATGACCGCAGACATCCTGACGTCCACCGCCCCGGTCGCGACGTTGGTCCTGTCCTTCATCTCTTCGTCGCTGTCGGCGATGCTTCTCTCTCCCATTGACACTGCACGCACATTCCTCATTCTCACACCGGCCACTCACGGTCCCCGCTCGCTTCTGCGGGCTCTTCGCCAGATCCCAACCCCCAACTGCACCATCCCCCCTCACTTGATCCCGATCACCATCCTTCACTCCAGTCTCCCTAACTTCATCATCAACACAACCCCCCTGGTCTTGAAATCATACCTTTCCATTGATCCCGTGCTGAACCCGTCGGCATGGGGTCTTTTCACCTTCCTGAGCTCGGGCCTGGAGCTCGCAGTCCGGTTCCCTCTTGAAACCGTCCTTCGTCGCGCGCAAATCGCAACATTCACCTCCCCGAGTCTCCGGCAGCAGTCCCGCGGTACCATCCGCTCAGTATCCTCCCCCACTACTGCCGAGGCTCCGACGACTGAGGTCGAGACCATCGTGCCTACACCTCAAACCTACCGCGGCATCATCGGCACGATGTGGAGCATCGTCTACGAAGAGGGAGTGGCACCCGCGCCGGAGACTGATCGTGCGCGCCAGCTCATGAAGAAGCCCGTCGTACAGCGGAAACGCCAGGGCCAGGGTATCAAGGGATTATACCGGGGCTGGCGTATTGGCATGTGGGGGATTGCCGGGATTTGGGGCGCCAGTCTTATGGGCAGCTTCAGTGTGACCGGAGAGGATGAGTCGATGGCCAGCGGAGGTCGCTTCTAATGAATAGTCACTCATCGGGCTACCTTTCGCTTCCACCCAGATCTCCTCTCTAACTCTCGACCTCTCCTTTCATTCGTTGTTCCTTTCTTCGTTTAATACCAATACCAACTGACGCTGCTATGGGATGTACTTTATTTTATTGTTTTTACTTGCAGTTGTCATATCTACGGAGCAAGCGGAATGGAATCGGCGTTGGAGCCTGTCATCTTTACAATTTATATATTGTTCATGTAGATCATACAAATCAACATCTACCTACTCTTCATTCCACATTGTCACCACTACTCTGTTGCTCACTTCTAGATCAATCAATATAGTATAATAAGTCGTAGTAATTAACCCGAAATAGCCCACCCATTACTCTACTAATTCAACCAAACCCCAGCCTATACAAGTAAAAAAGTATAGAAAAAGTGTCTAGAACCACGAAATGATATAGTATATGGGAAATAAATAGATAGTAAGAAAAAAAACGCCATATCATTTATTTCATTTCACCCGTCTAAATGTAATCATATGGAACGAACTTCAATTCGTCCCGGTCTCTAGACAAGACAATCCTGGCAGTCCGGTCGTTATTATTTTTTAGGCTCTTTTTTGATCATTTTTCTTATGAGTGAATTTTTGTGTTGTTGAGGTTCCAGTTTCCCTCCTTCATGGTCACTTTTTGTGGTGGGGCGGATCGTAAGGGAAGGGTTCATAAATCCCTGGGTGGAGGGTGGGGGAGGAGAAAGGAGATGAATGGGTGAGGAGGGTATTATGGAAGAGGAGGGGGTTATCTCTCCCGTCCATGAGATGAGGGTAGGAAGGTGTGAGTGAGGTGTGTATGTATAATACAAACTCAGACATGCCATGAGTCAGGTTTGGGTATCATGAGAAATAAAAGCAGAATCAAAAAGGTGCCGAAAAGAAAGAGGCAAGAAGAATAAAAAAAAGGGTAGAGGAACAGAATGCAGAGGAAGATCATTTGTCGGCGAATCTCCGATCAAAGTAGCGTAGCACACCCATGACACTGGCGGCTTCGACTTCCAATGCGGCTCGGGAGCCTGGTTGCATAACCTCCTTTTGGCTCTGACTGGGATTGGGCAGAGTGTGAAGTTTGGGAAGCCACGAGGAAATATCATCGCTGGCTCGAGAGAAGTTCGGATGGCGGGAGAGGGTGGTGAAGGCATCGGCACAGGAGAGAGTTAGGGACGGAGTAGCCGAGCGGCGCGAGCTGGAAGTCTGTGGTTGTTGTTGAGTTGACCCGCTGCGTTGAGGGTTGGAGTTGCGCGACATGCAGCATCCACCATCGGCGCCTTTACCGCCGCAACATCCGGAGGGAGCAGCGCTGGCGGGGCGGGAGGCCGCCAGCGTCTTGCAAAAAAGGGTCCGCCTGGGATCGGCGAGACATTGGGCACAAGTACCTGGGCCATTGGCGCAAGGATTTGTCGCTTGGCTAATTGGCGGGAGGGTCACCTCGGACCGCACGTCGCCGTCGGAAGGGGGCGGCGTAAACTGCGACAGGTTCTGGATGGGTGCCAGACGATTGTTTTCAAACGAGTTCCGCCGGCGGCGCTCCTCTTCCTGGGCGGCCATTTCGGCACAAATGCATGGCGTGCCATCCTGGCAGAACCCACAAGGGTCGACGGCGGGCGAGGAGACATTAGTGACAGTGTCATCCTGGACGTGATGGGGGGCCGCGAATCGCGTTGTGAAATCGATCTCCATCTCCTCTGGCTCAGGCTTGATTTCGGGTTCGGCACGAGACTGGCTCGAGTTATCAGTACGCTTTGACTGAGTTGACGTCCGCTCGATGCCGGGCATGCCACTGAATGCATCTTCAATGCACTGACAGTGCACGTTCGAGCAGTTGCTACAGCCCAGGGGCACCTCCTCCCGCTCCTCGTGTATGTTATTTTCCACTGCCACTTGAGCGGCGGCTGAGTCTCTGGGTATGCGTGTCAAGGGTGCCTTGTCTGAGCGAGAGGCATTCTTGTCCGACAACGAGGACCGGAACTCCTTCACAAGGCTTTCCTTAGCGCTGCGCTCGACGGAGACCTCTTTTTCCAAAGCGTGGCACCGGTCACGCCACCAGGCCATTTCGCTCCGACATTGATCGACCTCATGAGAAAGGTTCGAGATCTGCTCCTTGAGTTGCACGACGTGGATCTCATGGTCGTCTTCGATTTTCTTGATCTGGTCCTCGAGTTCGTTAACGCGGGCCGCTCGACGCTCCCGGAAAGCTCTCTGGGCAGCTCGATTCTGCGCTTTGCGTTTGGTAGGGGGCGTGTCTGTGGCGGGCTTGCGGCCGGGTTTGGGACGAGGGGGGATCACCCATTCCTTGGAGGTGACGGAGCCGGGTGTGCCCGGACCGGGAGACGGTGAGATGGCTGGCTTGGCGGCCAATGCGGGTGCCAACGGAGCTGGACCGGGCGCAGGAGCGAGCGAGGGAGCTGGAGTGGCCATGGTATTTGGGAGACCTCTTTTTATTGTAAGAGGTGGCCTGGGTCGTGGTCAGCAGTCATAATTTTTCGCCGCGAGGAGCGGGTTGCGGGAGGTGTTTGGGGAGGGAAACGGACCAACAGGTGGGAAGGAAGAAGAAGTGGTGGTGTCACTTGATCGCTTCGGCGGCCGGAAGAGCGGAAGTGCGCCCCTTCAGCCGGTAAGCGAGACGAGGTGTGGTGCAGAGCACACCGGAGAAGATTGGGCGTGCAGCAGCAATGTGTTTTATCAATCTATGCCACGAAGCAGACAGAATAATGGGCAGGGATTGAACAAGGTATGGAAGAGGAAAGGACGAAGGTAAGGCAGAAATGAAAACAAGAGGGCGACCGAGGGAAGAAGAGGGGGAAAGAAGGCCGGGAAAAAGGTATCGGATCAGATTAGATTATCGTGCGCGTTCACCGACTTCGGAGTTACGGTGGGACGTTCCTCGCCCCCGTCTATTATTCGTCAGTCCCGCGCCAGCCCGATGGTTATCAATCACCCAGCTCGGACTTGTTTGGGGTTAGGGTACGTTATCCACCTATTCTTCCCCCAGGAGTAAATCTTGTACGCCAGGATTGCGTCGTTGCCCATTAGTTGATTCTAAAGCAGGGCTTGACGGTCAGCCTTATATGAACCGCGGAGTCTGCTCTGCTGCCTACCGACAGTACTACTTGAACTCTACATTTTCCACGCATCAGCATGGCCGATTACACGAAAAGTCCGAGATAAAAGTCGTGAGTCAATCATGACACTCTACACCTCCCATCCCACGGGACTCGAAATTCTCTCACCCCCCCAAAGGCCGCACATGTGGGTACAGGTCTTCTTCCCGTCCAGCCTCTGGTTGGTGGTTGTTCCACCCGCGATGAGCGCGGATTCCTTGGCAAGACCACTGTCTCCAGCAGAAGGAAAAAACCGAAAAGCACATGGCAAAAGCGGATGCTCTTAATATTTGCCTCAGTTATAACGGAGCGAGGCTGACACATAGAAACATGGACATTCGGCGTCGAGTCCCCAATGGCCCAGGTACTCCCTGACAAACGAAATGAAAAATGAAATCAAACGGGGCCTGTGATGAGCAATTAGAACAGAAGATGGAGCCAATTACCTCTGACCGGTTGAACGGTTTTCCAGTCGCAGAGACCCTTCAGGAATTCTTCTCCCTTTTTGACCAGACCGGAGCAGGCAAGACCCATCCCACACCTCCAACCCGCATGCACTGGGTTTTGGTTCATGATGGCTGGCATTATTCGGTACCACTGCTCCCTCCGTCGTCTGATCTTATCAGATTACGCTAGTCCATTTCGGGCAATCCGAACCATGAGTGTCGTAATGCACGAACCAAAACCTGTCGACGATCAGTCGAGGAAATCCGCCTCCTTAGCCGGGTTCAGTCTAGTGGGATGGGTATGGTGAAAACTCTTCCTGGTTACTTGCCTGCGTTATTGCCAGCAGTTGGAGCGCTCATGGTTGAAGTCATTTATTGTAAGTGTTTCAAAAGCCGATGAACGGAATCCCTTGGAGGCGAATACGGCCCGATTTTGGATAGCTGTCGTTGAACGCGGCAGACCGACTTTTTTTCCATGCAGAGACTTGCATGTTAACTTCCCTATCACTCAATTAATTGAGTCACAGCTGATATGTATGCGACATAAGTTACATATGAAGTTGGTAACCTGTGCTTCAAAAGTACGTAGTCAATAGGGATGCCTGCTATTCGCGGAAGCGACCGTTGTGACTGACAGAATTCTCCCTCCACCGATCATCGCTCGTTTCTTGATTTTCGGGTTGCCTTCTTCCATTCCTTATTTTTTGCCCTCTGGGTCCCACCAAGTACTACCTCCGTACCCCCATTCGCTGGAATCCAAGACGTCTGGCAGAATATTTGTGATTTGCATTATTCGTCACGTAAAGTACAAGGTTGAGAAGTGTCCATCAATTAAACAAAACATTAGACAGTATAAGCAGCATTTACAGATCAACCAGAGCTGGCGATCCCGTTGAGGGATGAGCTGAGTGCTTGGTTTGGACAAAGACCTTCTGGATACCTCCCTCGCGATGATCAAACAATTCGTACAGTTTGTCCATATCCTCCAGGCGGACGCGATGGGATACAATATCCAATGGATTGATCTCACCCTTCTGGATCTGCTCGAGGAGATACTTCCAATACTTCTGAACTGGAGCCTGGCCATTGCCAATGAGCCGGACACCTGTCTGCATCAAAGCACCGATGTTGAAATGGTTTGTCTAGTAGTCGTTAGTTCACTGAATAAAGTCATAGGTAAATGTGGTTGTCACGTACATAACCAGCGTAGACACCTGTAACTCCCACGCGGCCAAAAGGTCGGACAGATGTAATCATCTCGTTCAACATCTCTGAAGTGTCTGTCTCCATGCCCAAGAGCATCTCGAAATAATGTGCCCATCCTTTGGCGTACTCACCCGCCGTACAATCCAAAGCAACATCTGGTCCTCCAGGGACCATCTTCTTCAACTGAGATGTAATGGATTCCCCTCTGGGCAGCTTGGTGAAGTTCAAGGTCTCAAGCTTCGGGATCTTGCTCTGGACGAAATCCAAGCGCCAGGCCGCCTCTCCTCCATCAATGAGGATGACTCTACTGGCACCTTGTGAGAAGCTGAAGCTAGCCACCATTTGACCAATGGGCCCGGCACCCCAGACCGCAACTACATCGCCTTCATTTACCCCGGTGTCGACCACACAGTGGTACGAAGTGGCCAGGACGTCGGACAGATACAATGCTTTCTCGTCTGGGACATCATCCGGAAGCTTCAGGAGGTTGACATCACCATATGGAACTCTGACATACTCTGCTTGACCACCAGCAAAGCCTCCAGTGAAGTGGCTGTAGCCAAAGATGCCTGCCAGGATACAGGTTAGCAGCAAGTCTTGAGATAAGATATTAGAAATAGTATGAAATGGGTAATATACCGGACGTCCGTTTGCCATACATGGCATTTGTGACAGAATTCTGGTTGGTGCGTTCGCATTGGGAGGTCAGCTGCTTCTTGCAGTTCCGACACTCGCCGCACGCAATGGGGAAAGCTGCCACCACTCGATCTCCCTTTTTCACCTTCTTCGCTCCTGGTCCTACACTCTCAACAACACCGCAAAATTCATGACCCAAGACATCACCTTTCTCGAGCTGAGGGATGACACCTGCACGAACCAACAGCGGTTAGAGCGCCGCGAAAAATGGCGAGACATACTCGGGCACAGAACACATACCATGATATAGATGGAGGTCACTTCCGCAGATAGTGCTGCCAGTCACCTTGACAAGTACGTCTCCTTCATCCACAACTCGTGGTTTAGGCATCTCCACTAATCACACAGGGTCAGATAAAGGAAAGGAGGAAGCCAAGCCGATACCGATTCTACTTACCAACCTCGACATGGTTCTTTCCTGTCCAGATGGTCGCCTTAATTTTCTCACCAGTCTCCTGGCCATACTCCCCATAATAATTGCTCACATCCGTGGTGACGGAGGCGTTGCCGCTATGTCCGACTGCCTTCTCCACGAGGTTGGCAGCTTGTGTTGCGGCCATAATTGCGATTGGATTTGATATCTTAAGTGAATAAGGATATTTACTCGTTATTACAAGATTTGCAGAAGGATCAATGGTGCAGGATTACGGGGCGCATGGGGGTATTTGTCTCGCCTCTCGCGGGGCCTCCATAGCTGACATCACCGTGAGGTCGGTGCCTGTCATGCTTGCAATGCTCTCCAGCAATGGTACCCCATTTCTGGTTCAAAGCTTGAAACAAAGCCGGTCGCCGACCCTGCGGCACGCAGTGATAGGCAACGTTTGGGACCCGACTTACTGTCCTTTGGTGCTACCCAGAGTCCATTGCTTCAGAGAGCTCTCTCTGAAATGACGTCATTTATCAACAACATTCAATGGCCTCGACAATTAGACAGTTCGTCAACTGGCCCGTCACGATGTTGACATAGCACATGGCACATGAGGTAATTCCCAAATATACAAATACACAGTTTTGGGAGGCACAAGGTCTGGGCCCTGTCAGCTGCACTGTCGTTGCTTGTCGATGTTGGAGCTGGCCGCGTTGCAGATCTCATCTCGCCCGTCGCTTATCGCGAGTCGGGTCTAACTTTAGATGCATGATTCTGCATTGATAGCTCGATTTATTCTCTTGGGTTACTCATGCTTCGTGTTGTCAACAGTTGTCAACAGTTGTCAACATGAAGCACTTCTGCCTAAAAGCTCTCGGGTGCACTGCCAAGCCGGTCCCCGCCATTTATGATCTCTATCTTCCCCGTGTCATCGAAGCTGTACAGCACCCGGCTGAACGCCCTAAAATCTCCGTCGCTGTGACTTCTTGAAGAGGGTGCCTCTGATTACCGAATAAGAAGCTTGCTCCTTGGGCCAATAAGACGCCCTTCATTCCCGCCGGCTCACTCGTGTCTTGGCCGGATTCTTCGCGACGCCCTGGTCTCCCTCCTCAAATTCCATCATGAAACACCTCGATCGTTGGCTAGACCGGATTACCCGTCATGCCAAAGAGATATTGGAGCCATCCTCCACGCCTGTTGAGCAGACGGGTCCACCGCCCAATCAGCAGTATCACCGTCCTCCGCCGCCATTACCTCCAGGTTTGTACCGAAATTTCATAATTGTTCACCCATTCCTGAAAGCTGTGATTGATTCTATTGGGAAATGATCGGCTTGATCTTGCCATTAAGCTGTTTCCCTTCATTCTGTCGCTCTCGTATCCGTCTGCTTTGTTCCTGTTATAGGGATACCTTTTGGAGAAGTATGAGTGATCCCGTGTGTTTATATTGTAGATCGCCTATGTATCATGTACTTATTGGCTTGGAAAAGTCGAGACCGCACCTTCGACACTTAGCGACTGAATTTGTATACGAAACCAAAGTATACACAGTTAGGCGTGCTTATGTTGTGCTCAAGATAGCACTACTTTGCTTTCAGTTGTCTACATACGAAACTCATCCACTCAGCTTCTTCAAACCCACCAATTGATGTTCAACACTGGATGAAATGCTGATCGGCTGTCTAATCTCATGGTTTATAGTTGCAACGCCGGTGCTCGCCAGATCTGGCCCACAGACTGTTTTCGCTCATTTCATCGTGAGTACTTCTGCCTTTCATCCATGAAAGAACGGCTCACTGACTGTGTCAGGTTGGAAATGCCGCTGCTATGACCCCCGAGCAGTGGGAGTCGGACATTAGAGAGGCACAAAAAGCTCATATCGATGGCTTTGCACTGAACATTGCTCCCCAGGACAGCTACACCGATGATGTCCTCGAGAAAGCGTACTCTGCAGCGGAGAGCGTCAGGAATTTCTCCCTCTTCCTGTCTTTTGACTATGGATCCGGAGGCCCATGGCCGGCCGATCGGGTGATCACAACGATCAACACCTACCGGAACCGAAGTGCCCAATATCACTATCAGGGGAAGCCGCTAGTATCGACATTTATAGGGGCTGATAATGCAGGCGACTGGCCGTACATCAAAGGTTCCGCTGATTGCTTCTTTATGCCATCCTGGCCCGATATGGGGCCGGCAAGACTCAGGGATTACCTGGATATCATTGACGGTGCTTTCAGCTGGGATGCCTGGCCGGTGGGGGCACAGAACAAAAACGTGACGAGCGATCGCGAATGGATGCACGCCCTTTCCGGGAAGCCGTACATGATGCCTGTCTCTCCCTGGTTCTACACCAATTTGCCCCAGTGGAACAAGAATTGGCTATGGCGCGGGGACGATTTGTGGCATATACGGTGGGAGCAAGTCATGAATCTGCAGCCGGCCTTTGTCCAGGTAAGGTGATTCTCGGATGGTGCTGGGCACCGCTGACCATGATTAGATCATCAGTTGGAATGATTACGGCGAATCCCACTATATAGGACCGATCTACGAACCCGGGATGCCTGACGGATCTTCCAAGTACGTCTTGGATTGCCCGCACGATGCGTGGCGAGCTCTGCTGCCTCACTACATCGCCGCCTATCGAGGGTCCGGGATGAATAGTATGTACCAGGCGGATCAGACACTGCCTTTGGAGGATAAGATGGTTTATTGGTATCGCTTAAATCCGAGTTATGCTGGGAGTGCCAACGGCACGACGGGCAATGATCCTAATGTGGGCCAGGAGGTGATGCCACCGAATGAACTTGCCCAGGACCGAGTATTCGTCAGTGCTGCTGTTAACGATGCCTGTGAGGTATACGTCCAGATCGGATATTGCGAACCTACAATTCTTCAGGCGTCAGGTCCAGGAATCCATCACTTTTCGGTGCCGTTCAACGGGCAAACGGGGCCGGTGCGGATAGTGATGGTCCGGGATGGCTATGAGGTTGCAGTTGCCGTTGGACCAGCGATCACGGATGACTGCAAGGATGGCAATGTAAATTGGAACGCCTATGTGGGAACGAGCGACTAAACCGAAACTATGAGACTAGATAGATGGAGATAGGAGATAGTGGTTCATCCTCGGCTCGGGCCAAGTGGGACGCAGCTTATCAGTGACGCAGCTCCCGACCAACTTGGCTGGTAAAAAGATTCTGGGAGCTATACACGCCCCGTTTTACTGTGAATCTTAAGCGATTGCTGTTGTGACTATTCCAATATACACCAATGACCGTAGACTTTTCTTCGTTTACAATGAAGCCCACTTTTGCCTTCGCCCGACGGAGCTCCGGGCCTCAGCAACCAAACTGGTCACGGCGCTTATCGGAATGATCGTCGAAGCTCCGCTCAGCTGACCTCGTCCCTTCTCCGCTCTTCTCCAATTCCCTCCCTCTCCTCATCCTCTTCCTCCTCAATTGCCCACTTGACTATTCCACTACTTCATCTACCACATTTACTACTTTTCCTACAGCTCCATGGCCAAGAAGAACATCATGGGCCTCCGTGAGGCCGCCATGGCCTATCGTCCCAGCTCGTCCGGCCACCTCCCCGACCCGGTCCAGGACTACTCTCCAGTCTCTCCTGCTCCCACTGCGCAACCTACCGCGGGACCGGGGTCCGTTAACCCAGATGACTATGCGAAACCTTACTGCGAGTTTATGACGGCGAACCCGACCATATTCCATGCTGTTGACGGCTTCACCAAACAGCTGGAAAGCAAAGGTTACAAGCGCCTGCCCGAGCGCGAAGCGTGGACCTCCAAGCTTGAACGCGGCGGGAAATACTACTGCACTCGAAACTCCAGCGCGTTTATCGCGTTCTCCATTGGCAAGGATTACAAGAGTGGAAACGGTATGGCTATCGTGGCCGGTCACATTGACGCCCTCACCGCCAAGTTGAAGCCCGTGTCCAAGCTCCCCACAAAGGCCGGCTTTCAGCAGCTCGGGGTTGCCCCATATGCTGGTGCTCTGAATGAGACCTGGTGGGATCGGGATCTATCTATTGGTGGCCGTGTTTTGGTCCGGGACCCTAGCAGCGGAAAGGTCGAGCCCAAGTTGGTCAAGCTGGACTGGCCGATCGCCCGTATTCCCACCCTTGCACCGCACTTCGGCGCGCCGTCCCAGGGCCCCTTCAACAAGGAGACGCAGATGGTACCTGTGATTGGCGTGGACAACTCCGACCTCTTCCAGCAGCAAACGTCGTCCACTACAAGCCCCTTCGCGGCGGGCTCATTTGCCTCTACGCAGCCGGAGAAGCTCGTCAAGGTCATCTCCAAGGAATTGGGCATTACGGACTACAACACCATTCTCAACTGGGAACTGGAACTCTATGACAGTCAGCCAGCGCAGCTGGGTGGTCTGGAGAAGGACCTGATCTTTGCGGGGCGGATTGATGACAAGCTATGCTGCTACGCGGCTCAGGAGGCTCTGATCGCCTCACCAGACAGCACATCCCCCGGATCTGTGAAGATGGTCGGTATGTTTGACGACGAGGAGATTGGCAGTTTGCTCCGCCAGGGTGCTCGGTCCAACTTTATGAGCAGCGTGATGGAGCGCATCGCCGAGGCCTTCGCTCCGAGCTATGGACCCAACGTACTGGCGCAGACTGTGGCCAACAGCTTCTTCGTCTCCTCGGACGTCATTCATGCCGTAAACCCCAACTTCCTCAACGTGTACCTGGAGAACCACGCCCCGCGCCTGAACGTCGGCGTGTCCGTCTCCGCCGACTCGAACGGACACATGACGACGGACAGTGTGAGCCATGCTTTCATGAAGCGTGTCGCTGAGCGCTGCGGCTCAACCCTGCAGGTCTTCCAGATCCGCAATGATTCCCGCAGCGGCGGCACTATCGGGCCCATGACCAGCTCCCGGATTGGCATGCGGGCGATCGATGTGGGCATTCCTCAGCTCAGTATGCATAGTATCCGGGCGACAACGGGCAGTCGGGACCCTGGTCTGGGAGTGCAGCTGTTCAAGGGTTTCTTCGACTACTTTGAGGAGATTGACAAGGAGTTTGCTGACTTTTAGACATGTTGTACTTTGATGATAGTCTAGATATAGATTCCCAATGCTATGTGTAGTACTCCGAAGTTCCTTACGTTGATTGGGCCTAGCATACTCGCGGGCTTTTGAGGTTGCATTCAAGTATTGACTTTCATGCTGGGAGAGGACAAAGAATCGAGACTGGGCTGTCCTGCATATTCAAGTCCAATATGTAGCTTTCACCTCGATATCCATACCAAATAGAGAACCTCCAGCACCGACCATATGAATCCAACCCCAAAATAATCAGCAAAGCATCGCCCCAATCAAATAAGAAGAAGTAGCTCTACCACGAGACCGAAGTACTCTAAAAAGTTATAGCCAAATAGATCCAAATGCCATGTCCATAGTACGACCCATATTCTGCCCCCCTCCCCCAAATGGAGTTCTGCCGCTTGGAGCGGTATGTGGGGCGGTCTGGGTGGGCAGTATGTGGATGGGCGATTGTATGGAGCAATATGGTATTCGGGTTTTGCTGCATAGTTTATAGTCATCACGATATCTTCTCTGACATGACTGACTGACGTTGGAGAAATCTGGGCGGACTTTGGTCTATATGAAGTTGAAGGATGGATACATCTTATCTTTCGATCACCATGTTCTCCGCTTCCTCGACGGTCTACGGTGTGAACAAATTCAGGGCTGCTAGTAGAAGTAAGTGTGATGGTTCTTCAGAGGGTGGAAGACTATCGCAAGAATTGTATATCAAGCCGCTAACTAGTAGACTCAAGTTCATTGTATATTGGCAAAGGTGCTGGTTCTTTATTTCAAATGGAAGTAGAAATCGTATGAGTTGTATGAAACGAATGTTAAGACATCTAGCGAACAAAGAATTTGATTGATGAAACCGTATACGCTTTGTACTCAAGCGGCAGGCTCTGATAGATGTGATTCCTTTGAACTTATGGAATGTTCCGTGGATCGGAATATCCCACAAAAGGAGTCTAAATGGGATTTATCTAGCCTTTCATGCTTATAGCTAAGTCTTTGCACTCCCTCTTAAATGGATCATGCTACCGGGATTTACCGTTAAGGTCCAATTGAAATATAGTCGACAAGATCTTATAAGAGGTCAGTTACACTGACCGCAGATCTACAGGGGGTTCGAGCCCCCCTTCTAAGGCATATATTTGCTTCACTGGTATTATTACTATATCTACATCCCCGAGATATTATTAGTAAGAGGATGGATCTGAAGAAAACTCTTGATACCTCGAGACTAAGATGGTAGTAAATGTTTCAACAGATGTGCGATATACGATGTGGGAAATTCCAGCACAGCTGCAATCTATCTTTCACAATAATATCCAGTTAACTTTCCAGGATAAAGGTTCAACTGAAGCATGCCTGGTAACTTCAAGACAAAGCAAACAAAGGCATGATATACACTCCTCTCCGTCCATCCGGAAAGCCCCGAATTGGAGGGTTGCGCATTTCGCTACAGCCCAGCTAAAGCGCCCTAATACTATTGAGCCTTATGCAATCGGCAACTGACAGTGAAGTCCTCTTTGCATAACATCTCTATTATGTTGCAGAACAAGGAGTGACCCTATAAGTGTCCTCCACCAGGTAGAAGATATCCTCATTAAGCTCCATGTCGCTTATTCGCACAAGGTTTGGCTTCAACAATCACCATGGTCAGACATGCAACTCCAATGATTTATATTCCTGTCAACCTACCTTTGAGGACACATTCTTGTCCTACAGCGACACTGCCTTACTTGCATCAAACCAAAATGTCTGGATACCAATACGCAGGTCAGGAGGTGAACTACCAACTGATCGCAGATATAGTACAACTCCTTGAAGAGAACGGTATACCATGTCTCCTAATTGGCGACTACATGTCTGAAGCCCTGGGAGCGCCTGGGCTCCGCGGCGTTAGTCAACTGCCTGATCTCATCTTTACTAGTTACAACCGACTAACCAAGCCTAACAGAACATCGAACTCGTCCTCGAAAGCCATGATATACACAGAGCAATCCGCATCCTCCGCAAAGCCAACTTTCCCGATGAGCAACCCATGTACTACACCCATCTGCTCTGTCCCTTTCCCCACATGGGACAAAGGACCTGTTCAGCCCGCGAAACGCCTTTCATCCCCTACCACTCATTCCACCTAAACGGGATTGTCTGGGGAGAAATGAACACAGTATTTCACATTGATCTCTGTCTATACGAGAAGCGATATCTCTTCTGGGACCTGCCTGAGCTCACTCTAGGAGAACTGTTCGAAGATGATCCGCATTTCATCCTCGCCAGTAATCCCCGTCTCCCTCCCCAGAAGGACAAGCAGCATTGGGGCCGGTTCCCTGATACCCTGTACCCGGTTAAGATGCCCATGCCGGTGCGATATATCGAGGCGATGATGCTTCTCACTGCCCGGGACTGGCAGATCAAGGGACATGGGTGGGCGTGGCGGGCCGAGATAGTGTATATGTGGAAGCACGTAAAAAAAGGCGTGCTAAAGGAGTTCTTTGAGTTGGATAGGTTCAAGCCGATATTTCGGTTCTGGTGGGCGGATTTGGAGACTTCGGAGACAATGCCCGGTGGAGAGGTGCTGTGTGTGCATCATCTGAGGGGGCAGTTGGTGGCGGCGGGTATGATGCCTGAGACGCCGCTTACTTGGTTGAAGACGTATGATTGATTCGGTAGTGATTGCTTGTCATATATAGTACTTGGTGTATACATAGTTTTGATGTGAATTTGATGAGAGTACAAGTTGGAGCATTCTACCTTTCATGAGTGAGAGCAGTGAGTCAGCAAAACGGCTTGTGCTTGCTCTACTTACTGCAGAGTAACACATTGAGCTGGTTAAAGCTCCAAGCCAAGTAGAGCTGCTAGTGTAGCAAAGGATTACTCCAAGGCAAGGGAGTGACACGGGAAATCCTCTCCTACCAACAGACTTACTTGGTTGTCTCATGATCACTATTCCCTCCACTCCTCTCCATGATATCTCCTCTTCAACATGGAAGAATTAACAACACCATATCTGCAATATACCGAATAGGACCACCAGTGAGTAGCACATACTCCATCTAGTAGAAATCAGATTATAAATAGCCATCTCATCACCACAATCTTGACACTGGAGACCATTCTCTAACTGTGGCGCAATCGGTGGGTAGACATGGAAGGGCTCAGCTGCGATGGCGACAATACATTCTGCGATAATCTAGATATTCAAGTCACGCCAGGCCGTCATGAGGGCTTCACTAGTCTGTATCCTGAAGAGACGTGGTCTCACACTTATCAGTACGAATTGCTCACGGACATTGAGAGCTGAGATAGTGGAAAGGCTGATTCGGTGATAACATAGGGTTGAACATAGCAAGACAGCAGATTATGTAACTAACTCAACCTTAAATACGAACGGTAATCAAAGCAAGGCATGAATCCTACTACACTAGACGATACGACCAACAGGAAGTAGTCGAATAGAATAGATTATTTCCCCAAGAAGGCAATTGATTGCCTCCATTCATGACATACGTCATACGCGAGTCCGAGACTATAATAATCCACCACTATACATTATAGATAAGGCCCAAGCGTAAGCCCTCATTCCCACCCCACCTTCTATATGTCCTCTTCTCTATAGCACAATAGCGCCGATTACCCGGTCTGCTTACTGCTTACTGCCTACTGCTTACTTACTTTCCATCCCACACAACCAACCGATCGATCGACAGAAGGAAGTAATTCAGCGATGCAATGCATACAGACAACACCACTCATGACATAAATCAATATCCCAAAAAAATTCTATATACAGTTCACCATCACATGCTCCGTTACCAAGATCACCAGACCCCTGAGAGCCAAAAGTAAAAGGAAACCAGACTAACACGAAAATCGGCTCTCGGAACCCGGTCGGCCCAGCCTATAATCGACTGGTATTGTTAACACCCCCGAAATCCTCCTCTTATCCGACTGGAGGAGCATTAGACTACTTTCTAGGCGTCCAACTAGCTTCCTTCCTGCATTACCGGGACCAATCATTTCATAGTTTGGATATTGAGTGAGGGGGCTTGTGTGGGATACTAACTGGTTTGTTAGTAGGTGTTATGATGGTAGTAGTAGAACAGGTAGTAGGTAGTGGTAGGGCAGGCAAGGTACACCGACGTTGTCCGTTGGTGATTGCTTGTCTCGTGTTACTTGTTTGGATGACGTTCTCTCTGCGTGTCTTTGGGGTTATAAATAGGGTGTCGAATATCTGGGAGATAGGTCATTCTTTCTCAATCAATCAATCAAGAATTATTTTAGGATTTTTCTGTACTACATTAAATATGGTCGCCATCACTGCTAAATCTGAAGCAGCTTCTGCTACTTCGCCCATCCCTACCACCAATACTACCCTCAACGGGGTAGATGGTCCAAAAGAGAAAGAAAAAGACCTTCAACCCCAAGAAAAAGAGGAAGTAACAACAGCAGAGGAGAAAGATACCAAAGCATATAACTCCTCCAACGGCGTCACCAGCCAACTCTGCACTTGGATCGCCTCCCTCCAGCTAGAAGATATTCCAGACTCCGTCCGCACCCGCGCCAAGTACCTCTTTCTCGATGGCATCGCCTGCGCACTCGTCGGTGCGCGCGTCCCATGGTCGCAGAAGGCTTTTGATGCGATGGCTGTCTTCGAGGAGAAGGGGAAGCATGTGGTTATTGGGTATGAAGAGGTAGGCCTTCCTTTCTCCTAATTTTACTTTCCAGTACATATTGATATGTTACTAATCTATAATGACAGCGTCTCGGTGCCATCGCCGCGGCAACCCTCAACGGCTCCTGGATCCAAGCTTGCGAAGTAGATGACTACCACAGCGTGGCGCCCCTACACTCGCAAGCCGTGGTCATCCCTCCTCTCTTCGCGGCCGCCGTCAGTGCACGGGACCATCCGACTGCTCCGCGCATCATCGACGGGCGAGCCCTCCTTCTCGCCTCGGTGGTAGGGTTCGAAGTTGGTCCGCGCGTGGGCATGGCGCTGCACGGCACCGAGATGCTCGCGAAGGGATGGCACTGCGGGTCCGTATTTGGTGGACCCGCTGCCGCAGGCAGTTCCGCAAAACTACTCGGTTTGTCGGCGGGTCAAGTCGAAGACGCGATCGGAGTAGCAGCGACACAAGCATGCGGACTCATGGCGGCGCAGTACGACGGGATGGTGAAGCGGATGCATCATGGTTTCGCGGCAAGGAATGGGCTGTTGGGCACGATGTTAGCGTGGGGAGGATACGAAGGTATCAAGAAAGTGTTCGAGCGGCCGTATGGAGGTTTTCTGGCGATGTTTGGACTGGGATCGAAGCATACACCTAGTTCTAAGCCGGAGGAAGTGGCGAAGGATTTGGGGACGTTTTGGCATACGGCGGAGTGGATTCGGTTGAAGTTGCATGCGTGCTGTGGGGGAATTCATGGCACCATTGAGTGTTTGGCGGAGATGCAGGAGATGTATCCGGAGCGATTTGGACGGGATAAATTAGGGGAGATCAAGGAGATTCGGATCCAGCTGAGTGATGCGGTGTTTCATCATTGTGGATGGGCACCGGAGACGAGGCCGTTGACGCCGACGGGGGCGCAGATGAATACGGCGTTTGTGGCGGCGTCGCAGTTGGTGGATGGACAGGTGTTGTTGGAGCAGTTCTCGTCGGGAAAGTTGGATCGGGATGAGGTTTGGGAATTGATTGGAAAGACGAGTTGTGTGCATACGGCGGAGTTGGACAAGCCGAATATTGGGTGCGGTGCGTTGATCTCCATCACGTTTGCGGATGGTAGTCAGGTTCAGCATTCGTTGTTGAAGCCGAAGGGGGTGGATGAACCCATTTCGAATGAGGAGATCTTGGAGAAGTTTCGTCGGTTGACGGGCGGGTTGATTGGGGTGGAGAGGCAGGAGAAGATTGAAAAGGCTGTGCTGGGGATGGAGGAGTTGCAGGATGTGGATGAATTGATTGAGTTGCTGAGTGTGAATGTGGCCAATCCGTTGCAGTAGTGAACTAGTCATCTGTTTTGATTTGTAGGGGCGTTGGTTGTGATGGGATATTTCATTCATGAATTAACAAGTCATTCAACATGGTCAGGATCATACTTGTGAGCCAGTAGTCATTCTAAACTGTGTACAGAAAAGCGAAGAGTGCTGTAGGGTTATCTGTCTTCCATAGAAAAGAGTCTGTTGAAGACTACTCAAGTAATGCCTAGCATATAATTACAGAAAATCATTTAACACCACACATCATCGTATCTATGGTAGCTACCATGCCCATCCATCATCATTCCGAAATCATTACCCCAGACACTTGTGCCGCCATAGTCAACGCAATAGCTATTCGGTGTTGATGGTTTCTGTTCACAGCTTGATTCGGAACCATGCGGTGTTGTTGTTTGTGCTTGAAGACGCCGGTTCTGCTGAAGAATCGAAGTAACAATCTGACTACATAGCTGAGATATAGAGCGGATAGTTTCGGCATGAGAGCCTTCACAAGCGTTTGTAGCAAGACACTCTGCACGTTTGGCGAAGAAAACAAGGGCGTTGACGTCGGAAGTCACGACAGCTGGGCTGTCATTATCTTCGGGGTTGAGGAGATGGATGTAGATTTCGAGGAAGGGGACAATGGGGTAACGTAGCAGGATGCTGGCAAACAATCTGTATCAGTTCTCTGACTGGAAAAGTAATGAGGAGAACCATTTACCTTTCAAACATGGAGAAGCCGGAAATGCTGTCGCCCGGATGGTAGCTCTCACACAGTTCCTGAAGAAGCTGCAACCCCGTGCGAGCATGCTCAAGTCGAGCTTGGCGACTCTCCAAAGCAGGTATGCAGCGCTGCACTAACACATGGCAGATGCAGAGGGCGTATCGGAGTTCGATGGCCTGCTGTGCAGTAGTGGTGGTGCTGGCTGGGGGGTAGAGAATGTGACTGTGCTGGGTGGTCCAGTCGTTGAGGCGTCGAACAAGCTTATAGGCACGCCGCCTCAGGCATTTCCGACTGACGCGCGGAATACTGGCGTAAAGACTGCGAGAGATTCTTTCCTGAATCCGAGCGAGGGAGATGCGCGCATCGAATTGATCGCTGAGTAGCATGCCGGAGCTGGTGGGAAGCGGGAGACCAATGTCATAGGATGGCAAGAGGCATGGTGTGCCGATGATTAGGGATATGTGTTTCTTGTTCAATTAGCGGAGAACAGAAAAGGTGATGACGAACTCACATCTATAATGAAGAGAGACCAGAACAGATTCCGACCCTCAGCGCATGGCTTGCCCTTGCTCCGGTGTAATCCCATCGATTTGGCGAGCTCACAGGCTTGGGTAAAGAGTGCCTCGAACATAGTGAATTGCAAGTACTTGAGAGCAAACAAAGCCTGCATCAACCTTTAGTTGGGTTCATATAAATGTAGATCTGTCATACCAGGCTCAAGAGGGCTTGCACATTTGCCATACGCGGTTCTAGTAAGATTTGGAAATTGTTGAAGCATTGCCGGATGTTCTGCAATAGGTAAGTGATAAGGCCCGCTTCTAGAGGTATCATGCCTGTCTTCTTCGCTGCGGTGGACTTTCCTTCCAATGTCTGAAGGAGGATGCTGTTGAGCGATACAATCCAGGCTGGATCAGGAACGTCCATGGTTTCGTACTGAGTCCGCATGGCCGTCAGAACGCTCTGTCGGTCGTATATGGGGAGCAACGGATTGAGCTCGGTAAAGTATGTGTCGATGAAGGTTTCCAGAAAGGCTCGTGGTGGAAGACGGGACGGCTGGTCATCATATTGGGGAAAATCCAACAGTGGAGGTTTGTCCTTGGCCAGCCTTTGAAAGAGTGCACTCAGCCTGGCAATCTGAGCTTGCAGCAGCGAGCCAGAGGTAGAGGGGGCTTCAATTGATAACCCGGGGCTGTTTGATGGTGGCAATGACAAGGCAAACTGGTCACCAGCAGCTTGAGCTTCAGTATAAATTGAGCTCGATTGCTCGTACCCATCACCCCCCAAAGGCTCAGCAACCAATTTATCTGTCTGGCTTTCCTCGGATGTACTGAAATTGCTACATAATCCCCAGACACTCGATCGTCGGGAGTTTGGGCTGTAATAGGTGGTCGAGAAATTGCTGAGAGGCGAGGTGGAGGCTTGTACGCTAGATGAAAATCGAACAAGGGCTTCTTCAAATCGTTGCAAACGAATTGCGAGTGATTGAACATCATTTACTCTGCAACCAAGTCAGCCACAATAATCAGACTTTCCAGGATGAGACAGACAGCTTCTTGGTATGATCAATCCGCTTCCCCTTGATGTATTGACAGACCAACCCTGACTTGCGGCAACTAGAGCACAAGGGCGATTTCCTGTCGCATCGAACCTTACGAATCCGACATTCGTTGCAAGCATGCTCAGGGGCCGAGGGTTTCATGTTCCTCCCAATTTTCATGTCTGTGTTCCAGTGTCGTCCACCGAGAAAAGCAACAATGTATGTTGTGGGCAAAAAATTGTCCTCTGTCAACGAAAGACAAAGGAACCAGGCAGGAGGTAGGGCCTCGCCCCGTATATTCGTCATAGAGAATCCATCTACGTTCAGCGCCACACTTGGTCTCCATCATTGCATTTAATTTTACCAAGATAATGCAAGTGCTCAGAAAGCACCTACCATGTTATGCATAGGAAGGATGACGATCTAACCTAAAGAAGCACTCAATCTAGATCCTACCGGGCCAACATCAGACCTAGCCGTCTGTGCATTATACACAGGATCAATGACACAAATAGAGCGTCAGCGATTCTTAATCCTATCAAGGCAGGCATAGTATCTACCGGTCGTTAGCTCGGTATCGAAGCCTGAAGCCGGCAATAGGCCAGACGTGGTGGCCCATGCTACGGGCCGACGGACTATAATCTTACCTCAGATCATGAACTAGGATCTTGCCGAAACACCGATTGAAAAATGTCGGGATAAAATGATAACCGTTTCGGTTCAGTTTTGAGGCCTTCAACTTGCTAGATTACTGTTTTATAGTGTTGCGCCGGGTGCTGGTTTGCGGGAATGAGAGAGAAAGGTCGTCTGCAAGCAAGTCACTGCTGCACATTCTGTGACTTATCCGCACTGTGGAATCATCGAAAAGAATCTTCAGTCTCACTGATAATTGCCGAGGCCCGAAGATGGCAGGATCGCTCACCATTTCAGTGGGTCATGATTCTTAGGCCGCTGCGGCGCTTCGCCGGTAGTGGAGGGCCGACTGGGGATTGCTTGCCGATTAGGGCTAGCTGCCATACCCCGCTTGGCCTTATCATGAAGGAATGCACGGGGGCCTGACACAAAGAATAGTATAGTATATATATAACTTGGTCGAACAAGGCAACAGCCAGTAGATACATCGGCAGAGGTATAGACAGAAAGGAAACACACGCTTAAAGAACGAAATGGTAACAATAGCTCCTATAATATATTAGCAGTAAGAATGACATCAACATATTGCGACTCCTATTGGCCTGGTCGACTGCTCATTGTACGCTGTTCACGATGATGACGGCGATGCGATGTCTGATCGCAAATCCTTCCCCGTCACTGAATCGCGGAGACCGGCCGAATTATTGGTCTCTCGCACCATAAGCTTTCCTTTTCCCCCAAGTTCATGTCCCGGGACAAGTGTAAGATATCTGTCCGAGTCTCCCGTGCAATGAGCGTACTCCAGATTATCCATGTGTGTGGTAATCGTAGTCGTCACCGTGCCTGTGCCATTCCAGAACGTTGGCGGTTGGCTTTGCGACGAGGGCGCATGTGCGTAGCCGTACGCATGGCCTCCACCGCTTAGAGTCGAGAGGAAGTGTGGAAGGAGTCGCGAAATGAGAGGCCGGAGGGTAGGCAGGCAAGCACAGATTATCCCCGTGTTGCATTCAATTGCAGACCAGGATGCAGCACCGACATTGTCGTCTAAGTACTCTGTTAGTCACAAGCCGCGTGGTGCACTAGAGGGACGACTTACAAGTAGGGTCGGTAGAGTCGGAAATCTTCTTCAAGGAAACCAACCGGCAAACACTAGTTACGCAGACACTAGATACAGCGTTAGTAAGATTCCATTGCTAACAGTGCGTGGGTAACCGGAACACTCACAATCCACCCAGAGCAAAAATTGAAATCAAGGCCATTTTCTGCCTCTGCGGCAATTCAAGCCCCGACAAGGCTGGGATTGGTATCAACAAAATCACGATATCGGTAGCGATGTGCATGGACGCGTTCGAGAACCACAGTCCCTCCATGCTCAGACAGTATCCCGGAATAGTTGGGTTCCAAAATTTGGCGACGGGGATGCAATTGAGGAAAGCACTGAGAACCGCCCATGATCCGTAGGTAGCAAGCACGCCGATCATAATCCAGGAAATGCGCCGCATGCGCCGGGTTGGGAACACGCGGAAATACTGCATTAGAATTGACGCTTTGGCAAGCAGCAATGCAGCATTGTAGAATGGAATGGTAAGCCAGAATGCCTGATCGACCAGCTTATGTTAACACCAAGCCGCGCATGCTGTATAAGTTATTAGCTTACCTTCATCTGTTTTAACAGGACTGATGGCGGGATGTGTGCCTCATGCATGCCCATCCCATTCAGGGCCTCCACGACGAATAGACCCATAAAGACATAGGACAATGTCTTACCAGTCCCGGTAGTTAGCAACTTGTTGTTTTCCTGTCAGAGATTCATGCACCTACCAAGGCCAGCAATATCATCCAGTCGTTTGGCTCCATGCGGTGCATCAACTTGGTGCGCGTGTAAATACGAGCAGCAACACAACATGTTGCTAGACTGGTAAACACAACACTAACAGCTAACGCTCGACCCCCTCGGGGTGACACGTATGATCCATGGGCACCATCGTCCGTTCGGGCGAAATGAGTGTGAAAGTCCATCATGGTCGCATTCAAAATAATCGTTCCGTGGGAGCACTTAGACGAGGTTTGGTTTCTCGGTGTTCCAGAGACAAGTCGGGCTGAACAAGGGTACAATGTGGCCGAGGGTTCACGAGTACACGGGCCTCTGTGTACAGAGACCAGCAACGTTACTCATATAAAACCTGGGGTCCGACTGACCCCCCAATGAGCGAAAGGAGCACTGTTCCGCGTGTCACTGTGAGGGGGACACTCGCAGGGGAAGGGGGAAAAGATGGGGATATAAACGTTTTGCGCTTGCTAAGACCCAGTAACGGCTCTGTCTGACTAGAAGGATGCGAATAGACCAATGGTACCGAGCCCGTGAAGATCCTCAGTCATGTCTAATTGCTGCTCCGGATTCACGGACCGACCCTAGGACAGGAGCTGGGCCCAATGGGTGTGTGGTGCAGAAAGGGAGGGCAGGAAAAGCAAGCAAGGGAGGAGACAAATAAGCAAATGATAGAGAGCAGCCACAATGTGGTCCTGGCACAAACTCAGGTTGATAGATGGGTAAAGGCAACAAAAAGGTACATTTGGTGCCTCGCGCGATTTCTTTTTCTGGTTTTTCTTGCAGCCATTGTGCGTAGGTTTTGCGGAGAGTGACTGGAGAGGTCTCTATGCATAGCAGAGGCCTAAGCGACATGTTCCAGCCCTGTGGTGTCGCTAGGGTTATGGATACTGTCGATGATGATCAGCCATTGACTGCATCCGCGGTCACTGAAAAAAATACCGCCCAGTTTGGTCTGTCAAAGACAAAAGTGGAGAGACGGTGGATCGACGGTGTATCCAAAACTCTCATCTGGTTGGATGCATACATGGATTGTTCTATGCGTCTGCGGAGGCACTTGCATACGACTGGCGTGCGTACGAAGTACATTGTGCGTAGAGCTGTCTGTCTGTCTCGAACCTGACGAATCTTGACGGGCTGGATGACAGTCTGCCCAGCCAGCAGATCGTGGAGCCCACGACTCCTTGCCCTGGGACTGGGGCCGGAGCTGTCATTAAGCCATGCCACAGCGCAGAGGCCAGGTAAGCTGCAAGAATCAATTATCTCCGAGTCTGTCCTTTCCACAGTGCCTGCAAATGGCCTGTGCCCCTAAATGACATCGGGTGACTCTCTGTTTTCCCCCTAAGAGGCTTTTCTGGGTAATGTTTTACAGGGAAGGGATCAATCAAAATCAGTCCTGCCACAGGTCCTACACAGGGGCAGGGATGAGCAGAGTAAGGGATGCAGAGGGCTGTCATACTTTCTCCCCTATCGATACCTCCATAAATCTCAAAATGATTGATTCATTCCTGGATAAGCACTTGACCTTGTGAGGGGGGAGGCATTATCCGTTATCAAAAGTACTTCTGGGTGCGCCAGCTGGCCGATGCGACCTGTCATTTCCTTCTTTGGGAATTTCATGGCATGATTTCCGGGGCCTTAAACAGAGCCACATTGAATAACGGACATGCAGGGGGGCAAAGTACCGTACAGGCGGAAATTCGCGTCTCTATCTACAGCCCGTGAGGAGACTCGACGGATAGGCCATCAATTTTGTCAAACAATGCTGATTGATCAGTAGGGTGCTGGCGTTGGTGCGGTTATTTGACTGAAACGCCCGGCGTGGAAAAGAAAGGCGATGTATCACATCCGACTAGGCGCGCCGGGACCTTCCTCCGGGTTGGCCAAAAACAGCCAACCGCAGACGAAACTTGAGTCCGCTCATTTAATTATTGTCTATTGATCTTTAGAATTGGATGATTATCGGTCCATTGTCGGTTGGCCATAGCGTGCATTTGTTTTTTTTTAGGAGGAAAGCAGCATTTGGTGCTGCGCTTTCGGCTTTGGTAACCCTCACTCGTCGCCACCGCACTGATAGTTCCACGCAGAGCCATATCCATTGGTCGATCAGTACGCCTGCATTCTGGATTGGCCGAAGTGGAGTGTGCGTCAAGATCTCCTACCAGCCATCAGGAGTTGGGTAACACAATCGTGGGACTCATCTACTCCCAATTATATATCTCGGGAATCATACCCGTAGCGACCCGGTCAAAGAATCACCAAGATTACTACCGAAGACCTTTTCTTGATCCATTGAGTGGTTTGATAGTGTTCATGAACTGGTGGTAAATATGGAGATTTCATCGCCTGAGTTTGACTGTATGGAGACGAGGCAGCCGGGTTGCCTTCTACCCAGAGAGCCAGCGTCTGGACAGGTCGAGCGCAGCGATTTTCTATATATAACCATTATTAGGAATTCTGCCATGCATCGAATAGAGCGTATAGCATGGACCATAAGATGATCAAAGTCCACACGTGGACTCACACACATACCCTCTCCATTTCTTGTCGTTCTTGCTTGCGTGTCTACTCAAAATTCGTGTTGCTCGGCGATGGTGACTGAAAAGTTCTTCCAGTTGAAGTGTCAGCTGGCATTTGCGCGCCACCGTTATGGCAAAGCCAATCAAACACGACAAAATAACCCAAAATTTTGAAGTGCCAATTGCTTTGATATCTGTGAGCCTGCACGATATCCATAGATCCCCGTCACATACAGTAGCTTCTGAATCGGATTGAAAACATCCGCGGTACGGAATACCTGTCAGCAAAAATCCACCGGACGAACGGCCTATCAGTCTGTTGATTCCATGGATACCTGCATTAGTGTGAAGATAGCTAGACGCATGTCCAGGGTACTGTTCGCACTTCTGCAGTCAGACGGAGTACTCCGTACAGGCACCTCCATTCAGAATCCGCAAACTGACTGTGTGCAGGTCGAGACGAAGAATGAGTCAATTGTATGCAAGTACTTTTGGCAAGTGGACTCACCGTGGCCTTGCTCGGTTGATGCTAGTCGCCATCATTCATTTTGCTAAGGACTGAACACGCACTCCTTTCATTTTTCGCGCGGAGAGCTCGGCATCCTGATGGTACCATGCGAAATTAATGAGATTCTCGTGATGCTTCTAATCCCCTCGATTGCTAGTTTTTTTCAATTTCCGAGGAATGCGTGGTTTGAGAAGGCTACTGTACTCGTACTTTGGATGACTCTGATGGATCAGGGACGGGGCCTTCTGCATAAGAATGACCTGTCATTGCCATGTGATTTGAAATACATAGACTTTGTCTGTGGATGTCCAGATGACAGACAGACCACGATAGTGGCTTTTCGAGGGAATCTGTCAGAATATTCTGAATCTTCCGGGACGATGGATCAGACAGAGGAATTCCGGCTTGTTTACTATGGCACTGACCAGTTGTCGCGCGAGTGATGGTGAGAAAGTCGGAAGAGTCTCGATAAGCGGGCGCTAAGATAAGGAACGATGCACAGACCAACTGAAAATCCCATCCGAGGAATTTCCATCCAACCATTGCGGCCCAAGAGTCAATCAATACACTTTACTCCTACATTGGGTTTTCATTCACAAAATTCATTATACGGTCGCAGAGATACTAACATCATCCACCGCCAAAATGACGGACTCTGCATCGCCTGCGAAGCCCGTCCACACCATCGTTCTTGACGCCGGTCCCATCTTGAAGAATACCCCGCCGCTATCCACGCTGCTCGCACAATGCGAAGAACTCCTCATCACCCCCTCCGTCGTCAGCGAAATCCGTGACCCTGACGCCCGCCAGCGTGTGGAGACACTCTACCTCCCCTTCTTGAAGCAGCGCACACCATCCCCGAAAAGCGTCAGTGTCCTGAGCGAATTTGCACGCAAGACTGGTGATCGGGCTGTCCTGAGTAAAACGGATATTGAGGTTCTGGCGCTTGCATACGAGATTGAATGCGAGCGGAACGGTGGTGATTGGAGACTGAGAAGTGTTCCGGGGCAGAAACAGGTGAACGGAAAGCCACCCGTGAAGGAGGAGAAGGCCGAAGAGAAGGGAGAGGAGGCTAAGGATGAGACTGAGGGCGAGACCACCCAAAAGGAAGAGAACAAAGACGAGGGTGCTGAGGTGGATGCCGTTGCGGAAGATCTGAAGAACGCAAGCTTGGGAGAGGAGACCAGCACACAGGAGACCGCGGTGCAAGATGCCCCTGTAGAGGCCCAGACGGAGGAACCGACTCCTCAGGACGCCGACGACGCCCAAGAGGAGGAAGATGATGGCGATGATTCGGATGGTGGCTGGATCACGCCCTCCAACTTGAAGAAGCGGCAGGCCCGCGATGAGGCTAGTTCTGCGGCTGCGGCGCCGGAACCCAAGGTGATGCAGGTTGCCACCATGACTACCGATTTTGCGGTATGCTTTCAACTCTCACTCCGATGACTATATTCCATACTAACTAGGATACAGTGTCAAAACGTGCTGCTACAGATGAACTTGAACTTGCTCTCCACTTCCACCCTGCAGCGAATTCGCCATCTGAAGTCTTTCATCAAGCGGTGCCATGCCTGTTTCTTCACCACCAAAGACATGAACAAGCAGTTTTGTCCCCGCTGCGGCAAAGACACGCTTACCCGCGTCTCCTGCACGACTGATGCGAATGGACAGTTCAAGATGCACCTGAAAAAGAACATGCAGTGGAACAACCGCGGCAACCGTTTCAGTGTCCCCAAGCCCGTCCACGGCACTTCTAACGGAAAGTGGAAGGGAGGTGGTGGTAAGGGTGGCTGGGGTACCGAATTAATTCTGGCGGAAGACCAGAAGGAGTATGTTCGAGCCACCGCAGAGCAGAGCCGTAGAATGCGCAAGGAGCACGACCTCATGGACGAGGACTACCTCCCAAGCATCCTGACTGGAGAGCGGAACAGGAACGGTCGGGTCCGTGTGGGAGCTGGCAGGAATGTCAACTCGAGGAAGCGGTAATGGCATGGCTTCTCGTCTTTTTGCATCAGTCTGGGTTGGCGTCTGGCTTAAAAGTTAATGGCTGCACCTTTGGTCTATTTCTGTGATGGATTATGATGAACGGCTCGTGATCAACGGATTTATAGAGCATACACATATAGCATATGCTAGGTAACGAATATAGAGCAAATTCTTGGATGGTATATTTTGCACACTAAGATACCGGCCATGGGCACCGCACAGAAACCGAACAAAAGTTTCTCATCGTCCAAAGACCATAGATAACACCATTCGCCATAAATGATTCAAAGCACCTTTTGTATCTCAATCATGTTTTCCCGTCAACCCGTTTACAGCTTAGCAGCCTCCTTGTCTGTAGTCTGTCGTCAGCCATGTCCACCATGTTGGGAATCGTACTCGGGGTTTCATACCGACTTGCTGGGTCAGAAGGAGACCGTATCTCTTCTTGAGGGTCACACGGTGACTAGATAGCCGATATCATTAGTCCTGACTCTCTCTCCAATGTGCCTAAATACCGTTGGCGAAAAGGAACCTACCGGGAGTACTTGTCATCGGGAGAGAAACGGGCGGGGTGAGCGCTCTTGGTAACGCGACCATCCTCGGTGACCTTCTTCAGGGTGTAAACCCGCTTGCCATCAGGGCCCAGAGAGTCTTTGTGCATTCGTTAGTTATGACCGATCGAGGGGAGTCCGACTGCGGAGAAACATACACATAAGATGCATCCTGTAGAACTTCAGTCAGTACGAGCGAGTAGCATTGAATTAAACTGAAGACAGACTCACTTGAAAGATTAGATCTGTTAGTCGACTGAAACACGAAAGAGAGGTGCTGGGTGGTGAACGAGTGCGTTTATCGATGCCAAACCGCTGGACTTGAACTTCGGCGATACGCAGGAAATTTTTGGCGGAGCGAACGGGGCACGGGCCAAGGGCCAGCTTAGTCACGCGCGGTCCCATTTAAGGCTGCCCAAGCGAGCTCCAAACAACTTTTTTCTTCCTTCCGCAAACCATCCCATCGCACTTCGGGCAGGATGAGGGAATATTGAGGATGTTGATGATGATAATGCGCATCCATTCCCGTCTTGCATAATGACTCTGGGATCCTTTCGCTAATTGATATTTTGTATTTCTAAGATACACTACATCGCATCACGAGGGACAAAGCTGCCTCTCGTGTAATGGCTTGACCAACCCCAGATCTTGCACAGGATTTCGGGTAAGCTTCAGCCAGCAGCCTTGTCGGTCTTGCTGGAAGGATTTTTGCTTTCATTGTTTTCTCCGGTGATGATGACATACCTAAGCTTAGGCAATGGCAACCTTGATTTCTCGCTGTTGTCAGTGAAGGCTTTGTATTGACTACAACGGTATCTGAGGAGAAACACAACAATGATTCTGATTACTTCTGTCGGGGTTGGCGATGGCGGCTACATTCCAGCTTGTAACTGAAGAGTTTCTTGCTGACTCTTCCCTGTAGTTAGAATCGAATATCTATCCAATTGAGCTTATAAGAATTACTGTTAAATATGGCTTCCAATACAATTCCTAGTCCTGCTTCGGAGACAGCTGCTCCTGGCAAGTCCGACTCTTCTCAAAAAAACAATGCTGCCTCCCCAGCTCGTCGTTCGCGGCCTCCAAGGCCCAACTACCGACACATCCATCGCTTCCCCTTCCCGGTTGAGGTGCATCCTCTCCCTCCTCTCATCCCCCATAACCCTCTCTCGCTCGTCAGTGTACTGCTTTCCTACCTGACGTACTTTATTTCTCCCCCTCACCAGGAAATCTACTCTGCCTACTTTGACTCTGCCACATCCTCGGTCCATGTCACAGACCCTAAGGCTATAAAGGCGCTATGGGAGATGGGTTTCTTTGGTAAGGGAACCCTGAGTCGAAGTGAGCCGAGCTGGCTTGAGCGTGAGAAGAAGAGACGAGGTCTACTTGGGGGAATGACTAGCGAAGAGGTTACACGACAGCGGCGGACGGAACGCCGCGAGTTGAAACTGGAGCGCGCGAGGATGGAAAAGCTTGCCATTGAGGAGAGACTCAAGGCCGAAGCGGCTGCCAGGGACGGCACCGCGACGTCAAACGAGCAGTCATCCCTCTCACCCACTCCGAACAGTGGCTCTGAAGGCGCATTATCAACTACGGAGAAATTCTCCCTAAGGAAAGCACGGGAAGCCAGGGAAGCCAAGCTCCTTGAGTCACAACGTTCAGTATCACAAGACGGCAATGCACGCACCCCTAACTCCGCCGGAAAGCGGTCACCTAGTGGCAGCAAAACTGTGCGGTTTTCTCCGGTTGTTCAAGCCAAGGAGTTTGCTTCTGATTCGGCTATCTTGAGCTTGCCAGAAACACCTGCGGATGGAAAGGCGGACGGGCGTAAGGCAGATGAGGAGCCGGAATTGGAAAATGAAGAGCATCTTCAATTATCTAACGAAGAGGCCTTCTTTCTTGCATATGGGCTGGGTGTCTTGCGTGTTCGCGATGATACTCGCAAATCCGAGATTCCTACATCTTCTCTGCTGCCATTATTATGTCGACACTCCTACTTCCCTCCTAGAGCCCCGTCAGTGGATCTCACGCCGGACGACCCATTCATGATATCATATGTTGTGTACCACCATTTCCGTTCTTTGGGTTGGGTTGTGCGCTCCGGAGTGAAGTTCGGTGTGGACTACATCCTCTACAACCGTGGTCCGGTCTTCTCACATGCTGAGTTTGCTGTCGTGGTCGTCCCATCCTATGGCCATGGCTACTGGTCTGAAACGGCCGAGCGCAAGGCCCAGTGTGAGGAGAAGACAGCGCGCAGTTGGTGGTGGCTGCATTGTGTCAATCGAGTCCAGGCCCAGGTGAAGAAGAGTTTGGTGGTATGCTATGTGGAAGTCCCTCCACCAACGTCTTACGAGCTTGATACTCCCTCGGAAGAGGATATTGGCTCGATGTTGGCTCGTTATCAAGTCCGGGAAATGGTTATTCGAAGATGGGTCCCCAATCGGACCCGGGACTAGAATGAGTGCATTATCTAGTTTCTGTGTACTATATGCATCGTGCTGTTCGAGCGTTTGGGTTTTCTTTTGGCAGGACGTAAAGCACTTTACTCATTGTAACCATATGTAACCCTGCTCCTCTCACAAACCATTATGGTTGGCATTGTTGATCACGATATTCTGGTGTGAAGAATGCAACATTGACCTCCTGCGCTCCTTATATAGTACTAATTATCCATAATAATTTCTTTATATACTTGCCTCTGCTCATCCTCTCGTTCTATAGATGGATTGTAGATCGTCTTTGGCTTGTCGACTCGGACAGGCTAAACCAATAGTGGTAATATTGAGATATCACGTGAGTGACGCGTTTCGCGTTTTGCATTTTACGGTATTCCGTCCATTTGGAAAGAGCACGAGAACAGTTGAGGAAGCCGAGTGGTGAAAGTGTTCGTGGGTTTGGGGCGCCAGACACCTCGGCAATGAGCCATCACTTGTGCTGTGTAACAGACATCGCAGTGTAAATGGGATTATGGAGACGCAGGAGGATAGCATCGACATCGCGAAGCTGCAACGCGTCGCGTTGGGGCTTGTGAGTGACGGCCTCTCCCGGTGGCGGAGTCTCTGATCTCCATTCGCTAACATCATTCGTCTGCTATCCATCAGGAATCTGCACCTTCGCAGCTGCAATTTAATGGCCTGGGGACAGTTGCAAACTTCGACTGTCGCCCGGAAGCCCATCAAAAGTCACCATTTTCCTCACCCGCTCAAGAGAAGGCTCGAAAATCCCCGACGCCGTTGTCGCCTTCACGGTCATCCTCGCGATCACATAATGCCACAACTTCGATGAACACGAATCCAGCATCCAAACCCAACTCTACAACCCCTTCTACGGCCCTAGTGCCTCCGTCTACGAAAATGCCTTCGGTCGATGCCGTTCCTTCGGACACGCAGGTCGTCTCTCAGTCAGTTTACGATGAAATCATCAGGAAGAACCAGGAGGCTGCGGACAACGCTCAGGAGAGCAATTTGGGTGATCAGGCAACGCTTATGACCCTTCATGAAGGCGATAGCGGACATCTTGATTTGCTATCTGGCTGTGATCCCCTTCATACTGATGCTGTCAACGAGGACCTTGAGGATCAGAGTAGCTCGAAGCTGGGAGAATCTTCGCCCATGCTGCATCAGCCGAATCTCTTTCCCGAGTCGCAGCGGTTTCTGACAAAGACTCCCATGACAGCAGTGAAGCGTGCCCACTCTGAGGGCCTTGCCACTGTGTCTCCCACGGCTTCGCGGAATCCCCTTGCGGCCGATATCGGGTCAAGTGGTGGGATATTGGCACTAAGCCAGGTATTTAGGGCAACTCAGGCTCCATCATCACCTCTAGTGAACGGCCAACAATCCGACCCTATGTCAGATCGACCGTCTCCGAATATTCCCATTCAGAGCCACCCGGTTGTTACAACGCTCTCCTCACCTTACAATAATCTCGCCGCAACTTTTCCACGTGACACGTCCGCCCACAGATGGAACTACATCAGCATGCAGGAATCTCAAGCCAACCGGGATAAGGCATTGCATGAAAGAATGACACGTTCTGCAAACCATGTGTACTCGGATCAAAGCGACGGGGAATTTGATAAGGAGCCTAGTTTTGTTGAGCGAATGAGGCGCCGGAAGATGTTTGACAACGAGGCTGATGCTCAGCTGGTGGAGCTCACAGCCCCTGCGAGGCCATCCAGTCGGCGTGGTAATCAAGCGGACATGATGCTAAATCCCGTATCTGAAGTGCCTGAAGGCCCAGATCTGACTGATGGGTCTTCTGGAGAAGTCGGGGAGGTGAGAGAGCAGGGGTCTACCGGGCTGCAGCATGGGGCGCTCAGCGAAGAAGAAACGGAACAAGAGCAAGAGGATGACTTGGAACAGCCCACGCCACGGCCTTACGATCTCGATGGTTCAGCCGAGGAAGATAAAGAGAATTGCCACGACCTTTCCACAACCAGTGCTGCTGCTGCGAGCGCGCATGACCGCCTATCGCAAGCTCTTGCCTTGCATGAAAGTCCGTGTCCAACCAATGGAGAAGCGGTAAACGCGCGAGAAAGGTCGCTTTCGCTATCTGGCAGCTTTGTACAGGATGAGCAGTTGCATGAATGCTACTCCTCACAGGTCTCGGTCATTAAGGACTCTCAGCGCTCCGCTGGTCGGAGGGATCCTGGTAATGATGACACAGAGGAGCAATGGACTGCGCAGCGCATACATCAGTCAGGCTCTCAGGCTCATATGGGCCCTTTGTCTAATGTAGACAGAGCAACTCCATCGCCCACAAAGCAAGTTCGTATACGTTCTTCTCCCCCTTCAGCGTCCCAGACCAGCCGGCGATCGCTCGAGTTAGGCTGCGCTCACTCGGTGAGCAGGCCTGGATCAGAGCTAGGCAGTCCATCTCGCTCCCAGACTCCACGGCCCTCGTTGGCTCAAGAGCATAACATGGAGTCAAGCAATTCAGCTGTGCAGGGGGGCGCGGATACAGGCAACGAACCATCTACGTTGGATCGACCCGACAAGTCCTCATCTATGCCCTCGCGCGTCGCCGAGACTCCTGTTGCTCCTAGGGCTTTTGCAGAAATCATACCAATGACAAGCATTCCGGAAACCAGTCCCAGCCGCCTTGGTCACCAAAGGTGGCCAAACGATCATAATACAACCGATGCAGCCGATCAAGAAGATGACGACTTGCCGCCGGTGTACATGGATGCGCATGAACGGGGGTCTCGTTCTCAACCGATGGCTGCAGATAGCTCGTCGCCTTTGAAACCTTCCTCGTTCCATAACTCAAAAATTCTGTCCAGCCCAAGCGGCAGACAGCGCAGGGCACTGACGGAAATCGCAGCCGATGCTTCACCACAGATTGGGGCTGGCTCTTTCAACCTTGACATTAATATCCTGTCCGTTGAAGACCGGGAGTTCCGGTCTGCGGTTGCAATGTCTCCTATTCAGCCAAGGAAGAAGCGCCGCGGTAACGGTGGGCAGAGCTTTTACGCTTCCGACCCAGTGTTCCCTGTTACACCTCGCGCGCCTACTCATGTCTTACCTTCTCCAGAGAAGGAGATGCCACCTATCACTGAGGTGGAGCCAGAGAAGCCGTCTGAGCCGGCCACCAACCTAATGCCAACCTATCGGAGACGGTCCAGACCTGCTAGAAGAGCGGAGAGTATATGGGATATGGATGATTCTACTCAGTATCACGTCTCTCGTAAAGAGAGGTCTCGGCTTCTAGGTCGCTCACATCCGGTAAAACAGGTGCCTGCTGAGGTTGAAGAGCATGCTCCCGTTCAAGAAGAACTGCCTGCCGTTCACGAGGATCAGGCGGCCAGTTCAATACCTGAGCCATCCAGTGAACCAGTCGCACCCCAACCAACAGACATAGCAACTGAAAAGGATCCAGTTGTGGAAACACCGCCTCGAGTTCAACAACCAGCTCAGCCTTCAGTTAGCCATGAGAACGTACCTATCGCCGTCAACCAAGTCCTTGCCCCATGGAGCGGGCCAAAGCGCGCGTATTATCCTGCAACGTGCTTTGGCAAGCCCTTTGGCACATCACAGTCGCGGTATCTGGTCAAATTCGAAGATAGCGCGCCGCTTGAGATACCCACTGGCGCGGTGAAACGACTTGAGCTGCGTATTGGTGATGGTGTCAAGGTGGACATGCGCGATGTTCCCAAGGTGACACATATCATCTCTGGGTTCGCCGACAAGCTCACTTTGAGTGATATCGAACAGGGAGCTGCGAACGGACTGATTCCTATGACTGACGTATATGGATATTCCTCCGTTATCTTGACACCGAAGCAGCGCAAAAGTCTCCCCGGCTCAGGACTAGCAGTTACAGAGAACAGGATCACTGTTCCTATTTCCCGAATCTACCTAGATACTATCCTTTGGAATCAGTTGAAAGACCGGGCATTCAGCTACGACTCCGGGCCTGCTGTTTCCGAAAGTGGGCCCCAAACGCCAGGTGATAGACACTCCACGCCCATGTCCCCTGGCGCTCGACTCTCGCGCAGCTTCCGCTTTTCCACTGGTCTATTTGCCGGTATGGTATTTGCGGTGTCATACGGAGACAACAATGAGGCCAAATCACGAATTGCCAGAATGATTCTGGAGAACGACGGCCGGATTCTAGAGGACGGGTTTAATGAGTTGTTCGAACTCCCTCCCAGTGCACCAGTTGCTACACCTACCAAGTCTTCTGCTCCACTCCCTAGTACCCAAGACGGCCATCTGCGGCTGACTAGTGGTGCCGCAGACGTGGGATTTGCCTGTCTGATAGCCGACAAACATTCTCGTCGGTCAAAGTACATGCAAGCCCTAGCACTCAATCTCCCTTGCCTCTCTGACCGCTGGATCGAGGACTGCGTTGCCCGAAGACAAATCCTCGATTGGGAAATATACCTCCTCCCAGCCGGGGAGTCCACCTACCTCAACGGCGCGACCAAGTCTCGTTTCCTAGCCCCGTACCCTGCCACAGAGGCTCGACTGTCTGAGACCATCGCCGGCCGGCCCAATCTTCTCAACGGACAATCCGTGCTTCTTGTTACGGGACGCAGTGGTCGAGCAGACGAGGAGAAACGCAAGGCGTATCTCTTCTTGACCTATGCGTTGGGTGCTTCTCGCATCGAGCGCGTGCCTGATCTCAAGTCTGCGCGCGCGATCCTGAGTGCAACGCAAACGGATGGAGTCGATGGCACTAGCTGGAACTGGATCTATGTCGATGACGATGATCGAGCCTCCTCCGCTAAGGCCATGGCACTGGGTAGTTCATTGTCGACCGCCGGTTCGAGGAAGCGTAAGCGGTCGAAGCTGATGGAATCTTTTGACGGCAATGAGCTGGGAGTGAACAGTAATGTCAAGATTGTCGGCAATGAGTTTGTCTGTCAAAGCTTGATATTGGGGAGGTTGTTTGACCAGTAATGAATGGATCTAGTGGGGGTAATATCTTCGACGATCATCTACGATGAATGTATGGGGTCTGGAGTATCTGCTTGTTCTTTTTATGTTTGCTGCTTTGATCAATCAGTGTGTTCGCGAGACTGATTCTGATAGCAATATACCCTGGAGTCTGCTACTCTGTTAAAGCATCAGTTCTTGTTTCTTAATATAGAGAAAGGAAATAGTAATTGCAGCCCATTCAAACGTCTTATAATACATACATACATATAGGTAGACAGACACAAAAAGAAACCCTAGAACCAGAACTAATATATCACACACACGCAGTCAACCCCTCACCGACATAATCCCCTCCATCAAATCATCTATTTCCCACCCTTCTTCTTCTTCTTATTCTTCAGACTCTTCATCTGTGCCAACCGATCAGCCTTAGCAGTCCTCTTCCTCCACGCCAACCAGCGGTTCTTGCGGTTATACGGCTTAGCCGTAATGCCAGCCTTCTCCGCAGCACGACCAATACTCCAGTTGGCCTCACGGTACATATAACCAGGACGCAACTGAACGGCAGCCTGAGCAGCCTCAACCTTCGTAGCACTGCCAACCTGCGTCCCGTCCTCACCAATCTTAGCCACCAAATCACCCTGCTTGGCAGCCACCTCCTCCTCAGGCTCAAACCGAACCGCCACACGGTTCAACTTCCTCCTAGTCGGCGCGTTCTTCGGCGTCGGCAACTTCCCATCCTTCTCAAACACAACTCCAATGTACTTCCGATCCGGATGACGCTCGGGGTCCAGGTAGTACCGCACATACCCGGCCTCAGCAGCGTAGATGGTATGATCGCGGCCCATGGCGCAGTTCTCACCAGGGAACCATTTCGTGCCTCGTTGCCGGAAGATGATGCATCCGGGGACGACGTATTCACCGGCTGTGCGTTTCGCGCCGAGACGCTTTCCGGCCGGATCGCGGGAGTGACGGTTCGCGGTTCCTTGGGAGGCGTGGGAGGCGTGTCGGACTTGGAGGAATTGGTGTAATGTTGGGGATACTAGCGGGGTGAGCTTGGATTGTGTTAATATGCTGCTGTTGCTGGTTGCGGAGAGGATGGAGGAGGTGTTGCGGAGGAGCGAGGAGGTGTTGTTGTTGCGGATGGCGGTGGTGGCGGCCGTGGGGGCTCTGGTAAGTCCCCTTTCTAGAGCCCGGAGGGGCGCTAGCAATCGAGGTTGGAACATTGTGTGGATTTGGGGGGTGGTGATGTTCAATGGGGATTGAACTGGGGAGAGATGGCTCGCTCTATTTCCCGGGGCCTGCTTTTTTTCGCGGATCGGAGATGGGACTTGGCGGGTGAGGTCACGTGCCGGATGCGGCCTGATGGCCGGTAACTTATCTATCTACAACTATATACTTAGTTCCTTTGCTTGCTTTGCTCTGCAATTTAGTTTGCTTCGCTTTTTTTTGGATTTGGACATATTGCTCGGTTGTTTGTCGAGTCTAACTTCGCTATGTTCTCTTGGATTCGGCTCCTCGGAGCCCTTCTTCTACTTGCCTCTGTGGCTCACGCGCAGTTCCAGTTCTTTGAGCATATGTTTGGAGGTGGCGGCGGTGGTGGTGGTGGTCACCAGGGTCGTCAGCAGGCGGCGCAAAATGTTCCGAGTGATAGCTCGCGGTATCAGAGTCAGTGGGATTCAGGTAAGTGGTGGATTCTTTTATTGGGATATGCGTGTGAAGCTAATTAGCACAGCCCATTGCGATAAATACCTCTGTCCTGGTACCCTCGCATGCGTCCATTTCCCGCACCATTGCCCGTGTCCGCACCCCGATGTCGAAGAGAAGGTTGAACTTGGCGAAGGAAGTGCCGTTTGTGTGTCGAAGGGAGGATACAAGGCGGGTGAGGCGGCGCGGAAGATTGAGTTGGCGCGCAAGGGTCTTTTGTGATTGAGTTGTCGCAAGAGGTGGTGTAACTTTTTCGGCTGGATTTGGAACTACTGGTGTCTGTGTTGGTGCTTATCAGCTCTGGATATGTCTTGGGTATCCTGTTGCTTAGGGTTACTTTTGAGGCCTGCGCGTTGAACTGCGTCGCGGTTGAGTGGCTCTTGCAGCATTATTGCCTTGTTTGTGTCAAAGCGCTCTTGGATATTGCACAAGCAGTTGCCTTTGTGCTATGAATAGGCAGCAGCTCGAATTCCGGGTCATCGCCTTGCGATTGAGTTGTTGATCAGAGGCATCAGACCATACCTGATTCATAGGTTCTGGACCTCGGTGCTTACTTCCTGGCGTGGTTATAGCGATTAATGTGCATTCCAATGTTAGTTCCATCGGCACTATGTGTTCAAGCAGCTGGATCGCAATCAGCGCTCCGGCTGTAGAGTAGGTTAGTTCATGTAGGCAGAACTTGGAAAGACAGGTTTAGGTGCACAGAATAGTATGAACGCTTCTTCCGTTGACTACTAAGTATATACCGTCTGCTGGTTGTGGAAATGATGGTGTCGTCAAGATGCTAGTACTAAGAACCATCATCAGCAACAACTAAAAAGGCGTCTCAAAAGCACTGCCGTGGTTCAAAATATATATTTATTAATTTCGGGACGCGCTATTCACAACGCTTTCATGTGACCGAACCGTTCGACGATTTGTGATAATCCGAGGCTCCCAGTATAGCGTATGGAAGCATTCTCAAAATGGACTTAAAAGTACTGGAGAATTTTTCGGTTTATCTCTCAATCAATTCGCGGGGTGGATGAAGGCAAAACGAGGGCGGATGGATGATCAGCGTCTTATCGCCGTTAACTCCGCTCCCGCACCTTCGTCATCGCGGGAATCTTCCACTCTTTCTCTTTCATCTTCAGCTAACTCAACTATACTTCTCGGTGCTACAATTACCTCACGTATCTTCGTCTAACTTTGCATCATACATCAATACTGACTGGCGTCAATCACTGGAATGTGGAGCGCGCTCCGAACACCGCCGGCGCAGTGCCTTCGAGCTCCCGGTCGAGCTCTCGCCAGCTCACTTCGCGGCCGACCCAACCCCCGAGGCCCCCGAAACTCCATACGCAGGCCAGAGCCCATCAGAAGAGAAGTCCCGGCATCGCGAGCACCTGAGCCTAGCAATCCAGAGACAACCTCCGAAAACCCCCAAACCCCTGCCTCACAATATGACCCCTCCCAGAACACCCTCCTCGCTCCAGTCCACATCCCCGAAGACCCTCATGGCGTGATAAAAGAGACCCATCCGGCGACGGGAATTCTCGCAAACTCAGGTCTGGTGGTGCAGCGGCAGTTGGAGCTCATGAATGTGATGATTGGTTTTGAACAAGCCAACAAGTACGTCATCATGGATGCCAACGGCAATCATATCGGCTATATGGCGGAGCAAGAGAAAGGCATGGTGAACATGATGGCGCGACAATCGTTCCGGACGCATCGCAGTTTCGTGACGCATGTGTTTGACAGGCATGAGAATGAAGTGCTTCGGGTGGGTTGCAATCTGCCGGTTACTTGTGGATGATGCTGACTGTGTAGTTCCACCGTCCGTTCTCATGGATCAACTCCCGAATCCGCGTATATGATCCTCTCGACCTGGCAAAGGGTACCTATTCAACGTCCACCACACTACATACGACCTCTACCGGATCTCTGGTTCACCCTACAGGGGATTCAAATGCTCGGGTTTCATCCTTGGGCTTGGATGAAATGCGGGTTATCGGAGAGGCCCAGCAACAATGGGCCCCGCTACGACGCAAATACAACCTCTTCACATATCACCACTCGCCAAATCCAGCGACAGAGATGGAAACACAGAAGCTACCACTTAACCAGATGGATATGTCCAACACACAGCAAATGCAGTTGGTTAAATCATCTCAAAGTGGCCAGGAAACAGGCGAATACCACCAATTTGCATATGTCGACGAGCCCTTCTTGTCCTGGGATTTTGGCCTACGTTCCTCTGACAAACAGCTGATCGGCTCCGTGAATCGCGACTTTGCCGGATTTGCCCGGGAAATCTTCACAGATACGGGTGTCTATGCACTTAGAATGGACTCTGCTTCCCCCAGCGAAGAGTTCCTCGACAAGAACCGTGCGACTACTGGGATGACGTTCGACCAGCGTGCCGTGATGCTGGCAACCGCTGTGAGCATCGACTTTGACTACTTTAGTCGCCATAGCAACTCGGGCGGATTCGGTTTCATGCCCCTCTGGATCCCCGGGTTTGGTGGTGAGGCAGCTGCTGGGGGTGCTGCCGCCGGGGGCGCAGCAGCCGGTGAAGCAGGTGCCGTTGGGGAAGCGGCCGCGGGAACTCTTGGTCGCGCCGGGGCAGCTGGTGGAATGGCTGATGGTGCAGCAGCTGGAGCAGCAGGCGCGGGCGCAATGGCTGGCTACGACGCCATGTCTCGTGGGATGGGAGGCAGCCAGCCTGCTCCCGATCAGCAAGCAGCACCTGTAGACCAACAACCACCGGCGCCAGGTCAAACGGGTCCGTATGGGGATGTTTGGGGGGAGGAGCCCGAGAGTCCGTGGGGAAAGGAGCCTGAGAACACATGGGGTCAGGAAGAGGACCCTTGGGCAGATGAAGGCGACGAGGGCGAGGGAGGCGATGATTTCGATTGGTTCTAAGCGGCTGATCGACCATACAACAAACAGTTAGATCAGGATGCCGGCTGACACCGTGAGACGGTTCCTCTTACTCGTGCGAGGGTACTACAACAGAACTCATGAGTTCGGTGTAACGAGAATCACCGTAACGGCTCTGACATACTTATAGCATACTCGACATGATCGGGCCGAGTACGGAGTAGACGTTGATGTCATTTACTCTCGGCCCTGCTTGAAATGCATATCAGGGTTTGCAGGTTACTGACAACGATCTGCTCTATGTACCATAACGGCAGTGACGTCCAATAAAATGTACAATATCACGCGAAAATGAACAATCCTATACATAATTATATCTAGTCCATCAATGCTCCATCCCCTGACGAATGCGGCGATAAGCAACATTGCAGCCTCAGGCACCCACATCCCACCGGCTCAACAATCAATCAATCAATGGAACCTCAATCACTCCATCAATTCATTGGCTTTCAAAAGTGGCAAACCTTGATTTCTCCTCCAATTCAATTCCAGTCCACTCACTCACCTTTCCCCAGTAGTAGTAACCCAGCCTCTTAAAAAAAGTTTTCTTAATCCTAACTTATCTTCCTCAACGCCACCCCAGGTACATAATCCATCTCCCCCGGTGTCCTTTCACCCTCCCCTCTCCGGTCCGATCTCCGCACTCTCCTCCCCTCTTTATCTAATCGCCAGATTAGACACAGCCAGACCGCCACGCCACCAGCACAGAAACCCCAACCAGCACCAGATTTCCCCTCCCACGCCCGGAGAAAAATCAAAACAATTTTTAAATCAAATCTCAATCTCTTTCAAGAGAAAAAAAAAGGGAAAAAAGGCAGTGATCAAAATGTCCTCCGTCGCCCAGAAACGTCTCTTCCACGAATACAAAAACCTCTCTACCAACCCTCCCGAGGGCATCACCGCCGGCCCCGTCACCGAAGATGACATGTTCCACTGGGAAGCACTGATCCAGGGACCCGAAGGCACGCCCTTTGAGGGCGGCGTGTTCGCGGCTGAATTGAAGTTTCCCAAAGATTATCCGCTTAGTCCGCCGACGATGAAGTTTGTGGGTGGTGGGGTTTGGCATCCTAATGGTATATGATCTTCTTTTCCTCTTCGATTATCATTTGGCTTTTTAATTAAAAAGAATTTGGGTTGTTGGGCATGTGCTAATTTGTTCTGGATGAATGTGTATAGTCTACCCCAACGGAACCGTGTGTATCTCCATCCTTCACCCCCCCGGTGACGACCCCAACCATTACGAACACGCTTCGGAGCGGTGGTCGCCTATTCAGAGCGTGGAGAAGATTCTCATCTCTGTTATGAGTATGTTGGCGGAGCCGAATGATGAGTCTCCGGCGAATGTTGAGGCCGCGAAGATGTGGAGGGAGCGGAGGGGGGAGTATGAAAGGAAGGTGAGGGATGAGGTTCGGAAAGGATTGGGGTTGTGAATACCCCATCCTTGGGTTAATATGTGTTGAGTGGTGATGGGTAGGGTAGGGGATTTCGCTCGTATATAAGTACCTGGTTGGTGGGCTGGTTGCTCGCTGTCTTGTCTATACTCTTGTGTGTCGTGGAGGAATTGTGGCATAGCTTGGAAGCTTGGATGGATGGATGGATTGATGGATGGATGCATTGGTTGCTTGGGTTGGCGTTGTGGTACGTTCGTTCTTTCTTTTATTCTCCTATTCTTATATATCTTTTCTGGGGTAGATGCATGGTCGGGAATGCATAGATGCTTTGTTTAGTACATATCGTTATTTCGTTGTTATAATGGCATAAGTCATGGATATGTCCTAGTACCTACCTACTACTCAGCTTCCGATCCAACCATCGGGTCAACCCTCCCTCCATGTCATATAGGATCTCCGTCTCTGCCTTGACATTCAGCATGAGCATCCGCTGCAGCTCGACTCGCCATCCCGGCTCCGGGCCATCGGCCGCCCAGATAGGATTTCTGGACAGCATAGCGACAACCTTCTTCCTATCTCTTTTTGTGAGATGGAGTACTGTGTTATCGTCTAGCGGATCAGCGCCTGCAACCACATCCGTTATTCTCAGTCCCAGCCAGTGGAGACCTGGGACATTCAAGTTCCGGTTCTCGTGTGTAAAAGCCACTGAACCGTAGTTGTATGTGGCCATGATGGCCATTCCGTCTGGGTCGGCGTCTACTAAGGCGTAGAACTGCGGTCGTTTGGTGAGTTGGCGGCTGTGGTCGAAGAGCTTTCGGACGAATGCCCGAGTGTTGAGGTCGGGATATCCTTTCCCCTTGGAATTGTTGGTATTTCTCTTGGAATGTGATGAGGGAACAAGGACGTACGGTAACAAGGATACCCTTGCCTGCTGCGGATTTGAATTGATAGTTGCTGCTCGCGAGTCGACGATATACGGCCTGAGGGTGTTAGTTCACTCCACTTTGGAATAGAGGGTTTGACGGCAGCAAGGACCTCCTTTTCTAGAACCAGTACCCAAGTAACATCTGCGAGATCGATTTTGTGGATGTCTTGCGTTCTAGGCACTAGAGTATCCTGGAGAGGTCATCTCATGCTGTGTATAGTGGTGATGAGTGCAACAGACCTGGTTTGAGAAACGCGCATCCACCACTGCACCGCTTTTACTGATCATTTGATAGTATCCCACAACGAGTCCCTTTGCTGCTGCTTCCTGTGATTGGCGTACTTAGCATCCTAGAAGTGGGCACTACTGAGTACTACAAACCACATATAATGCAGCACGATCCACCCCCATTGTGTGGGTCAAGTCATCAACGAGGGTATCGACGGTTCTCTGGGTGCCAAAGCAGGTGGGGTCACTGTAGTATATGTCTCTATTCTGAAGTTAGTAATTAAATCGTGGTAGAGTATACAGGTGATATGTGCTGCTCACCTCTTGGAAACCACCAACCCCTCCTGAACTGCCTCTGCAATGGCTGCGAGGACCCGTAATGTGACAGCTGTGTTCTCATCAGAGGAGGCTATGAACAGTGACAATATATCGTACTGAATCTCCAGGCTTCGTTCTCATCTCTGCCGGGCCATCTGTAGGTGGTGTATGTCTGCATCTCTGAGGTCTCCAGGGCCTGTGTTTGTGGGTTGATGAATAATGATGCGAACCTTTTGCCTCTCTGTTTGAGAGTAATGGACGGTTGGCCTTCAGGGGAGGACAGTTCATCCAGGATTGATGCTAGCGTCTCCTGAATGTAGCTTTGGACTGGTGTTTGAGGAATTGTAGTGATGTTTGTTGGTAGTTCGAACGCCTCTGCTTCCATGCCATCTAGATGTGACCCAGCCATTGTTTCGAGGATCCAGATGGGCTAGGAGTGGGTGACCTGTAAGGGTAGGAAGGAAAATATCCGGAGGCGAGGCAAGAAAACAGTCTAAGTTGCGTCACGAGTGTGAGAGTAACCAATCCAACATATACTGTGCTTCATAATACTACAACAAATAAAAGAAAAGAAAATCTTACTGTATAATATAAATGTGACTCGATGGCCTGTAATTTCAGGCACTGAGATATCTAGACCTCTTCTGTGATATTTCTTTTTCCTGTTTTCACACCCTTTTGAAATATGTTGCGTCTAGACAACCGGACAGAATGGCTAATCTATAACAAGAGTCATTCTTTATGATTCTATGAAGTCACAATGCTCCGAAATAAGTTTAAGCAAGCATCAGCAATCCGAATACTGGCAAAGAGCACTGCATGCCAGCCTGCCAGCCTGCCTATTGCCATGGAACGTAAGTCATGCAATCTGAGTGTTGAATCACACTCAATCTAAGTCATTTCACCACAGCCAAGACATCCTCATGTCAGTCGCACTTCAATCGTTCTATCCTTCTGTATCTCCGCATTCGATTTCCAATACCGCTCAGCTCGGAAACTACACCACCATTAGACATTATAGCGAAGTTGAGAGAAGATCTTACCTCCAATGAATATTAGCCAGAACAACGTTCTGGAGCCCCTCAATATACGTCTGAACCTGAGCGTCGACATCTTCGCCCCAACTGGGTAAGTCGGCTAGTGCCAAATACCAGTCACGGTAGCAGGTAGCCAGTAACTTTGCCGCTTCGTCAAAAGCAGCCTGAACTGAGAAACCGTCCCGGAGATATATCTTGATCAAGTTGCTATTCTCATCAAGGAGCTGATGACGGAGGGTTAGGAACTCTGCACCTTCCGCTGGCGGGCCATACATATGCACATACCTGCTCCTTCCGATAGGAAACAATGTCATTTTGGCTGTCGAGTTAGTAGCTGATTTCTACAACGGACAAGGATCTTACATGACTGTCACTTCAGTGCTAACTCTCCCCAGCTCTTTGATTGATGAACACTCAAAGACTTCATCTGGTATGTTCAACCCATAGGCGTATCTTGATAGTTAGCACGCTTGATCCGAACTAAGTAGGAAAGCAACCTACTCAAACAGCGCAAATAGGGGCGTTGTTGCAATACTCCCACGTCTCATTGCAATAAACTCGTCGACTGAGAGTGTTTCGCTGCCCTGGAATTTAGACTGCATAATAACTTGCTGAATACATGCTTCAGAGTAGTCTTGCATTGATCTAGCAAACCGTCGAAGGGTGCCTGGCATCGTACTAAAGATCAGTTATGCATCCAGATCAATCTTAGGTTGAGGATGTGATTACCAGCAGAGCAGTTCGACTGGATCATTAGCGAGGATTACAATCTCATGGGTGAGGCACTCACTTCAGATAGTCTGTCCCAGATGGACTTGAAAGCAACAACGAGAGGGTCCTTTGGTCTAAAGGTTGTCTCGTTATTCATGACAGCCAAAAGCTCGTCCATCATTCTTCGCACGCCGTCCAGATCCACTTTCAAATCTCCGTTATCGAAAGCTGTTCATATCGATATGTGAGCACGAGTAAACGCAAGTGCCATAACGTCAGGGTAACACTACCATCATCAAAAGGAAAGACCTTGAGCAGAATCGGCATAAACAGTTGGTAGAAAGCAAGGCATACGTACCCAATTCCCCCAGTCGAACATTGTTCGTAACTCATCTCGGTCTGCATTAGGAGCCACGATGCCCACAAAATAGCCGAAGTCGGTCTTGTTAACGAACCGTGCCATATCTTTATCAAATTTGCACGTCCTTCAGAGAGTTAGATAATGATACTAGGATGAGAGAAACGAAAATTTATACTTGATGAGCCACTGCTCTGACTCTTCTCTGATGGTTTCATAATGACTGTTGACTGGAGCCTTTCTCGCAGCGAAGCTTATAAACAGCGGAGGTAATTTCACCTCGACGACATTGCCAGCGTCCCATCCCATCTTCACGGCTTTGATAAGTGAGTATCAGGGATAGAAATGATAGATCAGGGTGGACAAGCAGGGTTTGGTCTAATACTCATAGGGCGAGCTTTTTTGATATCCAAGGTCTATCGTGACCCCCTATGTGAATCAGATACTAGATGTGGATGGATGCCTGTCCAAATAGCTACCGTGACGCCTCCTTATCATCACCCCAAGGTTTTGGCGCCACCATTAACTGTATCAGTTGACCTCTTTCTCTCCCTCACAGCTGGGTAGTACAGTTGATAACCGCATTCCCAATGCTGTGATTACCAGCAGGGGAACAAAATCAGTCGAAGTTTGCTTGTGATTCTTTGTAAGGATCTACAGGGAACTGACATATTCACTGATCTCAAACAGTAATGCTGTATACCTGCCCTGCTGCTATGGAGCTCGTGATACACATCCTACCAGATCGGCAGTACTACTTCCCAATGACAATCGAGTTGAAATGAGAAGTTTAACCAGTTAACTGACTGGGCAGGTGCAGCCGCGTCGCCGTTTGTTCCACAGGTGCAAATCTACGTCCTGTTGAGAATGCACAAGACTTATGCGACGAGCAAAGACTGCAGTCTAGAAAAATTGGATATTATCACCCTTTCAATATAGTGTGGGGACTCGATCGAAGTCTCGGAAGATGATTGATCAGTATTGCTGCCTTAGCTCAGAAGGACGAAGCGGGCTGGTAGCCTACCTAGCCCTGATTTCATTCAGCGTACTATATGAAGATTGAGTGGATAGCCCCATCCATGGTAGTCGAAGCAGCAAAGGTACTGTAAGATAGTCACGGCGAGAAATTTGCGCAGTACTTGTGGTAGAGTCTGCTTGTCTGGGGTCTGCAGTGAGACTGACTGGACCTCATAGCCCTTGGGTGGAGCAGCTAAGCCCCAAGCATATGACGTGCCTGTGTACGTGTTCGCATTCCCTACTACCAGTATCTATACATTCAAGCCAAATATTCATAGAACCCTCCACCAGACTGTGATGTGCATCTGCATTCTCGACGTTTCCCAAAGGAATGGACGCATGTAAATGCATCCGATTGATGCAATGAGCTGCACTGAGAGAGAACTATACAAATGACCTAATGACCGCTTTCTTGCTTTAAGAAGGCATCCGACTCACATGAATGATACCTTCGATAAGAGAACTCTTTTCTAGCATTCCCCAAGTTCGTCCTACCACAAAAGCCCACTTAGTAACCTATAGCAATTGGCTATTGATTCACCTGACAATGGCTATCTACCCTGATCTACATGGAAAAACTGCTATGGTGACAGGAGGTGGGAGGGGCATCGGCAAAGCCATTTCATTTGCACTCGCTAGATCCGGCGTGAAAGTCGCTATTGCCGAAATTGACGGGGCAATCGGTAGGCAAGTCGAGAAGGAACTCATTAGCCAAGGTTATGAAGCACGCTTCATCGAGACAGATGTCACCAGCTCCAGTAGCATCCGAAACGCAGTTGAGGAAACAATCACAATATTCGGCAACCTTGACATTGCAGTGAACAACGCAGGCGTGAACGGTAATTCCATGTCGATTTCAGAGCTGGACGAGGCCGAATGGGGTAGAGTGATCGATACCAACCTCTCCAGCGTCGCCTACTGCCTGAAGTGGGAATTGCAACAGATGATCACGCAAGGTCGCGGCGGCTCCATTATCAACATCTCCTCCAGTGGTGCTCTGAAGACGAGGCCTACTATGCCTGCCTACTGTGCTTCCAAGCACGGTGTGGCCGCTTTGACCACCACTGCAGCGAAAGAAAACGGCCACAACCAGATTAGAGTGAATGCGGTCGCCCCCGGCATGACCAAAACTGAAATGCTTTCCGACACCCTGACCAAGATAGGTGCCAGTGAGGACGTACTTGCAAAGCAAAGCTCCCTTTTGGGACGCTGTGCACGGCCGGAAGAGGTTGCGGAAAGTGTATTGTGGCTCGCATCCGATAGTTCTTCATATGTCACGGGTGTCGTTATTCCTGTTGATGCAGGGTACTCCTTGATGTAAGGAATCCTTGATGCTGCTGGATATGGATTGTTTTGCTTGTTGCTTGAACAAGATTCAGTTTCTTTGGTATTATGTGTGAGTTTCCGAAGCTTACAAAGCTCCAGATAAGAACCTGCCGATTGACGCTGAAGATTACACAGTCTGATACATCCCATGCGCCTGGATAGTGACCCGGTTGTTGGAATTCCAATTCCTGGAAGCCATTGCAGTAATATTGAAATTTCACTCCAAAACGTCGTCTCAATTTCAAAAAATCACGAGTAAATACCAGTACTAAACTCTAATTTATTAGGATTCATTAGAGATACCGGTAGCTCATTGATAAAGTTAGTATTTCCATATAGAAACTAGCGGATTTTAATGGCTTACAAACGCCAAAGTCCGGTACATGAAACTGAAAACACTCTACAACCCTACTGGGTAGTTCTATCAGACCGATGAGCACTGTTGTGCAAACCCAACCGTTATGCAGGACGCTCAAACTACTTATGTTTGACGGCATACCTTGGAATGTAGGGGCAATGCGCTCTGCAGGGGCAATCTAGAACGGTGCTCGTGCATTATGACTGTAGTACACAACGGTAGGAGTATCCCTAAAGAAAGGAAGATAGGCAATGGACAACATTTAGGTTTATATCCCGTGTGACTGCGGACATACTCCTAGGAGAGGAGCCTTTCCGAGGGCAACTTAAGACTGCTCTTCTAAATCCCCAAAATCTATATTTCAAGTAATACACTGCTTTATACTCGCTCGCACATTCAGTCATGGCTGCTTTGAATCTGCTAGTTGAACAAGTCCTGCCTGCTAATATCAGCTTGATATTACTCATTGGTATCCTTATCTATGCTTGTAGCGTTATTACTATTCGCCTTTACTTCCATCCCCTCAGCAAATTCCCCGGACCACGGATTGCTGCTGCGACCAGTTGGTACGAATTCTATAAAGATGTCATCCTGAGTGGACAGTACTCCAAATCATTTCCATCGCTACATGCGAAATATGGTCTGGCACTGCTGAAGAAAATGACCATCATACTCTTTATGCTCACTACTACACAGGTTCTGTCGTCCGTATTCATCCCAATGAACTTCACATTAACGACAGTGACTTTTTCAATAGGTACACAAGCAAATAAATTATGTGAGAATATGCTGACGAAACTCAGAGTATTCAAAAACGGAACGGACTTTTACAAGGATCCTGCCTTCTTTGGCAGTATTGGGTTCAATGACTCCATTGCCTTTCTCACCGATCCTCACGAATACAAGCTCCGTTATGATATTGTGAAAACCCCCTTTGCAAAAAGACATGTCGATCTTCTGGCCCCCGAGCTGGAAATGATCGTGACAGAAGCTATCAATCAAGCAAAGATCGCAGCGGAGACGCAGTGCCCGCTAAACATTCAACAGCTCTATCGTTGTGTCACGGTTAGTTCTTCGTACTCCATGACCTGCTGAAGAATATGAAGGTCAGGTAACAGTATCCTCCGTAGGCTGATCCATAATGGTATTGCTGTATGGAAGATCTTTGAACCTGGTGATGTCGGGAACAGCCTGCCCGCCGTTCCTTTCCAGCATAGACATGTTTGCGGATCGATTCCATCTGTTCAGAAGCTTTCCTATCCTCGCCCGGATTGCCCTTAACCTCCCTCCCAGACTGACGGACATAGTCGCCCCGGGCTACATCGACTTCAGACAGGTGAGTAAGCACCACTCAATGCCATTGTTCAGAGAAGCTTAGCTCACTAATAATTTAAAATCTACCAGCGATGTCTGGAGTGGATGAGAGATATCTCTACAAATCTTGCCTCAAGTGACCAAAAAGAGGGCAATACCCGAATGGCGGTTTTCAGTTCGCTTCTTCAAGCAGAGAAAGACTCTCCATCGCGGTCTATGGACGGGCTTGTTAATGAAGCTTACTTCTTTTGCTTTGCTGGGACAGATTCTACAAGCTACGCGCTATCCTGCGCTACTTATTACCTGCTAACGCACCCAAATTCTGCAAAGAAGCTGAGAGAAGAGCTCGAGTGCCAGCCTGTGAACGCAGATGGGATTATCGAATACCAATATCTACGCAACCTACCATATCTGGTAAATAACAGCGTTTCCTGTTTATAACCTGGGTCATTCGCTAATGATTTATGGATAGACCGCCGTGATCAAGGAATCACTTAGGCTGTCCTCTCCAGCTCCATCCAGACTCCCGCGTATTGTTCCCAAAGGTGGAATTGAAGTTGATGGCCAGTTAATACCACCAGGAGTAAGCCAAGGCATCCGCACTATAAGCCAAAACCGATCAAGCTAATATCCTCATTTGTCTTCAGACAGCAGTCTCAATGTCGACAAGGATGATCCACTTTGATCCAGACATCTTCCCCAAACCCGACGAATTCAATCCCGAGAGATGGATTGGCGAAAGCGGCAAAACACTGGACAAATGGAACGTTGCATTTTCCAAGGGAACACGCTCATGTATTGGCATCAAGTAAGTTTCAGGACATCAGCCATGGAAAATAGTAACTAACCGCCGTATCTTAAGCCTTGCTTACCTTGAGTTGTATGTTTGCCTTGCAAATATTTTCAACAAGACTCAGATCGAACTATACAACACAGACGAGAAAACTATGGAGTGGAGTGACCACGGAGTGGCAAGAAATGCGAAAGATGTCCATGTATTGGTGAAGGGGGTCAAAGACTAGACAGTCGAGCAAATACCGGTCATCAAATTGTCACCATTCGCGTACTTCTTTCTCAATACTGGAAGTAAAAGTACTGCTCAAGACTATGAAAGGCATCAAGAATTGAAAGACTAGGTCCGTTTCGTGACTTTACATTGCGTCCTCCTGTGGTAGGATAGGGCACTGTATACCTGACCTAGCAAAGTAGTAGTATAAACGGTTCAGGTTCACTTTCCATTTCGTCACGCTTATGGTTGACTCAATATATAAAAATGTAATATCGTATTCTATAACAGGGTTGCTTTCACGCAAGATGAAGTTGATATGTTTGTACACATGATAGTGTTGTTTTCCATTTGCAAGTGTCCGACACGGACATAGTTGAAGACGCACGTGTGGATGCCCAGCGGCAGGTTTTCTCCGCCTTCTGCCTCCGAAGCTCTCTCCGTTCCCGCGTCGCATTTATCTGCTGCCACTCATTTCAACATTGTTGCTCTGGGCCTTCCAGAATGATTTTGGCCCTTCCCGGATAATTAATTAATCTGATGATCACCTACTCACCTCACATTGCACGAAATAACCGGACCCCTCGTTGACGAGCCGACGACGTTACACCCTCCTACCCACCCTCCAACGTCCAGCCTCCGTTCTTCCACCTTCACTTCAACACCGCACCCACCATGTCCGTTTGGAACCCCGATAATATTCGCGATGTCGCCGAGTCGGTCGGTGTCGTGAACCTCAGCAATGATGTCACCGAGAACCTTGCCCGCGACGTCGAGTACCGCATCGCGCAGGTCCTCGAAGAAGCCCTCAAATTCATGCGCCACAGTCGACGCACGCTACTCACAACACAAGATGTCGCGCAGGCCCTGCGCGTACTGGACGTGGAGCCACTGTACGGATACGAGTCTACAAGGCCCTTGCGGTTCGGAGAAGCATCACTGGGGCCTGGTCAGCCGCTGTTCTACGTGGAGGACGAGGAAGTGGACTTTGAGAAGTTGATAAATGCGCCGTTGCCCAGGGTTCCTCGGGAGGTCTCTTTCACAGGTATTCTTGGCCCCTGCTGCGATGTGAAAATATCTACAATGACATGTTGGCATGCTGACTCCATTAAGCCCATTGGTTGGCGGTTGAAGGTGTACAACCGTCCATCCCCCAGAATCCTACGGCGGCCGACTCGAGAAACATGGAACTGATGTCCAAGGGACCCAACGCAAGCTCTACATTGGCGGCCATGAGTGGGGGAGGGAATGTCTCCGTCAAGCCCCTGGTGAAGCATGTGCTTTCCAAGGAGCTGCAGCTATACTTCGAGAAGGTCTGCAACGCCTTCCTGGACGAGTCCAGTGAGGAGTACAGGACGTCGGGTTATGCTAGTCTTCGAGAAGACCCTGGATTACACCAGCTGGTGCCATATTTCGTGCAGTTTATTTCGGAGAAGGTGACGCATGGACTGAAGGACGTCTTTGTCCTGACGCAGGTGATGCACATGGCCGAGGCTCTCGTACAGAACAAGTCTCTCTACGTGGACCCTTATGTGAGTCATGATTGTCACATGAACAACACCGATTACATTTGACTGACTCCTGATAGATCGCCTCACTTGTTCCACCGATTTTGACCTGCCTGATCGGCCGACAACTCGGTGGCAGTGCTGAACTGACGGAACAATTTGCCCTGCGCGACCTTGCGGCATCGCTTCTGGGCCTTATCGCCAAGAAATATTCCAATTCGTCGCATACACTGAAGCCACGCTTGGCCCGGTCGTGCCTGAAGACGTTCCTGGACCCGTCCAAGCCGTTTGGGGCGCACTATGGCGCGGTGATCGGACTACATGCGGTTGGTGGTGCGGAGGCGGTGCGGGTGCTGATCATGCCTAATCTGCCGACGTACGGCAACCTGCTCAAGGATGGGATGGCGGAGGAGAGTCCACGCCGGCCGGAGGCAGAGCGGGTGCTTAGCGTGCTGCTGGGGGTGCTGAATACGCTACGGGAGGGCCGGATGGCACTGGCCAACGGTCATGGCGCGATGGTGACGGATGGCCTTCGAGATCGGCTGAGTCAGAAAGTGGGCGAGTTCCTGGCCGCAAAGATTAGTGACGCGGGGGAAGTTGACCTCGCTCATGCCATTGTGGAGTCCTCATCCTGATTCTACATGTCTCTCTCACTACAACAAGTAGCATGAGTTGTATCTACTTTGGATGTGCATCTTAGGGGGTGGGTGAAGAGGCATGCGTGAATCTTTTCTTCATTCTTGTTAGTTGATTCTTTGTTGCTGGGCATGGACAGAATCGGCGTTTGGGCAAAAGGGTGTTTAGAAGGAGGGAATCGGGGCTATTCTTGAATGCTAGCTAGCGAATTGTACCTCTGCATGATATACTTGCTGATTGCAACAAAGTATATACTATGTTCATAAGTAGTGCTGGGAGTGTGTCTAGGGAGTGGAGGAAGTTGTGTTACCGGTTTCCTTGAAGGGAGGGGAGACACGACGTCACCCTCTCTCTCAAGTTGGTGACCCTTGTACCACCGCCTGCCTGGTTGGGCACGAAATGTCGGGTTTTTTCCGTATTATTTCGTCTGGATCTGGTATGGCTGGGAAAATGCGACCGGCTCATTCCTTATTCCTGGCCTTCTTCTCTCATCATCTACTTACTATTCATCCATCGCGCCCTCCTGCCTCTCCAGGGATCGTGTGTGGTTGGACTAAATTTCATAATTGCCCAGGTGAGTTATATGTTCCTGCATCTTCCCCTCATCTTCTTGATTGGAGGTTTCCCGATTCTGAACCGTTTTCCCGCCATTCTCTCAGATTCTGCGCTTGATTCCCAGCTGGCGCCCAACCCAGATTGGCCTCTTGTCTTTTTTTGCCCGCCCCACGAACTTTTTCCGGGCCCACACAGATCACGGACAGCAATAATAATCGCTCAACCATCGCCCGTCAATAACTACTTCTTTCTTTTCCCTCCCCCCCACGTCCGCGTGCCTTTTTTCCCAAATCTTATTTATTTCCCTTCTTCCCTCACTTGTCTGGTGAAGAGGTTTAATTGCTTTGGTTGTCTTTGACTCATTGAGTGATCAAAGAGCCAAATCGCTTTGCTGCTTCTCTCTGCACTCTTGCCCTACCCGTTATCGTTGCCGTCGGAAGTCGCCTCGCAGATGTTCAGTGCTGTGGCTTTTCGCGACATCGTGCTGTTTTAAGCTCGTCTTCTGTCCTGCCTTCCATGAACCCGAAGGATCTACTACGGTACCTGTCTAAGCCTGCCAAGTAGGTTGTCTCCGTCTTCTGAATCTCTTCCATCCACTTGGTCTCCGGTGGGTCAAAAGTTTCTGTCATGGCTAACAGATCGCGAGTAGGCCCCGATAACACGCCTGAACCCCACCTTTTTTCTCCAGTCGCGCAAACCTCACTTTTTCCTCTCCCACATTTAAAAAAGCAGATACTCTCGTCTGCTAGACCCGATACTTTCGCCGGTATCGGTATCTTCCAGCACGAGGGTTACGACGATATAGTCACCATTCCCTTTTCCAGAGGCTTTTTCCTCCTTTCCCTCTCGTTCCGCCCTCCCTAGCAGCCCTTCAGGCTTCTACCGAATCTACCCCTCTTTGGCTGAGTGCCAATTACCTAAAAAAAGATTAAGGGCCTACTCTCTCAGACGGACATAGCCCCCCTGTTCGTCTGGGCAGCAGATAGTGCTTCCTAGGCTCTTTGTCTACGGTCCACAAATCCAGTCGCGCGCACCTGCTATATCGCTGCTCCATCCGCTCTACCGATCAGTTTTACCCCATTTTCAATCGGTCAAGATGGTCTACATTGGAATTCCCCAGCACTACACGGCGTCGCCGTCCTCGTTCATGGCGACCCCGTCCTTGACGATCAACCATGAGGCGACCCAGGATCTCGATTCTACCAACGCCTTCGAAGGTATGTCACTGTTATAGTAGAAGCGCATGCTGGCATTATACTGACGTGAGCGAAGGCCCCGAGAAGCTTCTAGAGGTTTGGTTTGCCCCGTCCGCTCAGGAACTGGGTTCCGCCGGTCCTGCCGGCCTGAAGGCTGTGCCCGAAGAGATCTGGAAGGACATGCTTGATCTCGTCAACTGCCAAGTGCTCTCAATTGTCTCGTCTGAGGATGTGGACGCCTATCTCCTGTCCGAGTCCAGCATGTTCGTCTGGCCCCACAAGCTGATCCTCAAGACCTGTGGTACGACGACCCTGCTGTCGGGACTTCCGCGCATCCTCGAGATTGCCGCTCTGTTCGGTGGCTTCCCTCGCGCCACGGCGCCTTCCCGCGGCATCGCCGTCGCTGCGGCCCCGTACCGCGTGTTCTACAGCCGCAAGAACTTCCTCTTCCCTGACCGTCAGCGCGGTCCCCACCGCAGCTGGAGAGACGAGGTTCGCACCATGGACAAGCTTTTCCTCAACGGCAGCGCCTACATGATTGGCAAGATGAACGGCGAGCACTGGTACCTCTACCTGACTGAGCCCAACACCTTGCTCACTCCCCCGACCAGCCCTCGGGTCGAGTCTGAGGATCCGGTGACCGAGACCAAGATGCTTCAAGTGCCCGCAGCTGGAGCGTACCAGACTCGCGAAGATCAGGATGAGACTTTGGAGGTGTTGATGACCGACCTGGATGAGGAGAACGCCAAGCAATTCTACCTCGACCACGCTACTGCTGTTGCCGAGAAGCGTTACTGCAACTTCGAGGCCGACAATGACGACCACGTTGATGTCTTCAGCAACAACTCCGATATGGATGACGTGTCGTCCAACGGCAGCCGCGTCTTGCCTCCTGAGCTGACTACCGAGGGTCACGCTCTGGGAACGGTTGTGTCGGAGTCTTGTGGTCTTTCGGATGTCTATCCTAAGTCCAAGTTCCCCGAGTCCCGGATCGACGCCTACCTGTTCACCCCATGCGGATTCTCCGCCAACGGCGTCATCCCCACCCCGGACCAGAACACCGGAACGCACTACTTCACGGTGCATGTGACCCCGGAGCCTCACTGCTCCTATGCGTCGTTCGAGACCAACGTGCCGCACTCGCAGAACGGCCAGACTACGCAGGAGATCATCCAGCAGGTGGTGAACATCTTCAAGCCCGGACGCTTCACGGTGACCTTGTTCGAGGCTAAGCCTGAGACTACTACGGCCGACGGCGAGTTGGACCACATCAAGGAGGTCAAGTACATTGAGCGGCAGGCAGCTCGTCGCACCAAGATGGAAAATGTGGCAGGATATCGTCGGGTGGATCGGATCGTGCATGACTTGGACGGATATGACCTCGTGTTCCGCTACTACGAACGTCTTGACTGGAAAGGGGGGGCCCCTCGGCTCGGAGAAGAGCGCGTTTGAGAGCGAACACAGTGTCTATCCATGCATGAGAGGTGAGATGGAAGTGGGAGAATGATATCGTTTACTTGACTGTTTCCAATTTCGGGTTTTGTCAGCTGTTACTTTTCTGTCATCGAGCGATTGAGCTTTGTTCCTTTTGAGCAATGTTAGTATCCACCTTCGCTTACGCCTTGTGGCATTGTGGTTATTTTGAATGAATATTATCCGTCTTACGGACTGATCAGGCGCATTGATCGTAGAACTGTAGAACTTCCGAGTAGTTGAGTGATGAACGAGTGAAGTAGAAATAAGCAGCGGGCGGGCGCAGGAGCGCGCCGGCGGATAGTCGACCACTCGGCAGACTTGCCGGATGGGGGGCCGTAACACCGATAAGCCGCCTTTCGTTCTTTCATTCGCGCTTCATCGCATCATCTTCCCCAAGCTGTCTCCATATCCAGTCCACCACCTTTACCCTTTCTATCCTGAATGATTTAACAACCTAATCCTGAATCGCGCTTTGCCGAAATCCCCAGACAGATCGAGATACGAGTTTTCATCCGCGCAGCGAGCAAGCCTTGTCGGCTCTCGACTACCAACACCACCCATCACTTCATTCCTTCAACACAAACACATACACACAACCACCACGATGTCTTCACCACCTCCTCCATCCTCCAATCCCCTCAAACGCCCCTCCATCTCCTCCGCCTCTTCCCAACCCCTCGGCAGCCATCCCAAACGACCGCGCATGCATCCCCTCCGCCAGACCTCCTTCCCCAACACCATCGACGCAGACACGCGCACCTACAGCGACGCCGGCAGCGTGACGGGCAGTTTCACAGGCAGTTTAGGCGGGACTAGCGCAGATGGCGTTTTTCTCACGAAGGGAAAGAAGCGCGGCCGCAAGAGTAAAGCGGAGAAGGAGCGCGAGAGGGAAGAAGGGAGTCTGCGGGCAGGGATGGATCGACTGGGATCGGTGGATGCGGATGGCGCGTCGGTGAGGGGTGGTGCTGGTGGTGGAGGTGCTGGAGGAGGAGGGGGAGAAGATGCCGATGAGGATGAGGATTTTGATGATGAGGGGGAGTTGTTGGGGAGGGAGGAGGGGACGACGGATACGGAGGCGGAGAAGAAGAATATGGCGTGCGTATCCCACCATTCCCTTTGTTGGGTTGTGTTGTATCGTGGTGTGGTGCTAACTGATTCTGTCTAGATTGCTGGTGGATGCATTCAATCCCATCCAGTCGGAAAGATACGATTTGTTCAAACGAGCCAAGTTACGAAAGGAAACGCTACGACGTATTGTCAATCATGCTCTGTCGCAGTCTGTGCCGGCTAGTGTGGTTACCACGATAAATGGCTTTACGAAGGTCTTTGCCGGTGAGATTATTGAGAAGGCTCGTACCGTGCAGGCTGAATGGGCTCTTGCTCATGATCAGGCGGCTTTGGCTGCCATTGAAGCTGAGCAGGCGGCGACCACGACAACAACAGCAACAGCAACACCTGGGGGTATCAAGCAGGAGCCCGTGGAGAGGGGGCCTATGTCTACGCCTGCTGGGAAGAAGGATGTCAAGTTGCCTCCGAATCCCCATCGGGGCCAGTTACTGCCTTCGCATCTGAGGGAAGCGCTGCGGCGGTATAAGCGGGATGGAGAGGGTGGTGGCGTAGGGTTCTCCGGACTAAGTATGGGTAATTTGGGGGTAAGAGGGTCGGTCACTTGGTCTGCTGGGAGTGTCGGGGGTCGGCGTATCTTCCGGTAATTATTGATCATGGAGTTGGTTAGTTGGGGAGCTGTGGGAGCAGACTTGAGCATGGATAGCAAAATGGTGGCTGATAAAGACCACTGCTGTGATGATATTGCTTAATACATGACGGTAGACAGATTGTCTATATTTCACTGAACAATCAATACTCAGATTAATCTCTAGCATGCCATGCATACTACTCATCACCATATAGCAGTGATAAAATTGATATGTAGTGATAATACATGCTACGTGCATATGCTTCCCATAATTCTTCTTTTTATACTCTCATCAAGGCTTTCTATCCATCCGTTAGGGTCCTCATCGCACCATCTATCTCTCGAGCCTACGCTCCACCCCCATCCTTTGCATCCATTCACCACCTCCCCCCGACTCAATATAGAAACATCGATACTATCCAACATATCTATTCCGAAGATAGCAGTGCGCCCATTAACCTGTTGATCTCGACCAAAGGGCGTGTGATGAAAGGGATTCTACCAAAATAATACGGGGAGGGATCGGCAAAAGAAGAGATAAGCAGTGTGGATGGAGAAAACCGAGGGGTCATACAGGGATCTCCTTCCTGTTGAATGGGAAATTAGGGGCCACGATGTGATAGGCTGTACGTGCATGCATTAGTCCAGGTAAGCCAACAGCTCTTTGTCTCCCAACCTTTAGCAACCCTATTTAGTGTGCTTCCCCAACTCCTACATTTCCGCTCCTACCACCATATCATCAACATGGCTGTTAACGTTTTGAGTATAGGTATTTCCCTGCTCGTGATTGTATGCATCTTCTTCCTCACCAAACTACTTTACTTTTAATCCGAATAATTACTAATCTGTTTGCTCAGTACCCCATAAGCCGCATTATCTACAATGTGTTTTTCAGCCCATTGAGCCATGTACCCGGTCCAATTAGTTGGTCTGCCACCCGTTTGCCGTTCATTAGGGCGCTACTTCGGGGCACAATTGTCCATGACTTTGAAAGATTACATCGCAAGTATGGGCCTGTTGTGCGTACCGCCCCGGACGAGGTCAGCTTTGCCAGCGGGGACGCATGGACAGACATCTATGCGAGTCGGCCTGATGATCGCCAATTTCTCAAGGATCCCCTCTGGTGGCGAAGACAGCCTGGCCAGCCTGATACTCTTTTGAGTGCGATTCACCCGGCCAAACATTCTCGTATGCGTAAATTACTCGCTCCGGCCTTCACTCCGCGTGCTTTGAGGGCGCAGGAGGCTCTCCTGCAGAGATATGCCTCACTTCTTGTCGACCGGATCAGAGACCAAGTATCAGCCGCTGGCACAGAGGGAACAGTGATTGACATGGGCCCCTGGTTCAATTTCACCACTTTCGACATTTTCGGCGACCTCGGCTTTGGCGAGTCCTTTGATTGTCTGCAGCACTCACGGTATCACCCCTGGATTGCGCTGCTATTCGGAAGTGTTAAGGCGGCCTCATTCATTGCAGCAGCGCGGTATTACCCCCCGTTAGAAGCGCTACTGATGAAATGCATCCCCCGCTCGCTGCACGAAAAGAGTCAGCGTCATTATCGACAGATTGTGGATAAGATCGACCGACGGCTTAGCTGGGAACTTCAGCGGCCGGATATCATGTCTCATCTAATCGATGAGAATGGCCAAGTGGAATTACCGCGGGGGGAGCTTAACTCGACCTTTATGATCTTGACTACAACGGGCAGTGAAACAACTGCCACGGTGTTGACGGGTATATTGGCCTATCTAGTGAATGAACCACCGATAAAGGAGCGCCTCATCCAGGAGGTCCGCGAAAGGTTCGAATCGAGTCAAGACATCAGCCTGTCCGCAGCGGCGGATCTGTCGTACCTCACTGCAGTGATCCAGGAGGGTCTCCGACTGTGTCCACCCGTGCCGTGGATGCTTCCCCGCCAGGTGCCACCGGGAGGAAGCACTGTGTGTGGGACTTGGTTACCAGGCGGAGTAAGTCAACAAACAATACATGATCGACATAGCACTGACAACGACATCATGGCCTAGACCTCAGTTTCTCTACAGGCTTACACCCTCAATCGCGACCCCTCTCGCTTCCATGCAGCCTCGTCCTTCATTCCAGACCGATGGCTTCCGGATGCGTTGAACAACCCTAACTCACCCTTTTACCACGATGACCGTCAGGCGGTGCAGCCGTTCAGCATGGGCCCACGGTCTTGCCTAGGTCAGCACCTGGCGTGGGCAGAGATGAGGTTGATCCTCACTAAATTACTGGTCAGCTTTGATTTCGAGGCGGTAGAGGGGAAACGCCTGCAATGGGAAGAATTGCGGACTTTCTTGTTGGTGGAGAAGCGACCCTTGGAGGTGCGAGTGCGGCTGGCCCCGTCTTTGTAGGGCTGAGTTTCTGGAGGTTGATTCAGATTGTTCCTACGCGATTGCTTATGAGGACAGATGATTGTTACATTTTGTTTAGGACATTATCAGGACTAGTAGAAGCTTTCGAGATTTAGTTCCTATTCTTTTTTATTAATGCCTCTATTCGGGTTTCATAACCCCATTATGACTGATTATTTCAGGTAACCTTTCAAGCCAGCAAGTATATCCTAACATAGATCAAGTGATAAATAAGCATTTTCTACTACCTGAAGCTTAATACAGGAACAGCTAAGATAGTAAACTATGTCTAGTAGGATCCTGGATAGCACGCAGGCTTGCATACTAAGACCTATTTTTAGAATAACTATAGCTATCCTCAGCATAGCACGCACATTCTGCCGTATCCCGCTCCTTCTTGTCCAATCAACCCTTGACACTGCCATTTCATTGGTGTGCACCACTGTCTACTAAGTAAAGACGCATAAATGTACCAGTGCGGCTCTTGATCGTCAACAACCCATTTCAACCGGCCAACATGGCTCTGTGCTCCATCTGGTTCAACACATTCAGTGGTCATATCCAAGCGATCTGACTTTCGCAGGCAATTACCATCGCTATCGCGGACGCGGAGTAGGATCCGAAACGAACTTTTTGATGCTTCCCAAGGGCATCACGTAGGAATATGCGTTTCCCGCTTGAGACGCTGCACGTAGGAGCATCAGTTCGCATCTCTCGTCATTTGTGGAAAGGACTGAAGGTGAAAGCACCTCGGAGGGCTCTTTTTGTCGTCGCTCAGAGTCAGGTTGTCCGGTCGATTCCAGGCCATGGGTAGTAGCAACCGCTGATTTCAAGGTTGTCTTTCTCGACCCTGGACACGACTTGCACTTCAAAGAGTCGTTTCTGCAGGTACTTAACGTTCGTAAGGTCTTTGCCGTCTGATGAGTAACTCCCACTGGATTCTCCTCATCATCTGTGGCCGTGTTGAATTGCCAGAAGCTGGCCCCAGCAAGAAGTACAACCTGCCTTACTACCTTAGCCATTCATATGCCCTTATGAAACTGCCTTGGGTCAATGACACATTTTTTGAGGGTTTCAAGTCAGGAATTGTTATGGAAGGTGGCTTTGATGCTTCTGCGAGTGAGGTACGGATCAGACTAGGTCAAATCCCGCTCCTGACACTGGAGTGTGTACAATGGTACGTCGAGTGAAGAATATATAACCCATAGACGCAGCCAATCCTCGCTTGAAGCTTTACTATCTGGGGTGATCCCCTCGAGTAGCCCAGGTTGGAACTTAGCTGCTGATTAGAATGCATCAAGGCTGCAGCTTAGGACAAGCCTGCTGGTCGGGGGCGGGCAGTGATTGGGAGCCTATATTCCGTGTCCCACAACCCCAACTGTACAGTAAAGCCGCGGAGATCGTTATTAATGCGATGCTAGAACGAAAGGAGCTGTATCATCATGTTGTGCTCGCAGTATTGTTGCGCAAAGTCTGACTGCCCTATCAGCTATTTCCTACTCTTTAGCCATCGAGTGAGACAATTATGGCATTGCTGCATCAGATACCCATTCTGAGAATCCTTCAGAGAACTCTGAAATTAGTCAACGGCCAGCTTTATGTAGATGTTGCGCAGGCACTTTCGGTTAACGACAAGCCGTAAGAAGCGTATATGTAGACCACGGTTTTGAGAACGTTGTAATGCACTGGACGTCACTTGTGGCGTTGCAAAGTTTATTGCCCCTAGGCTTTCTTCTTGATGCTTAAGCATTTTGCGAGTAGGTTTGAAATTGTGTCTTTGTCGCCGCTGTTCTAGAGTATCCGCAATTGCTTTTGCTACCCTGGTACACGTGGTCACCCAAGTTGCAAACTGCATGAGACTAGGTCATTCTTCATCAGCCCAGAGATGTCTAGTGCTCTTAAAGCACTTATAAAGTGTCGGCAGACCATGGTGAACCCCAAAAGAATCTGTTTTATTGATTGGTGTGCCCTAGAACCACAGATCGATTTATTATGCCTTATGCTCGGACAGGATACAATCAAAGTCTCTTCTCGTAGAGCGAACTGTTTCATTCACGAGAAGGTCGTCTCTTTATTCGTATTCGACATGTTGTCTAGCTCTTCGACAAGGTCCAAGAAAGTTCGCAGCCCCAACACTGGACAGTGCTCCCAGTCGCATAAATGAGGACAGAGGTGTCTCATTCAAAACCCTAAGTGCTATACCATATTGGGGTTTCGTTAGGTGACCATGATACGGATATCCCAGCACAGAACTCGACTGTGGAGAGTCATTGAGACCTCGAGCTAGTATGGAAGGGTGGTCTCAAGCGGTGCCAGTCGTATAGTTTGAAGAAGATCCGTTTCAAGTTCGGTTTGGGCCGCTGGCCAACAAGCAAAGGATCATCGACGAGCTAATTCTTCATGTCTCAGGATATTCAGCCCTTATGTCTGATGATGCAGATTGGAGACTTTCGACATGCCCCTTTCCGGTCGCCAGATAGATGCTTGTTGGTAGACATGGCAAGTATGCAGTCTGCCATATGTAGCTTAGATCTTTGCATCTGGAGATGGATGTGATCAATCAGGCTAGTCAAGATTTCTCCTGCCGTAGCTTAGATGTGTTCGTATGAGATGAGTGATGATAGAGAGAATATAGCAGTTCACACAAAGTATTTTGGAGAGTGAGAAACGTGTTATGTTTTGTGGAGAGAGGATGAAGGAAGAGGAAGAAGAAGCCCACGCTGGCGCCGGGGCGATGGCTTTTATAGGCAAACCCTGAGCAGGGCCAGTGAAGCTATTCGCCGACTAAGCAAGAGTGATAGACTCGGGGTGGTTAGTGAACGGGACGACAAGATATTGTGAATATCTTCACATTTAGTAAATATGCATCGATATTCCATGGTTAACAGACCTAGTCTATTCCTATAAAACAACCGAGGTGAATGAGAATGAGATAGCATCAATATAATACAGATAATTACAAAAAACATCACGCTGGAGCCCGTCACGCCTGGTCATATCAATGCACTTATTGCCGGCTCGCCTGCGCAGCCTTCTGGCGCTGCAGCTCCATGGCCCTCATGTGAGCCTCGCGACGGGCATGGTTCCGCTCCTCGCGCTTCCACGCCTCCTCCTCAGCACGCCGTCTCTCGTAGTCCTCCGCCAGCTTGCGGTCCTTCTCGCTGAGTCGGGGGCCCGCGGAAACAGTTCCATCCGCGTTCTTGGTGGGACCACTGCCCCGGTACTCCTCAACCTTCTTCTGCATCTCATCCTTGAGCTTCGATCCAGTCTCCTTGACTTGTCCGATGGTACGGTCAATGAGACTCAACCTCTCGCGCTCCGCCTCCTCAGCAGCCTTCTGGACGGCCTCCTTGTCAGGTACTTCGTTGATCAAGCGGAGGCCATGGTCATCGTTTTTTTGCTGTTCGTCGGGCTTCGGGACGTTGGGATCCACTATGGTGATACCAGCCATCCTCCGGAAAGTAGACGAGCTAAGCAAGTACGTTTGCCCCAGAGCAAACACACTGGTGGTCATGAAGTAGAGCTGAAGGGCACCAGGGAAATTGGCCATGAACAGGAACGAAATCGCGGGCATGCCGTAGAGGAAAATGTTCTTGAAAGCGGAGTCTTTCATTTGGTTCATACCGGTCTCTCCTCCTTTCTACACGCAACTGCATTAGCTAGACGTTTGGAAAGAAAAGGCAAAGTTCCGAACCTTGAGAGTGTGATGTAGGATAACTGATCCAATCAAAGGAAGAATGTAGTAGGGATCGGAAACAGTAAGGTCCTGAAGCCAGCCAACGTGTTCCGTGGTCAGTCCGGGCACCGGCAGACTGCACATGTTGTTGACGACACGGTAACAACCAAAACCGAAGGGAATATGGATCATCGGGATCATTGCTTTCCAGGGCTTGATACCGTGATCCTTGTGCAGCTGGCTCAGCTCCGCCCTCTTCCGTGTCGCCTCCATCAGGTCATTCTTATAGTTGGCCTGAACCATCTCCGTCCGAAGCGGCGTGGTGAGGTGCTTGATGTTGTTGAGCTTAGTACTGGTGTCCGCGGCCATAAGTGTAGGGTACAGAAGACCCAGACGAATGAAGAGACCGGTTGCGACAATCGCACCCCACCAGGGGAGACCACCCATAATGTGGAAGTGCTCAACGCTCCATTCGATCATGGACGAAAAACCCCAACCGAAATCCAAGCCCAATTGCTTCAAATATCCAATCTGCTCCGGGATCGCATTGATATCAGCTGCGGTCAGTTCATTGAGGTTGACTTCTCCTTGGGGTGCGAGAGAGACATCACTGGCCGCCGGGACCGAGGGAGTAGTCGATGAAGGAGCCGAAGAGGTGGAATTGAAGCGAGCGGCGGCCACTCCGGTGATCGCAGTGGCAGGCCGCCAGGAGCGCGTTCCAAGCAGCGTCTGCTTGGATTGGCCATATGGGACGGCGGTTCTCAGGGTCTGCGGACGGAATGAGGACATCTGTAGGGCAAAGTCAACAATCTCGTACTCGAGCCGACAAGAGATGACTGCGGCGGAGGACAAACCGATCGGCTGGAACGTGAGAAGGCATACAACCGTTGCCGGGCCACGGCGGGCAAGACGCCGCGTCCACTGAGACCAGTCCCTCCCAACATGGCGAGAATTGGTATGAAGGTGGATGAGATGAATTGGGGAATCGAATCGGAGTTTGGGGAAAATCGCGGAGGCTTTTCGGGACGCTTTTTCGGCGCCAAGCCTGCCTTTTCTGCCGGGCGGAAATCCTCAATTCATTCCTACGGAGTCTCGAGCGGTCTAGTCTTCGCTATGAATTTAGGCCGATTTAACATCCATGTGGCTATTCTCAAGGAACCCAAATCTCGTCAATGTGTGAGAGGTTAAATTCGAGGTGGTTCGCCAGACGCCGTCCAGTCAGACCGATTACTGATGCTTGCTCTATGTACACTGTAACCCCCTGATGCGCATTCATGCCACCCTGCAAGCGACAAGAAATGAACTGTTTTGATGCCACTTTACCCGTACATGCCAATATCAATCGGGCGTGATGAGATATCTATATGGTCCGCTAGTACTCCATCCGGGTCTACTCTAGAGACGTAGCATCCTTCAGTCCGGCCGCCCTAGTCCCCCTCCGTTGCGACGGGATGTCTCGCACCTCGATTCCGGGCCCGACAGGTCTCGAACGCCGATGCATAGGGAAGACCTAATATGAACATATAATTAGTGTTATTGAACCATAACGAAAGCCGGCTTTGAACAAAGGACGGGGGCGAGTCCTGCGCCCCTGTCTATCAAACAGAGATTGTAATCGTACCTTTGTCCCGGACCAGCCGAGTCGATAGGCGGCTTCATGTGCAAACAACTCGCCAAATCCCAGCATCAACCCATTCACGAATGGGAGAACGAGGTTAATGGCAGCTCCCCGCAGGATACTCCAGATGGTTGGGGGCTTGTAGAGGATCAAGGGGGAGCTCGAGGAGGATGACTGAGAGCCGGAGATGTCATGATTGGCCGAATAGTTCTCAGAATCTGAGTGGACAGTCAGTCCAGATTCATACAGCTCCCTCGAGCTGGAGAGGTCGGCGGCCATGATGCGGGGAGAAGGCGATCAACAGGGAAAGGGAACTGTAAAGGACGGGGCTGGAAATTAGAAAAGCCCGTCTGTGACTGCAAAACAATCAGCAAGTTGACAGACGCGGGGATACGAAGGGCACCAACTGAATGGAGGGGAATTCGGCGCTGGATGAGGTCGGTCCCTTGGGGTTGGCTGGATTGACGATCTACACCTGACCTGCAGAAGCCGTTATGTAAGCAGCCTGCCCTCGCGTTCGCTACAGCAACAACCAGAAGAGACAGCCTGCAGGGTCGTGTGATAAAATCAAGTATAGTCAGACGAGCAGTCCAGTATGAGAAGCAAGTGAGAGTGCAGCCAAGGAATGAAAGGAGTGAAGTCACTACTTTTCGTCACGGAATATCCTCTCATTGATGGTTCGCCGGGGGATTCCTCAGGCACCAGCGGAAGATCCCCTCTTCCGGATGACCAATCAGGCAACAGTGACGTACCGTTATTGGGTCCCTTCAGCTTCGTGAAGAGCTACAATAATACGAATCACTGCATCTTCCAAGTCCCCGACATTCTCCGCCTTTCTTCGATAGGTTTTGTGCTTTTCCATCTTCGAATCAGTGCTGGACTGCGAAGCTTCACAAAATCTAACACCAACCATCACAACGTGTGCAGTGCCGTCACGGTCGATTTACTTCCAACATGGAGCACAACGCGGACCGCGATGAGATTGTCTCTCAATTCTGCGCCATGACTAGGACGGATCCTCACGAGGTACATGCTAATGGTCTCATCTCTAGCTATGGTTGCTAATTACATTCTTCATCTCAGGCGCAAGGCTATCTGGCAGCCAACGAGTGGGATCTCGAAGCCGCAGTCACCGAATTCTTCGCCGAACAAGATGAAGCCTCACAGGATACTGGCGCAGCTGGTGGTGGTCGCCGACTCGGCGCTGAATCGGAACCCTCTGCCGGCCGTTCGCTTGGTGGCAGCTCCTCTCAGTCCCCCTCCACTACCCCGCAGCCCTCGTCCCGCAGGTCGGCCCCGAAAAAGAAGTTTGCGACCCTGAACGATTTTGCGTCGGGTGGAGGGGAATCCTCCGAGGAAGACGATGCAGTGAACCAAGACTTCTTTGCTGGCGGTGAAAAGTCGGGCTTGGCTGTGCAGAACCCTGATGATATTAAGAAGAAGATCATTGAAAAGGCCAAAAGGTGAGGACCTTTGGATAAGCTTGATTGTACAAGGCTGATACGTTTGTAGGGCTCAGCCTCCGCCATCGGATGAACCCACCAGAAGGTCTTTCTTCACCGGCACCGCACGTACCCTTGGTGGTGATGAGGCTCCCAGCAGAGTGATCGAATCCCCCAGTGCACCTGTCTCGCAGACACCGCAGCGCGTACATAGAACCCTACACTTCTGGTCTGATGGCTTCTCGGTTGATGATGGAGAGCTGTTCAACTCCGACGACCCCGCCAACCGCGAAATCCTCGAGGGTATCCGCCAGGGCCGTGCCCCGCTCTCTATCATGAATGTGCAGGCTGGTCAGGAGGTGGACGTGGAAATTAAACAGCATGACGAGAAATACGTGAAGCCCAAGCCTAAGTACAAGCCCTTCTCTGGGGCTGGACAGCGCCTCGGCAGCCCCACACCTGGTGTGAGAGCACCTGCGCCAGCAGCTGCCCCTACTCCCAGTCAGTCCACCGAGCCAGCCAAGCCGGACATAGATGAGTCGCAGCCGACGGTGACTCTTCAGATCCGCCTTGGAGACGGCTCACGGCTCACTTCCCGGTTCAACACCAGCCATACCATTGGTGACGTGTACCAGTTTGTAACCGCTGCCAGCCCTAGCAGTCAGTCGCGTCCCTGGGTATTGATGACTACGTTCCCCAGCAAGGATCTCTCCGACAAGAGTGTTGTGCTGGGTGAAATGGCGGAGTTTAAGCGGGGCGGCGTGGTGGTACAGAAGTGGCAATAAGTGCGGTGGTATAGTCCTGTTGAGTATAGAGGTGTGCATAAGCTCGGTGCAATTTCTCACAACGTCAGGATTCAGTGATAGGCATTTTAGGCATAGATATGAGTTGATGAGAAGCAGCTCCCGAGTTTTGTCATGGAATGATACAATGATGATCAGTAATGAGCAGTCTAGGGTTGACATTAGTACAAAAAGTCTAATGCTGCAGACTCGTACAGCATGTAGAGAGTAGCACACCATCGTTATACGCAGTATACTCTGCAGCATGCATGCATCTCGTAGACCTAGATAGCAGTGACTGAGTGAGGGAGTGATATCTCCGGACCGGCTGGATTGATAAGCAAAACTCCGCGGAATGACGCAGAAAAAAAGCCCACCCGAAATCGGCTCGCCATCGCCATCCCCAGACCTTCACCACTCCTCCAACCCAACCAGATACCCAGATCTAAATCAGAGGAAGATACTCAAGATGCCTCTCGACGGGGTCAAGAATGTTGTGCTGGTGAGTATACACCTTCAACTGCCCTACCTTCAACCTTCCTCCAGCTCCAAATCCCATTGCGACAACCCCTCCTCTCTTATCGATAACAGCGCGCAACTGCACACAGCATGGATATAGAGCCATGCCTACGCATACAATGCGCACACATCCTACCTACCTCTCTCTCTCTCTATCTTATTCCAATGCTATCCCTCAAAACAAGCTAATAATCTAACCCCCAGGTCCTCTCCGGCAAAGGCGGGGTCGGCAAATCCAGCGTAACACTACAACTCGCCCTCGCGCTCACCCTCCAAGGCAAATCCGTCGGAATCCTCGACATCGATCTCACCGGCCCCTCAATCCCCCGTCTAGTCGGTCTCGAAGACGCAAAAATCACCCAAGCGCCGGGTGGTTGGCTTCCTGTCCCCGTTCACCCTTCCACCCTCAGCAGAAGCACACCTAATGCGTCCACCACCTCCTCACAACCAGACTCCTCCACCACCACCACAACAACAGAAAGCACCATCAAGCACGGCTCCCTCCGGTGCATGTCCCTCGGCTTCCTTCTCCGTTCTCGCTCAGACGCCGTAATCTGGCGGGGGCCCAAAAAGACCGCTATGATTCGACAATTCCTCTCGGACGTGCTATGGAATGAAACCGATTACTTGCTTATTGATACGCCTCCTGGAACGAGTGATGAGCATATTGCTCTTGCGGAGCAGCTTTTGACGCTTTGTACGATTGATGCTTCTTCTTCTTCCTCATTGCCTCGGCTTGCTGGCGCGGTGCTGGTTACTACGCCGCAGGCGGTGGCGACGTCTGATGTACGGAAAGAGGTGAATTTCTGTGTGAAGACGAGGATTCCGATGTTGGGTGTGGTGGAGAATATGTCCGGGTATACGTGTCCGTGTTGTGGGGGGGTGACGAATTTGTTTTCGAGTGGTGGGGGGCAGGTTTTGGCGGAGGAGATGGGGGTGAGGTTTTTGGGGAAGGTGCCGGTTGATGTTGGGTTTGGGGAGTTGGTGGAGGGGAAGGTTGGTGGGGAGGAGGAGGATAGTGAGGATGAGGATGAGGGTGGGGATGGAAGTGCTGATAAGGCAGATGGGGAGAAGAAGGAGGAGGAAGAGAAGGATGAGAGGCCGTTGGTGGAGAGGTATCGGGAGTGTTGGTCGTATGCGCGGTTCGAGGAATTTTCGAAGACGTTGATTGCGGAGATTGAGGGGTGATGAATCATGGAGTTAGTAGTATATACAGGGGGTTACTGTTAGAGCATGTGTCATGGGTGGCGTCTTTTGGCATGGATGTAGAGTGATACGAGATCATGATTTACTATGAAAGAAAAGTACTGTTGCTCATCAATGTGGAAGGCATAGTCATCAGTCATTATATGTCGTGGGTAGCATCGCTGCCTAGTAATTCTGCCGTGTATAAATAGCATCGTATATCATATCATAATCATCATCGCCACCGTTCCTCGTCATTTCATACATTCCCGCGAGCAACATCATTACCATCACGCATTTGAAATAGTTTGATCTCGTTCCAACATCGCTCGTAGTCGCATCTCAGCCGTTGCCTGTCTTGCCTCGGAACCAGCAGCTACGGCACCATACTGTAGCCAGCTTAGAAGCGCCTGCACATCGGCTACCAGGGACGGCGGAATCCAACCCCTATATCCAGCGCTGGAATCCATAGCGCTAGGACCGAGAAGCTCCTGGCCTCGCGGGATCTCCGAGGAAGAGGTTGCGTTGGCCTCAGCCTGGGCATCAAGCAAGACCTCGGATACAAGAGCCGGAGTAAGAATATTCGAGCCCGACTGTGTCTGCGTGCCTAACAGTGTACGGCCGCCTGAATTGGGCTTGGAGGCAAATTGCCTCGTGGGAAGTGCTCCCAGCGCGGGCTCTTCGGCCGGCGCATGCAATGCCAGGGGAGATCTTGGGGTACTGGGCGGGGCCTGGCTGGACGAGCCGGCCCCAGAGAACGGAGTTCTGAAAGGAAACCCCGTAGATGGTCGTCTGCCGTCCCAGTGTCGATACTGCGATAAGGACGAATGATCACGTCCATCGGCGACACTATTCTCATCGTCGTAGATGACCACGTTGTCGCTTTGTCTTTCATGATCGGAGCTGGCTTCTTCGACTGTTACCAGACCACCCGGGGGAGCCCGAATCTCGCCTAGCGGAGCAATATGACTTCCATACTCGTTCGCCAGACTGAGTCTGCTGCGCCCGCAGATCTCTCCGATCGAGTCTAACGTCTGGCGAATATTCGGCTCGATAGCTCGCAGTATGCCGTCTATGCTAAAGTCGTCCTCTGATGGGAGAGCAGGCCCGCGTCGCTGGCTTCTTGAGCCACCGATGAATGGAAATGAGCGCCGCGAAGGCATCGTGGTCGAAGTGCTGGAGGTGTCATGAGGGCCGCCCGAATATGCCCTAACCAGCACAGGCTGCGATGCCGACGTTGAGGGTCGCGAAGTAGCTGACCGATTATGGTTTCTCCAGGATGAGGTCCCGGGGTTCCCATTCAGCTGACGTAGCGTAGTGGTACGATGCGCTCGAGAGGACTCATCTAGCGCGGGTTCATAGCGATAGGGAGCAGTTTGTTGCAGAGGACGGACAGTCTCGACCACCGGCGAGGCATGCAGAGGGTTCAGCTGCGACCATCTCCGGCGTGGCAAAGCGGACGAGGACGATGGAAAAGCGTCCGTGTGGGCGAGCAGCCTGCCGGACCTATAATCCATCTCCGTTCAGGGCAATGCGATGCAGGCTGTGACGCAGCAGCGGAGCGTAGACGGGGATATGACCACCCGCAACGAAACAACACCACCACCACCGGAGTAAAAACCCCGCCTTCCGGCCAATACGCAACAGCAGCGGCAGATCGGCTGGCAGCAGGGAAGGCGATCAAGCGCCTGTCAGACAACAAGTTCTCAGTAGCGGCTGGCGGCGGCGGTGGACGGGCAGACAACGCAGGACACGTATCACGCTCCAACGCCTCGCTCCACGGAACACAGATGCATGGACTCAGCAGGCCAACGAGCTGGCATGATCGGGGAGGCAGATGACTGTGGATCGGGCCGGGATTCAAGAGGCGATGATGCAGCGAAGAAATCCAGAAACTATTCAGAAAAGTGGCTGGTCTCAAGTTGAAGCGGGCGGAAACTGGGGACTCGGAACCCGAAAGGGGAAACACTAAGCTCCAACAATCATCATCATCGTCGTTGTCGTCTTTCATCCATCTCCAACCCGTTGGTAGTGTCCTTCGCGCAGTGGTGACCACCTCGACGCTTGTCTCTTAGGGTTCGTCGGAAGCTGCATATGGTGCGGTTGATACTTTAAAAGTCACCCCCTTCAAGATGAATAGGTTTCGCGTATGCTATTCCCTGTCTGGCCGAACCCTTCTTCCTTCACCCACCCATTCGTTCTCCCGCCATACTTCAGTGAAACTGATTGTTATGCGCTTAGTTTGGCGACTCCGATGAGTCTGCATCCGAATTCGACGATGATACCTCCGGATTGCCCTTCCCCGAGCCTTTGTCCCGTGCTTCCTTCCTCTCCCCCGACTTCGACCCCGCGGCGTATCTATCCTCCCTCACCAATCGACACCAGAGCCTCGAGGACTTGCGACAAGAATTACGAGATTTGGACCAATTACTCAGTCGAGAACTCCTAGACTTGGTCAATGAAAACTACCAGGACTTTCTATCCCTAGGGAGCGCATTAAACGGTGGGGAGGAGAAAGTCGAGCAGGTACGGGTCGGCTTGTTGGCATTCCAGCGTGATGTCCAGTCCATACGGGATAAGGTGGAGGCAAGGCAAGAGGAGATGGTAGAGCTACTGAAGGAGAAGAAGCGTCTGAAGACGCAAGCCAATGTTGGGCAGGCCTTGCTGGACTATGCGGATCGAGTCGAGGAGCTGGAAAGAAGATTAATGATCGGAGACACTCCCCGGCCTCCTCAGGACGGCACCCCGGGCGAGTCCGATTCGGATTCCGATTTGATCGAGAGCGACAGCGACGATAGTGACGAGGATGAACTGCCTAACGGCGCAACTACTGCGTCGCTCGTTTCCCTCAAGACGCTCGAGCGTCATATTCAGAAGTATGTCTACTTGACCAAGCTGTCCTCTCGGATAGGTGACAACCATCCATTCCTACAGAGCCAACACCCAAGGATGTCGAAAATACGATCTGCGGTGCTCTTGGATCTGAAGACGGCCTTGGAGCAGGCAAAGCAGGCGGGCGACAAGCGGGATACGAAAACGCTGGCCGTATTGCGTCTCTACAAGCTCATGGGAGAGGACACTACTGCCGTATCAGCACTCAAGAATCTGAAGTCCTAGGGGACCTCTAGAGCTAGGCAGTGCCATTTTGCATAGCGCCGGCGTTGGGAGATTTACTTTTGCTGGTTCCGAGTGAGATTTGAAAAAATACCATTATACACCGTAACCTTCCTAATGAAACATATTCTGTACACCCATGAACTTGAAGACGCTAGATTATTTTACACGCCCTGCAAAGCGGCAGATTCGGGAGAGGTCTCCGACCTGAATTCTCCGTTCAGACTGAAACCGGGACCGTTGGTCGAGCTCAGGACCTAAGGAACGTTAGACAAGGACACCGGTTGCAAGCGCAACGCAAATCGGCGACTTACCACTTCGTACACCTCCTTGGTTATGCGGTCGTTAAGACCGGCCGCATCCTTCTTGATCTGGTCGATCGTTGCGCGCAGGTTGTCACGCAATTGCTCGGGGGAAAAACCGAGCTGTCCAACGGGGACACGAATGACAGCGTCACGCTCACGGTAAATGGTACCACCACGCAGCATCTCCACACGCACAGCGATATCTTCGACCACAGTACCCGTCTTGACGCTGGGCATCAGGCCCCTGGGACCGAGGATCCGACCCAGGCCAGCCTTGTTCAGTGCATCCAAACTATCCGGGTGGCAGAGGCAGCGGTCGAAGTCGATCTTGCCGGCCTTCACGGCATCAAAGACCTCCTGCTCACCCACCAGGACTGCTCCAGCCGCACGAGCTTCCTTCTCATGGCGGGTTCCGGGAGGGCACACGACGCAAATTCGGGACTCGGTCTGGACGGAATGGGGGAATCGGAGCATGTTGCGAATGACAGGACCGTCCCTCCTCGTCTTTAGGCGGACGTGGACCTCGTATTTGGAATTGGTTGGCTCGCGGCCAACTTCGAATGCACGGAGATATCTGCGGTGAAGATCGACGCAATCAGTGAAAAGGTCGATTGAACCACGACAATAATACTACAAACCTCATGGCATCACACAGCGCAAATTGTTGCATATCCTTGAGATCCTTCTGCTTGAACTCTCTCGGACCCTTCTTTTTCTTGGTGGTCTTGTCTCCTCCCTTCACCTTGCGCGCCTGGGCAGCGGTGCGCACCTGCTGCAAGCTGGGCAAAATAGGCGCAATTGAGCTCGGGCGAAGAACAGGACGACATGACGACAAGATTCCCCGTGCCGCAAAGGGCATGAGGGAGCTGTAGGAGGAAGCCATGGCGATGAACTCCGAATGAGCTTGACAGCGCCGGGAATGTTTTCTGGTCCGAAATCTAGAGGCTCCGGCCGACCATCGCCCGCGGAGAAACTTACCGCCGGCGGAGCCCATTGAGTCAAAACTGCCCCTCCCGGCAGTAAATTATCTCCATCCCACCTTTCTATACCATCTTTTCCTGGGGCAATTGATCCATTTTCCTGGGGTTTTGGGTCTTTGGAACGATGTCGCAGTTCAAGCTTAGCCTGGCTACTAAGGCCAACCAGGCCTCTTTGCTTCCAGTCCTCCTGGTTGCTACCTCTATTAACGAGGCTCGCCCTACTCCCGTCATCGCCATCAACTTTGAGGATGCGGCTGTTCTCCCCGAGGGCGAGAAGGCTATCGTCCAGTTCACGGGTGCCAGCGGTGCTCCCGTCTATGGAACTGACAATGCCATCAAGGAGCTGCGTGCCAGCTTTCCCTTCCTTAACGGAAAGGATGAGAAGTCTGTAAGTGATCCCCGCTCCGCCTTTATTGCGACTCTATGCTGATGGAGGCTTTTCCAGGAGAACGAATGGCTTTCCCAGCTCGAGTCCTTCACCACCCTTGACTTCAAGGCTCTCGACCCTCTGCTTCAGCGCCTGAACACCCACCTTCTCCTTCGTTCTTTCATCGTTGGTTACTCGCTCTCCACCCCCGATATTGCTCTGTGGGGTGCCCTTCGCGGCAACCGCGTTGCCATCTCCGCTATTCGCAAGGGAGCCCTTGTCAACCTGACTCGTTGGTTCAACTTCCTGGATGAGCTCTGCCCCTGGGCTAGCGCTGCATTGGAGAGCCTCAATGCTTCCGCCAAGGAGAAGAAGGCGGCCAAGGCCAAGGAGGGTGCCAGCTACGACATTGCTCTTCAGAACACTGACAAGGGTGTTGTTACCCGTTTCCCTCCTGAGCCCTCTGGATACCTGCACATTGGACACGCCAAGGCTGCTCTGCTCAACGACTACTTTGCGCACGAGAAGTACAACGGCACCCTGTTGGTGCGCTTCGACGACACCAACCCCTCGAACGAGAAGCAGGAGTTCCAGGATGCTATCATGGAGGATTTGGCCCTGATGGGCATCAAGCCCGACAGGATGAGCTACTCTAGTGACTACTTCGACCAGATCTACGAGTACGGTCTGAAGATCATCCGCGAGGGCAACGCCTACGCTGATGACACCGACAAGGAGACCATGGCCTCCCAGAGAATGAACGGCGAGCCCAGCAAGCGCCGTGATGCTTCCGTCGAGGAGAACCTGGCTCGTTTCGAGGAGATGAAGCAGGGTACTCCTGAGGGTCTCAGATGGTGCATCCGCGCCAAGATGTCTGTGGACAACCCCAACAAGGCCATGCGTGACCCCGTCATCTACCGCTGCAACCCCTCTCCTCACCACCGCACCGGCACCAAGTGGAAGATCTACCCCACCTACGACCTGTGCTGCCCCATCTTGGACTCGATTGAGGGCGTTACCCACGCTCTCAGAACCATTGAGTACCGTGACCGGAACCCTCAGTACCAGTGGTTCTTGGACACTCTCGGACTCCGCCACGTGCAGATCTGGGACTTTGCGCGCATGAACTTCATCCGTACTCTGCTCTCGAAGCGTAAGCTCACTAAGCTGGTCGACCAGGGCGTTGTCTGGGGTTGGGATGACCCTCGCTTCCCGACCATCAGAGGTATTCGCAGAAGGGGTATGACTGTGCCGGCTCTCCGCGAGTTCATCCTCAAGCAGGGACCCAGCAAGAACATTACCAACCTGGACTGGACCCTCATCTGGGCGACCAACAAGAAGTACATTGACCCCGTTGCGCCGCGCCACACTGCCCTCATGAAGAAGGACCTTGTTAAGGCCGTCATCAAGGGCGCCCCTGCTGCTTACACCGAGGACAAGCCTAAGCACAACAAGAACCCCGAGGTTGGCCAGAAGAAGGTCACCTTCAGCGGTTCGGTTCTCTTCGACCAGGAGGATGCCAAGACCTTCAAGCAGGACGAGGAGATCACCCTCATGGCCTGGGGTAATGCCATTGTCCGCAAGATCGAGAAGGACGCCGCGGGTGTTGTGCAGTCCCTGGAGCTTGACCTGCACCTGGAGGGCGACTTCAAGAAGACCGAGAAGAAGGTCACTTGGCTGTCTGCTGACCAGGAACTGGTCCCCGTGGAGCTGGTCGACTTCGACTACCTCCTCAACAAGGACTCCCTCCAGGAGGACGATGCTCTGGAGGATGTGCTGAACAAGAACACCGAGTTCCGTGAGGACGCGGTGGCTGACTGCAACGTTGCCGAGCTGCGCGAGGGCGATATCATCCAGTTCGAGCGCAAGGGCTACTTCCGCTGCGACCGCCCCTACGCTCCTGGCAAGCCGGCTGTGCTGTTCAACATCCCCACCGGTAAGACTGGCAAATAGATGTGCACTGAGTAGATATGAGTCTACATGTTATGAAGATACGCAGACTATGTGATGTAGACGAAATGCAAGATTTCAATGTCGATTGATATGCGGGCACTATTTATTAATACCTGGCTTCCACGTCGGATACTCTGCAGGAAAAGACTTCCGTCACATAATAAAAGTAAACCTCAAAGAAGAATGTGTGATTAGATAATAAGCGTAGCATCCACTCGGGATATTCACACCTACTGATCTCGATATGGGACACATAGTAAGCACAGTATGCCAGGTGACTACACGCGATTCTAGATGGAATATTCGGCATCTATGCTGTGTGTCAAGTAAACTTCCTATGCCCTACGCCATACTAGTTATACGACCGCTAACCCTACGGCAATGTGCAGCCACATACGTAGAGGCCCCTTACCTAGGTAGGGCTGGGTCCAAATTCAGATCCGGTCAAAAGTGCGAGGGGTGTCGTAGCTCGTGACATCTGGAGGAAAGTAAAGACGAAAGTTCTTTTTATAAGGACCGTCGGACTCGGGGAGAAAATCCCTCAATCGCCGTAGACTTGGAGGTGTGTGGAAGGAAGCAGCCAAGGGATACGGAGCAACATCCCTTGAACCTTGTGAAGGTGGTGACGGCATTGAAGGAGGACGGAGGGCTGGGGAAGATGACACCTGCTCAGGACTGCTTTGTTCAGATCCCGTCATTCGTCTGGTACGTCCATCGTTCATCCGCCAAATTTAAGCTGGCTTTCCTTCGGCATATTTTTTTTTCTGTTTCTCGATCCTTCCTGTGTGATCCGAGTGCTCCGTGGTAGGGTCTGGAGTGGAGAAGGAACAGGAGTTGAAGAGTCGAGCTGGGGGATTAGAAGGCATGGTAGTGAGTAATGGAGAGTAATAGAAGCAGTAATATTACGTCGAGATGGGTCCGTCACGTTGCACTGCGCTAGTCCTAATGCAGTCAGGGTCTGGGCACTAGTCCCACTTGGTGCGGATCGATCGACTGTCTCCTCTTTTCTGACTAGTAAGCTAGTAGTATAGTTCTATTCTCTACCTACATCCTCTAATCTAGATACTCTCTCACTCACCACCCGCAATTTCACCTTGCATCAGTTGTCAACTTCATTCTCATGTCTAATTGATGCTTTAATGTCTGATCATTCAAAAAAGCTTGAGCTTACAACGAACAACTCTCCTCTGCCCCCCTTCCACCCGTTGGCAGCTGTCATCCCTGTTGTGTTGCTGTCCCTTCCCAAGCCTTTCCCTGGTTCTCTACTGCCGTGCCGTTACCCAGTCCACGCCCAGGACCCTGGTACACATCATCGCGTCACGAGTCAATTCCTCTGCTGACCCTCTCAGAATCCAACGCTCGCCAAGGCACAATGGATTATTGGTGTGCTCCCAGACTCGGCCCGTCCATGCCCTACGGTTCGTTCGGAAATCTCACCATGTCTCATACGTCAAGACACTCGTCGAATCAACGAGTCATTCCCCCTTGGCCTGTGGTCTATCATCCTGTCACATTCGTGACTGGCTCCGGTAGTCGGTTCACTTTAAGCTCAATTGCTCAGGGTTACTGACACAAACGCCCGACCGGTCGACCTGGTGAGTGATCACCCTCCGCAGACTGCCGGAACTTCCTGGACTCTCCTACGTCAGCATGATTGTCTCCGTCAACACTATTCGTCAGAGCTCCAATCTGCTGTGAAAGTGTCCATGCATCCTTGCTGCTTGGGACCAAGAAAGAAAAAGAAGCTTTCCTCGTTTTCCTTTGTCTCTTCTTCCCCAAACCTGGCGGGGAGGCCGACTTTTCTTTTCTACCTCGTAGAGTTGCTGTCGTCTGTTGCTCCGGATTGCTTCCTTTCTCTCTTTCCTGCGTGAGGTTGATTTCGCTCACTCTTTCGCTGTAAACTAAGGGCAGGCCCGCAGAGCGCTTCGGGCACGCCAACGGTTTCCTCTGCTGCCCTAGACAAGCTATTGGATCGATCATGGCTGAGCAGGCCGGCGCCTCTGGCGACGTTGAACGTGTCGCGCAGACAACGCAAACGCAAATCCGCACCTCGACCTCGGAGCGACGCGACTCGAGACGTGTCTCTCGGGTTTCCTACAAGGAAGACTACGCTAACCTCGACGAATATGGAAAATTGGTCAAGTATGCCTCAACTTACCGCGAGGGTCGTCCGGGTGACGAGATGCAGGGCGAAGAGGAGGAGAAGAGGGTGTGGTATGCACCCTGGAAGAAGCGCAAGGTCTTCGTCAAGCATGTCGACCAGCAACCTGGTCAATTCCCCGAGGAATGGCTCGTCACGGACATCCGTCAAGGTCTGCCTAGCAGTGAGGTCCCAGTCAGACGTCGACGTGCCGGGTGGAACGAGCTGGTATCGGAGAAGGAGAACCCAATCGCCAAGATTCTGTCGTATTTCCGAGGCCCCATTCTCTATGGTACGCCATCAAGTCCCTAGGTACAGCCATTGATCGGGATCCTTTCATTCTAACAAGTCTACAGTAATGGAATTGGCTGTTCTTCTGGCCGCAGGTTTGGACGACTGGATTGACTTTGGTGTCATCATCGGTATCTTGTGTCTGAACGCAGCCGTGGGTTGGTACCAAGAAAAGCAGGCTGCGGACGTCGTTGCAAGTCTTAAGGGTGACATTGCCATGAGAGCCACCGTGATCCGCGATGGTCAGCAACAGGAAATCTTAGCGCGGGAGCTTGTTCCGGGCGACGTGGTATGTAGCGGAGACCCTGTTGAGCCCATTGGTAAGGTTCGTGAATAAGAGCTTGACAGCTAACAATATAATTGCAGATCATTATCGGAGAAGGCTCGGTTGTCCCAGCCGATTCCAAGATTATCTGTGATGTCAATGACCCCAATGGTTGGGAAGAGTTCAAAAGGATGCAGGAGCAAGGCGACCTTAGCAGTACCTCCGAATCTGACCTCGAAGACAATGAGCCTGAAGGAGGTCAGAAGGAGGGTGAAAAGGAAGAGGACTCCAAGCCCAAAAGACGCCGTGGCTACCCCATCCTCGCGTGTGACCACTCCGCTATTACCGGTGAATCGCTTGCAGTTGATCGCTATATGGGTGGATTGATCTACTATACGACCGGCTGCAAGCGTGGTAAGGCCTACGCGGTTGTCCAGACAGGCGCGAAGAACTCGTTCGTGGGTAAAACTGCGAGCATGGTGCAATCAGCCAAGGGTGCTGGTCACTTCGAAATCGTCATGGACAACATTGGTACATCTCTTTTGGTTCTCGTTATGGCTTGGATCTTGGCTGCTTGGATTGGTGGTTTCTACCGTCATATTCCCATTGCTTCGCCGGGTCAGCAGACGCTCCTCCACTACACCCTTGCTTTGTTGATCATTGGTGTTCCTGTCGGTTTGCCGGTTGTGACCACCACTACCATGGCTGTCGGAGCAGCATATCTAGCCAAGAAGAAGGCAATTGTGCAAAAGCTGACTGCGATCGAATCACTGGCGGTATGTTGGAAACGTACATCAGGGGAAGATTGGACCGCTGCTAACCTCTCGGACAGGGCGTTGATATATTGTGTTCGGATAAAACAGGAACTTTGACGGCGAACAAGCTGAGTATCCGCGAGCCGTATGTAGCTGAAGGTGTGGATGTGGACTGGATGTTCGCCGTGGCTGTCCTAGCTTCTTCCCACAACATTGAATCGCTGGATCCTATCGATAAAGTCACGATCCTGACTCTCCGGCAATACCCAAGAGCGAGGGAGATACTTCGCAGAGGTTGGAAGACCGAAAAGTTTGTTCCCTTCGATCCGGTGTCCAAGCGGATTGTGACGGTTGCGAGCTGCGATGGAACAAGATACACCTGCACTAAAGGCGCTCCCAAGGCTGTGCTTCAGCTGACGAACTGCTCTAAGAGCACCTCCGATCACTATAAGGCAAAGGCCCAGGAATTTGCGCACAGAGGATTCCGCTCCTTGGGTGTCGCAGTGCAAAAGGAAGGAGAAGACTGGACTTTGCTCGGAATGCTTCCTATGTTTGACCCGCCCCGTGAGGATACAGCTCAGACGATCAACGAAGCTCAAAACCTAGGCATCAGTGTGAAGATGCTCACGGGTGATGCCATTGCGATCGCTAAAGAAACTTGCAAGATGCTTGCCCTCGGTACTAAGGTGTATAACTCTGACAAGCTTATTCATGGTGGCCTAAGTGGAGCCATGGCAGGAGATCTGGTTGAAAAGGCAGATGGATTTGCCGAAGTGTTCCCTGAACATAAATATCAAGTGGTGCAGATGCTCCAAGACCGTGGCCATCTGACCGCGATGACAGGTGATGGTGTTAATGATGCACCATCATTGAAAAAAGCAGATTGCGGTATTGCTGTTGAAGGAGCAACGGAGGCAGCACAGTCATCTTCTGATATTGTGTTCTTGGAGCCTGGATTGTCTACCATCATTGACTCGATCAAGGTTGCTCGACAGATCTTCCACCGCATGAAGGCATATATCCAGTACCGTATTGCTCTTTGCTTGCATTTGGAGATCTATCTGGTGACGTCGATGATTATTCTCAACGAGAGTATCCGTGTCGAGTTGATTGTCTTCCTTGCTCTTTTCGCCGATCTGGCAACGGTCGCGGTGGCGTACGATAATGCGTCATTTGAGTTGCGTCCTGTTGAATGGCAGCTCCCTAAGATCTGGTTCATTTCAGTATTGTTGGGTCTGCTGCTCGCATTGGGCACATGGGTTGTTCGCGGTACTATGTTCCTCCCATCGGGTGGTATCATCCAAAACTGGGGTTCGATTCAGGAGGTCCTGTTCCTCGAAGTCGCACTGACCGAAAACTGGCTGATCTTCGTCACTCGAGGTGCTGATACTTGGCCATCAATCCACCTTGTCACAGCCATTCTTGGTGTGGATGTTCTGGCAACGATCTTCTGTCTCTTCGGTTGGTTCACGAACGAAGACATGCCCACCAACCCCAGCGACTCCTTCGTCGAGACCACCAACGGCTGGACAGATATCGTCACGGTCGTCCGAATCTGGGGCTACTCGCTGGGTGTGGAGATTGTCATTGCGTTGGTCTACTTCATGCTGAACAAGTTCAAATGGCTCGATGAACTTGGTCGTCACAAGCGCGACAAGGGCGACCTCAAGATCGAGAACCTGTTGGGTCACCTTGCTCGGTTGACAGTCGAATACGAGGAGCCTGGGAAGCCCAAGGGCCGCTTCTTCCTGGCCACCAGCAAGGAGGAAGAAGAAGTGGAGTAAGAGCTGGGACTTGCGCCTCGAGCTTAAGGGTATATTCTGGAATGATATGCTGGAGTAGTGGCCCGATACTGTTTATTATTGGAGGGAAAATATGATGTGAGGACTCTCTAATGTGTGTTCTCAAATGGGGAAGAGGAGGGTGTTGGGATGATGGATGTTGAATGATAATAATAGTTATTTACGTTTTTGTGATATCTTTATAAGTTTGTTAATTAGGTGGGTAGTAGTTAGTAACTAGTTAATATATACCTGGTGTGTTTGAGTGGACATTGTAGCTAGTAGTTAGTACTTGGTAGTTAAATTCCACCTGCATGGGGGAGGAAGAATGCAGTGTCCGAAATGGTCACTTCATCGCACCTATAGTAACTTCGATACTATTAAGTACCCTAATTACATATCTATTCTACCCTAGAACTATAGCATACATAACGAGTCACTGTGTATACAGATAGTAACTAGTTCATAGTACTAATTTGAAAAGTTCATCTAGTACTACAGTAGTACTACTTGCAAAGATAGACACATAATACATATATATATATATCATGATAGCGGTGTTGACGGTTACTTCAATCACTCCCAACCAACCAACTACTACTTCGTGATACCTACTAAATCCACATATGCTATAATGAACTAAGAAAACGAAACAAAATATATGAATCAACTTAATAGAAGTTCATATCTGATCTTTTTCGTTGTCTTTCAGACGTATGGTGAAGTTGAAGTGGGTAGAAAAAGATTTGGTGGGGGTCCAGCTACGTAATTCCATGCTCAAGAGTGTAGCTTGTAAACCTTGATCTATTTAGAGATGATAGGTATTATTAAATATTATATAAATGAGGATATTATTTTACTAGTCGGTACTGAAAGTAACTATGTATGTATTTTCCTTCTTGGTGAAAGTATTAATATGTGTCACTCCTACTCCGACATATAATCATGGAAGTGACGTTAAAAGGTAGTTACATATATATATATATATCATAGTAGTGATTGAGGTGTCGTTCAATCATGAACAGGACATTAGTACTAGTAGGTAATATGTAGGATTCAGGACCGGCGCTGGTGGTGGTTCTCCAGCACACGCTTCCAGAGATCCTCCATCTCGTTGCCGACCATGCGCTCGGTCTGCTTCTCCAGGGCGCGTCTGTCGAAGTCGCGCTTGGAGATGGCGGCGTTGGACTCTTCGCGGGACATTTCGACTATATACTTGTTAGTTTCTTCTATTCGACGATTCATACTAGGTAGGGATAGAAAAGCAAAAGTGATGAAAGCGGGAGGGTTGGGCAAAAGACTCACCATGCACGTAGACACCGGCTCTCTTTCCGCTGAACATAGCATGGGGAACATTGGTAGATCCATCACTGTTGCAGTCACCGACGGCGTAGACACCCGACAGACTGGTGCGCATGCCCGTGTAGTCTGTCGTGTCGATCTTGTTATCCACCATGACCAGGCTCAGCTCCTCGGGCAGAGTGGAGCGCTGAGCAGTGGGGTAGTTCGTGATGAAGGTGTTCCGGATAACGCTGGAGCCATCGGTGAAATGGACCCGGAAGATGTCGTACTGTCTGCCTGTGTCATCGCGGTGGTCGTCGCCGTTCTGGAGACGCTCAATGGATGCAATGGAGCGGTTGTCAATACCAATGTTCCAGGCTTCGAGCTGCTCCTTCCAGTTCGGGTACTTGGCCGCCAGGGCGACTTCGTTGGCGGGCGTGTAGGTGCCGTTGGTGAAGGCGATGATGTCCGAGTACAGGGTGTGAGTTTCCATGACGCTGCCGACCACGTCCGTCAAACTGCCTAGGATACCTAGGGGCTCGTCGCGGTGCTCGTAGCCGTCGCACCAGGGACACCACCAGATGCCCTTGCCCCAGGCTTCGCGGAGACCGGGCACATCGGGGATCACGTCGACCAGTCCGGTACCCAGGACTACCTTGCGGGAGGTGTATTCAGTGCCGTTGGCGTCGACGGCGCGGAAGTATGAGCTGTTGGCCGCGGCATCCTCGATCGGGGTGATGGTGTCGATCTTGATGTCGATGACGCTGGTCGAGTTGTATTTGGAGATCTGTTGGCGGGCGAGGCCACGGAATTGGGCAGGTGGGGTGCCTGTGGATGTTAGGTATTGCTTCATATGAACTGAAAGAGTTTATGTAAACAGGGGGAACTTACCATCAAAGCCAAGCACATCGTGCATCTCACGCGTAACACTATTGCGGTATTCGCCCGAGTCAAACATCAGAGTCCTCCGTCTCATGCGCCCGAGACTGCTCAGGACACTGAGGCCTGCGGGACCTCCTCCCACGACAATGACATCGTAATCTGTCTGGGGAATGGACGACGCTAAAGCGACGCTGATGGTGGAGAAGAGAGAATAGAAGAGGGATTTGGGAGCCATGGTGTTAGACTAGGTTACGGATCGGATCGTTCCCCGCGCACTGGAGAAGAGAGAAGGCCTGCTGCAGTCTGCCGGGAAGAAGATGCAGCAGCAGCAGCCATGAAGCTGCTCTTTATACCTCCACAACAGCATATTCCGCAGGAAGGACAGTGCAGCACGCACATCGTCCCAAGTTGTCCGAAGAGCAGGATTGATGGTGATTCAGCTGGGATGCAGCCAAGACTCGAGCTGGTGGAGCAGCTGAAGACGATCGACACGATCGATTCCGTGCCAGGCCAGTTCGTGACCCGCCATGCCAAGTAAAGAGAAGATTATTGAGAATATGGTTGGAAAGACCCTGATTGACCTGCCGAATGAGAGTCGATGACTGCGTGGCTTCAAATCCCGGATGGAGGCTGCCAAGACAGCGGAATTCGATCGGCAGGGCTGGGATTTAATAGTGTATGCAAGGTGATGAGGGGCCAGATGGGCGGGGCGTAATGAAGCTTGCTTGCTTGCTGGCTGGTGATGATGATGAGCCCTGCACGAGGTAAATAAAGTCGAAGAAGTGGTGGCAGACAAGATGAAGAAAGCGGATGGACAGGAGGCCAAGGGGAGGGAAGAGGGAAGAAAATATGCCACGACAGACAGTCAAGAGTCACGCGGCCAAGAGTCGGCCTGCAGCTCATAACCACCTCAAACCAGCTCCGCAGAATATATTAATCATTAGATTGAATAAGATAGATGTACCGAAAGGGTATATACAGCTCCACTAGGATGATATCCCAGCAATCCTGTGGAACAAAACATCCACGCCACCAGCTTCCTGTCGCCACTTCTCTCCTCCCTCATATTAAATTCTCTCAAACACACTCACATACACACTCACTCCTACAAGGGGTATCATCATAAAATCAATCATTTCTTCCAGCTAGAGTCGGACTCAGGACCCCACAAGTGCAGGGGGTAGCGGTATGGAGTTCCGAACACCCGCGACGCAGTTTGCCCCAGAGCACTGCGGACGCCACTCAAAAAGCCCGAGTTGGCGTACGCCTGCGTGACATCCCACATCATCACGCCGCCAAAGCTCTTGAAGGTCTTGGTATACTGAATAATCGACTGCAGCTGCGAGACTGGCACATAGCCCGAGCCGGCTGCCCCGGTATTCGCCGGAACGCCGAGCATCACTCGCACATTCGGATTCTGAGACACGTTCTTGGCCCAGTTGTCCCACTGATTAAAGTTGAAGGTCGACTGCGTGCTTTGGCCCTGAACAAAAGAGCCCAAGCCGCAGGGGTTGTTGTAGAATTGGACCCAGACGGCATCAATTGACACTGGTCCGTTGAGGATCTGCTGGTCTGCAAGATCTGGGTAAGGGCACTGCGGCGCTGCCGTCAGGAAGTACTTTTTCGAGGGCTCGGCATCGGAAAGTTGACGAAGTCGGTTCGCGAACGGTGCCATGTTATTCACAGTGGCCTCGAAGTCGAAATCAAATCCGTCCACCGATGCGTTGCCAAAGGGCCGGTGAGCCGTCGAGTTGGACTGCTGGGGGCCGAACGTCTGCCAGATCAGGTCGGCACCGGACTGGGCAGCAGATTGCGACTGGAATCCACCTTCACTGTACGTCGCACCGCCAATTGACAGGATGATGGTCTTTCCCTTCTTCTGGCACGTGGTGATATCGGCGCTGCATAATTGTATTAGCTGCGCTGCCATCAATCCACAGAATGTGGAGCATACCCAATCTGAGGACAATTCGGCAAATTGGTGCCTTCGAACAACGTGCAGTTCTTGCTGGTGAGCGAAAAGTCATATGCTGGTGCTCCTCCAGGTCCGTTGACGTTCATCACAAACGCAAGGACAATGACCTTGAAAATGGTTAGCATCCATTAGAGAACTTTTCTAATCGAAGCTTGATCTTACATCAATATTGCGGTCTAGAGTCCGAGTTAGCGCAACTTCTTCCACCGTGAATGCGAAACACTTACCATCGCAGTAATAACCCAGGTTTTGCTGGGCCAAGCTCCCAGTTCCTGCATAGGAATTTTGGCCTGGTCGTAGACATGTCAACTACTGCCAAATTCTGACATATGTCGCGATACTCACCCCAGTATACAACCACGTTGTTAGAAGAAGACAAGTCGAGCTTGGCGTATGCTCCTCCCAGAGAAGCCAGCCCCATCGAAAAGGCAAGAATATTTTTAAGGAGCGTCATGGTGTAAGGAAGGAATGAAGAGTTGGTCTCTTTATCAAGGAATGACTGAAATCTTTTCAAAGGAGTGTGCTGAAGGAACGATCTACTACCTCAACGATGGGGAGGGCGGATGACCAGTCGATGATGCCCAAGTTGCCGGTGCCGAACGGTTGTCGAATTCGAGTCGAGCTGCTATCACGAAGCCAGATTATGGCAGTTCATGTCGCGGCTTTTATGTCTTCTCCAGGCTAACCGTAAGCCTGTTGTGTTGTGCTGGAAAACAAGCTTGGACCGAGTTCTTGTCATCCGTTGTCTGGGGTCAAACATTCCAGATAGTAGTCTTTTCTCACGAAGCCGGCCAATAACTCAGGCCCCCAGATTGTCATATTCGAGTGGCGCTCCTAGACTGCAAGACAGAGCATGTTTTTCTCAAGTTCGTCGAAACTATGATTGGCAGGGAACCAACCGAGATACATTCCAGGATGGTTTGTTGTCAATGCCTTGGGTGGCCCGTGGAATGCCATTCCCTTTTACGGACCCCAGCTTGTGATGAACCGAACCCAGGGCAAGCTTCTCTTCCCATGATCACTTACGCGGCCATGAAAATCGTAGCTTGCGTACCCAGTCAGGTGCACTAATGGTTCAATCATGGTTGGGATGAAGTCTGCTAGCCCGTTCATTGTAGCGCGGCGGCGCATCGATAATCGTTAGGATACCAGGCGAGCCCCATTTGACAGCTTGGACGCGGGCATATAATAATAAAGTTTTTAGCTGCCATGAGAGTCTGCAAGGAGTAGGTGGAAAATCGAAGTATTGAGTGAGACATAATCGCCGTGGCTTCATCTCTCCGGGACCGACAACTGTAACCGGCAGTTGTACGTGTGTTGAGAGGCAGCCAACTACACCTGCCCCTTGGAATCTGGGACGATCCATCTGACGCAGATGATGATTCCTAGAACCAAATACACCAACTGAATGACCATTGTCTCCTGATCATCGTGGCTCTGACTTTTGGTGCTCTCATGCCCAAAGGTGATCTGTTGACCATGGCCGTCAGATCATGCATTATAAATGAATCGTCATTCAGATGCTATTCTTGGCTCCTGCCAGATATCCACTTATGACCCCAGGAATGTGGGAGTCGTCCTGGTGATGAAGGCATGTACTCCTCATCGGCCCGGTTTATCAATTACTCACGGTACATGTTTTCGGTCAATCAGCCCAACAGAAGTTGGCCGAAGGCAAAATAATCCCGCATACTATGTTGTCTATCAATCGGCCTTGGTAATGATCGGACTATATGCCGCGGAGTGAAGCCCAGTGCACGAGGTACAAGGTTATCAGAGGGATGACGACCATATTGAGATCGCCGGTCGAAAATGCCCTCGCTTTAATCATTCAGAAATCAATTGCTTGTCCAAGTTATCCAAGTTCTGCCGAAGCCAGTGACTTGAGAGATCATAATAAACATAACGAACACAAAGGTGCCCGGCTATGTGGCATTGCACAAAGATGCCTTAGGTTTGCCGCCATTGATGTTAGGGGCCTGGGTAATTCATAGCTTCATTGATGGATGCCAATGACCCTTGCGACGGCCTCATCATTGGTCATGCTGTTGTCAATCACTCCTGCCACTTTGAGAACTTCCACCACAGACTCAACGAGCTCCCTCTGCACACCCCGAGTCGAGCCCGTGAACTTGACATCCTTGAGCCATTCCTTAGCATCATCCTCTCCGTAGTTACAGCCCAACTCCCCAGTACCCAAGAGCTTCACGACCTGAGCAGTGTCGGCTTCAAAGTCCTTAATGCCCTGATCCAGAAGCTTGAGCAGCTGTTGCAGCTTGCCATCCGCTTTCAGATCCGAGAAAGATGAAGTAGACGCCACGATCATCCAGGATGGCCAGGGAGTGTAGATCTCACCGATCTTCTTCAAGGCGGGATGAGGCTTCTCTTCAGTGGGATGGAAATACGGCTTCGTGGTGAAGTGCTCCCACATGAAGAACTCGGCCGTGGGCTTCGGCTCCTGCTCGGGATGCTCCGAATCGTATCCGGTCACTCCATTGCGGAGAGCAGCGAAGGGGCCCAAGGGCACGGTGGACAGCGAGTCAGGCTTCCAGCCTTGCTTCTGAGCGAGGACGAAAGACATGATGTGGGAGCCACTGCTTCGCGTCAGTATGATGCATGCCAATCTCGTCCACAGATTGCCCTTACCTGCCAAGGCGACTGACACCAACGCGCTTGTCCTTGAGATCAGCCACCGTGTGGATATCTTCTCTCTCCCGACCCGTGACAATGGCCCAGCGCAAAGGCGTATCGACCCAGTGTCCGATCACCTTGTAGCCACCCTCCGAGGGGTCCTTCTGGGCCTGCTGTTTACCAGCTAGACCAGCTACCCATCCCTCGGTCAGCCCAATGGCGACATCGATTTCCTTCTCACGCAAAGAAGTGATCATGTGTCCCGTTCCAGAGGGGAAGGGAATCAGAGAGAGCTTGAACGGGAGAGCAGCCAGGGCTGGGGAGCGCAGCGCCAGGTGGAGAGGCGTGAGGTAATGTTCTAGGCAGGGATGTCATTGTTAGCTGTCCGTCCATAGATAGAAGCTCGGAGAAGCGGAAGCTGTCCATGTTGTACAACTGAGCTGATTGATTATATACGACAGTGTAAGGTTGTTGAGGGAAGGAAGTTGGACCGTACCAGGCACATAGCCAATGCGGATAGTCTCTAGATCTGAAGACATGGTGAATCTTGATGGAGCAACGGACACAAGATAGTCGGTTGGAAGATACTAGGGAGGATCATTCTCCTGAACAGGCGGAGATGGAGTTGAACTAACGAGTAGTTGCTGGTGGGGTTCCTCGGGGTCCCTTGAAGTTACCCCGCGGCAATGAAAGTCTCCTCACGTCATTTTACTGCCCACCAATTGATTGATGATCATGCAAAAGACTGCATTATATAGACGTGTTACTGATAATTATTGGTAGCAGAAGCTTCATTGAGTGTCTAATCACATCACATTATGCCTAATTCAGTTGATAACAGGTCGGATGACCTCGGACGCCGAACCAAACTCACGGTCCGACGTGTCTAATAGCTGGTATGCTTTATGTACAACGCCAACGGAAAGCAACGGAAAACCCCACAGTCGTATCTAATCTCGTTCAAGTCATTCGGATGTCCTTCTCCTCCACATTAAAGCTCTCACTAGGTCCCCGAGGACTGCCCGCAGTCCGGAACGAGGCACCACTGTACATCCAAAACTGCACGCCCAAGTACAGGTCGCAAACACATTGGAAGAGACCACACATCCGGAAGGCCCAGGGGATCACTTCCTGGCTGCAGAAGAAGTAACTCAGCTTCATGATATCACCGATAATCCAAGCTGCGAGCACCGAGAGCCGGAATCCTGCGCATGAACGGGACTTGTGGTTCTTGAAAATCTGGGGAAGAGGCAGCGTGGCTTCCACGGCGAGTCCGACATATCCGAGAAGACCGATGTAGGATTCCGAGTTGGCAAGCGGAGGCAGGAGGACCTGGATGAAGGTGAGCGCGCCGACGAAATATGCCAAGAACATCCAGTAACTATCGACGACTCTGGTTAGTTTTCACCGCATGGAAGGAGAGAAAAGAATAGACGTACGGTTTCGCGCTCTTCCACTGCCAGAAATCGTAGGGTCTCGCAAATCCACCATTGTCCACACTGCTGAACGGAACATGTTCAACGCTGTTCTTCAGCCCGGGCGATGGCCGATTGTCCAATGCAACCTTCAACAAGACTACCTGCACCCCGACGGTGATAACGGCCTGGATCAGAAGCGAAAAAGAGTAGAGAGCGCCGAACCAGTAGAAGATCCTAGCAAAAGTTGTTAATGCCGAGACTCTCGAAGGACATCAATCCCTATGTGGGAGCCTTACTTCAGGACGGACGCGACAAGCATAATCAAAGGAATGTCCAGCGAGAATCCAGCCGAGCTCCTAGACCGGTGAATGCTGAGAATCTGGTCCGCATAGGAAGTCACTGGGGAGGTAATGAGGCTGTTGAATTCGAGCGGCCAGTTAGCGTTCCATTACGATGCGTCCGTGAGAGCGAAAGACGTACAAGAGGGGAGCCCCATATTCCAGGGCTTGTGACACAAGATACATCGTGAACTCAATTACCCGTCGCTATCGTTGTAATAGGAGTATAGCGAATATAGGGTAATGTTACGATGGTTGAGGAGCGATTGCTCGGTCGGTTTTGTGTCGACGACGGGGCAGTGAACGGGCGGAGCTTGCGGTTTCCGGAGACTGCGACGGAGCAGCAGCGGCGTCAGGGGCAAAGCTTGTGGAGATGCTGAGTTCGGAATGAGAACGCAAGCTGTTGGCAAGGACGAGAGACCTCCACAAGGGTAAATTGGTAGAAAATGTGTGATGCCGAAAGCCCAGGAACTCCGTGCCGACAAGTCCTGAAGAAAGTTCAATGCCAAAAGCGACCCGAATGCGGCCTCTTTTTTTTCCCGCCAGATTTGGGACTCCATCAATTAAATTTATTGATCGGCGGCCACGTCCCTGGCGCTGACTCAGCCCCACTCCGGGAAGTGCCTTTCCTTTTTCCTCTTTGGGGTTGGGGTTCCATCCTTTCACTACACTGCTAGTCTATGGACTACTACAAAAAGTACTAAACTAGGATGTAAGGGCATCTGAAAGCGTCATAAATAAATACCATTGATGCCTGATATACGAACCTATTGCATATATGTATGGCTCCTCTTTCCACATCCCCGTCTAGTCTAGAACTCAATCCGCCATGTCTTGCCAATGCCCACGTTGGGGTTCTTCACCACCGCATATGCAGCCTTGCCATCAGACTGGCTGTGGTACTGCATAGGGGCCGTCGAAGCCGCCGAAGCTCCATCCTCAATGACAGTCACACTGGTCTTACCCTGCCATTCCTTGGGAGGATCAACCACCACCACTCGCTCAACACGAACGTTGGCCATGGTCTTCAGGTACTCGGCCGTCTTGGGGCCCTTGGTGCCAACATCCTCCGAGACCAGAGCAGACTCCTGGAAGCGGAACCGACGATGGATGTAGGCTCCACGCTCGTAGTCGAACGTCTCTCCGTCATCCACGTAAAGAGAGCCATCGGCTTGGCCGTTCTTATCCAAGACCACAACAAGAGTATACGGGTCCCATCTCATCAACGCGCTACTGCGGCGAGGACGGTCCTTGCGGGGGATAACATGGCCACCTTGCATCAGCAACGGCACAGTCTCCATGGGAGCTGGCACCGTATGCCTCTTTCCGGCTCCCTGGTAAACAGTGTAGTCAAAGTAGTCATAGTACTTTTCGTCGTCAGCAAGGTAGATGTCTGCCGTGGTGGCCTCCTCCGAGACAACGGGTTTAGCAAGAAGACCGGTGGAGCCGAGATAAAGCTGGTCATCGATGGCAAAGCCAGCCTCATCCGTGGGATGAGCATAGTACTGCGGCCGCACGATCGGCATTCCGTTCACGGAAGCTTCGTGGAAAGCGGTGTACCAGGCGGGGAGAAGCTGATATCTCAGGCGGATGGCCTGGGAGATGATAGACCGGTGTGGCTCGGCAATCAGATACGGCTCCCTCCGGCGTGTATCGATATGCGCGTGGGCACGGAAGAAGGGGTACCAAATACCAGCTTGATACCATCTGGTCAAAAGCTCCTTGCTAGGGTTGTGGAAGAAACCACCCACATCAGCACCGGCAAAGGGGAAGCCTGCAATACCGTTGTTCAGGACCATAGGGATGGAAGCGGCCAAGTGTTCCCAAGTAGCCTGGTTATCACCCGTCCACATAGCAGACATCCGTTGAGCGCCCGCATAATACGACCGCGTCAGGATGAAAGGCCGACGGACCTCGCCCTTCTTGCGCTCCAGAAGAGCATCGTAGGTGGCGTTGACAAGGGTGATTCCATGAACGTTGTGGATGTCACGGTGCTCCCAGTTGCCATGATGAAGGTTATCCTTGGGCATCGTGGTTTCGGGACCGTTGAACACCGAGGGCTCGTTCATATCGTTCCAGATGAAGACGTTGGACAGCGTTCCCTTGAACTTGTCAAACTTGAAGAGGCTGATCCACCACTTGATCGCGGCGGGGTTGAAGGTATCGATCCAGTGAGAAGAGCCGGGCCAACACCAACCGTCGTAGATCTCACCGTCCTTGTTCTTAGTGGCCAAGTCCTTGCTCGTCATTTCTTGGGAGATGCTGTACTTGTCCTGGTTCTTGATGTGCGGGTCAATGATAACGACGAGTTTGCGCTCCGACTCGTCAAGCTGCTCCTCCATGCTGATCGGATCAGGGAAAGTCAGAGGATCCCAGGTGAAATACTTTCTGTCATCGGTATACTCGATGTCCAGCCAGATGACATCGTAGGGGATCTGGTACTTGTCAAAGTTGCGGTCGACCTCCTTGACATCCTCATCAGTGATGTAGTTCCAGCGGCACTGGTGATAGGCAATGGCAAAATGTTGAGGCAACTGAGTGTAGCCGGTGAGTTCACCGTAGGTCTTGCTAATTTCCTGGGGGGTAGGACCAAGGAAAACGAAAACATCGAGCTGACCGGACTCCGAAAACCAATGACTCTGGGTGTCAGTGGTGGCGCCCACGCCGAGAGCAAGAGGGTTAGGAGATGAGGTAGACTTGACAATATCCACCCAGGTCTCTGCAGCATTCAGCCAGAAGACACCGACGGTGGAGTCCTTGCGATGCGCCTGCATGAACGGAATCGCACCATACAAGGTCATGGGACTGTTCAGCTCGTACTCGAACACATCCGCATTGTACATGCGGTAGGGCTCTTCGTGATTCCCTTCACCACCTCTGGGACGCTGTTAGTTTTGCGAGCTCGAAATTGTCACTGCGCGAGTAGCTTACCGAGTTTCCTTCAAGGAGAGAGAGTCAGCATGTTCAGGAATACCAAAAACATGCTTGTAGCCGGGGAAGGTGATGTCCAATCCCACACTCTCGGGGCCTCTGGGCTTGGTGTCGGTGTTGCCACCAAAGCTCTCGTCCCACCAAGTGCTTTCATCTTCCTGGGTTTGCTGCTCGCCCTCACCTTCGACCTCTACCTTAGGGCGCCAATGCTCCATGTTCAGGTAGCCCTTGTTGTTCAATTGAACGTGGGTCTGGCCGTCCCTCTTGAAGTCGGCGCTAAAAGGGGCGTGGCGGATGACAGCCTCGAACTGGTTATCCGGACCGTACAAGACTCTGGTGAAGCCAGTCTCGGTTTCAGGTTTCAAGGTCGCGGTTTTGCTCAACTCCAAGCCACCCACCAACACCCATTTCTCTGCCTCATTGTAGCGTTCCTTGCGTGCTTTGCTATCGTGTCGAAGCTGGATTTCGCCGTTCAATCGCTTCTCCTCATCGACAACAACTCGGGCGGCGCCGGACTCGAGGAAGGAGACAACAAGAGGCAGCTTGACTTTTTCGTTGGCGGAGACGGATTTGAGAATGGTTCCGTGCAATTGGCCATCTTTGAACTGAATAGAGGATGAGTCGAGCTCGTAGGGGGAAGTCCAGGATGGACCTTGGGCGGAAGCATCGTCGGCGAATGCTCTGTTCCGCTTACAGAAGCCCGATTGAGAACATGTCTTGAAGTTCTCGTGTTTCACGGTGACTATGCGGCGTTGTAAGATGTCAAGGCGAGTCTAACCGATGGGTGTATGATTGGATAGGCTTACCTCCGGGGATGACAAGGCATCCGAGTAGGATCACCAAGGACAGCAGTAGGGTCCAACGGTTGGACATTGGCCGAGTTCCGGCCATGATGGGAGAGCTCAGTAGTCAATCAGAGACACTCAACCTCTGAAAGAAGAACTATCAGCAACCACTAGTGTGTCGACCTGCATCTACCAGAGGTGAAGGTCCCACACACAAAGCCGTTATGTGCTGGGATAGAAGAAGAAAATTGCAACTAGATACGATGATATAATGCAAGTAGTACAACAAGGGCACTCGATAGTTCCAGGCTGGCCAGATGGAGCTGAGATGGGGGGAAGCTCCCAGTTAGGCTTAGTGTGGGCGCTAGTCTGATTTTGGCGGCTGGGGATTAGACTTGTTCTGGCCTCAGGCAGGAAGTACTTTTTCAAGTCATGGATCAGGCAGTTAGGCATGCAGGCATGCAGGCATGCAGGCACCGACGGGAAATCAGTCAACCAGCCCGTAAGTTGTCTCAGAGAGTGAGTGAGTACTATTGCCCCTCCTTCTGGCTGCCCCACACTGGCTTTTGCGGTCCCTCCCTATATTTTTCGCCAACTCACCACCGGCTCTGCTTCTTCTCTTTCTTCTTCTTGTTCCCTCAATCGTATCTCAGTGACTTCATTGTTATACTCTCACATCCATCAAAATGTCTTCCGAGCAGACGTAAGTTGATTCCACTTTCTATTACTTTACTCATTTTACCCCTCTACCCCTCCATTGCTCTTTTCTCTGTCTCTCTCGTTCTCCTGGGGGGTCCTCAGGGAACTTGCTTCCTAGATCCTCATCAACCCCTCATTGCAATCCTGAGACTAACCAATTGAACTAGCTTCATTGCCATCAAGCCCGACGGTGTCCAGGTATGACTGATTCACGCCGTGAATCACCACTTTTCGATGCAGCTGCGGCATCTCCGGAATAACCCAGTACTGACCTTACTACCAGCGCGGACTCGTTGGCCCCATCATCTCTCGCTTCGAGAACCGTGGGTTCGTATTACCTCATGAATGACATTGCAAAAGCATAGATGCTAACATTGTTCCAGCTTCAAGCTCGTTGCTCTGAAGCTCTGCTCTCCCGGCCGTGAGCACCTCGAGAAGCACTACGCTGACCTCAAGGAGAAGCCCTTCTTCCCCGGTCTCGTCTCCTGTATGTAATCCACACATGTTGAACATTGACGCATGCCAGCATACTAATCCTGCCTTTAGACATGCTCTCTGGCCCCATCTGCGCCATGGTCTGGGAGGGCCGTGACGCCGTCAAGACCGGCCGCACCATCCTCGGTGCCACCAACCCCCTTGCCTCCGCCCCCGGCACCATCCGTGGTGACTACGCCATCGTAAGGACTCTGATCCCGTCATGATCGAGACATCTTACTGACAGTTGAATAGGACGTCGGCCGCAACGTCTGCCACGGTTCCGACTCCGTCGAGAACGCCCAGAAGGAGATCTCCCTCTGGTTCTCCCCCAGCGAGCTCCAGCAGTGGAAGCACTCCCAGTTCGACTGGATCTACGAGAAGGCCTAAATTATTCCGGCCAGTCCTGCGCCTGAGCGCCTGCATTCCGCTACGAGTTGGGATGTAGAGTACCTCGGGTGATATAAAACTCCAAGATCTCATGAGAACTAGAAATACAAATATAAAATATATTCATGATCTATATGCCACGCTAGTAGTACTCCGTACAAAGCTTAAACCCGTCAAACACTATCATATATACATACACAGTGCCTGATCCGATAATCATTTCTTCCCAAACAGCCCTCTAGCACCTCTTCCCAATGGCGCAAGCACAACTCTAGAAAACCACGGGGTAGCCCAAACACTCACCACGATGCGGACCGGCATTAGAGCCTTCGTAATGAGATAAGCCGTTGCAAACTCCAAGATCAACTTCACTCCCTCTCGTTCCCCTTGGACTGACAACGCTGACCGTTCCGCCTCGCCATGGTGGTGTGCACCGTCCCCTCCATACTCCTCAGCTACAGTATCCACATCCACCTCCTCCACCCAGCCTTTCTTCCGCAGCCAACGTCCGAACTTCTGCGTCTGCTCCTCGAACAATTGATTAGAGGACATATCCGGGAGCAATCCATTGTTATAATGAAAGGCAGCCACCAATCCAAATAGACTGATCACGGCGGTGATCTCGTGCAGGATGAGGAAGGATGTGATGTGCGTTGCGGGAGCTCCAAGAAGAGGTGTAGTGTAGGGACGGACCGAGGCTGGAAGACGATCATTTAATCTGTGTAGACGCGACCGGACATCTTTTGCGGAAGGGGGAGGGGGAGGAGGAGGAGTTGAGAAGAGACGGTGGGCGGAGGGTTTGCGCTGTGAGATGAGACGAAAGGTTTGGAGGATAGAGTGCGGTGGTGGCATTTTGACTGAATAAACTTGGGGAGTGAAGCTGTCGGCCCTATGCAGGGGGGTGGAAGCGATTCCCGGTCAGGTACCACCGAGAAAGTCAGGGAGATATTGGTATTGTATTTCGCAATTGTAATCCAATCAACTGGGTGGTTGTGAAGCCGATATCGCGAGGCCATCGGAGATAATGATGAGTTGATGTTTGCTGTGTTTGCAAAGAGGAGAGATAAAGTATACGCAAGAACAAGGGGGGAACAGTTGACCGAATTTATGACCAGGGTTTACATGCAATTGTTCGTCCAGGACCTGCAATTACCCAGTCCCTGGGGTCCTCTTTTTTTTTACAAGCCTGGGAAGTCATCGAGCAGGCCGATGGGATAATGTCAGTCATGGACAAGAACTACCCGAACATTTTAGACGTGAACGATACAGTGCAAATGAAGAGAGGAACCGGGCCATACTGAGCACCAAATATTCACTCTCCGATCGGCGACATGATTGTCCAGGCCTCTAGTAGCAGGACGTTCCACCGATCGGCCGGGATGATAATAATTGGGCCCAGTTCATGACAAGAAATGATGCTGGCAGCGATGGGGTCGGCAGTTCGTCATGGTGCCTTTTCCGGAGGCTCCATCGGAGGGAGGAAGTCTTGTTCTTCCCCACCTCCGTCCTTCACGCCTTCTTCTTTCTTCGCCTTCCACTCCCTCTCCTCCGTCCGCCATCGTGTCGCTGTTTCGGCTGCTGAGACTGCGCTCATCATGGAGAAGATCACGGACAAGATTGCGGCTTTGCCGCCAGACGCCAATTACTTTTCTTTGGAGTTCTTCCCTCCCAAGACAAAGATGGTGGGGCAACCCTCCTACAACTCCCCGCACTGGAGTGACTCAAATCTAGCATTATTATATATCGGTCGCTAACAAGATGCTTGCCGTCTATCTAGGGTTTCGCCAATCTACAAGCCCGGTTGGAGCGTATGGCCCAGGCTTTGCGCCCGTTGTTCGTGACGGTCACTTGGGGCGCTGGAGGAAGCACCGCCGCGAGATCGCTGGAGCTGGCGGAGATCTGTCAGCGCCAACTGCAGTTGACGACATGTCTACACCTTACCTGCACGAATATGAGTCGCGCCTTGGTCGACGAGGCCCTGGAAGAAGCCAAGGTGCTTGGAATCAGAAACATCCTGGCCTTGCGTGGTGACCCGCCCCGGAGCGAAGAATACAACATGCACGGCGAGGATGACAGCAACAAGGACTTTACATTTGCCGTCGACTTGGTGCGCTACATTCGCAAGCAGTATGGCGACTATTTCTGCATTGGTGTGGCGGCGTACCCCGAGGGTCATCCCGCCGATAACTTCCAGGATGTTCAGGATCCGGCCAGGGACTTGCCCTACTTGATCGAGAAGACGCAGGCCGGTGCGGACTTCATCATGACTCAGTTGACCTACGATCTGGAGGCATACACCAAGTTTGAGACGATGCTACGGAACCATGAATCTGGCGTCTTCAAGACCATCCCCATCGTCCCTGGTCTGATGCCCATCCACAGTTACAAGATTCTGACGAGAGTCACGAAGCTCAGTCATGTCAAGATCCCCCCGCAAGTCCTGTCCAAGCTGGAGGAGGTGAAGCATGATGACGATGCTGTGAAGCGGATTGGTGTCGACATCATCACTGATCTTGTGTATGGCATCCGCGATCTGGTCTCTCCTGGTCTCCGCGGATTCCACTTCTACACCTTGAACCTGGAGAAGACGGTGTCTTTCATTCTCGAGCGCTGCGAACTCATTCCCCCCTACACAGAGATCGATGACTCCGATGCCTTGGTCGATGGAGGTAACTTGTCTGCTATGGATTCGTCGTCGTACATCGCCCCGAACGGTGCCCCCATCCGCACACTGGCCAGCCGCCGCTCATCCGTCAGCTCCATCCCTCACAACCGTGTCATCGTCGACAAGGTACAGATCTCCGAACCCTCTTCGAAAGACTCCATAACACATGAGGCCTCCGCCTTAAGCGCCGGCCTTCCCGCCATGCCGCCCGACCGCAGCACAACCCTCCAGATCTCCGAAGGTCTCGGTGCCCTCGGCAGAGAAGCCACATGGGATGACTTCCCCAACGGACGTTGGGGTGATGCACGCTCGCCCGCTTTCGGTGAGATCGATGGTTACGGTCCCTCGCTGCACGTCTCCGCTGCCACTGCCCGGCGCATCTGGGGCTACCCGGTCACCCGCGAAGACATTAGCACCCTATTCCGCCGCCACGTCTCCGGTGAGCTCCACATGGTCCCCTGGTCCGAAGGAGGCGCCGAAGAGGACAGCAATGGCCTTAACGCCGAGACAGCCGTGATCCAACCCGAGCTTCTAACTCTAATCGACAAGAAAGGCTGGTGGACTCTGGCCTCGCAACCCGCCCTTAACGGCGTCCGCAGCGACGACCCTGTCTTCGGCTGGGGTCCACCGGGAGAGGGATTTGTCTTCCAGAAGCCCTTCGTGGAATTCTTCTGCCCCAGCAAAGACTACCTCAATGTCCTCAAGCCCCTCCTCCAGAAACACGGCCACGAGAAGCTCGCCTGGTTCGCCACCAACGTCAAGGGTGACTTCGAATCCTCCCTCCCCGGCCCCAACCCCGACGACCCGGACCCGATCGACATCAACCCAGCCAACGTCAACGCCGTCACCTGGGGTGTCTTCCGCGGCAAGGAGATCGTCACCCCCACCATCATCGAGGAAGTCAGTTTCCGCGCCTGGGGAGACGAAGCCTATCGCATCTGGGATGAATGGCGTCGCATCTACCCCAAGAACTCGGCGACGGAGCGCTTCCTGGACGAGACCAAGAACGACGTCTGGCTTGTCTGTGTCGTGGGACAAGAGTTCGGCGCCGGCACAGAAGCTGGCTCGGAGGAAGAGGAAGATGAGAAGAAGTGGATGTGGCGCGAGTTGGCAAATTCCCAGTGATTTATTTGATATGATGGATGTATTAACCTAAACTATGGACTACTTCTGGCCGCTGGCTTGGTCTGGGTGGTGCGTGGTGTGTGTGGTGATGATGGCTTTGGTTCATTTGGATTTCCACAGTAAGTAAAGTACAGTACTACTACTATACAAATGGTGAGGGGTCTGTTTCATTTGATAATTGAATCTTGTCTTATTTTCAACAAATCTAATTCGATTATGGAAGAGGGAATGAATGACGGAAGAGGGCGTGTGTATGTATGTATGTATTTGCATCACATTATGAGTTGAAATGAAAAATAGAATCTGCAATTTCATACCTTTCAACCAAATATTACAAATCCAGTAATCTTTAGGATAAATTCTTCGTTTACTATATATAATCATCCATCCACGAATCCACGCTATGCTATGTCATAACTATCTATTTGTAAAATGCATCCATGCATCTTAGACATCTATGAATGAATCAAAACAAACTACGACACCTCCTTCATCCCGAATCCATGCTCCTCGAGTCCCTCGGCGCCTGTATCCGGCGTCGCGAGAGAAGACTGCGACTCGGCGAACTTTTCCACTGCGTCGTCGAGCTTACCGTATGCGCGGGCATTACGGCGCGGTTGATTGGGGCCGGAGGCGGGGAGTTGGTAGCCGCGGAGACTATAAGATATCAGTCTATTGTTAGTTATTGCGGATGTGGTTATGAGGAATTGGAGGGATAGATAGGGTGTGGTGTAAAACATACCGTGGACCTTGGCCGGTAGGTTTGGGTAATTCGGAGACGTAGGTCCGTTGGAAGGTCTGGATGTCGGCTTCGAAGGTACCCCGGGAGATGCTTTCGCGGATGGCGGCGAAGAAGGTATCCATTACGTGGTGGTTGTGGATTTGGAGGAGGGTCCAGGCGAGCATTTCCTTGGCGGTTAGGAGGTGGTGGATGTATGCACGGTGGTGGTTGCGGCAGGTGTAGCATTCGCAGGATTTGGAGAGTGCGGAGGTGTCGATTGTGTGGGATGGGGACCAGAGGTCGAAGGCGAGGTCATGGGGTTGGGTGATGGTCGTGGGGGTGTTGGGTGATGGGAAGGTGAAGTCCAGGGCGATGCCGGCGTCAGAGCAGACGCCCATGAAGGGGATGGTGAGGAGATCTGCTCCGAGGGAAACATCGCGGAGGATGTCGTGTGGAGTTGCTGGTGCGCTGTAGAGGAGGCGGGGGAGGTCTCCGAGCGGTTCGGAGATGGCTGATAGGGATGCCGATTCGTAGAGGGCCAGGCCGGAGATGAAGGGTCGGAGCTCGGTCTCGAGGTCGTCCATGTAGATTGACTGCTGGGCGTTCTCGAGAGGGAGGACAGGAGCGAAGTAGGCTGACTTGGATCGGGTGTTCTCCGGCACTGTGCTGCCGTAGAGTAGTCCTGTGGCATGTGTAGTGAAGGCGTGGGTGCGATCAACCATCTTGCCGCGTCTCTTGTTGCCAGGGGTGTGTCCCAGCACGAGATCTGCCAGTCCGATGACGATGTCCGGGTTGAGCTTCTGCACGGCGTCGACGTACTGGGTAGCTTCGAGCTGTCTGAACCCAACGGAGGTGTAGATGGCGACGGAGTTGGGGGTATTGGCCGGAGGGCATTTGATCGGGGGCTCCCGACGTGCGCCCATGATCAAGAGGAGATCATCGGGGAGAGCGACGAATTTGCGCAGGGCCGATTCATCGTGTGCGGTGGGAATGGTATAGACCGGAGGCGGATGTTTTTGGCTTTGTCTTTCTACGACTGATCTGGGCCCCGATGGGCATTCGTGTCAGCGCGGATTCGACCTCCGAACAAGAGGAGAAGGGCATACAATCTTCGAGACCGACATATAGACTGCCGATGTCTGTGTGATCACGCAGCACATCATGGGCAATATGCGGAACGACGCCTCGGGAGGCCAGAGGGATGTAGTGTGGGGTGGAGATGGGTTTTCTGCCGGCAAAGGCCAGTCTTCCCAGTCGGGGAGTCAGGACGGAGGCCGTAGCATTGAAGGAGAGCATCTCATTCGATGGTTGTGGGGAAGACTCTGAGCCCATGGCGACCCTGAGGAGTGGAGGTTTGACGAAGGGATGGGGATGGTGGAGAGAGGAGAGAGAGAATCCGGCCGTTGTTGGAGAAGATGAGCGCGGCGCGTGCCGATGAAAATGTGCTTCCCCACTAGTAGTTGTATCGATATAGATGGTGGGTTCGATAGTATTGGATGTATTTCCCAATGTCTGGTTAGGACTATCTCGAAATTTTCAAAACGGTCGATGAAGAATGTGCCTAGTATTGAATGTATTGTAAACGAGAAATATTGCTGTTCTGGATTACATTACAGACAGAAGATGTATCGCCAATTGACAATCCCAGAATGGAGCAGATAGAGTCACGATGGACGCCATTCCCAAACGGGCAAGATCCCCTCCAGCTCGTCGCGACCCGCGCGTCAAGCCACTTTCATCTCTCTTTCATGGCACACCTCTGCTCGTGGTGAATTACGGATAGAAAATTGAGTTTCCTTGAGGCTCTTCATTCTCATTTTCACTCTGTGAAACTCTCCGGTTGTCAATTGACCCCCCTGCACACTGCACAACATGGCTGCACAAGCTCCTCCCGCGCGACGCGGGGCTCTCATTGTGGTTGAGGGGCTGGACCGCGCGGGCAAGTCCAGTCAGTGCGAATCTCTACACCAGAAACTACAAGAACTAGGCCATTCGGTCAAGTACATTCGCTTCCCAGGTAGCTCCCCTTCCTGTTTTAGTTGTCCTCGTGAGCACCGCTCTAATCCACACTTCTGCAGACCGGACCACTCCCATTGGAAAGCTCATCGATAGCTATCTACGTGGCCAGTCACAGTTGGGCGACCATTCCATCCATCTCCTCTTCTCTGCCAATCGCTGGGAAATTGCTCAGGCTATTGAGGAGGATATAGCAGCGGGCATTACTGTCATCGTGGACCGCTACTCCTATTCAGGTGCCGTGTACTCGGCCGCCAAGGCCAATCCCACCTTGTCCCTGGAGTGGGCTTGGACCCCGGAGATCGGGCTGCCCCAGCCTGACCTGTGCGTTTTCCTGAGTATCGCTCCGGACGAAGCGGCCAAGCGCGGTGGCTTCGGTGCCGAACGCTATGAGAATAAGACTATGCAAACCCGGGTGCGGGAACTGTTCCAAACCATCTTCCGTGTCCAACGCAGCGGTGACATTCGCGTGATCGATGCTGGCAGGTCATTTGAAGCTGTTTCGGTGGACATCGAGAAGAGCGTGGTGGACTGCATAGCTCGCTTGGACGCCATTGGGCCATTGAAGCGATTCGTGTCAATTGCAGCTTAACTTCCTCCCAAGGAGGAATAGCGAGAAACACTGCGAAGCAAATATGAGATTCATCCCAGCTCCTCCATCTCTTCGCAGTCACTGTCGTCTATGATGATCTCCACCCTAGACGACTCCATCTTATGGTCCTTTGGGCGGTCCAAGAGTTCATCGAAATTCGGATCCAGATCTAACGACTCCGTCCAATTTTCATCCAAACTAGCGTCGTCATGATGGTCCACGTCAAGACCGTCGCTGACGCCAACTGACGCACTCTCGACGCATGCGGCTCGGCTTCCTAGGTTTTCGAACGCGCTGGCTACTCTATCAACGGCGCTTGTTTCATGGATAGGATCAGGCGCCTTTGCACGGCCTCGTTTTGCCTTTCGCAAAATGGCACGTGACTCACTTGGTCCTCGAATTCTGAGGCTCAGTTCCTGCATCATTGTCGACCATTGGATGACCTGATTACATAGAGGACATTTTCCATCAATCGGAACGAGCTGCTCGGGCTCCTCGGCGTGCTCCAGAAATCTGGCTGACAGACATAATAGATGGCTGATGCAGTAGCAGCTTGCCCGGGGGCAAACTACAGCTAGTTCTTCACTGGGAACAACCTTTTCATGGCATATTTTGCAACGCAAATCGCTGGGATCATCCAGCAAGAAATGGGACTTCTCTACGTAGTCATAGATATGGCTGTAGTCGACCTTGATATGTTCAACACTTCGGACTCTCGGCTCGTCGGTCCATGACAGATGGTCCTCAGGACAGTCCCCATCCAGAATGGTCCGGACATGATCGGGAAGCAAGGCATCAACGCGGTCGCACCATGTCATCCACAGCTGGTAGACGTCTCTGTTGAAGAATCGTAATCTTAGCGGCCATTTCGAAAAATAGGTCGAACGTAAGAAAAGATGCAAATCTTCTAAATGGGCCTTCAAGGATCTCCGGGAACCACGACCTCGATGCTTAGCCTTGCCGGTTTCGGTACTGGGCTGAACCCCTGAGGTGCCTGCTGCTTCGCCAGTTTCTAAGTCGATCTGGTGGCGATTCGCCGGGTGCTGCGAAGACATCTTTGGGTTCTGCCACGCCCACCTACAATGCTATTAGATCTGCAGTGTAACAAGAGTGCGATGGTGTGTTCATAGCTGCTTACTCGAATTGCAACGCAGCCACGCGACTCGTAAAGCCCTCGACAAGCAAGACCATTTCCCACGGTCTTTTATCGTCCTTGGCTGTTTTGCGAGCACCGCCTTTGGAATCTCCATTGTGCTGCGCAAGTCGCCTGGCAGGATGCGGAGTGGAGCCAATATACAGGGAAGTGCGCTGTTTGGTTGAACGCAGCAGATAACAGCAGTAGTAGGCCGGGATTGGTTTAGTATGATCAACCTCTGCATCGTCCATTGCAGCAGATAAACAAGGCTCGTTCACTAGTTATCGAGATGATCGAGTTCGGTACAGTATGGGCTAGTGACGCATACCATCTGAGTCAAGAAGATATTGATGAAAAGAGGCGTTTCTGCAAGAACTGCGCGGATGGAAATGCTTGCGATCTAGATCAGTTTGGCGTTCAAGATCTACGCGGATTTGGTCGATCGATCAGCTGTTGCTCCAGCAGGAATACCCCTAGTCACATGACATTCCAGAATACTGAGCGCTGCTCGGGACTCGACTTTCTCAAATGCGCGGTAGCATCTACGGAGTATGTATGTACTCTTTTCTTTTGCTTGCTGCGCCCGATGACCTGCAGGGGATTTTCTGAGCCATGTGCTTGCTCTTCATGGCTACTGTTGTCAATCTGTCAACACCATCTTGCTCGCCTGTTGATGCAGTGATAAAGCTCGATCTACTTAGTCTGGACAGCGGTCGAGTGAAGCTCAACCACTCATGGCAATGATGACCGGCAATGAAGGGGTTGCCATGTCCCCATTAACAACCCCATTTGGAAATTGCATGACACTTGCCAGGGATCAGTACGGAGCAAAGCGGACAAAGGAGACGACGCGGAAAAGGAACAAAAGAGAGCCAAGAAAAAAGAAAACCTAGCGGATCTAGAATTTCTACCAGATGGGATCATCGAACGTCTAATTAGCCGGGTGCAAAGTGCTGTGGCACTACAGCCTGACAGAAGTACTGCAGACGACGCTGCAGCTGATTGACAATCGTGCTTGACATCTGCTCGGCACTATGAGCCACAACAATATGAATGCATACTCCGGGCGAAGACGAGGAAGCACAAGGGATAGCCATCGATAGCCTCGGGGAGAGAGGGGTGTTCCTCCCCATCCCACCCAGCCCAGACAGACAGACTATCCCATTTTCACCCGCATTCCTGCGGACCGTACAGACTGGGTCCCCGAAGTCCGGAAAAGCTCGACCCGTAAGCTGGTGGGCGCATGTGATCTGAACTGGGCATGATCGGGGCTAGGGAAGTGAGCATTGCATGATTTCCCTAGACTAGGCTAGTGAGGACGATGGTAGCCATTATTCCCTAGCCAGATGCTATTACCAGCCCAAGGGATAATTGTAGGGAGACGGCCTGCCCGGTGGAGTTTCCCATGGATTGGTATTATGGTACACTACAATATTATTCTCATTGTGTTTGGTCTGTGTGCCCTTATACCCCTCTGATTTGAGATATTTTGTGGTCGGTTCCGGACCATGGTTGACGTGTCACACTCAGGAATGCGTATCATACCTGCCTCCCTCCTTTAGAACCCTCCCAACATCCCATGCGGAGATCAGAGACTCGTCGGCTACTCCGTAGAGTCTCAGCGATTTCTCCGGATGCTCTTATTGCCATCTGCCCATCTTGATAGACTTTTGCTAATGCCAATGTAAATGGGACGGGGTCGTTTGTTGTGGGCAAGATATGCCACGACGTGAGGATAAAGCCTGATATGGTTGAGCTAAGCAACCCGGCCGACTCCGTTCGTTCGTTCAATTTCCCCTGTAAGATCAAGGATGATGTGGTCATGAATTTACCGCCCCATACCCATACCCATAACCATACCCATACCTATCTATACCTTCTCTGTCTTACCCTTGGGGTTTTTCCATCCGAAGGGACTTTTCTTGGACCTTCAAACCCCGATGGCGTGCGCAATTAAATAATCTTACTTAATAGTATTATCGTGTTTCTTTTTCTCTCTGATTGAATATGCCATGCAATGTTTCCTTTTGTCCAGCCCTTTTTATTTTCTTTTTCTCTGTTGTTTCTAATCGAAACTTCCATCTCCTGCAGTAGAACAGGACGGTGGAGCTGAGCTTCACTTGTATGTAAGTAGGAGCTTTATACAGACTAAGTAGTCAATAGCGAAAATCAAACACAAATGTGCCATTAGGAATAAGCAGTATTATATTACTTTTTGATCTTCCTCTCTGGAATATAACCATAAGCTGTTTATATAGAGTATTACCAGTAAAATGTATAGTACAAAGGTAGAAGTAATAATAAGGTAGGTGCTAGCTAGGAAAGGTTGTGTTAATCTAAGAGAGAAAAGATGGGTATTGAGTTTGGGGATATTGGAAAAGTGGAAAGGCAGGAAAGTTTCCCTTCTTCCGAGGTCGTCGAAAGTCGTTACATCACCGTTTGCGGGCAAGAAGTGGATGGAATGAAGTCCAGCTGGTATCTTTCCCGTTTCCATACGACTATACGGGTAACAGCGCCTATCCTATTTGGGAATGTCTGATTACCGCTTTTGTTGTATTCGCTACCCTGTCTTTACTGCCTTAGGCCAGAATATCCATATGCAAATCATGGATCGAGAGGACGATTTCCATTTCTCGCTGTCTCTCTCTTGACGGATGGACTTGGCTTGACTTGCTGCTTCTGACTTTCTTACTGTGAAGTACGTTTTCTTTTTTCTTCACCCATTTGCTTTTTCTCCCCTTCCATTCGTCTCGATTTATCCTTTTTTATTTTCCCTCTCCTATTTTTCCCTTTTTTTCTGCACACCCTTCTTCCCCTTAGCATATTTTCTCGATCTCCCGTTCCATCCATTCCTTCTTTTTTTTACTCTAGACGAATTCGGCATCTGATTGTTTTTCTTCAGTTGCCGATCCACTTGGGGTTGGTGGTTCTCTTTCTCCAGTTCAGGTCTGACGGGACGGGGGAAAGTTGTGGATAGGAACAACACCTTCCTATCTATCTACTTACTTACATCTCGATTACCAGACTAGACTGACTTACTATCTAGACGATCAGTTTTCATCCATGATTGTCTTTTTAGTCAGCTAAAAAGCCCAAGCTGTGCCCCATCAACTACTAACTAAACTACTACTACTACTACTACGACCTGGTTTGGCCCAAGTGGCTTTCCCTGCGAACTACCTTACTAGCTAGGACTACTTCCGGCTACGGTCAATTCCTCCAATCGTCACGACTGCTAAATCTCAACCCCCATTTTCTAAACTAAACCTCCTACTTCCCCTACTACTACTTTCCCTACCCTACGGAAAACACCCCTGCTACGGGATTCTGATCCTCCCCCCGATCCCCTTCTCTTTCTCATCCCTCTCTTCTTTCTTCCCTCCCACTCTCTCTGTCTGCTGACCGGCTTTTTCTTTACCTTGGGTGAGCACGTTACTCTTCCAATCCTTGTTCCTGTTCCGAGATTCTCCACACTAGCCCTCCCGGGTTCATCTCGGCCTGCCCTTTGACAGTCCATCTGCTGGCTGGCTGCCCTTTTACTCTCTATCATCATCAATTTCACTTCCCTCGCTATCTCCCCATCCCTCCCCCTCTGCGTCCATCCTTCGGCCCTACTTTCTTCTTCCTTCATCCAACCTCACCAGGTGTTCTATCCTCGGTTCTCGACACTAAACTCCATCTCTCTCAGTTGATCTGGCCCTCCCTCCATGTGTTTTTCGCATCGGATGCTGGCCCCCTTCCGTCCGCGGTAAACCACGCGCAAATTCTCTCTCGCCTCGATACCATTGTCGCCCCTCAGAAATGGTGGCTCCGGCCTCTGCTGGAGGCGCCTCTACAGGCCTGCAGCCTTCAACGAGTCGCCAACCGACTCGATCGGCCAGCACTCACCCATCGCATTCTCACAATGTTCCCTTGAGCGCTCGCAGGTCCGAACCCCTCGACTTGTCCACCGTCGAGCGCCGTGGACAATCCAATGCCCCTCGCGAACCGAGTACACGAGTGCGCCCCCATGGATTACAAGAGGCACCCACCTTCCGGCCGACAGAGGAGGAGTTCAAGGATCCCGAGGCATACATCCGCAAGATCGCGCCGGAGGGGAAGAAATATGGAATTTGCCGGATCATTCCGCCTGAGAACTGGCAACCAACGTTTGCTATAGATACAGAGGTATGCGAGTGTTCCTGTGATCTTGTTTGCTTGGTGTGGAGCAAACAAAGAGCTGCAGTGACTCCAGTCTGGGATATCCTGTGGGGGCTAAATAGGGCTGACCAACGCGTTCTTCTAGCGATTCCATTTCAAAACCCGTCGGCAGGAGCTCAACTCGGTTGAAGGAGGTATGCCCCCGCGCTCAGCCAAACAAGCTGCCGGTGGAGCTCCGCAGCCCAGTTCTGACGCGGACTCAGGAACTCGTGCAAACTTGAACTACCTCGATCAATTGGCCAAGTTTCACAAGCAACATGGCACCAACCTCAACCGATTCCCGAGCGTCGACAAGCGTCCGCTGGATCTGTACAAACTGAAAAAGGCGGTGGAGGTCCGTGGTGGCTTTGATCAAGTCTGCAAGATGAAGAAATGGGCCGAGATTGGGCGCGACTTGGGCTACAGTGGCAAAATCATGTCCTCGCTCTCCACATCGCTCAAGAATTCGTATCAAAGATGGCTTCAGCCATACGAAGAGTATTTGCGTGTGGCCAAGCCCGGGGTTCAGCAACAGTTGGAGCTGGAACATGGCGGTCCTTATACACCGTCCCCGAACCATTCTCCCATGCCTAAAAAGCCTGTGTCACTTGACAGCGCCACGCCATCAGCCACACCTCAGCCCGTACCGAGCAATCCAGTTGCGCCTCCAAGTGCGGCAAAGGAGGTCGAGGCAACTCCAGAAAAGCCCACACCGCCCATCGAGCCTGCTCGGCCGATTGCTTCTGGATTTACACCCGTGAATGCTGGCTCGAGTGGTTTCACTGCCGTCAATCGATCACCATCTTTCGTGGCTGTGAATAGTGGCCCCGCCGTAAAGCGGGAAGCAGACAATGGCTCTCTCACCCCCAAGAGTATCGCTGAGCATCCGGCCAATCCAAGCGCTGCTTCCAATGGCCATGCGGGTCCGCCAATGAAGCGCGCGATCAGCCACGAAAGTGCATCGCAAGCTGAAAACGGTGAAGTTGATGCTAATGGTCGACGGAGCAAGCGACTTCGGAAAGGTATGTGCCTATATTCCTAGACGTAGTATTCGCTGTCTAACCCTTCTTGCTCAGATGCGCCCCTGCCCACTGTATCGGGCTCACACATGAGCCTCCTGCGTCCTGCTCCACCTCGGCAACGCAAGAGTGATCACCGGAAGACGGGTGATGTATGTTATTCTTCATTGTTACATTATCTCAGTGCTAACTAGAGCCAGAAATGCGAAATATGTGGCAAATCGGAGGAACGCTCGTCGATTCTAGTGTGTGATAGTTGTGATCATGGGTATCACAAATCCTGTCTCGATCCACCCCTGACCACGGTCCCTGAGTATGACTGGCATTGTCCCAAGTGCCTGGTCGGTACCGGCGAATTTGGCTTCGAAGAGGGCGGCGTATATTCGCTCAAGCAGTTCCAAGAGAAAGCGAACAACTTCAAGAAAAGCTACTTCGCCTCCAAGATGCCTTTCGACCCCGTGCTCAATACTCACCGACGTGAATCTGAGGATGATGTTGAGCGCGAATTCTGGCGACTGGTGGAGAGCTTGACGGAGACGGTCGAGGTCGAGTACGGTGCAGATATCCATTCAACCACGCATGGAAGTGGTTTTCCCACCATTGAACGGAATCCGCTGGATCCCTACTCGGTTGATCCTTGGAATCTGAACGTGATGCCTTTCCACGGCGACTCCCTGTTCCGCCATATCAAGTCTGACATCTCCGGCATGACTGTCCCTTGGGTCTATGTTGGCATGTGCTTTTCGACGTTCTGCTGGCACAATGAAGACCATTATGCATATTCAGCCAATTACCAGCATTTTGGCGCCACCAAGACTTGGTACGGCATTCCCGGCGCGGATGCCGAGGCATTCGAGGAAGCCATGCGGCAGGCGGTACCGGAGCTGTTTGAGGGCCAACCCGACCTTCTGTTCCAGCTGGTCACGCTAATGCCCCCGGATCAACTGAGAAAGGCCGGTGTTAGAGTGTATGCACTGGATCAGCGGGCGGGTCAATTCGTGATCACCTTCCCGCAGGCATACCATGCCGGGTTCAACCATGGCTTCAACTTTAACGAGGCTGTCAACTTTGCGCCTGCGGACTGGGAACCCTGGGGTGCCATGGGGGTGCAGCGCCTTCAAGATTTCCGTCGACACCCGTGTTTCTCCCATGACGAGCTCCTTTTGACAGCTGCAGCTCGTGATCAATCTATCACGACGGCCAAGTGGTTAGCACCAGCACTCCAGCGTGCCTGCGCGCGGGAATTGAGCGATCGAGCGACGTTCGCCACCCGACATCGGGAGCTGGCTCCGCACAATTGCACCCTGTATTCTGAAGACCCTGCAGCTACTGGGAATTGTCAACTCAAGTTTGTGGTTGAGGAGGAAGACCTGCCCGAAGATGATTATCAGTGCCAGTATTGCAAGGCCTATACTTATCTAGCGCAGTTCCGATGCCATAAGACTGGGAAGACTGTGTGCCTGCCCCACGTGGAAACGTATGATTGTTGTGGCGAACCGCTAACACAAAGGTTAACTGGCCCGGACCACACACTGCGCTATCGAATAGGTGATGATGCCTTGAAGGCCTTAGTACTAAAGGTCCAGGAACGCGCCAGGATCCCGGAGGCCTGGGGAGAAAAGCTCGACAAAATGCTGGAAGACGAGCCGAAGCCCCAATTGAAGGTCCTTCATAACCTACTTAATGAAGGTGAGAAAATCCCATACCATTTGCCTGGTCTCCAAGATCTCGCGGCTTTCGTCCAGCGTTGCGATAAATGGGTTGAAGAAGCAACCAATTACATTACCCGGAAGCAGCAGAACCGGAGGAAGAACGAGAAGGCGTGGCGTAAGGGGACTTCTAAAGCTGCGCAGCTGGAAGAACGTGATCGTGAAGTTCGCAGAGTAGAAAACATCTACGCCCTTCTTGCAGAGGCTGATAAACTGTCGTTCGACTGTCCACAGATGGCGGCTCTGGAAGAGAAGACCCGCGAGATCGAGAAATTCCGCCAGGACGTTAACGTTGCCCTCATGAACCCCAACATCCGATCGGTCCAGGAAGTCGAGGATCTGGTGGAATCCGCGCGCAATTTCAACGTGGATATACCCGAGGTTGAGGGACTAGAGCACATACTCCGGCAAATGAAATGGAACGAGGAAGCCCGTCGCAAACGGGATCGGTACCTGACCTTGAAGGAATGTCAGGAAATTATCCAGGCCGGCGAGCAACTAGGATTATCGGAGACCAACGACCACCTACTCCACTTCAAGGATCTGTGTCGCCACGGTGAGGCCTGGGAAGCAAAAGCCAAAGAGTTGATGTCCGTAGAAGCCGTTCACTACCAGCAACTCGAGGCCTTGTCTGCGCAGGCATCCCGGTTCCCAGTGTCCCCTGATACCCTGGCAGCTGTAGACGCAATTTTGACCAAACAACGCGAAGCGCAGCGCAGGATCCAGAGTCTGTATGACCGGAGCCGGGATCCGGATTTTCGCAACCGTCCCAAGTACAAGGAAGTCCGGGAGCTCATGGATTCTCTGGAGGAGTTAAACAGCCGGCCCACTGGTGCGATTGACCTTGAGCGTGAGCAAAAGCGTCATGAGGATTGGATGAGAAAGGGCAAAAAATTATTTGGCAAGGCGAATGCCCCGCTGCACATCCTGAAGTCACATATGGAGTATGTCGAGAAGCGCAATTCATATTGCTTCGATCTGGAAGATCGCTGTCGGCCGCCTGTCGAACCGGCATCGCGAGATAATACCCCAGATGGTTTGCTAGAAAGTACCAGCACTCCAAGTATGTGGGGTGGTGGGAAGTCGCGGAAACGGGATGTGTTTTGCATCTGCAGACACTCGGAAGCTGGCATGATGATCGAGTGTGAGGTTTGTCACGAATGGTAAGTTTGTTGATGCTTTTTCGAAGGGTGATACAATGCTTACTTCGTGTGCAGGTACCACGGCAAGTGTCTGAAGATTGCAAGGGGCAAGGTCAAGGAATTTGACAAATACACGTGCCCGATCTGCGACTGGCGCCAGAAGATCCCTCGAGATGCTGCCCGGCCCAAGTTGGAGGATCTCTTGGAATGGCAGGCTGAGATTGCTGGTCTGCCTTTCCAACCGGACGAGGAGGAGATCCTGGATAATATTATCAACCAAGCCACGACCTTCCGGGACTTCCTCCACAGCTTCACCAATGCTGCTTGCACCACTACGGAGGAGGTTCCCACGTTGATCTTCTACCTGCGGAAAATTGAGGGCGCGGAGGTTCTCCTGGCATATGAGACGAATTTCTTCCGACAAGAGATCCATAAGTGGGCGCCTGTTGCCCCCGAGCCTCCGCCGATCCTGGAACAGTCGCTTTCCACTCGGAAGCCCCGCCCCACGAAGCAGCAGAAGATCATGGCTCAGCTCGGCGTGGAGCGGCCTGAAGACCTGCCTCCTCACCTTCGCACTAAGCAGCCCAACTTTGCCAAGCGCAAGTCAATTGAATCTCAGACTGGCCGCCCTTCCATACTCCAGACGTCCGGCGACGGCTCGAACTCGGATTCGGGCCGCAGTGGTCCTACGCTGACGCCGATGGCCGATGCTCCAAACCCGCCGTATCCTTTCTCTGCAAACTACTCACTTCCTGCCACGGAGTCTACCCCGGCGTTTGCACCAGGCTCCTCTGCGTTCTTACCTCATGTTTCGGCCGACTCGCCGTCGTTCCCTCCGCGTTCTCCCACACTACCGCATCAGGGTTTAGACACGTCCCTCTTCAGCTCTCCTCGGTATACCCGAGACCACAATGACGCGCCTCCTGGAGTGGATGTGGACAGCCGTGATCCTTTCGACAGCAGTCCTCGCCAGAACCTCGATGATGTGTTTGCCGACCTGACGAACCAAGATCAGGATCCGGACCAAGAACCTGAACCGGAGCTGATGGAGAACACGCATGCCAACGAGGCGCTTGAGGTTCTCGACGTGAGCAACGGAGATGACTCTGATGGCTTGCCTGATGCAGACTCGCCTGATCACAAATTGAACGGGGACACCAACGGCCATGCCGAGGCAGACGACCATGCTGATGAGCTTTGATCGAACCTTTTCCTACCGATAGTCCAAAAAATTTTTCTCGACCACTTGACCGATAGTATGTTTAGTGGGTTCATGGGGATGTCCGGAATTTCTCTTTCTCAAACTGTCCTCTTTCCTTAACCTTTAACGTTGCATGACACGGCATTCTGCGGCGTTTCCAGACTTGCTGGTGGCTTTGTGTTGTTCCTGGATTGTTAACGGTGTTGTTGTTCACTGGGATGCCAGCTGTTTTGCTCTTAAAGTCTTTTTCGATTCGCTCGGATGGGATCTTGATCCTGTTTAAAATTTATGTTGTGGTTTGTGATTTGTACGACTTCGGTGTACGAAGACAACGGAGACCTGGCTAGTCCGTCTCCGCATTGCGTGGTGTTTTCCTGTCTTCTCTATTCTTATTTGATAGTTGTTTGTGTGTGGTTTCACTGTTCCTTCTTCCAAGGGGTGGCTTTTTTTTTCCCAGGCCAATGTACACTGCTGTCTTTGCGCTTTCTCCAGTATTTTTATTTTCTAGTCAGTCGCTCGATGAGCGCGTTCGATGTGTCATTAACCAACAATCGTTCAATACAGTAGACCTTATTCCTCAGCCTAGTGCCAGTGGCTTTAGTAACTATCTACAATCAACACATCCACCGCAACAGCAAATATCTATCTACACAACATCCGCATACGCACTCATTGCAGACTGCCCCCCCGTATGCACCATCAACACATTAACACCAACCCCATCTCCCTCCCCTCCCCCCCTGGCAACCCAATCCCTACCCACCTCCCCCTCCCTCACCCAATGCACCATCCCCCTCGCCACCTTCCCCGTATACACCGGATCCAACAACACCGCTTCCTCCCTCGCCATCAACCGCACCATATCCCCCGTCGCATCATCCACCTCCCCATACGCCGTGCCCGCGAACCGCTCATCAACATGCACATCCTCCATGGTAATCTCCCTCTCCACATCCTCAATCCCAATGAGTCTACCCGCTTGGCGCGCAAACTGCAGTACTCTGTTCTCGTGGTAGCTGCGTGGACGTGTTGGGGACGTGAGCACGCCGATGACTTTTCGGGATGGGCGGTGGGCGGTGGCTTCTGAGGAGTGTGCTTGTGCTTCTTGTTTCTCGAGGAGCTTTAATCCCGCGATTAATCCCCCGTGGGTACTCCCGCTGCCGCATGCCACGAAGATGTAGTCTATTCTTCCGAGGTTGGGAGCGGTGGACCCAGGTTGTGGTTGTGGTTGGGGTTGGGGTTGGGTTTCCTGGTACGCTATTTCGAATGCGCATCGCGCGTATCCCAGTCCACCTAGGGGGTGGAGGCTTGCGCCGGAGGGGATCCAGTAGGGATGTTTGTTTTCGGATTGGAGGGTTGTGAGGATCGAATGGACCCCATCTTGGTCTTCTTCTTTATTTGGAGATGTGGGTGTGGATGTTGAAACAGTAGCTGAATCCAAAACCCTCACATCAGCCCCTAACAACTTCGCAACTTGGACATTCCCCGTCCTCTCAAACAGACTCTTGTCTGGTACTTGGACGTACCCGCCCCCCGTCGCCTTGTGGAGGATAATCACCGGCCGTGGGAGGTTCAGGTGGTTCGCGATGCTGGTTACTTGGATGGTGTGGTTGCTTTGGAGGGCGCCTTCGGTTACTAGGGTTACTTCTTTATTCTGTTTGTATCCATGGGGTAGTTTCTGTTGGTTTTCTGGGGATGCTGTAGGGGATGTGAGGGTTCCGTGATCGGGTCCTGGGGCTAGAGAGCCGTATTTTGGTACTGGGGAGAGAATGTCTGGGATTAGGTACTCGAGTTTGCGGTATTTGTTGCCGCTGGAGGTTAGGGGGGAGGCGTGGTCTTCGCGTTTGAGGTGCAGGGTTATGTTTATGTTTGTGTTTATGTTCTTGTTCTTGTTGGTGGTGGTGGTGGTGGTGGTCTTGGGGGTTGTGTATGGGGATTGGAGGAGAGTTCTGGTTAGGGTTGGGAGTGGGTGGATGGGGGAGGGGGTTGCGTAGAGGAGGGGGTAGCGGGGGATTTGGGAGAAGGGGGTGGGGAGGGGAATCATTGTGTTATAGCAGAGTAGTTTGGAGGGTGACAATATGAGATTATGATGTTGAGAGTGAGTTTGATGTTGTGAGTTTGGGATAGGTGTGGAGGTGGTGCGGAGTATATATTGGGAAGGTTCAGTTGGAGTAGTAGAAGTAGTAGTATGTCTGGAGCCTGAGGATTAGTAAGTGGATACCGACGAAGCGAGAGTGGAATTGACTTACAGCAGAGTGATACAAGATAAAAGAGATCCTACTCGAAGAGATGTAATGTTGATAACCAGATGATACAATGAATAGCTGAATATCTTGATGATGCCATAGGCGGTCAAGTTCTGCCTCTCCGCGGCGGAGATTCCCCGATGAGGAATTATCCCCTCATCTTATATTTTCGACTCCAAAACAACCCATCCAACTCATTCTCAATACAACTCCTCCCTACTACACCCGCTACAATGCCTCCTCCAGAGCACAGCCTCTTCCAATTCCTCGCCAAAGCCCTCCAAACCCACCACCGCTTCCTCGCCGGCCGACTCTCCCGCGCCGAATCCCCCATCTACGTCATCGGCAACCCCTCCGCCGACCTCGACTCCATCATCTCCGCCATTGTCTACGCCTCCTTCGCCCATCCCCGGCCTCACGTCCCTTTAATCAACCTCCCAACTGTCCCCGCAGGTCCCGAACTACGCCGTCTCCGTCCCGAATTCATCAAATCCCTCTGGCTCTCCACGCACCCCCCCGTCCCGGACGAAGAAACATGGTCCGACACGCCCGAGTCCGCCGGCCCTCTTCTCCAAGAACACATCCTCACCGTCTCCGACTTTGCAACCCACCTCCAAGACTACAACCACAACAATAATCAATTAACCGCCGACGCCGTCCTCGTCGACTGGAACGCCCTCCCCATCCGCTCCCCCACACAACCCCGAGGCCAAGGCTCCCTCCCCACGCTCCCCAACCTCACCTTCACCGTCCTCGGCTGCATCGACCACCACGTCGACGAACACTTCCTAGCCCCAATCACAGATCCAGACCAGCCATTCCTCCTGCAACCCGCCGGATCATGCACTTCACTCGTCGTCAACATGTTGGATAAAATGGACCGCTGGCGACGCACTTCCTCCACCACCTCCACCCCTGCGGCGCTATCATCCGAACTCCAATTAGCGAAGCTAGCCATGAGCGCCATCCTCATCGACACGGCGAACTTTACCGCCAAGGAGAAGGTCACGGACTCGGATACCCTCGCGTACAGTTTCCTCAGATCGAAGATCAATGCGATTTCGAATCGAGATGGGGATGCGGCGGGGAAGCCCTGGGATCATAATAAGTTCTTTGAGGAGGTGGTGGCTGCCAAGCAGGGGAGCTTGGATTTGTTGACTGTTCCTGAGGTCTTGGAGAGGGATTATAAGGAGTGGAGGGAAGTGCCTTCTTCGAAGAAGAAGGAGGGAGAAGGGGAGGGAGAAGGGGAGGGGGTGAAGATTGGGATTTGTTCCATGGTGCGGTCGTTGCCGTGGTTGGAGAGGAAAGCGGGCGGGACGGGGGCCCTGCTTGATGCTGTGGTGGATTATGCGAAGAGGGAGGAGTTGGATGTGGTGATGGTGATGACGGCGTTTAGTGGTGCCGAGGGTAAGTTTTGTCGGGAGTTGTTGGTGTGTGCGACTGGGGAAGGTGGTGTGCGTGGAGTGGAGGTGTTTGAGGAGCAGGCGGGTGTGCAGTTAGGATTGGAGAAGTGGAGGGTGTTGGATGGAGATGAGGATAGTCAGAGTAGTGAGTTGGGGGATGTGAATGGAGATGATAGCCAGTCATGGAGGAAGTGGATCTGGGTGCAGGAGGATGTTACGAAGAGTCGAAAACAGGTGGCGCCGTTGATTAGGGATGCAGTGAAGTCTTTGTAATTTTGTATCTACTTTGTATATCTCTTGGGTATATAAGCTTTTTGAACATATAGATGGATGGATATAATTGGGTTGATTGTGCAATTGCTTTGCTCCAGCCATGTCGAAATCAGATATGGTTCTATATCTATCTTCAGAATCGACTGACTGCGATTGATGATGGATAATGACCAGTGAGCCAGTACACAATGCTCCAGCGCAACACATAATAGATACAACAACACAACAGAACTGAAGAGAAAAGAACCAATTTCAATGTATCCGACCTGATTCACAGCACCAACCGAGCCTAGTCATGCTTCTAGATCGTAGTAGTAAGTTCATCGCAAATTGAACAAAGCCCCAAACAGCCATATCATCAGACATGATGCCCCATAACTCAGCAACCATAATGCATGAAAACATAAAATGAAATTGTTAGAACAGCCAAGAAGGAAAAGAGAAAGAAAAAAGAATAACACCGGCGCCATGATGGTCTTTCCGGAAACGCCTCAATATGATGATAGTAACATGTAGGGGTAGATCACGTCCTGCTGCCCCTTGATGATGTCCTGGTACAGATGCCAGTCCCGGACCGGATGCAATGCTGTCAATTAGACAAATGTCGATGAAGAAGTCTCCGTAGATGAACACAAATAAAAGATTAGATTACAGTCGCGTTTGCTTGGCAAATGTTCCCAAATGCAAGCCCGGCAGTTGGGGATTTTGGTCAGTAACATTCCCATTCGCAAAAGACACACCACCGTGCAACTCGGTCGGCCAGTACCAAGCCTCGCCACACGCCGCGCTCGCCAATCTTGATCACTGTCTCCCAGACGCTGCCGTCTGCCGGAGCATCGGTGAATGCGTGCGTGCCTGTATGAGGGCTGAGCATATGCTCGGGCTTCCGCGTCAAACGCAGGATCTTGCCTGATGGAGACTGAATCGCCAGCTTGGCCGGCTTTTCGCGTCCGGACATCGAACGGCCGGATGAAATAGCCGATGTTGAGGCGGAGAACTCGTTGGACACCCCTGACACCGTGGAACCACCCGCGGAACTGGAAACCATACTCAATGCGCTCGCAGGCCGGGTGAAGACCGACGGTGAGACACGCCCACTGACGCCAGCCTCATTGCTGCCGGACGACAAAGCCGGAGAGGCCGGGTGTTGGCGCACAGCGAAAACGAAGGTGTTGTTGACCGCCAGCTTCGCACACTGCGGCTGCATGATGTAGAGATCATGTCGCTGAGCGTGAGGGGTCGGATGGCGGAGCACAAAGTCGTACGGTGGGTTATCGCTGCTGTGAAGCATGGGAAGGGCAAGAGCCAACGGGTGGGGAATATCACGACTGGAGTGCATCAGTCCCTTCTTGCCGGCGTACACCTTGACTGTGCCCTGTCCTTCATCGCCGGGCAGGATGGCTTTCACCGTAATCCGCTTCTGTCCACTGACCCAGTCGGGCTGCACCAGAGCGCGCTTACGCACAACCTCGCCACTTTCAAAGAAATCACCATCGGCGTCACGGGCAAACGCTGGGGCTTCCACCTCGGCCGCACATTCCACGTCCGGGGGCACTGAGAGGCGAATCTGCATGACCTCCAAGCCGTCAATCCGGATGATGCTAGTATCATAATCGGGGAACTGCATATTCAGCTTGAAGTATGGTGGGCAGGCCGCCGGGAGGGTCAGTAGGACGTCTGGCGAGATAGGCGGGCAGATGTGTTGCTCCTCAGGAGAAAGAGGAACATGCGTATAGCAAATCTCCAAGGGTCGTGCCAGGAAATACCAGCTTTCGGCCACGGAAGTGTTATTGGTGACGAACTGATTCCGTCGCGGATTCGTAGGGCTGGCCAGCGAACAGTCCATGATGCGCCATTCGCCATCCACGAGCACCGAGTTCCACCAATGGTTGGGTCGCGAGAGGCCGTCCAGGTCAAACATCTCCCCAGGGCCTTTAAGGAACCCATTGATCGCTTCAGCGTGGAGACCGACCGCCGCACACATTTCTTTGACCAGATAGGCCACTTCCTGGGGACTGCCTCTTTTCGTCTGGAGCACACGCCTCAAATCGATGCCGATTTCTTCCACCGGGTCATCCCAGGCGATCTTTTCGCTCACCCAAGTAAAGATGGCGCGCAGCCTCTGGACATCACTCTTATAAGGGCGGCAGACATACCCGTGCGCTAAACTCGCCGGATTCGTCATTGGGGGAAGACTGTTGACAAAACGCGCGCTCTTGTCCACAAGATTCAGGTTGACACTGGCGAAGTTGGTCGGCTCACTGATCGGCAAGCCGTCAATGCTTTCATCGCCTTCCGCCGTCTCGTAGAGTTCCTCTACCGAATAGATCACAGGGTGGTCCATCATTTGGCATCTTTCAGCCCGTTCGATTCTCTCGTTTCGACTGGGCGAGCTTGCGCGGTTGACATCGCGACGGACTTGTACCCAATCGATGGCGCTGGCGCCAGGCCCCATTTCGCGGGCAGAGTCCCGGCTGGATTGAAGAGCACGGATTGGCGAGATTCCTCTGCCCTTGGTGGGCGATGAAGATCCACCATTGTGCCCGACTGCGATGCTGCTCCTCGCGTTGGCAGCGCCTGTCTTCGCTGACTCGAAGATCTTCTTGAAGAATCCTGGCTTCTTGGCCTTTGGTGTGGAAAGTCCACCGAACACAGCGGTCGGCTCTTCTGCGCCGCCTTCACCGGACGACCAGGGTATGGCAGATGACGCACCTTGCCGAGAGGTATTATGGCTGGAATGGTACGATATACCGGTCAATGGCGTTTCGGGCCTTGGCACCCGGGAGACATCGCTGGAGCCTCTCGAGCGGAACGTGTCGACTGCCGTGTTTGGTCTCTCGGCCGGAGTGGTACCTCTCCTGGCATAACTACCCGCACTGGTCGCGCTGAATCCACCGGCTGAGGGCCCACTCATGATGCTTTGGCTGGTTCTCTCGGTGCTTCCCGTCTGTGTCGTACTCGTACTGTGCACCCCGCTCGAAGAGTTCGTCGTGCTGGATTTGTTGGTATATGACCGGTTGAGCAAGTCCCCGCGGAGATCTTGGCCGGACCTCCGTCCTCTTACCACTGGGTACTGGGCGGGGATCGAATTATGCCGGGCGTGGTAGGGTACGTTTCGTGGAGGAGGCGGTGGGGCTTCCTCATCAGAATGTTGCGCATCCTCAGCCTCCCTTTGACTCTGCTCTTGCATCTGCCGAAGTCGACTTTCCATCCTCTGTACATAGTTGTTCAATTGTGGCGGGCCGTCCATGTAGGGATCATGTGCGTAGACGCTGTTTCTATGAGTCTGACTGCCATGATATTGGTACTCCTTGTCTCCATCAAATCCCAGAGAGGTTAGCGGCCGACGGGAGGTTTGTATGGGCCGAGTTTCACGGAAGCTATCATATGCGTCCGGTGACCACGGGTTGTTGAACATCGGCTGCGGCGACGGTGACTGTCCGCCTCGGGGCAGCCCCATATCCTCCAATGAAGTCATCACGTCTTCCATCGCATCACGAAGGGGCGACGGGGTGTGTCCGCGGCCCTCGGAATGGGCAGCCGGTGATGGCGTCCTTGACATTGTGACAAAACGATCATTCATGTCTAGGCGTGTGGGAACGTGTGGTTCGATGGACGGCTGACGATTGACAGCAACTCTGTGTGGTGGTGGAGGTGGCGGGGGCGGCGAGTCTTCTCTCTCGTGCAGCTGAAGTGGAGATATTTCGCGCGAAGAGGGCCGGTGTAGAGATATGCTGTGTCTCGGAACTTGAGGAGGCATAAGATCTACGTCATCAGGCGGGTATGGGGATGCTGCACGAGACGCAGGTCTCTGGATTGCAACCTCCATAGGAGGGAGAGATGGGAGCTGGTAATCGATGGTTGGCGGAGGAGCTGGCGATACTGCACGAGGAGGAGGTCCGGGGCGTGGTGCACTTTGCACAGGTGGGATGGAAGGAAGGTGGAGTTCTGGGTCTGGCGGATGGGGCGACACTCCGCGAGAGGGAGGTCTTGACCGGGCCATGTATGTCCCAGGAAGGGTGGACGAAAGTTGGGGATCTGATTCGGCTGGAGGGTGCGGGGACATCGCACGGGACAAAGGCCTGGACCGGGATACGGGCCTCGATAAAGAGCTCTGATGCTTTACAGCGGTTGTTGGGGTGCGCAGCGGCTTCACCTTCCGCGAGGAAAGACTGCCATCTCGGGGTGGAGTTTGCGGGATCGTACTGGTCACTGGCGATGAGGAGGTCGAGCTCCGGGATAGCTCACCCGAAGGTGCAAGAGCTTCTTTATGGGCCTGGAATGGCTTCCGAAAGACCGTTTTCTGTTTCTTAGGAGCCGAAGTTGGATTTGTGATCGGCGACGAGGCAGGTGGTAGCATAGGGCTCGTTGACCGTTGCACAGGTACGAAATCCTCCCTGAGCACTTCAACGAAGTTGGAGGGAAACAACCCCATCATGCGCCTGTCTCGCCGCAATCGGCCCATCCACCACTGACCATCGCCAGCATTTAGACACTCAATGAGGTCGCCCTCCACAAATCCCAAGTCGCGTTTTGTTTCTCCACCCCATGAATATATTGCCCGACACCAGCAAGGGAATCGGGTCGGGAGCTGGGGTGCGGCGGGGGCCATTGCGGCTGAAGTGACCGAGCACGAGCGGACCGAAGATCGACTACTACCACCACCGCTGATTGCTAGCCAGAGCGGACGTCAGATTGCTGGAGAAAACGATCGGAAATGCAATTGACGTGTCAGAAGATTCGATATGATGCAGTATCGGGGTCCGATCGAAGTATCAACGGGGTAGGAAAGTCAAAGGGCGAATATAGCTACAAGCGCACCGTCGCTGAACGAGAGACAATAACGGAAGCATTAAGGACCGGGTAACGGAGCTGTAGACCAACACATGGCAAGAAAGGAAAAACAAAAACAACGGAAGAGTAGCACGCCGGAACGCGAAGAAGGGGGGCGGAAGGTTCAGCGTGGGATGCGACACGCTTTAGGTTAAAGGGAGGGGGGGTGGTTGGGTAAGTTAGTGAGTGGAGGAAAGAGTGAGAAGCTAGTAGGAAGGGAGGGGGGAGAGAAAGAGTGAGAGAGCGAGAGAGAGAGAGAGAGAGAGATGGACTTGGAACTCAAGGGAAACTGGACGGTGAGGCCCGATCGATGTTTTGGTGTTTACGTGGGCTCCGTTTCGGGACTAGTCCCTCCCTTATCGATAAGCTTATTACGCACAGTCCTCTTTGCTAGTCACTAGTCAACTAGTATTATCCTCTTCCTCTAGAGTTTACATCGATTTCTCTCCCTTTATAACTCAGTTCACTGGATGATGTCAGTTCAACATACCAATAACCGAACTCATTCTGAATCAACCATAGGTCATACGAAGCTCCAAGGTACTCCGCGCGTGGCTACTAGGGGTCCCCCTCCCCCAAGATGAGGATCCATGGTTGTACCTCCGCTACCCGCTGTACCACCCAGAGAACATTCATCCCTGGGTTGCCAATCAACTTGTGTTTCATCTCTAGAGTACTACTTGTGGTGCAATCCAACTACTTTGTACCCACCTCAAAGAGAAACCAGTGCGGATCATATGAGAGACTAGACCAGAATTTACCCGCCTTCGAAACAGTCATATGAGGTACTGTATAGTATATGAGTCTCCTGCTGGTGTTCCCTTCTATACTATTCTCTATGATAAGCTAATCTGTCTGTCACTTAAATCTCAGGTCTGTCAAATTGATGGCAACGGTTTAGGTCACTCTCTCACTTTATACTCAGACGGTGAGGCCTTTTGAAAACTATAAAATCAGGCGATGACTCCAAAGACATCTCCTGGTATGTGGCCAAAATCCCTCCAACCCAACTGGTCAGCTGCCGCAGCCCCTTGCTTGGCTGAGGTAATGATGGTCGTTACTGTCTGCATCGCAAATCCGAGGAAATTAATCTACCGGCCGAAGAAGCTTACTGTCGTATCCTGGATGACCTTTCTAGAATTCCTTCCTCGGGTCAAGTCATGGGGAGTAATATCAGTCTGCTCGCTCGAGTTTATTGCGGCTAGCGTACAAGAAGTAAGTTCGTGTACGGCCTCAATGCCGCTATCTATAAAGTCTATCATTGGTCGTAGTGTCCTATTCTCAAAAAAATTACCAGTTAGTAGATATATATATATGTGTGTGTATATATATATGTATGATGTGTAGGACGTATATAATGGTAGGAAGTAGTGGGGGAATGAAAATTAGTCCTTTCAAAGTACGTAGTATCAATTACATCCATAGCCTCCTCTTCGTCGCAGTCACTCATAGCATGTGCTACGCTATGGACATCCAAGTTATCTCTGCTACTGTAACAGCGGAGTGAGGTGGATGGTCATCATTCCAGTCGGGCCCGGCGATACACGTGCCACTCACAGGTCAACAGTACCACCCGACCTCGACCACGCTAACCTACTAAATCGCCTACTGGCTTTCTATACCGGGGATTTTATTACACTCATCTACAGCCAGTATTATACATCAGAAACTTCCACGCTATTGTGTGGATTGAACTTTATTCAAGACCTCGTGATGTCTTTTGACTCAAGTATCTGCTGATGATACCGAAAAAGTTCCCCTTTGCCAGTATGGGTGGAAGGGGACGCAGTTCGAAACAGTCTTTACAGCCTCAACAACAGAACCACCAAGGCTTACGAGAGGCTCATGCCAAGTAACCTTAATGAGTCGCGCATCCGGGATGGCTGGTACTAGTTGGCGAGTATGTGCGCCACTTGTTGACGATAAGCATCTTTGTCGACTGTGTTAGCCTGCTCCTGATTATGGAGGACTGTAAGCTGATAGTCTGGCGGACCGTGACATGATTTAATTTTCCAAGAAACCAAAGAGCTGACATCGACGTCTAAGCCTGTTTGATAGGCATACGATGTCTTTGAGACATGTTTGGGATTTCCCTCCTTTGTCAAGGTTTACCTTAGCCGAGGGATACACACTATATTTATTGGCCCACACAAAATCCTGGGACGAAGCATTGCTCCTGTGACTAAGATTGAGGGCTTGGTAAGCCTACTGGGAGTCTTCTTGGGGGATCCTTGGCAATGTCTCAGCCAGATCGTAGGGATACCGCCTCTTGATTCATACTTCCTGCATTGGCTTCTTCTCCAAATAGCCCTTTTTTGCTATCTTCCCTGGCCATGCTCACCGTCATGAGGTATGATAGCAACAGGGTTGACGGTTGCTGATCATTTGTAAGATGGACTAAAGTCGAGGAATCATTATGAGAATGCTAACTTAGAACGAATTTGGACCGCAATGGCACGAGTGGAACGTAGGGTGGCAGCACGGCTTATGAACCTTATCAACGCGACTCCTCAACTGCGGCCTCCAATACCCGTCTAGAACACATTCTCGGTGGTTAAGGTTTCATCCTGGCTATCTGGCGAGTTATTGAGCCTTGACATTTGTTGGACACATGTCAAGCATGACCCGCCACTCGAATGGAAGGTTGGATGGCCGAAGCGAATTTGAGACGATACTGATTCAACATAACCCCCTGGATCCGTGCCAACATAGTCGTCCGATCACGGAGTGCAAGTACTATGCCAGCTGAACTACTCAACACTAGCCCAATGGTACTCCCCATGTTGATTATATATTCGAGCACCATGCATGATTTTAAACCAGGGGAAATGGTGCAGAGTCAAGTCGCACCTGCAGAATGTTGAAAAATCCAACAATTAAATTAGTCCATATCCCTAGCAAGGCAAATGAACTGGCGGCGCTCGAGGACCGTGTAGATATGGCAGGAAGAATGATCCGTCGGTCAAGCTGCTTCGAGCATGTCATGTCACCACTACTACTCCACCGAGTACATTCCAGCAACAATAACCTTGTTTCCCTCGACATCGTTCGCTGACTAGTTCGTCCGAGTTTCGGAAGTTGAATAAGCCAACATACACTCTGGGGGATCTCGTTGGTAGGAAACGCAAGGTACATGCAGGGTAGCAGGGCACGGATTTTGACTGCCTGGCCTTCCGGCATGCATCTCTCTGCGTTGTTTCCACCGATATCATCGGCGAAGCGAGAAATCTTTCGGCCTGGCCCGTGGAATTTTGTGTCTCATGCCCAGGGAGGAAAGATGTTAGGAGAATCTTCACCCCAGACTTCTTCTTCGTTAGTCACGTGCCCTCTGCAAGCTGCTGATCGTCGCCAAATGGGGCGGCGACGACTTTCCTCTGTAGGACTCCTTCCCCCCTCGCCAAACGGCCGCCGCTCGCCATCGCAACGCCGTCCCTTGATGCATTACCAGAACACGGCTGCCTAGTTGCTCGATTACCACCAGAAGCAGGGGTTGAGACACCGATATCCCCTTGATAAACGTTGTGGCCTGACGGTTGAGGTAGCTCCACAGGATGTCGGCCTCGATGGACCAGAGTTCCAAGTCTAGAATTTCCAAACAGGGTAACTCCACAGAGTGCCCAGATGGTGTGCTTCTGGTCCACCGCCATGGTCGTGTCCACTCAGAGGCAGTCCCTGTCAGTGTGGAAAGGGTCCCCAGAAACGGAAACTGAAGGACACTGGAAGCTCACCAGAACAATTTAGTGCCTGTCAACTAATTGCAACATCACGATTCGCTGCATGTATTGCAATGCAACCCAATTGAGCTGCTCTGCTGAGTTCAACTCTTTGCAATCGCCCCCTAGATGCGCGTGGAATGCACCTTAACCAGTTCAGCGCATGCCGTAGTTGAGACACCCTCCCCCACTTGGCCATGGGGGCCCTAAATCTACATGTGTATAAAGTGTGCTTCTCATCGACACGGATGGGGAAGGCCAGATGGATTTTGGTCTGACAACGGCGATTGACTGATCAATAGACATCTCCCGCAAACATGGAGGGTCCATCTCGTGTGTACCTTTTTGGAGACCAGACCAGCGACATTGAAGCTGGCTTGCGCCGTCTGCTCCAAGCGAAGAACAGCACCATTGTCCAGTCTTTTTTCCAGCAATGCTTCCATGCGATCCGTCAAGAGATCGCGAAGCTCCCGCCGTCTCAACGGAAGCTCTTTCCACGCTTCACGAGCATTGTCGATCTCCTCTCCCGGAGCCGTGAATCAGGCCCTAGCCCTGTCCTGGAGAGTGCGTTGACATGCATCTACCAGTTGGGTTGTTTCATTCAGTAAGTCATTTAGTTACCTGTTATACTTGACAGGTCTGACCAGCCTTCAGCTTTTATGGGGATCTTGGACATGACTACCCTACGCCCTCCAACAGCCATCTGGTTGGCCTGTGCACCGGTGTTCTAAGTTGCACGGCTGTAAGTTGCGCCAAAAATGTTGGTGAGCTTATTCCAGCTGCAGTGGAAGCAATTGTAATTGCACTGCGACTGGGAATCTGCGTTTTCCGAGTTCGAGAACTGGTGGCCTCCGCCGATTCCGAGTCAACATGCTGGTCAGCGTTGGTTTCCGGAATTAGCGAAGCAGAGGCTAGCCGCCTGATCGACGAGTATAGCAGTAAGAAGGTGTGACCTCCCGTAATTTATTCCCCGCATTGTAGGGTGCTGACATGTGCAGGCTACTCCACCTTCTTCGAAACCGTATATCAGCGCGGTAAGCTCTAACGGTGTTACTGTCAGTGCACCACCTACGATCCTTGATGAATTCGTCGAGACCTGCATTTCCAAGAACTACAAGCCAGTGAAGGCTCCGATTCATGGCCCGTATCATGCGCCACATCTGTATGATGATAAGGATATTGAACGCATCCTGCACCAGTCCTCTGCTCTGGAGGAACTGACCGGCTGGTCACCCGCCATTCCCGTCATCTCCAGTAACACTGGGAAGCCGATTAAGGCAACGTCCATCAAAGATCTCTTCAAGGTCGCACTGGAGGAGATACTACTCCGACGACTATGCTGGGACAAGGTCACAGAGTCCTGCACATCAGTCTGCAAGACCGGTAAAAACCACTCTTGCAAATTGTTTCCGATCTCAAGTAGCGCCACGCAGAGTTTGTTCACCGTCCTCAAGAAGGCTGGTGTGAGCATCAGCTTGGAGACTGGGATAGGAGAGATTGCGATAAACCCGGAAACGCGGAACCTCACCGGCAAGGCAGAAAACTCGAAGATTGCCATCATCGGTATGTCTGGAAGATTTCCTGAGTCAGATGGTACGGAGGCCTTCTGGGACCTCCTGTACAAGGGACTCGACGTACATCGCAAAGTCCCCGCAGACCGCTGGGACGTGGATGCCCACGTCGACATGACTGGGTCAAAGAGAAACACAAGTAAAGTGTCTTACGGTTGTTGGATAAACGAACCCGGCATGTTTGACCCCAGATTCTTCAACATGTCGCCCCGAGAAGCCCTACAAGCAGATCCTGCACAACGTCTTGCTTTGCTTACAGCGTACGAGGCTCTCGAGATGGCTGGTTTCATCCCGGATAGCTCTCCCTCGACACAGAGGGACCGCGTGGGTATTTTCTATGGAATGACCAGTGACGACTATCGTGAGATCAACAGCGGCCAGGACATTGATACCTATTTCATCCCTGGCGGTAACCGAGCATTTACGCCGGGTCGGATAAATTACTACTTCAAATTCAGCGGCCCAAGTGTGAGTGTTGACACAGCGTGCTCATCTAGTCTTGCTGCTATCCATATGGCCTGCAATTCGATCTGGAGAAATGACTGCGATGCCGCCATCACTGGCGGTGTAAACATTCTGACCAACCCTGACAACCACGCGGGTCTGGATCGGGGCCATTTCCTGTCTACCACTGGCAACTGCAACACATTTGATGACGGTGCCGACGGCTACTGTAGAGCAGACGGAGTTGGAAGCATCGTTTTGAAGCGGCTCGAAGATGCCGAGGCCGACAACGACCCGATCCTGGCCGTCATTAACGGTGCCTACACCAACCACTCGGCGGAGGCTGTGTCAATCACTCGTCCCCACGTTGGTGCGCAAGCATTCATCTTCAACAAGCTGCTCAATGATGCGAACATCGACCCCAAGGACGTGAGCTACGTGGAAATGCATGGCACCGGAACTCAAGCCGGTGACGCAGTGGAAATGCAATCCGTTCTTGATGTCTTCGCACCAGACTACCGCCGGGGTCCTGGTCAATCGCTTCATATTGGCTCTGCCAAGGCCAACATCGGACATGGCGAATCCGCATCAGGAGTGACTGCTCTTGTCAAGGTCCTCCTAATGATGAGAGAAAACATGATACCTCCTCATTGCGGTATCAAGACCAAGATCAATTCCAATTTCCCGACGGACTTGGCCAAGCGCAATGTTCATATCGCCTTCCAGCCCACTCCATGGAATCGTCCGGCTTCCGGAAAGCGGCGAACCTTTGTCAACAACTTTTCTGCTGCTGGTGGTAACACTGCTCTTCTGGTGGAAGATGCTCCCATACCGGAACGCCAAGGGCAGGACCCCAGGTCGTTCCACCTGGTCTCGGTGTCAGCAAGATCACAGTCTGCACTGAAGAACAACGTCGAAGCCCTGGTGAAGTTTATTGACGCTCAGGGCAAGTCCTTTGGGGTGAAAGAAACCGAATTTCTTCCGAACCTGGCGTACACGACCACCGCACGCCGCATCCACCATCCGTTCCGTGTCACTGCTGTTGGAGCGAACCTGCAATCCCTGCGTGACTCGCTGCATGGTGCTTTAAACCGTGAGACATATACCCCAGTACCCTCAACGGCTCCTGGTATTGGATTCGTATTCACCGGCCAAGGTGCCCAATACACAGGAATGGGCAAGGAGCTCTACCGCAGTTGTTTCCAGTTTCGCACTACCATTGAGCACTTTGACTGCATCGCAAGAAGCCAGGGTCTTCCTTCTATCCTGCCTCTCGTCGATGGAAGCGTACCCGTTGAAGACCTTAGCCCAGTCGTGGTACAAGTGGGCACTACTTGTGTGCAAATGGCTCTGGTCAATTACTGGACTGCGTTGGGTGTGAAGCCGGCCTTCATTATCGGACACAGTCTCGGTGACTATGCAGCCCTTAACACGGCCGGTGTTCTATCCACCAGCGATACAATCTATCTGTGTGGCCGCCGTGCTCAGTTGCTGACGAAGGAGTGCAAGATTGGGACACATTCGATGCTGGCCATCAAGGCGTCCCTGGCAGAGGTTAAACAGTTCCTCAGAGATGAGCTCCACGAAGTCTCTTGTATTAACGCACCAGCGGAGACCGTCGTCAGCGGTCTTGTCGCTGATATTGATGAGCTGGCTCAGAGATGCTCCACAGAGGGTTTGAAGTCAACCAAGCTCCGTGTCCCTTACGCATTCCATTCCTCTCAAGTGGACCCTATCTTGGATTCCTTTGAAGATATTGCTCAAGGTGTCACCTTCCACAAGCCGACAACACCTTTCGTCTCAGCCCTGTTCGGCGAAGTGATCACTGATGCCAACTGGGAGTGTCTCGGCCCCAAGTACCTGCGCGATCATTGCAGAAAGACGGTCAACTTCCTTGGCGGCGTGGAGGCTACAAGGCATGCGAAGCTGACCAACGACAAGACTCTGTGGGTAGAGATTGGCTCACATACCATTTGCTCTGGAATGATCAAGGCAACACTTGGACCGCAAGTTACAACGGTTGCATCTCTACGCCGCGAAGAAGATACCTGGAAGGTCCTTTCAAACAGTCTTGCGAGCCTTCACCTGGCGGGTATTGACATCAACTGGAAGCAATATCACCAGGACTTTAGCTCCTCTCTCCAGGTTCTTCGCCTCCCAGGCTACAAGTGGGATCTCAAGAACTACTGGATTCCCTATACCAACAACTTCTGCTTGAGTAAGGGCGCTCCAGTGGCGGCAGTAGCTGCAGGGCCACAACATGAGTTCCTGACAACCGCGGCTCAGAAGGTCATTGAGACCCGAGGTGATGGAACAACAGCCACAGTTGTAATAGAAAACGACATTGCTGATCCTGACCTTAACCGCGTCATTCAAGGCCACAAGGTCAACGGCGCCGCTTTGTGCCCCTCAGTAAGTTACCAGCCCTGGTCCAACTACCGCGTTAGGATTAGCGCTAACCAGGTCATAGTCACTGTATGCCGATATATCTCAGACGCTTGCAGAGTATCTCATCAAGAAGTATAAGCCTGAGTACGATGGACTTGGACTGGATGTCTGTGAGGTCACAGTGCCACGGCCATTGATTGCGAAGGGTGGACAGCAGCTCTTCAGAGTATCTGCGACAGCGGATTGGGCGGAGAAGAAGACAACCCTTCAGATCTATTCAGTCACTGCAGAAGGGAAGAAGACCGCTGATCACGCAACCTGCACTGTCCGATTATTTGATTGCGCTGCTGCTGAGGCGGAGTGGAAACGAGTTTCCTACCTTGTCAAGAGGAGCATTGACCGACTGCATGACATCGCGGAGGATGGTGACGCTCACCGTCTCGGTAGAGGCATGGTTTACAAACTTTTCGCCGCTCTGGTTGATTACGACGAAAACTTCAAGAACATTCGCGAGGTTATTCTTGACAGTGAACAGCACGAAGCTACCGCACGCGTCAAGTTCCAAGCGTCACAGGGCAAGTTCCACCGGAACCCGTTCTGGATTGACAGCTTTGGACACCTGTCCGGATTCATCATGAACGCAAGCGATGCAACAGACTCCAAGAACCAGGTCTTTGTCAATCACGGATGGGACTCAATGCGTTGTTTGAAGAAGTTCTCGCCTGATGTCACCTACAGAACTTATGTTAGAATGCAGCCTTGGAAAGACTCCATCTGGGCTGGTGATGTCTACGTCTTCGATGGGGAGGATATCGTTGCGGTGTATGGTGCAGTCAAGGTGAGCTCGGCCCGCACTCAGTTTCAGAAGGTTCAAAGTGCTAAACACTGCTGTCACAGTTCCAAGGCTTATCGCGCAAGATCCTCGATACGGTCCTACCACCCGTTGGGGCTTCGAAGGCCCCCGCCAGACCCGCCGCCAGCGCTCAGAAGGCGGCCCCTGCTGCTCCTAGCAAGAGTCGTGCTAGTGCCCCGGCTCCGGCGAAGCCTGCTGCTAAGCCCAGTGCCCCAAGCCTGGCCAAGCGGGCACTTACCATCCTCGCGGAGGAAGTGGGACTCTCCGAATCCGAGATTACAGATGATCTGGTGTTCGCCGACTACGGTGTGGACTCTCTTCTTTCCCTGACGGTCACGGGCAGGTATCGTGAAGAGCTGGATATCGACCTCGAATCCTCCGTCTTCATCGACCAGCCGACCGTGAAAGACTTCAAGCAGTTCCTGGCACCAATGAGCCAGGGAGAAGTCAGTGATGGGTCCACCAGTGACCCAGAGTCCAGTAGCTCCTTCAATGGTGGCTCTTCGACAGACGAGTCCAGTGCTGGGTCCCCTGTCAGCTCACCACCAAATGAGAAGGTTACGCAGGTTGAGCAGCATGCTACGATAAAGGAGATTCGCGCCATCTTGGCCGACGAGATTGGTGTTTCTGAGGAGGAGCTGAAGGACGATGAGAACTTGGGAGAGATGGGGATGGACTCTCTGCTTTCGCTTACTGTGCTTGGTAGGATCCGTGAGACATTGGATCTGGATCTGCCGGGTGAGTTCTTCATCGAGAACCAAACTCTGAATGACGTGGAGGATGCATTGGGCCTCAAACCCAAGCCTGCACCTGCACCTGCGCCTGCACCCGTTCCCGCACCCGTGTCCGCGCCCATATTGAAGGAACCTGTCCCCAATGCAAACTCTACCATCATGACCCGGGCGAGCCCGCACCCTCGATCAACCTCCATTCTGTTGCAAGGAAACCCGAAAACCGCCACCAAGACCCTGTTCCTGTTCCCTGATGGTTCTGGCTCCGCAACATCGTACGCAACCATTCCCGGAGTGTCTCCAGACGTGTGTGTCTACGGGTTGAACTGCCCGTATATGAAGACTCCAGAGAAGCTCAAGTATCCCCTTGCTGAGATGACATTCCCTTACCTGGCCGAGATCCGCCGCAGACAGCCCAAGGGCCCGTACAACTTTGGTGGATGGTCTGCAGGTGGTATTTGCGCCTATGATGCTGCTCGCTACTTGATTCTCGAAGAGAACGAACAGGTTGATCGATTGCTCCTTCTTGACTCACCCTTCCCAATCGGCTTGGAGAAGTTGCCCACCCGGCTTTACGGCTTCATCAACTCAATGGGTCTCTTTGGCGAAGGCAACAAGGCTCCCCCAGCCTGGTTGCTCCCTCACTTCCTAGCCTTCATTGATTCCCTCGATACCTACAGGGCCGTTCCCCTCCCCTTTGACGATCCGAAGTGGGCCAAGAAGATGCCCAAGACGTTCATGGTCTGGGCCAAGGACGGTATCTGCAGCAAGCCGGATGACCCGTGGCCCGAGCCGGACCCGGACGGCAAGCCGGACACGAGAGAAATGGTCTGGCTCCTCAAGAACCGGACCGATATGGGACCCAACAAATGGGACACGCTCGTTGGGCCACAGAATGTTGGTGGAATCACCGTGATTGAGGGTGCGAACCATTTCACCATGACTCTGGGACCCAAGGCCAAGGAATTGGGCTCCTTCATTGGTAACGCCATGGCCAATTAGATTGTTATGCATTACGCCTTCCTCCAAGACTCCAGCCAGAACTGACAGCACTGCCATTCTATTGATGGAATTCGCATATTAATCCACTAATATTGTCGTTGTACCCCTTAGGATTTAAGCACACTATTGTCGTGATTGCCGTTGGCGAATTTCGTGCTGCTAATGGTCTATCTGGTTCTTGGTTTCTTGGAGTTGAAGTGATGATGATGAGAAAAGACGAACGATGTGATATACGAACCCCCTCATGTCATTTGCTACTTACTTCCTGATTGGAGTTAGTTGATATGTCTCATCTACGTACCTATGTTGCTTGATTTATGATAGAGAATGCCAATACGAAAAAAAAGTCTTATCAAACTAGTGCCTATACTCAACTGACGATTTGAGCAGTACACAGAAGGAAGCTTTACAAGAGCCGTTGGGAATGGTAGAACAGTAGTTTCCATCTCCCATAGTCATGACTTTCACTCGACTGGTAATACACGCATAGTATGTGAACGAATTTGGTTGTGTGTGTGTGTGTGTGTTTCATTCGATTGGTAGGTTATCTGATTGATTGAAGTCTAAAGCACTGTAACCCAATCCCTAGCAAGCACAGCAAAAGGCCAAGGAACCGGGACTGAACAGTGTGTGAGGAACTATGTAAGAAGATGAATACGGTGGACAGAATCATCACACCGCATCTACATACATTGTGGAAAGGGGGATGAATTGAGAGATGATGAAGGGCCGATTCAATTGAATTATTGGATAGATAATCGGGGTCAGATCGGTGAGGTATATGCATGTTATGCTGTGCGGTGGCGGGGTGAGTTTGATAGGATAGCTAGATAGGGTGGATGGATAGATAGGCGGGGATGTAGTATGAACAGGGAAAGAGAACCTGATGCAGAGCCGGAATCGGTATGTATGCATGCATGCATTTATGTATGCAAGGGGGGCGAATACGAGGGAGGCCGAACGTTGATTGATAAGTGGCGTTTGGCGGGGTGGGTTGGTAGGGTGGTGGTGGGTGGTGGCTGATGATAGGAGTGACGGATCGGTCGAGCTGGAAGGAAGAAGTTCGTAGGGTAGGGTGGTATCGATGAGTCGACTAAAGGGGCATTTCGGAACTGAATCTGAGCGCACTACCGCGACCTGCAAGCGATGAACCATTGTTGATGCCAGGGCTCGTGGGCCGGCTATTACCTGCAGTCCATTTGGGGCTTCGCGGCTGCGTGCTGGTCGAGCGAGTCGACGGACGATTCTTCCGGATTTCCCGAAGTTCTTCTTCCTTCCGGCGGAGCAGATCTTCCCGGGATGTGAGGGTTGCTTCGAGTTCGAGGACCCGTGCGAGATGGCGGGCTTCGTCGTTCTTCGTGTTGAGTTCGCGCAGATGGGCTGCGTCTCCCTCGACCTTCCGTTTCAGGGTCTCGTTCTCGCTGCGCAATTGGCGAAGCTCGTTGCCTGATTGTGCAGCCACGGTCGAGGCGGTCTGGTATTGTTCGCGCGTGTATTCTGCTTGTCGGGCTTCGTATTCGGCTTTGCGTTCTAGCGAGGCGTTATCTTTAGTCAGACGCCGGATGTCTTCCCTTGCTGATTCGAGTTCGGTTGCGCTGCCCCCGCCTGCTTTGAGGGACTCGCGGGCCTCTTCGAGTTCGTGTCGGAGCTGGGTTCGTTCGTCCTTCAATTTCATGAGCTCTTCTTTCTGCTTTTCAACTCGCTGGTCGGATGTGGCCTTAGCTTGGGTGAGACGGTCATGCTCCCGTCGGAGTTTGTGGAAGTCTCTGGTCCGTGTTTCGTAACGGTGCTGCAGCTTTTCCAGCACGTTCTCTCTTTCTTGAAGACGGGCTTGGGCTCCTGCGAGAGCTTTTTGGAGCTTTTCGAGCTCTGCTGCATGTGAGTTCTGCATCTGAACAATATTCTTCTCTAGCGTTTGGAGTCCACCGTTTAATGGTTGACTAGGGAATCCAGTCGATTCAGTGGACTGGGTTGGTTCTTGCGTCGGCTCTTCCGTCTTCGTTCTCTTGGCTGACTGTTCGACCTCATCTTCTTCCTCCTATCTCGATGTTAGTGCGACACATCAGGACAATTTGACATTCTGATCGACTTACGAATGCTCGTTTATGGGCTTGAGAAGTCGTCAGTTGAATGTCGACACCAGGTCGACTTTGCAGTTCTTGTTGCGACGTCTCAAGCTGCTCAGGGCTCAGAATGTGCAAAGGTTCAATGTGAGGTAGAGACCAATGAGCGTTAAAGTTATCCGAGACAAGGCAAGTGAGAAGCTCTTCTGCATCCTCCTGCACCCCAAGAGCATCATCCTGAAGGTCACCAACCACGTCACGGAGACGTATGGAGTATTGCAGGAGAGTCTTAAGACGTTCCGGTTCCGGCAGGCCAGAGAAACATAGTTCGATATGTTCACTGGAGTTTGACACTAACAGACGAACCACCGGAAGCAGATTTCCATTGCGAGCGAATGTGGTTCGCATGTGTTCCACCGTGGGTGTCTGGCTGCTGAAAGACTTATCTAAGGCGATGATAGCAGCAGGGGCTTTATATGTCTCCATAACCCCGTCATTACGCGTGGTTTGAATCCCAAAACTCAAGGAATCCTTGACCATGGAAACCTCAATATTCGTGCCCGATCCCATTTCCTGGCGTGGACGAGTATACGACAGGCCCTTGCCCATCAGATAACGTTCAACCACCCGCTGAGTCTTTTCTCCTTGCACCATGATAACCAAATGTAAATCACGCATGCTGGCTGCCTCCAAAAGGTAGCTTAAAAGCAAAAACTTTGCGCTTGAGTACTCAGCCCAAGCGGCCTCCCTCCCTAGGTCCGACTCAGAGTCGTTGATATGTTCCGCGATGTTCAGATCTGGGTGCGTGGAAATATTGCTCAGACGGTTTAGTATTTCATGCATCTTCGGTACAAGAAGATCACGCTGCTTGCTAGTCAGTATACAGCAAAGTGACGGAGGGTGGACATCGAACCTGATAATCGCCGAGGAAATCGCGAATACTCTGGCTTTCGCTCGTCAAGACCCGCTCATAGTCATCCTTGACCCTGGAATCCATTGGAAGAGGCACAGCAAACTCCGACGGCCCAAGATGGACTGAACCAGGTATTGGCTCCTCTGCGAAGTGCATTGATAATGCACTAGGCTGAATGGTCTGAGGAGGTCCCATCTCCAAAGGTTCGACAGGGGGGATTGTAGTATCATGATCCACTTCAACATCTTTAGGATGTGTTGGTTCCTTATCGACCCTAACGCTAAGGGGAGCTGTCGTCTCGGGTACAGGAACAGGGACAGAAGGCTCTATGTCTCCGGCAGATGATGGCGTCGCACTTTCAGGGCCAGGGTTGGCTTTTGCGCGTAGTTGTGCATATGCATTTCTGAGCTTTTCCCTCGGGGTGGACCCTTCAAACTGGCTGTATTTCTCCATGGTATCGGACAACGACGGCCCTTCCTTCTCTTGACTATCCATGCTGTTTCTCGATTTTGAATGGAAAAGTTGGTTCAGTAATGAACGAAAGCTTGAAGCAGAAGGTTGACTCGCTGGGGTTTGCGGACCGTTTACAGCAATTGACTCGGGTACTGTACTCGCACGTCTGAATAGCTGGGGTTCATCGACTGGATCAGACGGGGTTTCAGGTATTTCATCAGCTTCTTCTGCCGGGTTGGCTGGCAATAGCGCGGGTAAGTTTGAAGTCGACGGCGCAGCAGAAGATTCGTTATGCGGTGTTTCCGGGATCCCTTCAGTGACGTTCGGTGTGTCGGTATTTCCTGGGCGGTAAGGTGTGGTCGGCGTCTCTTCGACTTCGTCCGAAACTATGGGTTGGCGGGGAGTCGAGATGATAGCAGCGACTTCAGTAACACTGGCAGTGGGCACCACTTCCGGGTCAAGTGGGCTGTCAGTAACCGATTGTGACGTATGTCTGGGCACTTCTGTATCAACACCGGAACTACTCAGTAATCCGCTGGCTTAGTCATCCAGACACAGGGTAGTTTCAGGTACGGTGCTAGGCGAAACAAAGAGAGGGGGGGTCGAGGACTGTCTAGACCGGGATTCGTCAGTCGGGGCTTCAGTCTGGGGCTGACTGGGTCTTGGGCTTAAAGAGTCTCTACTGTGTTCTTGAACACTGGAGACGGGTGGCGGTGATGGTGATGGTAGTGGTGGAGTGTTACTTCGAACAAATTCCTCCTGGGCCTGATCTCTTCGCTTTTTGTCCTCCCAGACCTGCACGGCAACGTTGTTGGCGTTTTCCTTCGGTTCCTGGTATTGCACGGCAGGCAGTTAGAACAGTGAAGCTCCCAGTACTTCCAACAAGCCTCCAATGAAGCAAGGAATGGCAGAAAGTAGCGGATAGATCACTAAGCTCACCCAAGTAGGCGTCCAAGGTCCTTCCCAGTCAATCAAGTATTGCGATTCGGTCTCGTCAAGTATACAGTTGATAAGCCACTCGTCTGCACTCAGAGCTTCGCTATCGGTGTCTGCCTCGTTGTCGCTAGAATGAACGACGTGCTGGGTTCTCCAGCGTTTCTTTCGTTTGTGGCTTGTGTGGCTTGTATATATCGTAGAAGTAGACTTGCGCTTGCGCGACATTATACGCAAGCAGAGAGCGTGGCCGAGGTGTAACAATCCATGGTAGAGTATTGGAGCTAAAGCGATGGGATGTTGAACGAAAGGTGGAATAGCGAAGGTAGAAGAGCTTGCTGAGGTCGCAGTGTTTGGAAATGCAGCTATAGTCCAGGAAAAGGGCGAATCCTCGAAAGGGGGGCAAGGATGAGGGGTGTTTGGAGGAAGTGGATCATAAGATGGATTGAGGAACAGTCCAGCTGGTGATGAAGTCGACGGAACCAACGCGGGTGATCGACCGGCACGTGATGGCTGCTTATCGGCCGGGCCTACGGAGGTAAAGAAGGAATTCAGCTTCGGGAACTTCTCAATGGGAATAACAGTATATTTCACCTGGTAACACTGGAGTGAAGTAAGTCTTTGTTAACAAGATCAATGGAGGAAGGAGGTTGGTTTCAATGTTACTGCAATTCCGTAGTTCCCCGAAGCGAAGACGGAAAGGATTCCCATGCATCGGTCTGCATTCTGGACTCGACCAGCGGATGGGCCGGTTCTTGCATGCGCAGAGAGCTTTATCTCGAGAAGATGGTTTGTAGCTGTAGCTTACATGTAGCACAAAATGAATGTACTCAGTAATCTGTGACCGTTTCTGGTGGGAGCCGCCGTCTCAACTCAGTGGTTGTTTCTACAGTCGGCAGCCCTAAACCCGAGGAACGAAGCCATCCAGAGGCCAATACGAATGTCAGTTGACTTACACTCATTGAACTTGCCACTAATTCATCAGCTATGTTGAATATCGGGCTACGAATGAGCTGAGAATCAGTGAGTCTGATCTGTTTGAGGGTGTCTCCATTGTTCACTTTCGATATTGACTATAAACACCCATAGCCTCGGGTAACACCGCGGTAATATCCCTCTTTGTTCCAATTGTTACAGAAATACATAAGAGTGAGTGTTTAGTAGATACCAAACTGATCAGTGTTTCATTTTCTAGTCCAGGAGACTGTGGAAAAGATGGCTTCATCACTATGGGGTATGTCATCTACATCACTCGCCTTCGGGCTTCTCATATTGCGAGTGGAAGTGAGATTTATAGGTTAAACTATGGGACATATGCATTGGGCTCAACTGCATGAATGAATCATTACATGCTCAATTCTTTATGCAATTGTGTCGGTGAAAGCGCCCCGGAGAAGCTACCAAAGCTGCAGTAGGGAAAAGCGGGAGGGTTAAGCCAGCATAACTGCTTCCCGGGCACTTATCAGGAATGTGGGGAAGCTTTTGCAGCCATTTCTCTCTACCAACTAAATTCCTCCTCCCAAAGAAACCCTATCCATCACTTTTACTTGCCCCATTGGCTACCTCATCACCAGCAACACCAGTCCAATCCTCTATTCCTATCCCTCGTGGAAAAGCATAACCAGGACCAATGGAGTCAGTACACAAAATCCTCGCATCAGCGCGTGCAGCACCCTACGGAAATCTCCTCCCAGCCGGGGACGACCTATTCCTCTCCGTCGCCGAAGCAGTACAAGACCACATGAGCAACTACGATGCATCGCATGATTTTAACCACATTCTTCGGGTCCTGGCACTATCCCAGCGCATTCTATCCGCAGAATACAACACTACGAAGACCTATGACCCTACCGTGGTCCTCCTCAGCGCGTAAGTAATTAAAAAACCACTATCGTAGCCAGCCCACTACAAATTATATTACTACCATTCCACATTCAATCAGTTCTAACAAAACAACAAAAGCCTTCTCCACGACGTGAACGACAAGAAGTACGCCCCACCAGTCATCGAAGGTCAGCAGCAGACCTCCAAAGTGACTCTGGTTTTGCAGCAGGCCGGAGCCTCAGCAGCCCTAGCAGCTAGGGTAGAAGAGGTGGTCAATCACGTTTCTTACTCTTCTGAGATCAAGGACCTAAGGAAGGTGCTGTCTGTTATACAGCAACATCCTGAACTTGCTATCGTGCAGGATGCGGATCGTATTGATGCCATTGGAGCCATTGGGATCGGTAGGACGTTTACCTTTACGGGAGCTAAGTTGGCGGGTGCTAGTATGCAAAATTCGAGAGAGCATATTGATGATAAGTTGGAGAAGTTGGAGGGGATGATGAAGGTAAGTCTTTTTGGAAGCATGTGGTTATTCGTTTATGTGCGTATGTGCTAATGTGGGTTGTAGACTGCTACTGGGAGGCAGATGGCTAGGGATCGTACGGAGAGGTTGACCATTTTTAAGAAGTGGTGGGATGAGGAGACGATGATGGTGGGTGTTTAGGGTGGTGCTTTGCTTTAGGGTGCTTTTGCATATTTAGATCATAGAGTATGCATTTAGCTGCGATAGATAAGAGTTAGAGAAACTGTCTATTAATTTCTTTGACGTCTATTTATGCAGACTCGTATCTATCATATGATTGTATACTCTATCACAATCGAGCGTCTCGAGATCCCTCCTGCTCCTTCCACTTATCATAGTCGAAGCCAAGTTGCTCTAGGCTCTTGATAGAGCTTCGCTCCTCACCCTTCTCTGCGAATACCCGCTTGATCTCAGACATTCTTTGCCGTATCCACCTTTGCCTCTCACCACAATAACTACACAGCTTCCCAGCACCATTATTGTCAAGGCCTTGCCGGGGTGGCGCCGTCGCCGCCCAGTCATGCAAGAAGTTGTGGTAGTCCGCATCCTGCGGAAAAGGTAGCAAATGAAATGACGTCCCGTTGCCCTTTTGGGCAATGTTTGCTTCCTCCCAAGCTTTCATTTCCTCCTGTGATGGAAGGCTGAGCCTTCCTGACCAAACGCGGGCGAACACCGCCGCTTGGTTCTCGGATAGTGGGAGAGGAATTACCCTCTGTGGAAGTGCAGCTAAGACCAGAGTTGTGTCATAAATGTAAAACAGATGCTGGTATACATTCAGAGTGCGACGGCCATCGGTGATCAGAGGTGGGTTCAATGAAGAGAGGAAAGGGAAGGAGTAGAGATAGCCAGTGCAGAAGACGATGGCATCAATGTCTTGCTCAATGTGACCGTTTGCAAAGCGGACCGCTCTGTTGTGTGCATGAGGCGGTAGGAACTCCACTATTTGTGGAAGATAGATTTTATCCGAAGCAGTAGATGCCAGAGGGGTCTCTGTTCGTTGAGATACCAGCAGTTTTCCCTTGGACACTGCGTTGATTTGATTGCCAATATCTAATCCAGATGCCGAAGTTCCTACCACAATGACCTTCTTGTCTCGAAATGGCTCTGCCGAATCGAAGAGCCTCGAATGAGAGATCACCTCTGGATATGCCGTATTCCAGGTTTGGATTCCAGGAATATCAGGGGTATATGGGACGTCGAAGTGGCCACTAGCAACCACCACAGCATCGTATGAGTGCGTTTTCTCGACCCCTTCACGGAGGTTCTTGGTTGTGAGAGACCAAGCATGTAGAGCGCCTTCCGTCTTCCGCACATCCACCACCTGCGTCTCGAACTGTATGACATTTTTCATGTCTTCGGCATACTCATCCAGATATTTCTTTACGGCCGAGTGCTTCGGAAACACCTGTGAGTCCGGCTCAAAAGATTTGTCACTAAATCCCATCATCTCTTTGGGGATGTTAGTGTCCAGTGTCTTATACAGCGGGGACACAAAGACTGGCTCTTTAGACCGGTCGTTGCCTCCAGTCGGGTACCATAATGGCTCTTCGAGCGGTTTGTTCGGATCCAGTTGTGGCACCGGAGTGGTCAGTTTCTCCTTCAGGGTCCCCGGACAGTAGTTCCAGACTCCGCCTGCAGAGCTTCTTTTCTCGAAGACATCAACCCGCTCGAAGCATTTCTCAGCAAGAAGGTACCTGCGGGGCTCGTTAGTGACTTGAGACTATGATACACTCAGGTGCTTCCCTACTTGACCGCAGCAAGACCCGACGGTCCAGCTCCGATGACAGCTATACGACGGATTGGGGTTGAAAGTGCCATTACTGAGGCAAGCTCCGAGCAGACAGTGAGAGTTGGAAGGATGATTAGTATGTCTCGTCCTTGAGTCCGAGGGGCTATCGGAGGCGAGCCGATAAGCTCATCCCTAGTAATTAGCCAGCAGATGACGATTGCATCACTCTCGCGATGGATGCCGTGCTCTTCGGCATTTCCCTGGCTGCGGATTATACCGATCAGGAAAATAGTAACTATCTACACCATATCAGAGCTTAAAATTAGGATCTCTACTCTTAAAATCTTGTGCGATCGTAAATGGGCGGAGATGCCCAACGAGATAAATGGCGTACCGACCATGACGTAGATTACCCGCTAAACATCGAACTCCGCGGAGAAAAGCACAGGTAATATTACGCACCCATACGGGGGGAATCTGGGCTCACCTCCGCATCTTTCCATCTTCAATTCTCCCGCGCGTCCTCTAATATCCGATCGGCCAACAACAACAACAATACTGTTGCTTCGTGCAGACGCCATCCCGCCCGGAACATGCAAGGCCTATAATAAAGGACTGGAAATGCGGATATTACTTGTTCATTAAGCGCCTGCAGCGATGGACGCTCACGAACAGCAACCTCCGGTCTCCGAACCTCTACGGTCGACGACCCCGATCCCTATCGCGAAGCTCGCCCCGGAGCTCGAGAATCTTTCGGACAGCTCTATCCACGCCGTGGTGACCTTGCTATGGCCCTATTCATCATCAACTCGTTCTCTCAGCCTCCTGCTGGCGGAGCCGGACTTTCGCCTTCGACGCACGAATGGACAGGTCAAGGTGGTCTTCCATGGGCTGGTCGCGGAAGAAGTAGCCAAGTCGCACGTCGGAATTGGCGATACTGTCTATATTAGGCTGGCGGGATCGAGATTTGTGGACAATGGGGTGTCTAATCAGACGCCAGGAAGATGCATCGCGTGGGACATTAACTATGATGATGGCGTTTCCATTGAGGTACTTTTTCGGACTCAGCTAGTAGTGATCAGTTACAGTCCAGTGCTTACCAGTGTTAGATCTGGCGTTCTTCTCAACATCTCTCCACTGTGCAAGTAGACCGCCCATCATCTCCGCCGCCCACTATCGACAATGCGATTGAAGAGGCACCATCCACCCCTCCTGCCAACGGATACCCTCGCCCAGATGGGACGAGTCACAACGCTAGTCTACAGGCATGGCAGTCACCGGCTTTTGTCGAGCGATCGCGCACATCGCTGGGCCACCTTTCGAGCTCCATATTCGACCCATTCGCAGAAGAAGATGGCTTCGTGCCGGGGAAAGGAAGGAAGCGACCAAGGTTTAGCATGCGCGGCAGTGATTGGCGTCTCGTCGATGAACCTGCGAGCCCCGAAGACATCGACATTCCGGGAGATTGGACGGCTATGTTTGACGACGAGGAATGGCTGAAAGCTGAGATTGGCGAGGATGATGCGGAGGATACCAAACAGTCCCCAGAGCCATCTGAAACTCGCGACGTTGAACCAGTATCGGAGGGGCCGCCCGATGGCGCGCAAGCTGAAGGTACCGCCACTGAGTCCGAGCAAGTGACACCTGAGTCCACTACAGAGAAGAAGTTGAACGAATCAAGATCCGATGCGGAATTTCTTGTGCCTGGCATTGTATCGAGGACCGAGGCTCCAAGCCCGCGAAGGCACGGCATACCCAACTTCGCTGGTCATCTGCCAATAGATACTCCGCGCCTTCACCCTATCCCCTCTCCCGGCCTGCCTGTTCCTTCACCCTTGGTTAGCACTTCAAACAGCCCTTTTGGGTATTTCGGAGCCGTGTCAACTACCGGCCAAACTCAGTCTACTCCACCAACAACTGTCAGCCAAAATGCCGCCGATTTGGCGCTTGAGGCTATATCGGAGATGCCACCAGAGACTATTATCAGGAACTCTGATGAGCATGTGACAACAATGGTCAACGAGGAAGCTACTACTTTGTCCGAACCAGTTTCACAGATGCGCGAAGTGGGCTCTGAGTCGGAAGTTGACCATGCTGTTTCCTTACACGGAATGGTCAACGCAGGGGCTCAAGGTTTAGAGGCTATGCATGCTCAAGATACTACGTCGTCTTTGTCTGTTCTTCAAACAGCCACTCCGCATACTGCCTTTACTTTCGGTATTGAAGGTGGAGATACTGAAGGAGCAATGCCACACGAAGAAGAACGGGCCAAGGTGGAAGAGGACGAGGAACGGCTCGAAGCACTTGGGCAATTTGAAGCACGGGCGGATTCCAGTATGGCTGTGGAGGAGAAAGGAATTTACCACAGTGTGGTGGAAAGGGCACAGCACGACCTAGAAGGCGAAGACCACGAATACGAGAGCGCTAGTCAAAGCTCAATCATCGAGGACGCTCGCTCAGAGGCCTTGAGCGAAGAATACGTTTCGGAAGAAGACGAGCAGCCCGACGCCAGAGCAAGACATGACATCGAAATTATTTCCGAAAGTGAAGCAGAATCACCGGAGAAATCTCATGATACCGTCAGGAGAGAATATGGATATCACCCCGAAGATGACGAGGAAGAAGAACTCGATGAGGAGGAGGACATTTCTGATGAGGAGCCTGAATCTGAAGAGTTGGAGGATGATTATGATGAGGACGGATATGACGATCGTGTTGATTCTGAACTTGAGTCACAGGAAGATGAACTGGAGGCTGAATCGCCTCATCCCATCAAGAAGGCCGAACCAGAGGTTATTGTGCTCGATAGCGATAGCGACGAGGAGCCTTCGCCGAGCGTACCAAGGCAGCCCGCTGCAGCACCGGCAGCCACATATACTCGGGAACCCGACGTATCCCCATCTGCGGATGAAGCATCCAGCTATGGGACATCGGAGCCTGGCGAATACGAAGAATATGAGAGTGAGGAGGTTGATGACGCGGAGGGGGAGGACTATAGTGATGAAGACGTCGAAGAGGGTGGCGAATGGTTTGTGCGAGACAACCAAGAAGCCCAAGAGCGAGAGGTGGAGCCGGTAGAGGTCGACTTGATTCGCCAGGGCCGCGAAATCGAGGGGAGTGAAGGATTACATTCCGACGAAGTGCAGGTGGCTCATAAACCAACAATGGAGCCGCACAGTGATGACGAGGCCATCGGCGTAGAGCAGGTACATTACGGACACGAGAGCGAAGGAGATGTGGATATGGATGACGGGCAGCGGGACACTGAAGATGCTGATGTCAAGGCCATGGAAGCCGAATCGGTCCAGGATGAAGAGATGCACGACCTACAAACCGATGATGATCAGAATAACGATGAACAATCCCGTGACGAAACAGTCGGTGACGAGAAGGCTCACTACGTGGATCCTCATAGAGAAGACGTAGAACAGGAACGTCTTGAGGAGCCAGCTGGTGCTAAAGAACCAGAGGTGGTGCACATAGAAGATGAGGCAACAGAAGAACCAGTTCATCTTGCAGAAGGTCATGAAGAATCCACAGAGGGTGCTGTCCTTAGGGCTCCATCCGATGGCGCCGAGCAAAGCATCGATATCGACGGACACCCTGGTTACCACGCCGAACATGAGGAATTAGGGATAACAGAAGTCATATCACACGAGGCACATCCCGGGGAGATCGCATATGCTCAAGACACCATCCATATCGCTCAACAAGATGGGGCCGGTACTGAAACCGTTCTACAGTATCCCGAACCCCCGATCGATCCCGAGCTTTTCGACGCGGGCACTTTTCCGACAGAAATTAGTAGTGAACAACAGGAGGCACATACCTCCCACGAGCAGATACAGGATGGTGAGGATGCAGGCGTGCCAGAACAAGCCCAGCACATTGACCCTAGCCTGTCGCTAGATGGTGCTTCTCAAAGCTTGGGCCTTCCTGACTCGGCTGCCCATGTTCCCAAGATGCCAATTCTCCCACAGAACCAGCTGGTGACTCCAGAGTCATCTCAAATTAATGGAGTGGACATTCCTTCTGTCCCTGTCTTACCGGTGGATGCAGCCCTGCCAACCCCTGAGCCTACCCAGGAAAGGTCAGATTTCCAGGTGGAAGACGAACCACAGCCCACCGTTGAGGTAGTTACAGAAACGACAGCGACGGTGGTGACAGAAACCCTCCCGCAAGACGAAGACGCCCAGTCTGAAGCTGAATCGATCTCTACCGCACCCGAAGAACGGGCAATTTCGGATGACGACAAGGGAGCCCACACAACTCATAGCGAAGACGAAGTCCTACTCGTCGGCCATGACCGCAAACACCTTCTCAACCTCAACCGCAACTACCCGGGCCTGCGCAGCAAATACTCCTACTTCGCGCCCCTCGCCACCCTCATCGACCACTACAACGCACTGACAGACACCATCTCAATCGTATCCGAAACTCGACCCGCGATCCGCTCAACTACGGGCAGAAAGGACTACATCCTGACCTTCGGTGTGACCGACCCATCCCTCGCCGGCACAATCCTGTACGCCCAGATCTTCCGACCCTACAAAACCGCCCTGCCAACCCTAGAAGAAGGCGACGCCATCCTCCTCCGCAACTTTAAGGTCAAGAGCTTCAAACACTCCATCACCTTGTCCAGCGTCGACAGCAGCGCCTGGGCCGTCTTCAACGGCCCCAACGAAGCCCAAATCGACGGCCCACCCGTTGAGTACGGCGCGGAGGAGCAAACCTACGCCACGGACTTGCGCCAATGGTATCACGAAGACGGCATGGCCATGGTAGCCGATTACCAATTACAGGCCTCGATTGAGCAGGAAAGTCGCGAGGCCACCCCCTACAGTACCGGCGGATTCAGCGATTCGGGCAGCGTGAACAACGTTGATGGACGCGCGGACTCCTCGTTCTCGTCGAGTCGGGGCTCCGGCTCCGGCTCCCGGAGGCGGAAATCCCATCGTCGGATTACCATCCATGAGTTGCGCGATGGAAGGAGATATGCCGAGGTTGGGTCGCCGAGCAGTAAGGAAGATATACATGAGTTGAGGGATGGGACGGTGTATGCGAACTTCTGATTTTTATCAGCGGGTGTGTATAGGGCTTGGAGTTGTGCTTGCAGTGTAGTAGATCTAGATGATTTATGAGTGTATCTATGGGTGTTTGGATTGATGTTTCGTGGCATGTGTGGGAATGTTTCTAGCAATCATGGTAACTTTCGCAAGAGTATAGTTAGAGCAAACGTCTCTATTCAAAGCATCCTTGCATCTTACCCGCAAGATGCTTGCTCTACACGTCTATACAAGCATACCGTCCGTGTCTTCATAACCCATACAAATGATAACAATAAAGCAAAGAACAAAACACCAACCCACCAAGAACGCTATCCCCAACCCCACACCTCTACTCCACGCCCAACTTCTAGGATTCTATCATCTAGGCCCCCCTCACATCTTCGGCCCATTCTCCCCACCCAAAAACTCCAGATTAATCGCCGCCCGAATAAGCTGATTCGCAATAGCCGTAGCCGGGGGCAACCTCAACGCCCCCTCCTTATACTCAGGCCCCGGCCCAGACCCTAGAACACTCGTGCCCGTCCTCAGCGCCTCCTCGACCTCGGCAAACTCAAACCACCTCGCATCCTCGAGCTCGGGATCATGCTCGAGGTTAATCTTCTCATGCGCAGGATCACTCACCTGCGCAATAGCCCCGATCATCAAGTTCGCCGGGTACGGCCACGGCTGCGACGAGTGGATCACGACGCGCGACAACGTCACACCGGCTTCTTCCCAGACTTCACGACGGACAGCGTCCTCGACGGACTCGGCGGGCTCGATGAAGCCCGCTAGGGTGGAGTACCAGTTGGGAGGGAAGCGCTTCGAGCGGCCGAGCAGGATGCGTTTAGCGTCGGCGGAGACGACGGCCACGATGATGGTGGGGTCGGTGCGAGGGAAGGAGAGGTTCGATATCGTGGTGCGAGTGTTGCAGGGGGGTCGGGTGGCGGGTTTTCCTTGCTCGACGAGGGCGGCGTCGCTGGGTGGACAGGCGCGTTTGGTCCCGCTGTTTACGGAGATCGTGGGGTGGCCGCAGGTGCCGCAGAAGGTGTTGCGCGTGTTCCAGTCTATTAGGGCGCGGGCTTGCGCGTAGATGGCGGCTGTGCAGGGGTGGGGGTGTCTGTTAGTGATGGTTGTTGTTGTGTATGAGTGGTAGGGTTAGGTACGTACCTTCACTGGCGGGGAATGACATGATGGTTCTGCCCTGGAGGAAGGCCAGACCCTTGGCTTCCATGTCGGCGATCACGGCTCTGGAGTTGGCTTGCTGTTCTTCGGAGTGGCGAGGGGTCACGTCCAATGCGAAGTAGGGCGTTCCGGTGTAGATCTTCCAGACGAGACCGTCCTGTTTTTGGGTCTCGTCCAGACCGAGGAAGATTGGGGATGCGGTGGTTTTGCGTGAGTCGTACTCCTTGATGATGTCCTCTTCGGACTTGTCGTAGATGGTCTCGGGGACCATTTTGCGGATCTCGTCGTATTTGGCGTAGTAGGGCTCCGCGGGGGATTTGGTCAGTGGCGCGAGGTCCTTCATGAGGACGAAGCGCGTGGAGGGGTGCTTGAGTGCGGCGGAGAGGAAGGCATGGTCTCCGCGGAGGAATGACAGACGGTTCAATGGGGAGCCTGGGCATTGGGTGAGTAGCTGGTCCTAAAGGGAATTCAGGGGAGGTTTAGGACATACTGGAGAAATAGTTCACAGTCTCCTTTCCGAACCGCCGGGCCAGCATGGAGTCGGCTTGTATATGCGGGGGGTTGGGGAGCTGGGAATCGTTGCTCATCATGCACTAAAGAATACGGCGATTGTGGAGTGAATGAAGTGTAGGGAGAAGGATTAGAGGGATAGGAATAGGATATGAGTGATTACAATGCTGTATATCCACCGGGGAGAGTTCAGGAGAAAAAAAAGCAAGGCGATGATGCAGAATTGGGCCTCCTCATGGCTCCGATAACCAGCGATTAATCAGCACCCCTCAGATGCCGAGGCGGGTAATCTCGGTACCATCTGCGCAGGTACCGCTCACCCGGCAATTGCTCCGATACGGTATTACTGTGACGATTGAGGGGCACGAGGGGAGCTCCCCACACACGTGACGTGCGTCATGGCGAGTCACGCTTTCTCCAACTGATTCGTGGATGGCTTCATTTGTTATCTTTCCCCACGGCATCAGCAGGGACGCAGTCGCTCACCATGGGTCATCTTGTCACTCTTGCAACATGGTGGGTGCTTGGTTACGGGTATATCGGTGTATGTTTCCACTGACAATTTCCTCTCAGCTCCCTCAACCAGTGGGCCCTCGACTTCGAGGGTAACTGCGAGCGCATTATCGAAAGTATTCGGAAAGCCAAGGCAGCTGGAGCCACACTACGAGTTGGTCCTGAGCTCGAGATTACTGGTATTTACGCTTAGTTGTATCGCTATGGGCAATTGCTGATATCGCTCAGGATATGGCTGTCTCGATGCTTTCCTCGAGGGTGATACATACCTCCACTCGTGGGAGATGTTTGCCCGCATCATCGATCACCCCGACTGCCAGGATATCGTTGTTGATGTCGGCATGCCTGTTCGCCATAGGGACTGCAAGTGGAACTGCCGGTAAGTCGTGAGTACGGTACCGCTATTACTTCTGCTCGAACTAAGCATTCTTCTAGCGTGATCTTCTACAACCGCAAGATCATCCTCATTCGTCCTAAGATGTGGCTTGCCAATGGTGCGTATTTTTCTATGGACGTGACTGGATCAATGACTGACGTTTGCTTCTTCTAAAGATGGCAATTACAGGGAAATGAGACACTTCACACCCTGGCAGCGGCCGCGCGAAGTCGAGGACTACTACTTGGAGCAGATTGTCGGAAAGATCACGGGACAATACAAGGTGCCTTTTGGTGATGCACTCATCAGTACTAGAGATACGTGCTTGGGTCTTGAAACTTGCGAGGAGCTCTTCACTCCTAACGGGTATGACCTATACAGTCCTGCGCTTAAGGGGAGACGGCTAATACGTGCACAGCCCTCACATCCCGTATGGCCTTGCTGGTACGTCTGTCAATTTCACCTAACTGCACTTTATCTAACCTATCGAAAGGTGTCGAAATCTTCTCCAACTCCTCCGGAAGTCACCACGAATTGAGGAAGCTCGATACCCGTATCAACCTTATTACCCAGGCCACGAAATTGGTGAGGCTGCCAAATACATACGAGGTGTCAATTCTAACTCTTCTCTAGAGTGGTGGCATCTATCTCTATGCGAATCAGCAAGGCTGCGACGGTGATCGACTGTACTACGATGGTTGCGCAATGATCGTGGTCAATGGCAACATTGTGGCTCAGGGTTCACAATTCTCCCTGAACGATGTTGAGGTCGTTACGGCTACTGTTGATATTGAAGAGGTCCGGACCTACCGCTCTAGTGCGAGTCGAGGCATGCAGGCCAGCATGCAATCGCCTTATGTCCGCCTCGACCTGGACACGAGATTGTCCCGTCGGGATGAGGAAGCCGATCCCGGCTATGCTCCCTCTGAAACTCTCAAACCCCGCTACCATGTCCCAGAGGAAGAGATCGCTCTTGGTCCGGCTTGCTGGCTGTGGGACTATCTGCGCCGGAGCGGTGCTGCCGGATACTTTATCCCGCTTAGTGGTGGTATTGACAGTTGCGCTACTTCTATCATTGTTCACTCGATGTGCAGAGAAGTCGTCAAAGCTGTCCAAGAAGGAAACGAGCAGGTCATCAAGGATGTCCGCAGGCTTTGCGCCGAGCCAGCAGACTCCACCTGGCTTCCCACTACGAGCCAGGAGGTTTGCAAGTAAGTCTCACTGCTAGATGCCGAACTATCATGTCCTAACCTACTCCACCAGCCGCATCTTCCACACGAGCTACATGGGCACCCAGAACTCCAGCAAGGAAACAAGGGACCGGGCCAAGGTGCTCGCCGCGGAGATCGGTGCTTACCACACCGACTTCAACTTTGATACCGTCATCACTGCTATGATGAACGTGTTTACTATCGTCACAAACTTTCAGCCTAAGTTCAAGGTCCACGGCGGTACCCGAGCAGAGAACCAAGCGTTGCAGAACATCCAAGCCAGATTGCGGATGGTACTCTCATATCTGTTCGCATCGCTGCTACCGACGGTCCGTCAGCGCCCTGGCGGTGGAGGGCTGCTTGTTCTGGGCTCGTCCAATGTTGATGGTACGTTTGCAACCCCATAATTCGTCTGAATCGAGATTCTAACAGAGCGCAGAATGGTGTGTTTATGCCCCAAGCCCAATATAACACAACAATAACCCCCTTAAACCGAACAAGAAACTAACGTAAACAGTCTCCGCGGCTACTTGACCAAATACGACGCCAGCAGTGCCGATGTACGTCCACATGCCTCCGCAAGAAAGTGCTAGACACCACTAACAATCACAGCTCAACCCCATCGGCTCCATAAGTAAAGTCGACCTGAAGAAATTCATTGCCTGGGCCCGCGACTCCTTCGACCTTCCCATCCTCGACGATTTCCTCACCGCGACTCCCACCGCCGAACTCGAGCCCATCACCGCCACCTACGTGCAATCCGACGAAGCCGACATGGGAGTTACATACGCCGAGCTTTCGGTCTTCGGATATCTCCGTAAAGTGGCCAAGCTTGGACCCTGGTCCATGTACGAGCGCCTACTCCACATGTGGGGGAACGAATACAGCCCCCGCGAGATCTACGAAAAGACGCGCCATTTCTTCTACAACTATTCGATTAATCGCCACAAGATGACGGTGTTGACGCCTAGTTATCATGCTGAACAGTATTCGCCGGAGGATAATAGGCATGATTTGAGGCAGTTCTTGTGTATGTTTCCTTTCCCTGCCCTTTTCTTTTCTCCCCTTGTGTGTTCTGCTGCTTGCACGTGGGATGTGGTATTGGTGTGGGATAATGGCTAATATAGACATTGATATGGTATAGATCCCTCATTCTCATGGGCGTACAAGAAGATGGAAGACAGTGTGCAGTACTGGGAATCGAAGGGGTGGACTACGGGTAAGGCGCAGAAGAAGAGCGTGAAGGCCGATTAGAGTGTCGGTTTAGTATCCTATAGTATATCCATTTGGGGAAGACGAAGACATGTAGAGGGGGCGGTTAGCTGTGATAGATGTTTAACGTGAATACACAGTAATACACATGTCACAAGCACATCCTAGCAAATATTATTGCTGTAGAGTAATGCAGCAATTAACCTGGAAATATGGGAGAAACACATTGAGGAGAAGGAAAAGATCGAACTTGAATTGTAGATTGGTATCAGCATCAGTGAGATATAGACAGATAGGAAATCGTAGAGACAGGATATGTGTTTGGTAAAGAAAGAAAAAATGCTTTTGAAAAGCAACGCCAGCAGTGATAATCAGCGCTAATTGATGACAACGTTAAGTAGATCCTTAAGATCAGATCATATAGGTATAGTATGAGAAATAGAAAAAAGAAAAGAGTGAAACGACAGCTAAGTACTGTCTAATCTCTCCAAAACCAGCCGGTTTCCTTCCGATTGGCGGATGAAGAGTCTCCTGTACTGTTCTGTCCATGCGGAGGATTCAGTACTTCCGTCGTCTCGTTGCTCTCTTCACGACCATCGGAGAATCGCTTTGTCCAGACGGTCTTCTTCTGGGTGGATCCGTCTGGGAGTCGGACACGCTCGGTTCTCGTCATGGTTGAGATCACGGTTGGTTGTTCTGTGGTTGTGGTGGTAGTTGGTTCTGTCACTGGGGAAGGCTGCTGCTGCTGCTGGTTCTCAGGGACTGTGTTGTCGTTCTGCTTGTCAGACACAGGCTCCAGCCATTTGTCGGCCTCGCGAGGTCTCCGTCTATCCTCCAGCAGCAGGCGCAGTATAGGGCTCTCGAACATATCAGCAAAGGCCTTGCTTTCACGGGCAGCAGCGTCCTCGAAGAAGCGATCGAACATGTCCAGTTCCGTCATGGTCTCGGTCTCGTTGTCGTCTGCGGTAATCTCTCGAGATACTTCATTGCCATCGCCGCGGTCCGAGGTGTAGTTGTGGAAAACAAGCATCGGGTTTGACCGGCCATCTCTTCCGCTTTCGGAAATCTTCCACTGGTCGCCCAAACTACCGCGTTTCGCTAGACCGTACAGCCAATCTCTCGGGGCCTCCCTCTTCGCCAGCGCAGTGGTGTCCTGGTCGAGCATCGGTTTGCCATTTTCCAGTCGAATAAGGTCCTCGAAAGCTTCGCGCCAGTGGGTCTCCGTAGCGGGGTTGTTGTTCTCATTCTCCGACGACAGGCTCAACGAGGACATGAGCGACGAAAAGACACCCCTATCGTGGTGGGAGTGGTACTGGTTCTGGCGTTCCAGGTGCAAGGGGGAGTATGGGCTAAAGATGAGGTAGGAGAAAGGCCAGCCGAAGGAATTGCTAGCGAAATCCGAGAACAAGGAGCGGTGGAAGGGTTGGAAGAAGTGGGAGGAGAAAGGGCTGTCGAACAAGGAGGCCCGGTCGAAGAAAAAGTCGAAGATGCTGTCTCGGTCGCTTCTGCGCCATCTGGGATGGTTATCTGCATACCATTGATCCTCCCAGTCAGTCCAAGAATGCGCGGGATAGCGGTTGTGGCGTTGGTTGTGGTGGTCGGTGTTGTCCGTTGTACCTGGCGCATGGTTGTCCCCCTTCGCGTCGCCGCCGCCGTCTCTCCTGCGGAAAGCTTCCTCGTCGAAGATGGCCCAGTGGTCGCGAGAGGGCCGCGAGGACATGGAGGGAATGCCCATCACTGACTGGAGCACGGACGAGACTTGTTCGTCGGCGAAGCGGCGGACAGCGTCCAACGCGGTCTCGTCATCGGGCCATCGGCGGGAATCGGAGGGAGCGGAATTTCGGTTCTGGTTAGAGGTGTCGTCACTGGGCATAGTGAGGGTGCAGATGCGGATGCAAATGCAGGGGTGGGTAGATAGAGAGTGAGTTATCGTTAAGAAATGAGGTAGAAAAAGTAGAGGAATGGAACAAGGGAGATGGAGGAAGAAAAAGAAGAAAGATGGGCGAAGGATTGAAGAAGAAAGAGCTTCTCGCGATTCCAATCAATTAATTGTTGGGGATATCGCCCCACTCGTGCTTCCCAATCACCACGTGACCCAGACCATCTGATCTGGTGCTTTCTAGTATTTACTTTCTCTCCCCGGACACACACATCATGAAGTTGTTGGAATTTGTTATCACAGACATACTATTATACTACAACCACACAGCTAGTCCGTACTACAATCTGGATACACTAATAATGCGTGACTTACAGCCGAGATCGACGTTCCTCCAAGTCCTTCCACGCCTCATCAAAACCCGCTCCGCGGACCCACTGGGGATCCTGGCCAGTCGAATCCATCACTAGGTAATCGATTAGTAACTCTATCACATCCATAAGAAAGATTCAGGATGAACATACCCATATTCGCAATCTTAAGCCACATATCTCCCTTGATCTTCAATCCTAGCTCCTCAGCCCGGTCTTCAAAAGGCCGGCATGCCCTCTCACCATTCTTCAAGGCTCGCACCAACTTGGGCAGATGTCCATCATCACTTGACTGGCCGTTGCAATAAGAATAGATCTCCTCCCAGCTCTTTGCTGCCGAATACCTCGTAATCTCATCTAGATGCAGATCTGCCGCTCCGTACGCAACATAGAGCAACAGATCCAGGCGCCCCGTCCACTCTAGAATTCGTGCTTTAGTCACGTCATCGAGATATGGCAACCGAATAATCTTGGACAGGAAAATGGTGGAGTTGAGGCCATGGATGTAGAAGAAATCGAACTTGATCTGCTTATCGGGTCGCTGTGCGGCACTGGTGAAGTATGCTACATCCACATCAATTAGTCACTGGCCGATACACACATAGAAGTATAAGGGGGGAAGGAATAAACTCACCAACAGTATTGATAATCTCTGCTGTCTTCTCCTCAATCTGATCCACCGAGACCGTAAACTCCGCCGCATACTTAATCATCTCATCGGGAGCCCGTTTCAGCACCCCATTCCTCATCCGCTGGCCATCATCATACTGCGCAGACCGTGTCAACTTCTCATCAGCCCGAATCTCCTCCAGAATCTGCAGCATAGACTTCTTCCCATGCTTGGCCATACCCCCGGCTGCCTTTTCCACGGGCCAGAAGAACAACGGACCGTACCAGTCCTCGTGAACAGCCGTCTGCGCCAGCCCTTCAGCTACAATAGCAGGCTGGTTGAACTCGAGCCCGAATCCGAAATGAATAAACGGATGAATCAATCCTATCATACCAGTTAGTTATAGAATACCCCCTAAACATATAAGAAAGAAAGAAAGAGAAATACCTCCAAACAACCTCCCCAACATCAACTCAGCCACCTCACCCCAGGAATCCGAGAAAAGATACTCCCCCAACACCCTCTCCTCCCCCTTCTCCTTCATCTGACGTTGAAAGAACTCCAGATAATTACTATAATGCTTCTCCTGTCCCAGGTACTTCAAAAACCCTTTTGCCTCTCCCATCTGACTCACCACATCCTCATCCACGGGCACCTTGGGCCGCTGATAGCTGCTATTTTTGTCATATGCGGCGCGGATCTGTTCCGGTGTTGCACCGAGGGCATATAGACTTAGGATGTGGTGGGGGATGTGGTCTATACCAAACCATTAGCCATAACATACCTTCAGTATAAGAAGCGAATGAGGGGAGAGGACATACTATGAAACCCACTCTGATTAAAAAACACATGATGGGATCGCATATCCTCCTGGAGAACCTCACTCGCCACGCGCGCTGACTCCTCGCTCAGATTATGAGAGACGATCCCATGATCATGTTCAGGGGAGAGATGGATATTCGTAGACGTTGCCATGGGGGCATCGCCCTGAAGTGACCGTTGTAGAGAGGCGGCGGTAGCAGTAGTTGATAGATTCATTCTGGGCAGTAAGTATCCGTCCCTATAATATGAAGACGACCTAAATCGCAATACAGAAGCACTGGTAAAAGCAGACTTTCTGAGCGCCCGACTCAAAGAAGATGATGTGGAAAGGCAGTAGCGTAGAGTCATCCGTAGTACTCTACCCCAGTTTCAATCAGTACGGGGTGTGTGTGTCAGGTAAGCTTAAATATGCCTGAACCAAAGTTCCAGTGCGGTCTGATCTAGTCAGCAATCCCAGCCAAGTCGTCAGTTCTACTACCGTAGTAGGATATCTCGTATTCATCGTCACTTGGTACTACTCAGTTAAGTAAGGTAAGGTAGGATTTGATTTCTTGGTTCGGGATCGTCGGAGTCGCGAGGACCGAGAGAGAGAGAGAGAAATGGTTATTTGGATCGACGTCATGCTGATATGGACCGGGCCCTAACCTGGTGGGTATCATTCCGTGCAAAGTACGGTTACTATTCTTCTTCGTTAGTTGCTTTTAGATTGAGGGGTAAAGGCTAATCAGATCTATTGTGATTGGGTATCTAGCTAGTTGATTCCACAGGGTTGAAACCAAGGAATTGTGGCTGGGTGATTGGGGAAGTGTATCCGAGGCTGATTAAGTTCTGCAGAATACTACTAGTAGTATAAGTGGTAAGTGAGTAGTAACTGGTGATTGGTGAGTGGCGGGTGTGGTTAGTGGTTAGGATCTGGGGTAGCTGCATTAGTAACATGATGGGGTCAAGCTCGGGCTCGGCCTCTGGCTCGGTGTTTGGCGCTGTTGCTTACTCTATGTTTTGGGTCTGGACTTTAGCTATTATTAGATTGTCGAGTTGATGTTGGAGTGTACCTTGATGGATTAGGGGGTGATGGTGTTTCTATGGCATTGCTTAATGTACAAGAGTCTGTTTAAGAATGCACATTAAGTTCCTTCGTATGTGAGATTACTTTTCACTAATGCATGTCCAATCTAACTGGGTATGTCGTATATAGTATGTTGTGTCGGTCTGGGTATTAACTTCACAACTACCGCATGAAATCCTCCAACTCCTTCTTCCGCTTGAGTCGCTCCCGCTCCAGCTTCCGGAACAGCGGGTGATGGCCCGCCTTATCCTTAAGCTGCTTGTTCCGGCTCTTGTTGTACTCAATATACGCCATGTCTTCACCGCCAGCCAGGCCGCTGAGCGTCGCGGCACTGCGCTTGACTGCTCCCTTTCGCTGGCCGCCCGAACGTCCTGAGAAGAGATCGTCCGTGACGTGCTCTACCTCGGCAGAAGTCTCGTTCTGTAACATCACCTCCTGCAGCAGCTCACGCCGTTCGCTGGGTGTGGCGTACGCCAGACCTTCCAGGTTTTCGATGCCTTGCAGGTGAGTAATGACCTTGAACGCGTAGCCCTGGTCGACCAGGAAAGCCTGTCGCTTGGAGGAGTAGAACATTTCATCTGTGTCTTTCGACACGAGCGAGTAGAAGAAGGCGTTGAATCCCTCGTCGTTACGACGCTTGGCTCGCAGAATACGACCAAGTCGTTGGGCTTCCTGACGACGGGAACCGTAGTGAGACGATATCTGGATCAGACAAGTGGCTTCCGGCAGATCGAGCGATGTGTCTCCGATCTTGGAGAGGAAGATGGTGTTAACTTGTTCATTGTGCTGGAAGTTCTCCAGAATGCGCATGCGTTCGTTTTGTGGAGTACCACCGTAGATATAGGCCTTGTTCAGCTTGAGTGCATATCGTTGAAGAGCATAGACGTTGTCGGAAAAGACAATGACCTTGTCGCCTCGCTTCTCATGGTAGTCGATCAGGAACTGGCAGGCTTGGAACTTCCGCGGGTTCATGATGTATAGCAGAGCAGCCTTTCGTGACTTCTCTCTCATGTATTCGGAGTAGAATTCAGTCGTCATCGGACACCACACCTCAGCGCACTGAACCTTGGCAATGTGCCCTTGCTCGGCCAGTTCCATCCAGTTGGCTTCATACAACTTCGGACCAATCAAGAAGTTCAGATCCTTGATCTTGTCATCCTCTCGCAACAGCGTTGCCGTCAATCCCAGTTTACTCTGACACGCAATTGCCGACGTGACCTTTCGGAACATCGATGCAGGCACAACGTGCACCTCGTCAAGAATCATCAAACCCCACTCTCGTGACTGAATCCAATCCATCATCTTCTGCGCATCATGCGATCGAGCACGCGTCTGGGACACCATGGAGTAAGTTGACACAATGATACCAGTCGACCGACGGAACTTCTCCTTGTTGTCCGATGTAAAAACGGCAATATCACCGGGATCAATGTTGGACCAGCGCAAGAACTCGTTACGCCACTGCACGACCGACATCGAACTGGTACACAAGACAATTGTTCCCTTCTTGATTGTGCAGCCCGCCGTGATACCCACCAACGTCTTTCCTGCACCACAAGGCAAGACAATGATTCCACTCTTCGCACGTCCATTACCGAACATCTTACTCAAACTCTTTTCTTGGTAGCTTCGAATTCTTGCGGCTGGCTTCAAGTCGATATCCAAAGTGGGATTGATCTCATCATTTCGGAAATCATACTCCTCCAGCGCTGGACAGCCCATAGCCTGACAGCGCGCCTTGACAGGTTCGACTGCTTCGTTGGGAATTTCGAAACTGTGCACCTGAACTTCCTCCTCATCGTCATCATCGTCGCGAATAGCCAGCAGGATATCGTCCTCTTTACGAGCTTCGCCTGCACCGTCTTCCGCCGGCTTCTGCTCCGAAGCCTGCCTAACACCCGCTGCATCCTTTGTACCCGGAATGACCAGGCCGCCCATTTTCGGGGCCGCCTGCTGAATAATGCCCTCCGTGCCTTTCAATCTCTGAGACCCAATAACCTCATCCTGCAGCAGCATCTGCAACATCGCCGGATCGGTACTCTCCACGAAGAAGCGGTTATGTTTCAGCACGACCTTGATCTTTCCGTATGATTTCGTGAAATCGAGAATGAACGACTTAATGGTATCCGGAAGCGGCGTTTTCGACAATCGATCCAGAAAGTTGATGATATCCTGGGGCAACAAACCCACCGAGACAGCCGCATACAAACTATTTCCCGTCAATCGGTATTCGTGCAAATGGGTCGGACGCGACAGCGGTTCGGCGATAGTAGTCAAGAAGTCCTGCGCCTGGGGTGCAAGCGGGGAGAAACTCTCCAAGGTGATAGTTCCTTTGAGAGGATCGATCCAGAGCGGGCGATTCGCATGATCGGGCTTCAACGATAGCGAGGAAAAGTCCTTGTAACCGAAATCGGGGTCCTGTCTCTGTACGGCGGCGCTTTTCTTGTTGCTAAAGGATTCGAGGGAGAATTTCTCCAAGACACCTTGTAAGCAAAAGATGTCAGCAACCAGATCCTATATGCAGGAAACTTCGCTTCTTCTACGCTACCTTTCAAGTTATCATCCTTGACTTCTTCCTCGTAGTCTGAGTATTCATCGCTACTACCAACATCCGGCACAGGTGTGGGCCGTTTCGATGCTCTACTTGACCGACCGCTATCCGTAGCTTTGCGTTTGATGGGCATTATGTATGTATGTAACCTCTTCCCTATTCGACCAGGGTCGAAGGGGAACGTCTAATGTGGTGAAGAGGATGCGATGCGGGACGGTGAGAGAATGATGTACGCGGGTGCTCCGAAAGGCTACCGGCGCCTGGACGAGCGTGAGAGGAATACGGCAGCTCGATAGCTCCAGGTGTCGTGAACCGAATCGACCAGCTGAAGCAGTGAGGCACAGAAGCTGGTGAAAGCGCGACGAAGATAGACTGAGAGCAAGAAAATGGCAGGGGAGATGATCAAGAACGAGAAGCATGAGATGAGGCTCGGGAATGACAAATTTATGCCTGAGGCAACAAGGCGAGTGGCGATCCGACGATGCAGCACTGTGATTGGCTGGGTGTCACTCACTAAAGGGAACCGGCCGGTTTGACGTAGTCTAGTCCTTAGGTAAAGTCCGGAGCTTCTTGCGAGTCCGCGGCTCCGAGTCCTCCTCTGTTAAGACAAACCCGTCGAGGCCAGAATAACATTCACAATGAACACGGTATGTTCCAGTTCCTTTATAGATTTGTCTATGATATCTTGCTAACAATTGCTTCGTCACTATGTAACAGATCCGATCTACATGGTGAGCGAAGCCTACAACGAACACCTGCCTGCTAGGCGTCCACACCACCTGGAATACACACAATACTAACGGAAACTCACCCAACCCAACAGGATAGGCTGGGGCACCCTTTGCGTCGGTAAGAAGCAATCTCTGAACCCAAATCAATGTATCCATATCACTAATATTGAAATGACAACAGCTGGCGGCGGAGCCTACTACTTTGCTAAGAAATCCATCAACGCCGACCGTCAGACCCGATTTGAAGCGGAAGTGAAGCGCAAGGCGCAGCTGGCTGCGATGGAAGCCGAGCACCGACGCCAGAACGCCCCGAACAATGTCCCGACTCCTAGTCCGACCGAAGATCCGAGCCTGAAGCGCGCCCAGTTAGTGCGTGCCGATGATGTGGGCTCGCCGAGTGCTGAAGCTAGCCATGACCCCGCACCGACTCGTCACGAACCGGAGACTGAAGCTGAGCGGGTGCTGGAAAAGAGTAAATATGAGGCTACGCAGCCTTTCCGGCCTCCGAGGGGAAACCGCTTGTAGGTTGGTGGGTAGTTAGTTTGCACATATAGTATATGAAGCGGAGGCGGCGATGGTAAAACAAGGGGGAGGAGAAGAAAAGGCTATGTTGTGGCATTTTCATGTATCATAGATTGGTGTTTGGAGCTGCAGGAACTAGGTATAGTATGACCTGCTTGAATATCTTGATCGGCGGGGTTATCCCTGCTAACGTAGGGGCATAGCTACAGTAAGTTATCCGTAGGTCGGGATGAACTCTTGTCTATACAGCAGTGCTTTAAGGAGTAGATGTTGGTTTCAGTAATGCTTCGATTGAAATTAAGTAGCCATAAGGTATTGTTCTATAGGCAAAATAGCCACGATCAATCCGGAATGAAGGTCGTGGAGCATCCACCAATCCCACCAAAAGAGAGACGCCCACATTGATGGGTGTAACCGGGCTGGCACCTGTCCAGATCCCTTCCCCAATCATGAGACTTTCTTCAACGGGTAAGGATGCAACTATGCATGTGATAACCCCAACATAGTAAGGAACAAAAGCAAAGCAAGGAACGCCATCGAAACTCCCGCCCGCCATAAGCAGAGGTATGATATGCATCTCTGCGAAAAATAGAAAAGCCCCGAGTCATGTCGCGTGAGTCCTTCATACGGAATGTATGTATGTAAGCAATCGCCTAGCACCCTTACGCCTTGACCGATCAGCAAATGTTGATCCCGAAAGAAATGATTCAGTGCGAAAAGTGAAAAATCGCGCGATATCGAGAAGATTCCTAACGCCCGGAGTGGGTGGTGGTCGTTCGGAAATGAGCCCCGCTAGTAGTGTGGGAGTTATATCCGATCGGATATAGAGATTACCTCCGCTTAGCGCGCGTGGAAGCATAGCGGTGGGTGCGGCCTATCATGGATTATTAATATCAGGTGTTTGATTATGAATGTTTCAGAGGAGAGAAGATCTTACTTGTTGTGATTGGGGTATCCATTGTTCTTCTCGCGAGAACTCTCAAGAGCTGGAGGTACGAAGGGAAGCACCACGGCCGTGACTAGACATGAGCTGGTGATGAAGCGGGAAATGCGAGTGTCTGGCTGAGGACGGCGGACGGAAAAGTGGCGGATGGTTGGGCGGGCGAGTTGCATGGCGATAGACATGGTGAATAGTGGTTCAGTTGAGGGAATTGGCGTTATGAATAGTGCCAGAAGTAATATTCGACCAGGAGAGTGGGTTGTCCAGGAAAGTAATAAGTAGATAGGAGGAAGCGGCGCCTTTGTCAAGGGAGAAGTAAGTTCAACAGGTAAGCGTTCTTAGTTGCAGAACTTCAGGTCAATGCAGGGACCGAGAGGCAAAGGTTAATAACTAATGATAAAAAGGTTGCACAACTGCTGTGCGGCAATACGGACCTACTTATAATAATTATGGTATACGACTCTATCAAGGCTTGTTAGAGGCAAATGGAGGATCAGCCTACACCTCAGCCGAACGGACCGTGTTACCCTGTGGGGGGGGTGGTTGTCTTGCGGGGGTCCAAAAAGGCCCACAGGCCCATGATGATGCTAGGCTAGTCCCTCAACTAATGCTGATTGATGATGACACTGAGTTTTGGGCCTTGAGAACCTTGAGGGATAAACGAAAAGCGCGCGGAAAAACGGTCCCGAATCATGTAGCCATCAGCTGAAGATCGGATAGCATGCCAGGCAGTTGTCGATTCTAGTGTCTATGTAGACTAGTCGATGTTCATACACATCACTCCATACCTGTCTCCTGCATTCCTACCACAATGGATGATGCATGGACCACATGAGTTATGTGGGCACCCACTGATGTACCGTCGCATTGACCGAAAGGGCCTTGATGATCCAGTCTCAACACTGTTGAACTGACTCACAGGAGTGAAGGTGAGAACTCACGCCATCGAGGGGCAGCTGATCGCGATTTCCGGCCGAAGGAAACAGCGGGGCTCAATGACGGACCGGCCAGGCACGCGGGCGGCGATCGCGGTAGTTGGTTAGTACTGTAGTCTAGCTGTTGCTCAGGCGCGGTTGGGCATGGCGTGCCAGGCTGCAACTCCCCTCCAAAACTGTGGTCCCGGCCCGCTGGAGTTTAAGGTCTGGTCACTCGCTTGTCTGATGGCGGGACTTGACTATCCGGCCTGGCGGTGTGTGGTTTTGACGTATGAGTGAAGAACAGACTGGTTGAGTGACTGCGGTTGGTCCATGACAATAGATGTCACTATTTGTGTGTACGTACACATTGAGCACGAGCCTAAGGTGATCAGGGGCAGCTAGGTATCTACCTAGACCATTCCATTGTTACAATGTAGGAGGGGAGATTAAAGGGGAGAGAAACACGAAGCAATCCTGCATCGATCATGCCACTTCCCCCCACGGCGCCTGAGGCCGCCAATCATAACTGACGTCACCGATAAGTCCCCGCGAATCATGACTCAGCTATTAGTCAAGCTTAGCTCCCTCCCATTCACAACATTGAATACCCATGGGTACTCCATAGGACTCTGAAGATAGTACTTCAGAATATTGTGTGGTGTTGTAGAATCTCTGACATGTGGGAAGACGTGTCTATCTACTATAAGGACAACTACAGAGTGACATTCGTTATCCTTCGAATAATCGTGTCAGCACTAGCAGCTTTCATTCTGGTAAATATAAATAGTAGTACGCTTCACGGACATAATATCCAACACTTGGCTCCACACTCATGCATGTTGCTTTTAAGTTCTCCCCATGCCAGTTGTAGTAGTAATCGGGAGTAGAACTCTCTCATTTTTCGGTTTCCTCACCATATCACGCTGCAACCACGAAAATAGTATACTAGTATATGCATGTCCAGATCCTACTGCAGGATGATCAGTGGTGGAAGATATGATCCGGGGGTACCGATCTGAGGGGCTCGGGCCTTGATGCTTCTCCATCCACACGTGGATGTCGATATTTGTGAACATATGGAGCCTTGCTCCTATTCATATCGTTTAGGACCGACACTATGCGTTACTCAAGCCGTGATGCTCACTGTGGCTACTGAATACTGGAACTATCATGTGACATTGATTTTGAATGGGTCAGCGACGAGCAAATTGTTTTGATTGCTGACATAGTGCATTCCTTCAGCAGGGCCTTGACAGGATTATCGTTTACCATTCACTGTCACCCTCACCGCCCGTGTCATGGCAACAGCTACTAGTCATGGTCTAGACTACTACATGTACCTATTTGGCATAGGTGATTTGAGAGTCGACGTTCATCATGGAAGGTGGCCCATCAATCACTGATGCTATTGGGACAGAAGATTACAGGAGCCCTCAAGATAAGTATCGTTCCGACTATAGCGATGAAAGCGACAGCGAGATTGATGTTACCTGGTCTCCTGGGGACGGGATATGTCCATCAACAGCAGAGTTCCATCATTGCTGTCAGTCCAAGTTCGATGAATGGAAGCATGCGACCTCAATGCCATTAAATCACACACTCTCTTTCCCATTCTACTTAGATGCCTTCTTAAGCCTTCTCAAACATGTCCCCCCGTTTCTATCCTGCCTCCCAGAACATGTCCATATTACAGGGAGACGGAGAACATTTCTTATGCTTAGATCTCCTCTACAGATACACTCAACAGACGATCCAGACTGCGATCAACCTTACAAGCTGATTGATTATCTTCAATGCCTCGGATCTCCAAAGCCTGTCGTCTACAAGCTGAAGGCTGAGACGCAATTACAACCAGTCCTTCCTATACACACCAAGGCCTTTCGCTCTGGGTATTTCACAAACATCGTTCTAGCTTGGTCCTACATTGTTTCCTGCCGCTGGTCAGAAATATTCCAACGAGCAGGTTGGAACAGCCAGGTACTCCATGAAAATGGTATGCAGATTGAGGACTCTTTCTGGCATCTTGTCACGCAAGGCTGCTGGTTAGCACTAGTGAAGAAAGAAACCGCAAAATTCTGTTCTCCATGGATGATGACAAGTGAGGGGACTAGAAAGGACCGGTAAATCTGAAATGTCAGTCGATATTCGTTGTAATGGACTAACTGGTTTATGAAGCAATTGGGTGCCAGTCACACCAAATTCGTCTCTGGCCTTTAATATTCTTGTGGACTTCTGCATATCGGAAGGCCTGGAACTGGAATTGACCACCGGTCTTGCGTCTGTTTTACTATTGACCTCACGGAACACACCTTCGCCTATCCTCGCTCCTGCTGTAGCAGCCCCAACTGCTTCTGCTGCCTATCCACCAAGAGCAAAAGACGCAGTCTTTCACGAACTTTACCAATCTATTGATAGATTTCTCACTTTAAGCTCCACACAGGATGCTTTGGACTCGTTAATATGCAGTGCCTTTTTTGACCCGTCTATTCCCTGTAATTTCATGGGAGCTGCATCTCTGGGTGTGAGGAAAGCCCTCTCAACGGTGGACAAGATCGATAACCAACAGCTCCTCAAAGCGATTACATATAAGAACCTGTCTCTATGCCATTTCTGGGTTGCTGCCATTCGTGGAGGTCAAGTAGACTCGTTACTGAACATGAGTCTGTATACCCTACCGCCTATATGTCTTGTGTCCGCCTTTTGGACAGATACTACTCAATCCTTTCTGCAGATGGAGTATTGCTCGAGTGAAATAAACAAGAAAGTCGTTACTCGGACAGAAGAGTTTCAAACATCGTTCTATTGCCGGTCAGGCACATCGGTGCCCTGGTCACCTGCACCTCCTTTCGGCTCAACTTTTGTCGAGAATGTCAGTCTTGAAATACGACAACACCTCGGACATATGCACAGACCTATCTCATGGACCACATGCTGGGTTCTGAGTTCTGGAAAGAGGATCCCCGCGACCAAACCGTACCAAATTCGTCAGTCCCAGGCTCAGAGGGTGTATCACCCTTCATCTACAGAGCATTCTAACGAGTAAGTCCGGAAATATCTGCATCACCGCTTTATATACTAACTATCAAGTGTGTCCTACGCCGAACAAATTGATGCTGATGAACAGTCGGCGATTGCAACATCTCGTTTGTTCAATTGGCATAGAAGCTATGATGATGGCATCTGGCTTGATGATGGAACGGGCGACATTGAAACGATTCGTCGAATCCAGCAACACCAATGGATTATCGATCCATTTTCTGCAAGTGAGCTTGACGATTTGGTAGAAGAACCTAAGGATCGCGAGCTTAGCTTTGAGAGTATCTTGCGGTGGATAGATGAAGCTGAGAACCATCGACACTAGCACCCGTAAGTTGCTTCAAGGCCGATTTCTCATACGATGTTTCTAGAGTCTTGCTAGAGAGATATGATGGTGCATTAAAGTTCAGAGATCTTCGATATCCAGCGCGGTATATGTTCCGAGTTCCGAGTCAAAATCCATCACAAGTGGCCTGTGAGGCTGAAGGAGCTGAGATCAGAGTCTCCACGCCGGTGTGAATGAGTCCATGCTACTGGTGATGACAATCCTTCGCCAATCACAATACAACATGGTATAACAATCACAAGATTGTGCTATTGTTCGAAATGACCTTACTGCATGAGGCGCAAAACCATTCCCACTCCGTAAATCTCCAGAGGAGTATGTCCACCCCCGCCCCCAATCAGGGAAAACAGATTCAATGCGCTAGAACCCAGGGAGATCATGCCCTGCTGGGACTTCATAAAATTCAGTATTCTATAAAGTGTGGGGCTTCTTTTTGGTACCAGAGTCTCTCTACCGCAAGTGACAAAGCCTTGCCAGGGGCTTGTGGCTCAGAGTCCTAACTAGTGACTAGTGTCCCTTAGCCGTCTGTGGATTGCCAGAAACACCCTTAGGAGCAGACTTGCGACGCTTCATTCAGACGGGGCGATAAATTATCAAGCTCTATATCACAGCATTTTATTAACACATTGAAAGGAACGATGGAGGATCATAAAAGACGTAGGTGTTGGGCGCAAAAGGGTTCTCACACATCCTTTACTATTCTTTATGCGATCCTCGATGTTCGGAATAGGCTAACCTTGCGGAGAAGGATTCTAAACGATTTCTCGAATCGCATCTTACAGTGGGTCTGGCGAGGCTGGCGTGGCGGAGCACCAGATAACCTCACTCTTGCACCGAGTACGTGCAGCGAATGTTAATCCTAGGGCAGTGTAATAGTCGCAGGCACCACAAGTGGAGAGAGACCCTATTTTCACCGGCTGCTAGCTATGCCATAACTTAGCCATTCGGCATGAGCTCCGATCTAGGCGTTGCGGCTGATTTTACTCATGTGTCGTTTATCTACCCCAGCTTTTGGCCCCATGTGCTCAAACACTGGTTCCCCTTGGCTCTTCCAGCCCCCAGGAGTTGACTTCTGTCTCGGTTCCATGCATTAAACTAGGTATAGTGCAATGCTCATCCTTATTTGCAACACAGCCTGGTGATGAGTTCTAACCTCAATCGGCAGGTGACTACGCTTACTGCTCTTGCATGCTCATGAGCGGATGCAGAATCAACAAAGTGTTGCAATGAGCTGATGCTTGCTGAATCTTCACATCACCTATGATGCTTAATTATGGCTTTTTACTGTGAAACCATGACAATACCAATGCTCCATGGATTCAGGAGGCATAGTGCTGGCTAGCCAGGGCCATGTGGTTGTCAGCCTCCAACTGTCAGCCGCAAGGTCACACCAAGACTGGATCTTAGCCCCTCTATCAAAGCACCGTAAGTAGAAGTTTCTCATAATAACTAAACATTTACCCTGCACTGTGTCTCACATTCAGGAGAACCATGCACGGCCTGGCTATTTCAGTACAACGACCGAAGGAAGATGGATTGAGGTACCCGAAAATAGTGGGCAATGGCCGTGGGGGCGAAATCTACCATCGCCCTCCTCATGCCCCCATTCAAACTGCAGGGTCGTGTTGGTTTCTCCATCATCCTCAAGGCTTCATTCGCTGACAGTGCTTTGAAACAGTGCCCCTGTCTAGAACTGGGCAATCGTACATGATTCTTTCGTGCCTTGTACGTGTTGCCTGCAGCTCCCGTGGGAGCTGAGTCCAAGGATGGCCAAGTACAGGACCTGCATGAAGCGTCACAGATATCTGTTTATTTCAAGCGTTTAAGATACGAAGCAGACATCCACCGTATACTGAGTGAGAGGTATCGCGTTCAACTGCTCGGGCGTTGTTCCGCTACGACTTCATACGGGGATCATCCTCCGAATCGCCCCCAATCTCACTCTAGAACACGAAAATCTTTTCTCTCGGTTGGTCTTGGGTCGACTCCGCCCCCCATGAAGGATGTAGCCTCAGGAGCTACTCCAGGAACCTACCCATTGCGGACGGCTTGTCATGTCCTGAGTGGGCAGTGTCAGAGCCTTGGCCGGGCTCTGACCTGGTGTTGCTAATGGCACACGGGAACTGTTGGTTGGGGGCCAATGATCCATCCGACTTAAAAGGATGAGATACATCTCCTAAGCTGGAGCAGATCACAAGAACTCTTTCATTTCATTATCGTCACTCTCTTCGTTTCCCTTCTTGGGACAGTCACTCTTTTTGTCTTCTGCAAAGACAGTCATTCTTTAGATTGCTTCAATCCTATACCTTCATTTCACTTCATACGACCAATACGACCAAAGATCTAGTTCAAGATGGTTAACCCTCTCCACAATGGAGTGGCCACCGGTCTCTTGGCTTCCTTCCTCATCCAACAGGGTCTGGCTTTAGAACTGACCGCATTCAACCCTTCTACAACAACGAACACGCAGGTTAAGGTGGCGGCGGCTGGGGCTGAAATTCAGACTCAGGACTATTCCAGCATTGATCTGCGAACCAGTCACTCGTTCTACTGGGGTGGTAAGTGTACAACTATTGGCGCTCGACTATACAACGAAATAGCTAACATGCTTGGAATAGCTTCTAGCGGTGGCGGGTCCACCTTGGGTAACCTGACTCTCGTGGACGAAAGCATTCTCCCCATGGAGTCTTTCAGCGATATGCTGGAGAACATTCAGTGCACCAACTCGAGTATTACCTTGGGCTTCTCAGACTCAGATGCGTTCTCCTATGCAAAGAACTCGTGGACTTGGGTGAACAAGGCCGCCAACAACACATTTCTTATGGTGGCTGGCGTCCAGCAATGTAGCTGGAACACCCAACGTGTTCCTTTTGTCATTACGGCTGCCAACTTCCAAGACAACTCTACAGTACGGTTGGCCGGCAAATCGGCGACCTGGGATGATGTCCTAAGAAACCATGAGATCACCATCGGCAAGGCCCCGAGTGACATGGCAGTCGAGCTCACCAAGCGAGGCATTACTTCAGGAACTAAGTCTGGTTCGATCAGTATTGACAAAACCGCGTCCGACAAATCAGTGAAGATCTTCTCGAAAGACGACCTCACCCTCAGCGCTGAATGCAAATCGTGCGGAACTAGTGGTGAATTTGACGTTGAATTCAAGTACAAAGTGAAGCCAAGTGGCAGCAGTATCTTTAGCGAGATCGGAAGCGCATTTACTGGAGATTGGGATGTCGAGACCGCGGAACTTACGCTTACACCGAAAGATGTCGAGCTAGACATCACTCCTGCTCTGGACCTGAGCGGAAACCTGACCAAATCCTACTCGGATGAAGCGCAGATTGCTGCATTGACCCTTGAGGGAATTAAAATCCCAGATGTCTTCACCCTGGATGTGCAGCTTGCTTTCGACATCGGAGCCAGCGCTGGACCTGTCAATGGCGATGCGTCCATCTCCTACCCCATGAAAATCTCGCTTGACAATGATGCAGAGGCTGTTCTCGACATTGCGAACAAGAAGGTCACCCATAAGGACTGGACTCCGACCATCACGACTTCTGGCGTCCAACTTGATGCTGAGATCGATGCTACTCTTGAGGCCTATGTCAAGGCTTCCCTCGAGTTGGTCCTTTCTGTCGGCAGTACGTACAATGATTATGAGTATATTAAAGTTGCAACGCTAATCCTCTTTAGAAAAATGGGGATACGAAGCCGGTATCTATCTCAAGCCCTACCTGGCAGTAGACTTCACTGCCGAAGCATGTGAGTGAACTGACAAGACCTGGTCTATGTTAGCCTCTGCTGACAACATGTAGCCACGAGTGGCACTTGCTCGGACACGTCCAAGAACTACCACTATGCGATCGAAGTGGAGCCTTATGCTGGAATTGAGCTCGGCGCGGAGGTGGCTAAAGTGAGCGACGAGGGTAACCCGATTGCGGACGCCACTCTTGCAGTAAGTCGAGTCTAGCGACGGGCGAATATACGCTTGGAGAGCCTAGCTAATCCCTTCGCAGTCCTTCACCAAGTCCATGTCGTCGACCTGCATTGGTTTCGACAGTATAACTTCGACCAAGACTGCCACTTCCACGAAGACCAAGTCGACTGATGAATCCTCGTCCGACGATGAGACTTCTACCAAGTCCAAGTCCAAGTCCAAGTCCAAGTCGTCCACCAAGTCATCCTCTAAGTCGGCCTCCAAGTCGGCTTCCAAGACCAAGTCTCACCCTAACAGCGCATCTGCATCTGCTACTCCAACCGGCCATTCTTCCACCCACAAGCACACCTCCAGCTCCACCAAGTCTTCGGAAACCAGCAAGTCCACCATCACGTCGTATCCTAAGACCACCTCGGCCAAGGCCACGAGCTCCCACGCGGCTGCTAGTTCTTCTGCTCACAGCGTGCACAACCACGGCCGCAGCTTCAGACAGCATGGCCGTATCTAAGCAGCTTCCTGGAAGTTATGAGCTGATGCTGTCTCTGACAGTTACCTTCATGTTATGATTTCATTTCTTGTCCGTGTGTGCGCATGCAGGCAACTGTACTATTTATTATAGATTATTTGATTGGCATGTACCGCTGAATTTTTACGTTCGTGTAATGAGATTAGTTAAAGAGTTACAACGGCTTCACAGCATTTTTACACATAGACTACCTATACATGTTCGGATTTTGACTTTCCATCTGTAGCTCGACGATGTACATGACTTGAGTAAAATTTGGGTCCAGCATCCGGCAATTTGCATACTTCGTTGTTGATTTCCGCAATGTGGCCATACTTGTAGTATTATCAACTATATAGCACCAGAACACCTGAATTTATTCACAAATAATGGTGTCTACACCACGTGTTCAACAGCTGTATAGAGTGCAAGTTAGTAGGGCGGCCACGATCACGTGCAAAGCCCGGAGCTCCGCCATCTCCGCCTCAGGATCCAGCATATCGGTGCCTCACTTCCCTCTGCTTCAGTCTCACTCATTCCCAACAACAACACGCCCAGCAATGGCATCCCATCAACTCGCCATTGCCAAGGCCTCCTTCTCTGCAGGACTCTTACGTCCAGACCCGACGTCCGTCGCGCGCGACGAAATCACAGCCTTTCACACCAGCCTAGACCGGGCGCTATCGCATTGCACCCCGGCAAACATCCAGGTTTGAACCGATGCGTCCTTGACCACTGGCGATACACCAGAAGTACTAAAATGATTTTCTCTCTTGCGCGCCCCCTAGACCTGCAAACAATGGCTCCTGGAATACGTCGTCTCGTCAGGTAACCGCGTAGGCGGATGGGCCAAATACCTAGCTGCGTTGTCTGGATCATTCGAAACATCATCCACACCATCGCCGGCCGAGAGTGGTGGGAAACGGTCGACATCGACATCTGGCAAGCGGAAACGCCTCCATATCCTATATTTGCTGAATGATGTGCTGCACCATACGAAATACCACCTGGATACGAGCGCCGCGTTCAGCACTTTGAGCGGATCGCTGCAACCGCATGTGGTCGAGCTGCTGGGCTACGCGGCGTCGTATGATCGCGAAAAGAACCCGAAGCACCATCGTCGGTTGGATGAGTTGCTAGATATCTGGGAGGAGAATCGCTATTATGGCAGTGATTACGTGAATAAGCTACGGGAGGTGGTCAAGAATGCTTCGGTGTCGGGTCCAGTCAAGACGTCGCTGAGTGTCGAGGAGAGTAATTTGGATTTCGCGGGAGCTGGTGCAAAGCCAATGCCTTCGGGCAAGGATGTCCCGTTTGTCATGCCGGCTACGCATGGTGATCCGTCTATGCCGTACTACGATCTACCTGCGGGAAACCTCGTTCCGCATATTATCCCGGATTCGACGGTGCCGCTGCGACCGGACACAATCAAGCCGCTGCAGTTCTTGGCTGGGCCGGCGGACGAGAATCTTGTCGTGGCGCTGAAGAAGTTCATGAAGGACGTGGATCGGATATATGGGACTGGAGAGCCGGAACACGAAGAGGACGAGGTGGTGGATATCGATGATCTCGGCCAGGTGGTCGTCCGCGATGCCGATGGGGAGGTAGTCGAAGGAGAAACATACTACGGATGGTCACGATCATTTTGCCAGCAGATGAAGAAGCGCCAGGCAAAGGGAGACATGAGTCGCAGCCGGAGCCGCAGTCGCAGCCCCGTCAAGCGGCGAAGATACAGCGACAGTGCCAGCGACTGGAGTTCGCGCTCACGATCACGAACTCGTTCACCGCAACGCAGATCACGCCGGCGTGATTCCCGATCGCGGACACGCTCTCCGTACCGACCTCGCAGTGCATCCCGATCCAAGTCGCGGGAGCGGTCCAAATCCTATTCTCCGCGTCCGCCAGCTCCGCGATCCATCCCTCCTCCGCCTGAATACCATCATCAACAACAACCTCAATACCCCCCACCACACAATGCATATGGAAATGCAGCACCGCCGCCCCCTCCGGCTCCGGTAGGATATCATGCACCACCACCGCCGCCACCACAAATGGGATATCCCCCGGCCGGCGGCGTACCACCGCATTTCGCTTTCCCGCCGGGAGGACCGGCCCCGCCTCCGCCTCCGCCACCGAACTATCAGGGTGCTTGGCCGCCGCCGCCGCCGCCTCCGATGAACCTCGGGGCGGCACCACCACCGCCGCATGCTCCGCATCAAGCTTCACATTTCCCACCGCCATACGGACAGGGTCAGTATGTGCAGCAGATGCCACCAGGGTCGTATCATTTCCCTCCTCCTCATCCAGGAAGTCATCCCGGAAGGGGAGGATGGTATGGTGGAGGTGGTGGAAGAGGACAGGGATGGCGCTGATATCACCTGATACCTTATACTGTACTGATATAACACTACATTATGCCATATGCCATATATCATTAATGAACGACAGATGACAGTCGATTGATTAACCCTACATACATAAAATTATAACATATCACATCCTAATAGTAACGTAACCCATGTACTGTACCAGAACCAATCACAGATAAGAATCCCTAAACCCTACCTACCCTTTCAAACATACGACTCTCCCTCGAGACTTGATCACCATTCGCACTAGCTAGCACCAGCAGACGCAGACGCAGACGCACTCGCCGAGGCACTCGCACTCGCACTCGCAGAAGCAGAAGCCTGCGCCACCAACATACTCTCCCTCTGGTTACTATCATTAATAGCATCATTCTTATCCTTGATCGCATCGTCATACGGCTTACAAGCCGACGAAACAGGCTGGGATGATCCTTCAGACTGTAAACATTGACATATTAGCATCATACCCACACCCTCCCAATAAACCCACACCCAAATAAGAAGAAAGGGATAGATAAACATACATTCGGCTGCCCATCACAACACATAACCTGATGTTTACACTGATCATTCGGCGTATCGTCTTGCATTCCAGTGCCTATACGATCACCATCACCACCACCATTAGCCATCAATCAAATCCAAAACATCTTACACCCCCAAAGGGATACTTGTAATACTTACAATCCAACCCCAACACCGAACTAACATCAATCCCCCCAATCCAAGGAATCAACATCCCCAGAGGCTGGGTAATCTGCGACGCGATATCATTGATAGATTCGCAGCATTGTTTTGATCGTTGAGAGGGCGGGCACGTGGAGTTGTTGGAGTCCGTTAGGGTTTCGTTGACGATGATTTTGGCGATCGCGGCGGAGAGGCCTTCTGGTGTGTCGAGGGCTGAGGGGGTTGATGATGAGGTGGATGGGGAGGTGGTGCTGGAGGATGGAGAGAGGGGAACGCAGGTTGTTAGGGGGGTTAGGATTGTTATGGTTATGGTTATTAGGGTGGTTAGGGTGAGGGGGAGGTGCATTTTGGTGGAAGACTTCTTTGTGACTTTTGTATATAGTATATTTTGTTGGGTTTGGGGAGTAGATGTGTGTGGTGTGTGGTGTGGTGTTGTGTTGGATGAGGGATGCGTATGTGTGTATATAGGTGGTTGAGTTCAGGGATAGTAGGGTAAGGTAGGATAGGGATGGGAAGGGGAGGGGAGGATATATCCTCCTGTCTCCCTCGTTGCCTGGCAGGCTGGAACAACAACATTCCAGGGGATACTTAATCTAAGTTGACTCTGGTACTGGAATGGTATGGCCTCCAACAGGGTTGATGGAATGCGGATGCGACTCCCGTTGTTCCGTCAGCTGTCTACAGTCTACAGTCTACACTACAATTCTTGCTGCAGACTGGCTGATAAGTATCCGAATACTTAGACATTGTGCACTCGTGCAGCTGCTTCTCGCATGGCTATATCTACCCAACACACTCACTGCAGGAGCAAAGTACGCAAGGGATATGAGTCATGATTCAGAAACCGTGCATTAGTAGATACACCAGGACCAGCCTCAAATAAAAGGATGATAGTAATACACCAGAAACAAGGAAGAAGAAAAAAACACAGGAAAAGCTACTATGCCAATGGCCGCATATATTCATGCGCTGCTCTCTGCACTACATGAACAGCACAAAGTGAGAGTGAGTGACGAGGGTCAGACAAAACAAAAAGCCAGGGCTGGCAAACCTAAAAGTCCTCTCAGCGAACACAAGCCGATGTCAGAATTGGTGTTTAATACCAAGTCGTTGTCAACTCAAGTCGTTCAATTCGAGATACTGGTGGAAAAGAAAGAAAAAAAAACAAATCAAACACACATGCAGTAGGGTCTCACGGAGCCTTGGCTCGGACGTCGCCCGTTTCTATGAATCGCTTCGCCATCGCTTTCGAAATCAGAGCGCGCTCGCTTGTCAATCATAACGCCGGGAGAACACGTCAAGCTTGTCTTCGGCGACGTGCCTCCCCAGATTGCCCACAGACTCCACCGTAAAACGTAATTCGTGAACTCGTCCCCAGGCCAGATGAGGGAAGTAGCCATTACAGCCACCCCTTCCTCACCCGGATGCGCCTTCAGAAGGACAGGTCGGCCGAGTTCACGCCGGACTCGCGTCTGGCAGATTCGGAGCTATCGTGAGCCGCTCCAGTCGTGCCGGCAGCTTGACGGGCAAGCATACCGCTGGTCGAGGTGCCGCTGTTGCCGCTGGTTTGGCTGCTGCGGCTGCTTCGGCTGGACCCCTTTCCGTCATCGAGGTCGGCAAAATCCGCCATGCGGCGTTGGGTGTATTCGAGCATGACTCGGCTGTAGTCCTCGACGGACGAGTTGGGGTCGGCAGCTCGACCTGTCTCAAGATGGTCGCCGGGAGGGCGGCAGCCCTCACCACTGGTAGGGGGCATCGAGTGGTATTCGTCGTCATGCATAGCAGTGGCCATCTTGTTGTCTAGATAGGAGGTCAGTCATGTCCAACCGCTGTAAACAGCTACGATGCAAAGCTGGTTCAGAGAACATCATCGTTGATACGGAAGAGCCATCATGGTCAGATGATCTGTCGACAACACGTATAAGGGTGAGACCAGTGCATAAAGGAATATTACTTTCTTCCATGCCTATACGGCAAAAAACTGCGCATGCTTACCTCAAGATCAGTGGAACAGAACAGTAAGGAAAAGTAAGATCAATAGTTATTGAAGGTCAAAGACAATAGTTTCAGGAATAACCACGGAAGCAGTGTGGGATCCCCAAAAGAAGACTAGCACGAGGTTTCAGGTGGACAGATTTGGTACGCAACAGCTTTGGGCAGCAACAACAATCGGGAAACTCTTTACATCGGACCAACATATAAGATGGGACTACCCGCAAGATAAATGCTCTGACCAGACCGACATGAGATCACAAAACGGACCATGACAGAACCGCTGGACGACATGTCGACCCTAGGGAGTAGGCTCGACTTGTCCATGGCCCGAGAGCAGAGGAGTCCACCGTGTTGTTGTGCCTCGAAGACCCTCATAGGACAGCCATGACATCATTTGCCGTCGCAGGGCTCCTCTCAGTGGCATCCTTCATGCAGAAGAGGGTCGATGGGGCCTGCACCGGCGTTCTTACCTTCAGTTTCTTCCCCCCTCCACTCCATCGGTGCGGCGACGGCGGCGGCGGCGGCGACTGGGGCCCGGACCAGAACTCCTCCCTCAGGGAGGGAAGGATTATCGGAAATAACCGTACTCCACTGGCTCTCTTCGGCCGGTGTTACCCCCGGATGGTCCACGGTCCCATCATTTAGAGGAGCAGCATGAGGTCACCGATGGAATGCGACTGGTGCATTGGAGAATTTATGGCGTCGAGAGATCGACAGTCTGCGCTTACTGAAGTGCACGTCCCTGCAGATCGGCACTTGCACTGGCTGAGGCCTGGATGAGTCCGTAGGCCGCCTAAGAATCCAACATGAGGTATGATGGTTGACAGCGAGCCAGCCATCATGGTGGGGGGAAGGGAGTTTGTCCCAAGAGCTAGTTGCATGCACAATATGTGAGAGAGAGATGGAGGGAGACTATGGGGACGCGATGTGTCATGGATGAACCTAAAAGTGAAAGGACGCTAGTTGACTAGGAGTATGCAAGAGGAGGGTTAGCGTGGAGGATGGCTACTGATCATCTCCGGTGCCAGTAACTGTGAAAGAGAGGATGAGGATGTCTCATCTTCACAGCTGTAAACTACTCCATTCTCAGCCAGAGAAATTCATCCAGTTGCTGTGGCGGGCCCAAGACCCATTCTCCCTGGAGGGAACCGACAACCGATAAAGATTAAACTAATCACAACCCTGCAGAAGTAGAGCAGTACCGAACAGGGGGCCCAGTTCTTACTGGGGACGCAGTTTGGAACGGGGAGACAGAGAGTCTGGGAAAGTGATGGAGACGATGAATTCATCCTTGCAAATGCAGACCGATGATTGGCTGATGAGAGGAGTTCGGATCAAGCTAGCGCCATGGCTGCATCGGGAATGGAGCGGTGCCTGGGGTGCGCATGACGTCAGGCATAAGGCCGCCACCGAGTCATATCTGCTCGTTGGCTCCATCTTCATATTCACCTCCTACCACACACAATATCCATTTACGAGGTATGATGGAGTCCTCCAGACACTCATTTCTCCATCTATGCAGTCTGGTCCTCTTCCTCTGACCCGGGAGCTTGGTGTATCCTCCGGCATCGCCAACCTTGCTTGGAAACCATCCCCTTCTTTTCAACAAAGCGTAGGCGAATCGATATCTAAATCGCATCGATCCCCAGCAAAACGTCGCATAACTTATTCATATCATAGAGTTAATAATCCGGTATCGGGCCACTGCACCGCGGCAGGCAATGCATGCTGCAGAATCCGGGACGCCTTTCGGATTGGATCCGATCTGTTCGGTGCCCCATGCAGCTCATGCGCTAACGATCGTTGCTAGGACACGCAGTCAGGGACACACACACCCAGCCTCCCCTTTCTGCTGTCCTTCGGTTGATTGTTGATATCCCACAGCGACCCACTTGTAAAATCTTCATCAGCAGAAGGTTCGGTTGGTGGCCCCTAGGTGGATCAAGACGCAACCAAACTGCTCGCGTAAGAAGTTGGCAGCCCTGAAGGGCACTTCCTAGACTAGCGCATTTGATCTCCTCGGGACGCTGCACTGTGGGCAGCTAGTAGCCCGGCTCAAAGGGGCCACGGACAGAAAGTACTACTGTGTCTGTGTGTCCAATCCAGGCAACGATCCCCGGCAAGGAAGTTAGCTGCTGCTGCACTCCGACGCGAAATGCGAAAGCGGAAAGTAAAACACGCTGTATGCGGACTGCACAACCAACGACCATCAGCGATAATCATAATCAAATAAAACTTGGAACGCTTTCTGGGCCTAGATCACAGGTGCGAGCGGTGGATTATCACTCAATGTGACATCCGTTCCCGTGGGCCCATCGCGGAACAATGTTCCTGGAAACAAATGATGAAATCCTTCTCGGTTCTCACGGCGCGGTTGTTATCTCCTTTGTCTCGGATTTGGAAAAATGAATACGCCCATGATATTGGAATGCCACGTCTCCCCACCCCCCACGTCAATGAAAGAAAAAGCGCAGGCGTACCTGGCCCCATGGATTCGGAAACATCAGACGGTGAGATTGAAATCACTGCGACTGGCGAGAAACAATCGTCTCTGACCGCTCCCATGATATCACATTGTCCTCGGACTTCCCTTGACATGCTTTTCGCGCTCTTGAGCGAGCGGGAAATATCCCACGGACTAGACCCGAACAGACAGAATATTGAGAGCCTGAACCTGAACACTCTGCTTAACGGTTGTCTAGGCAAATGCGCCTCCTCGGTTATGGGACGCTTCTTCACGTCATACCGCCAGGGATCGTGGAACCCATGATGTTGTCTGCACCACTGGAAGCGTCCAGTCCTGCTTCCGAGTCAGATTATGACGATACGGCCACCAGAATACCTCGCATTGATCAAGTCCTCGCCTCTAGTGACGCCACGTAGTTCCATCTCGCAGGTCAGACAGCGCTCGATTGAACATGGTGTCCTCCTAAGCACCGTCTCCATGACATGACATTTCTGAGACAGTTGGCCGATCATGCTAGGGGGGAGAAGGCTAGGCCTGCTTCTCCGCTCTGACGATGTCATATGTTCGCGGCCCGTTAGGCCGAATCAGCTCGAATACGTACCTCCATCACACCCTATCGACATTCCCCGGAACGCGCATATCTCGGAAGAGAAAGAGACAATCCACGTTGCCGTAGTGAGACATCCAACGTCATGCTTAACCCAGTTATCAGTCCACAATCCCTAACCCAAATAAGAAATTCACGTTGATACCAAGATGTTTGTTCCGATTGACCAGCTCCATTATCAGGAGTAAAAAGAAATGCTCTAGATCCCTACAACAGCGGGTAGATACAAACAGACGCCACAATCAAAGGACAGAAGAAATATTTTTCATCATGCTCGCACATCATCACACGTAACCTGTAGTCATTAATCAGCTCCAACGGCCCCATTACCAAACGGGGAATAACACATAGCCCACGAAAAACACTCGGAACTCAATTGTAAAAGGAAATCGACACTTACCTTTCCTAGCACCCTGGAAGAAGAACCTCACAACGAACACCTGCAGTGCGGCCATCGAAACCATCATCAAGCCCTCAATCACGCTAAAGTTGAAAATCCGACGCTCCGTACTACGAACGGTGCTGAAGTTGCGGTTTTCTCTCGTGCGGAAGTACTTCTGGTTGCGGGTGATGGTGGAGAGCTGAGCGGACAGCTTGAAGATCGACTCCTCGAGAGCGGAGGCCTGCTCGGGGCTAGCACCCTGGCGGGAGGGCAGTTGTGCGCGTTCCTCGTTCTCGACCTGTAGTCACGCACACACGTGCGTAATCAGTCTCAATCCCTTTTACACTACTTTGTAATATGCCGCAAAGGGTCGCTGGGTTGCCGATGTGGTAATAGGTAACCAAAACAGAAAAAACATACCGCGATCTCGAAATCGACAATCTTCTCGGCAAAGGTCGACATGTCATTGTTGAAGCAGAACCGGTACTCGCCAATGCTCTGGGCTGTGAACACAAAGTCACCCTGTCTTTCCTTGGTACCATCCAGGACCACCTTCTCGCCGGGTCCGACAACGGAGTAATCGATATCGAAGGAACCGCCGGATTGGACCTATTTGAAACCCCCGGTTAATGGACAATCCCACATTGAGGGATACAGAAGGGATAGTAGTACTCACAGCAAAGTAGAAAGCAAGCTTCACGTTCCTCTGGTCAACATAGTTATAGAAACACGCTTTCTCGTTGGCCTCGAGGCGGTAGGTCAGGGCCGTGGCTGCCACAGACGAAACAAAGGTGGCCAGGAGGCCGATAACCAGGGCTGCGAAGCGCATTGCGAGCAGGGGGGCGGAACAAGAGGAGCTGCGACCTCAAGTTTAGGACTACGCTTCAGGGGGGAAAGGTGAATGGATTCAAAGACAACGCAACTAGACTAATTGATGGAGTTGGAAGTTCTGGCCAGCTGTGACTTTGGCCCGCTCCGTTTGTTGTGTTTGCACTAACAGGCTGTCTTCCCGTTCATCCTCGACCCAATTGGGATGGACCCGCCTCCTGTTGTATTTATCAGCCAATGGCTTATTCTATTGTCAAGTTTACTCCTTTGGCATTTGAAAGAAGTAAATGCAAAACACATCAAGAGACGGCGTCTGTCAGACTGGCTACATAGCTCTCACCGCGGCCCCTGTTTTGACTGACCATTTTGCACTTATACGGTTCATTCATAAAGCTCGCATCCTTCCAAGCTAGCTCATACATCAATTCCAGCTGCTAAAAGCATATCATAACGGAACCATTAGGCCTGCCCTTCTAAGCTACCAGACAGACCAATACCACAACACATTGAAATAATCGCATCTGTTCATCATGTATAAAGTATGTTGTTTTTTGAAGTTCTTTCTTCATAAGCTGATTCGCCTGGGCAACACATGTCCTCCGTATGTTCATAATGGTATGCGTTCCCTGCCAATCGTAAGATAGACTCCCAGCAAAAAAAGACGTGCATAGCCATAACCATCAAGCAAAACTCCCATCTATCGGATGAAGAACGATTCGCTCCGGTTCCAAAAATTGCGGTTCTTATTTACATGCTCGAGACCAAGCAGGTCGTCCGAATCACCGATGATGTCGGAGAGGATATCATCTGAACAGCGTCAGCCAAACACTGTGTTCGTCTCAGAAAAGTAGGGTCGGGTCACTCACCATCTTCCACATAGCGCGGGTTGGAATACATGTTGCGAGATACCACAGCAAACTTGATCTTTTCGAATTGCTTGCCCTTGATGCCAGTCCGCTTAGACAGTCGCTCCTTTGTCTGCTTGAAGATCTCGCCCTAGTAAACGTTAGAATGCTGTTACCCGAAGTTAGGCGGAATTACAACGTACCGGCTTCATAACAAACTTGAAAGGCACGCCATGCGGCCGGTTGACCTCGCGGTCAAAGTTAAAGGCATTTATCGTCCGTTCGCCGTCCTGCATGTTGGCCTCTTCTTCGGGAACCCTCTCGGCATACAGCGACACGAATTCGTTTATTCCAGCGATCTTCGAGTCGGCCTGGAATTCCCGGTAGATCTTGCCGCCATGGGTCTCGTAGACGCGGGTCTCGCGGATCGTCTCGTCGTCCAGGTTTGCCTTCTTCTGCAGGCCGGCAACAAGGTCTGCGATGGTACCGTCGCGAGGAACCAACACCTCCACCAGTTGCTAAACACTATTTAGCTCCAATCCTTTGCAAAAGCGTGGTTATCAATCGGGACTTACCTCCTTGGTGATGCCTTCAGGAAGCCATGTAACCTTCAAGCAGGTCTTAGACTCAAAGTCACTCAAGCTAGTTTCCAAAACCTCGTAGTACAAGGCATCCTGGCGATGCATGCTGTACCCGTAAGTTGTTGCTTGTCCACCGAGAATATGATACAAGGTCTGGTTGGGTTGGTTGGAGTTCCGCTTAATGAACGCCTTCGGCTTGCCGGTACTTGCAAGGACCGGCGCGAAGCGCAGATGAGTCGATTCCACGTTCAGGTGCTCGCCGACCTTCTTCGAGAACTGATCGTAAGTCATCTTACGACTCAACGTGAGTGTGAACTCATCGCCTTCATCCGCCTTGATCGGAGCAAAAGTGATGTTGATCCTGTTCAGCAGGTAATCATAATATTGCCTTGCGTCCGTATACAAGGCGGTTGCCGGTAGGTCTGACTCCTTGATCGTTCTCTGGAAGGTGATGATGTCTCCATCCTGAATCTCGGACTGCTGGAAGGTCTGCTTCGGCTTCATCACGTCGATCATGTTATGTTTGATCTCTTCGAACAGCATGAACTCGGTCCCAGCAGGCCAGCCCATCTTCTCGAGGATGATAGGGGCGAGGTCCGCAACCTTCTGTGTCTTGCGCACGTAGACTGCACCGACACCGGCGATTGTTTGCGAGGGCGCATCGAAATGTTTCAAAAAGACGAGCACCGAGTTGTTATCCGGCCAGGAGATCGATCCATCTGCGGAAGGCTGGCCCACCTCCATCCAGACCTTGAACGGGTTTCCTTTCGTGCCATAGCGATTGTAAGCTTCCTCCACAGTCATGTCCTGATCCTTGATGACTTGGTCCGGCCGAGTCGTCTTGTTCTGTCGATTTACCATGACCCAGAAACGGACCTGTTCAGGATCGAGTCCCTTCTCCTCTGCGAGCTGCTGTGCAAACTCTCCGACCTTCTTAGCCCGGAGGATTCTGTATTGCTTCGGCACCGCAGGATCGGTAGCTGGCAGGTCTGCACTGGTGAGATCAAATCCGTGATGGGCCTGGAAAGACTCGTCGCTCAATACGCCAACATTGATATATAGGTGGGCTTCTTCTCTCTCCTTCTTTCTGCGCGCCAACTCGATACGTTCTTCCACGAGTCGGTTTTCTGCGGCATAGTTAGTATAGATCTTTAGAGCTGATGAGGATGCCCAACATACCGATGTGGGAGGGAACTTGTTCCTTTGTTATAGGCAAGAGAACATCATCCAATCTCGACTTCCGAATGTATACCAGCATGTAAGCGTTCATTGAGCGCTTGGTCGACAGCCCGCGGGTGTAAGGCTGTCTGACACCAGCCGCGCCGTTGGCCAGCTCATATTCACCACCGTAATTCTCCTCGAGCACCTCCTTGTCCGTCGCCCGGGTCACCCGATCGTCGTCGAACCGGTACCAGTGTCCATCCTTGGTAGGCTTCAAAAAGGCGTAGTAATGACCGGCATTAAGGTCACCGCTGTGCACCAGCACACCATGCAACTCGTAGATCCAGGGCTCAGACTTATCGGCATCGTTGGAAAGGTACGGGGTGGCGTCGAACTCCATGGGGAAGGCGTGGCGGTCGTTGATCTTCATCATGGCGTCACGATGGATGTCATACTCGAATCGCTTGAGATGAAGGTGCAGAACAGGTGGGAAGCTCTCAAAGATCACACCTTTCTTGGCGTCCTGGAGACCGTAGGGCTGTCCGGCATCGTACTTGTTCTCGCCTTCAAGAGTCTCCACCTGGATGTAGTCCTTGAAACTGTCGTCGAGGGTCTTGTTGCCTCGAACGTTGAGTTGGATATCCCAGAAGTCCTCCACTCGCGACGATTCGTAGTCGACATTGATGCAGGAGATATAGGTTTTCGTTTTTCCGACGAACATCTCCGGGAGAGCCTTTTCTGCCGGCGTGCCCTTCATCTTCTCCTCCATCCTCTCCATAAGCTTTCGAGAAAGCTCCTGGACATCCTGTTGCTCAAAGATTTGTCGCGATTCCCAGCCGAAGGATGCTGTGAGTTCTGTCGTCGAGACAGAGTTCTCACTCGTTTGGAGGTTATAGAACAGTCTCTGAAGCGTCCAAGCACTGTTGTCTCTTGAAGCCTCGGCCTCTGTCGGGATCTCGTAGACGGCCTTGACGCGTGTTAGCGCATTCACGTCGAAGCAGATAGATACTGCCACGTACCTTGCGGAACTTGTTGGTGAAGTATAAAGACTGCAGAAGCGAATTCAGATAGCAGGTTGCGCCTTGGTTCTTCAACCCCACCATGCCTGTTTCCTTCTTCGAATCGTAGCTGGAAACAATCAGCAAGAGGTCTGGGTAGACATCTGAGCAGATACATACTTCTGGAAGCTGTGCCACAGTACTCCTGTGGGATCCTTGACAACACGCACGTATGCTGTGATCTTGGCCTCTTCGTTCTGCACCAGAGGAACGCCGCGGCCCTCCCATGGCACGCTAAAGAGTCTGCGCAGCTCACAGAATCGGGTAAATCCCCAGTCACCCTCGTCCGCATTGAATCGATGTGTGGCGACTACATTCCGATCAGCGAAAATAGCCACGGCTTCCAGTCTGGGTATACGCACCGTGAGAGATGTAGATGGATGGGTCGTTTACGTTGGACAAAACCAGAGCGAACTGAACGCAAGCGTACCAGTTTGCTGGAGGTTCGTTTTCCCAGGCATGCTCCAGGTAAAAGGATGCGTGTTCGACATGATTACCGTAAGGAAAGAAGAGGACTCGCCTATGAATAGATGTCAGAGCCAGCTCGTCGGATCGAAGCGACAGGACGGTGCACCCACCAAGGAGAGCCGGCGCACTGGAAGACCGGGCCGTGTTCCTTCTTCTTGAGTTTCCGCCAATCCTGGATATGCCATGTGTGATACGTCTCATCTTCTGTTTCCAAATCGGGGTCTTTCGGGAGGATCCGGGCCATCATTGCTGCATCTGTAGTGGAAATCGGGGGATCAGACATGTCCTCAAGCTTGACGGAGAAAGCGCTCGTCACCGCGACCTGTAACGGCTCACCCCCACCGCGGGGATTCCGTGACACCAACACACAACCATCACCACGGCACACGAGACGCCAAAGGGAGCAAAGGAAGACGGGGGGAGAAGGATCTTACGATCGTCGGCAAGAGGCTCTGGCTCCGGTTCCTCCGATCCGGACCGAGAGACGACGACCTCGTCGGTTCTGTCATTGTGATACTGCTCATATTCGTCGACGAGCATCTCACTGTCTGGGACCTATGAGGATCCGGGAACACGATGTCAGCGATCGGTGGCTTGCGGGGGGGACAGGCATATCTGGGGAGGTGAATGCGAAATGATTTTCAGAGAACCACAATATGAGGGAGAACTTACGTTGTCCATGTAGAAGGAAAAAAGTGCGTACCCGCACTGGAGTTGAACGACAGACTCTTCTCACGGACGGGACGCTGCAGGTTGGATGGGGAGGAGTATTAGATCGGAACGGGTTAATCCTTTCGGAGAGGTGGATAGGATAGGGCGAGAATGGAAGGGAGGAGGTGGAGAGGTCAGAACCTCGTAAGACGAGAATGAGAATTGAAAGAGAAGAGGAGGATCTGGGCTGCCGTTGATTCCAGTCCGCAGGAGTTTGGGATGAAGCTAGTGGCGGAGTTGCCATAACCCAATAATAACGGCCATGCGGGACACAGCAGCCCTTATTATTAAGAGGTTTCTGGTACTTCCCCTAACAAACCAGCACCAACACCAACACCTTTCCTTTTCCTCTTTTTCTTTTTCTTTTTCTTTTTACTGCCTGTTAGTACTGCTCGATTCGCTGCCTATGAAGTTAGTCCAATCAGTAGATTGGGGTTAATTAATATGGCTCATTGACTTGAGGAAGGTGGATTTCTTAACAGTGACCATACTACTAGTCACTTCCATTTACGCTCGTATGATGGTTGACTCCATTGCTATGCTATGGGCATTCAACTTGATGCTACCTGTCATGAGTTGTGTGAACACAGGACCTGTACAAAAAGAAAATATTAACAAAAGGCAGTTACCGGTTTTGCCATCTGCAGCTTTACTCTAGGCGGCTATTAGGTCAACTTCTCCTGGCAGTTGCCTGGCGTTATCTTATTTACTATGCAGGACCAAGTAAGGCAAGGCTGATAGGGACTGTACTTACAGTAGTAGTAGCTAGCCACCTACCCAAACGTGATATCACCCGTGCATTTTTTTGACGCTCCACCGTCCAAACTAGACCAAATCCGAGCAATATTAAGATGCTGCAGTTCCGACTGACCGAAAAAAGGATGATGTGAAAAAAGAATTTATCCGGCATCTTATAAATAAATAGTGAGAGGGAAATAATGTATCGTATAGCTATTGGTAGTTCAGTTAAGTATGCTTACTCTTTCTTACTTCGTGCTCTTCCTACCAATTATCCTTCTATTCCATTAGGCTTGGACCTCTTTCCAACGCCATCCGCTCTTTAGTCCACGATCGGGTGGAATGGAAGATCACCGTTTTAATTAGGCAACACCCAGCACCAGCACCAGCATCCCTGTACTGTATCCCTAACTTCTACCCAGTACCAATCTGACCTCGGATTGAGGAGATTTCAGCTATACAAGATTGACACGAATACTCTCAAGGAGGATATTTCATAAGTGTTGATGATTACTTTCATTCATTTCTCCGTTACATGTGAGCATCGGCACGTCACATGCCTAAAGCTCTCACCGCCCGGACGCCTGGAAAACCGGCCGCATTTGCCATCAGGAACCATGTCATGCCACTGTGATTTCAGCGGTCGTGGACCAAATTGATCCTCTGCAGAGCCATGTATGGACCATTCTATCGGAACTTGATCTCGTGTGGCTCTTTTGATGCGCGCCCGTTCTGCATTGGCGTAATACGGTCCCCTCCATGCCACACCCGCGCTTAAGCCGTTGACTCAGTCCAAACCACAGCAATATGGCGTGGAGTCATTCAGCTCGTCGCTGGCGGGCTCTTCGTCAATGCTGCACTCCAAAACTACGATTTAATTCCACTCAGCAAGCTCACAGTCCGCCGCCGTGGAGACCGGTATCGGCTTTGGACGAGTAGGCTATCCTTGACACATTCTACCGGGCGTCAATGCTAATGGCTTGCAGATGGGTTGAGCGTGACATCCGTCCTATCAGTTTGCGACAGCTTACCTTCTTTGGACGAACCCTGACAGAATCCCGGCTCATCAGTTCGGCCAACTACGTACGAACTGAGCTTCCAACTAGGTTAGTGCGGTCATTCCATGGCAGTTGACTATTTAACTAACTTAAATATTTCACTAGACTCGCACATCGTCTACGAGATATCCAACGACTCCCGTATGTGGTGGTGGCCAATCCCCACCTGTCCATGGTGTACGAGCTCTACTACAAGGCATTCGAGCGGTTTCGGACCATCCCAGAGATAAAGACCTTGGATGACAATGACAAATTTTGTGACATCCTACGTAAAACGCTCCGAGAACACCTAGTTGTGATCCCCAAACTGGCAACGGGTGTCCTGGAGTGCCGCGAGCTCGTCCCATCAGATGTGCTGGACAGCTTTATGAACACACTTCTCCGAGCGGTAAGACCTTGTCTGGTTGGATGGTATGTTTCTCGACTAATATATCTGGTTTAATAGAGAATTTCACGCCGCGTTATCGCCGAGCAACATCTTGCTTTGACGGAAACCTTTAACTCTCCGTGGCACTTCCCTGGATCCCAAGATCGCACAGATCTAAATGCCGACTTTGTCGGTGAGGTATTCCTCAGATGCAACGCGAAAGAGGTTGCTGAACGGTGCGGGAAGCTGGCGCAGGATATGTTGCGGCAGAACGGTGGATCGGATAAGATACCAGAAATCTCGGTGCAGGGACACCTCGAGGCAACCTTCCCTTACATGCTGAGTCACTTGGAGTATATCATCGGTGAGCTACTCCGCAACTCGATCCAAGCTGTGAGTGAACGATACCGGGACTCTACGGAGAAACCGCCGCCTATCGAGGTTCTCATATGCGAGGCCCCGCAGCATGTGATCTTGCGGGTATCGGATCAGGGTGGCGGCATACCGCGTAAGGTTCTGCCATACTTGTGGTCTTTCAACAAGGGCCCTTACAGCACATCACACCTCCAGAACTTGGGACAGGTTCCCGCCATGGCTGCCACCATGCAGGAGCTGTGCGTGCCGACAGAAAGAAAGGATGCGGATCGGGACACGTTCCGCGAGAGCTCGCTGGATTCGCTGACCTCGCGGCCCCCTAATCTACGTCTGGGGATCGGTCTGCCCATGAGCCGAGTGTACGCCGAGTACTGGGCGGGCAGCTTGGAGCTCCACAGCCTCGAAGGTTACGGAGTGGATGCGTTCCTGCAGATCTCGAAACTCGGCAACAAGAACGAACAGGTGACGACACGTGCATCGATTGATGCAGTATAGAGGCTCGAAGTACGGAGAGGCTAAGTCGTATATACCTCCAAAGATACACGTTAAACGAACACCAACCGCAACAATGGCACCTGCCTTTAACATCTCCTATCTACTAGTTCAACTCCCCACTTACCCCAGGTTTTCCGTAGCTCGGCCTTAAGCCCAAACAGGCAAGCGCGGCCCATTTGCGGCAGCTTGCGGGATGACGTCAGCCGGAATGGGATCCGGGCAATTCCAGGCCAAACTAAAAACATTTCTGCCTTGTTCAGTTGGTGGCCTGGCAAGGGATTGATCGCTCAACTCGGCTGCTGTGTTGTTCTCTCATACTCGACTTGGCTTGTGACTTGCTACCCGTGGCGCTGGCTCACAAGGCTGATCAACACTTGGGAAGCCAATTTGATCTTCCAGTACCACCTTCCCGTCCCGGTGACGTCGATCTAGAAACAACCTGTGAAACCTTGTGACTGATCCGATCCTCTCTCCCCTTCTTGATTCATATACAATGAAGCGTCTCAATTCCAACAAAGACGACAACGTCCCCATCTACATCTACATCCTGCTGGTGGTGATTCTAACCCTCAGCTTCCTGGGTACCTATTTGGACTCGAGCAAACGTGTCAAGTCTGCCGCACGGTCCTAATCAGCACTACTACTACTACTACTACTACTATATTGTCGTTATCACATAGCCTTTAAATCAACAAAGATGGCGGGAACATGCTCCATGCTCTGCTTGATTCTGATTACCTTGTTCAGTATGCAGCCCCTCCACTTATATTCTCACACTTTTTCATAAATCTGAATCTGAAGCTAATTCTTCTGCTCATCTAGTACCTCCTCTCGGTGTGTTTATGATCTCGGGTTGCAGTGTTGATCTGCTTATCAATATACTCTTGACGATTCTCGGGTTAGTTCCTCATCCTTCGTTTTCACTATACTTCTTCGCCTTCGCAGTGTTACATTAAAAGTAGATGGTTTCTGACCGTGTTCACATTGTGCAGGTACTTACCCGGTCACATCCACGCATTCTACCTCGAATACGTATACTATGCCAATCGCAACGCAGGAACAGGCGAAGCACCACGTCGTGCGCCGGGAGTCTATTCCGAGCGGATTCAGCGCGGGGGAAATCATCACACGACGTATGGCACGATCCCTTGATGTATGCTGAATGATTCAAGCTGCATGTGAACATGGCTGTTTCTTTCTCCTTTACATTCAACTGTTCCGGGTATTACTATGTTACGAAACCCTAAAATGAACGATCAAAGTCGATAGCATCATTAACTGGAGTTGAGGTTCTTTTATTTCTACAATGCAAGTAGATGACATGCTCAACCTCAAACCTAAACCCAGCCCATGCCTCCATAAATAAATAAATAAAACACCCATTAATAAACAAGAACAATCCCAATGCAATTATACCATCCCTCCTACATAAACAACTCACTATACTCCCCAACCTACACCGCCCCAGCAGAAGCAGAAGCAGTCCCAACATTCCTCCCCTTCAACGCCGGCAACCCAAAAGCCCTACTCGTGCCCACATCCCCCCCGGTCCTCATCGCACCCCCGGTCTGTGGAGCCCACCACAGCGCCCCAACCCACGGCTGCACATTCCACCCGACCGAGAGGGTAACATTCTCCCGTTCGGCCATCTTCCCCGAAACATCCCCGATGGAGTACTTCGCCCGTTGATCGCGGAGTCTCAGTTTCCCAGGCTCAGACGCCTTCTTACTGGCAGTTTTACTGGAAGATGAAGTCTTCTTCGTACTGCGCTTCTTACTCGCAGACGATGATGCAGAGGGGAAGAATCTCTCGCGCAGGGCATTAAACGAGTACGGCGACTCCGGGGCCGGGATGATGGTGTCCCAGATGACGGAGTGGGAGGGCGCGGAGGTGGTTGGGTTGGAGGGGTCGGAGGGGTAGGTCGCGTAGACGTAGACGAAGAGTTGTTTGGTGTTCCAGTTGAAGAGGGGGGTTAGGTCTTTTGTATGGTTGTCAGTTATATAGGGGAATGGGAGATGGGTATGGGGGGGATGTATGTACCAGCGTCCAGATCGAATTTCATGGCGGCGTATTCTTCCTTTCGTGTGCTGTAGTAGTGGGGACGGCCTTTTGTTCTGTTGAATGGGTTGGGCTGGGTTAGTTACGTTGGTGTGGATGTGGATGTTATGTTATGGGGGTGGTGTATAGGTATCGGAGGGATTGGATTAAGCTGAAGAGATGAGGGGAGAATATGGGGGGATCGTACACTTTCACATCGCGCAACTTCACACTAGACGTTACATCGTCAGTAGGATAGAGAAATACGCTGAGAGCAGCGAGTCCGGCGACGAAGAGAGCGACGGTCGTGAAGAAGCCGAAGACGCCTTGGGCGCGGTTGAGGGTTGAGTGCATTCTCCCCTCTATGTGTATGGACCGCGATGGAAAGGTGGTTTATGAAAAGGAAGATAGGGAGAATAACTCCCTGTGAAGTTGCGACGTCGCGAGGATGTTTGTATTGGGGATAGTATTGGTGATAGTAGGAGAAACAAAGCTGGGCGGAGCTTGAAGCCACATGGGCCTTTTTCGGGATTGGTTGAGCTGAATGGCTGGCTGGCTTATCGATAAGCAAGCAGCTACTAGTAGTCACTTATCGTTGTATCTCCGGTACTGTCTGTCGCACTTTGCTACAACTTCATTTCCTCGTTGGATTGAATTGCTGCGCGCAAGGTTATTATAGACTGCCGCATATACTCTCGCTACTTATACTAATCTTTCTTCATTATTACTACAATATTCTCTCAATTAATTACCTACTTACACCCACCACACCACTTCCTCAACACCAACCACTAATTAACCCCGCATACTCTCTCCCCTCCTTCAAATTCCACACCATAATAGACCACACAAACTATATACATTACAAGATAAAAGCAAATAAAATGGGTGACCACGTCCTCTTCTTCTACGGTACCCACACCCTTTCCCCCACTACCTCACCCCTACTAAGATCTCCTTCAAAGGAACCCTAATGGCCCCTCCCATCCTCCACCGCGTAATCCACGGCCACTCCACTCCAGAACCATGGCAAAAAGCTCTTCTGACAATCAAGCCGGCAATCCTGCATGGCTATCGACGCCATCGCGTCCGGTATGCGGATTATCCGGGTATCATACCTACCACATCTTCATCTTCATCTGGTGATACTACTGCTGCTGGAGAGGCATCTGTGCTAGGCACAGTAGTGTGGGGATTAACAGACGGCGACGTATATCGATTGGATCGGTTCGAGGGGAGTGAGTATGAGAAGAGGGCGGTTAGGGTGAGGGTTCTAAATCATCAGCAGCAGGGTGAGGGTGAGGGTGGTAATGGGGAGATACAAGAGGTGTTAGATGCAGCGGAGACAGAGGGCAGCAGCCAGACCAAGGAAGGGGAGGAAGTAGAGGCCGTTACGTATGTGTGGACTGCTGGAAAGGAGCGGTTAGAGGATGCGGAGTGGGATTTTGAGGCGTTCAAGAGAGATAAAATGGCGTGGTGGGTGCAGGCGGATGAGAAGGATTGGTAGGTAGTAGGCATAGATTTAGATCAGATCAGATCATCCGATTCTATCAATATCGATATATACAATACATGTCACCCCTCGTCTTGAATTCCACTGAATCAATCGTATGCAAATGCTTGGTATCTAATGCAACTGTCAACTCAGCCCTCCCCTCCCTAGTGTTCCGGAAACGCCTGCGTGCGGATGGCACGAATTAGGAAAATATCAAAGCAAATAATGCATAAGACAAGTTTTAGAGATAGTGCTTTCGTTACTACTATGTGCATAGCTGACTACCTCGTGGGTGTCCCTCGTACTTGGGTCTCGACTGCCACGACACTCACACCGTCGTCAGGACTATCGCCCTCCGGAGCATCTTCTTTGTTGTGGACAACGGTGCGCGGCTGTGTCTCCGACTCCGGGCTCTGTCGTCGTGGCTTTGATGGTTTGGATTTGGTCTTAGGTGGCGCTGCCTCCGGCTGACTGTCTGGGACTAGGACAACATCTTTCTCGGGAGATGCTTCGGGGTGCCGTGACTCTTTGGTGTCCACTACCGGTGATCTTTGGATCTCCTTAGGTTTGTCCTGGCCCGCGCTAGTTTCCGCTTCGGCTTGCGACTGTCGTTCAGAATTCACAGTCTGAGTAAGGTCCCCCGAGCCATTCGACGGCCCTTTTTTCCGGTGTGAACGTTTGCTTTCGCTCTCCGCACCCTCCAGCACGGGACTACCGAGTAGGTAACAGACTGGCTTCTTATTCACCATAGTGTCTTTGTCACTGATCTCATGGCGTTTGAGCTGCTCCTGCTCGTCATAAAGCATGTCAAGAAATTTGCGGAGTCGCCGTCGGAGGAGACCGGACTTCAGCGGAGGCCAGTCGTCTTTCGAATCCATCTCCTTCTGAAGAAGCTTCCTGACAAACACATCCGGATCTTGGACGAATTTCTCCAGGTATGCCAGAAGATACAGGCCGCAGTCGGAATAGTTGGGCTGCAGGGGAATATCCCGGGCCCTCATACCCTTGATCAGGCCTTTGTCAATTTCGACGCCCTTCTTAGATTTGGCTTCTTCGTATAGATATTCACGAAGGGAGCTTATTGTTGGCGAACGGGGCACATTCAGCGAGTCAAAAGTAATAATGATCGGCTGGCAGACGTCGTATCTAGGGCCCGCTCGCTTTGCCTTTTGTTTGCGAGGCTTAGCTGATGGTTCGGGCAGTTGAGCAGCTTCCTTCGTATCAAGCTTCTCGGGCGTCGTCGCATTCTCTGTGAGACTGGAAAGAGTTTTGGAAGGCCTTTCTGGGCTAGCTTCGAGCTCAGGCCACTCTTGATCTGCAGCAGGACTCTCTGCAGGCTGGTCCTTTCCAGCCCCATCAGCTATCCTCATAGTTTCTAGGGATCGCCTAGCTAACTCCGCTCTCGTAGGGCCTGAGCCGTTGACCAGTTTTTCTTCCTTGTCCTTATTGGTGGCTACTTCCGGCTCTGGCGTTTCAGAGATCTCCTGAACCTGACTGTCTGGTGGCCCCGAAGGTTCTTTTTCGCCTTGTGTTGGTTCATTTGTATCCAGCACTTCCTGGACAATCCCCTGCAGGCTTGGTAAGTTGCAGATTATAGCAACATACCAGTGCGCACTTTCATTGATTGGGACCACGACATAATCATGACTGAATATGTCGACGGTCCTCGTCCACTTCTGCACGCCTTCATAATTTATGCCCCGCTTGCCCCGGGGGACATTCATAAGTGTATCGTGAAAGAAGGAGTTGAAAAAATAGACTCTCTTCGCCGCGTCACTATTGGTGCGCTCCAGATGATCTTGCAGGAATCGAATGTAGAACCCGATAAGGTTGTCATTCAAGAACTCATTCTCGCGCAGTCGGTCAAGGTCGTAAACATCCACCTCGGCCTTCTTCTTCCCAACCATCGGATAGACAAGGGGTCTACTACATAGTCAGCATCAATAGGTACCGTTGTTTGCAGAGTTGCATACTTGTGCCACTTTTCAATGTTTACAGCTGGCAAAGGCGGCTGCGTATCTTCATCATCGCTATCGTCACTGTCATGGTTTGTCAGTCGTAGTTACCACAGTATATCGACCAGCCAATACATACCACACTACAGTAGTCGCGGAAGGAAGACGAGACATGGCTCTTGTGGTGATGCTGGACGCAGACTTCTTCACGGGAATTTCCACACCGGGGTCCGTGGCGCTCTTCGACACACGGCTTGGGCTTGATTCAGGCTGCGATGGGTTCGAGTTGTTGGGCTTGGGTGCAGTAAGGGAGGGGTTTGCACGTTCCCGAGAGGCGGCGTCCGGCGGCGACGGCTGTCTCCCAGCGGCAACCCCGTTTTCATCTCGCAGATTGTCCGTAAGCTTCACCCGTTTCGTGGTGTCACGCTGCTTGTCCGGGACTTGCTCAAGACCGCTTTCCGATGATGGCCGTTTAATTCCATTTGTAGATTGTTTACTTTCTCTTTGGGCCTTGTTGAACGCTTTGTCCATCCATTCGCTGCTCTTATATCAGCCTCAGTTGAATAGCAAAAGGTATTGTTCAGGAACAGCAACAAGAGCCAAAGGAAAGCGGCACAAATAGAGAACAGTGAACTGACATACCTTGACTTGTCACGAACGTCGACCTCACCCAATAAACAGCAGAATTCCTCCTTCACAGTGAAAGACATGAACTCAATATCGATCCGATTATCGAGTTCCGACGTCTTTGATAGCACTAATCTGACCTTATTGTTTGGTGACTCTGCTTTCAGAATCTGTCGTACTCTAGAAAGAGGCGCTTCAAAAACGTTCTCCGAATCTGGCTCTTGACACAGTGCGATTGTGCGCTTCGTCATGTCGACGTGAACCTCGACGGACTTGCCATCCGATGCCTGCTGTTCGATAGGACCAGTTCGGACGAGCTTCACTTTAAAGGATCGCTGGTTCGACATTTCGGAAGCTTTGGTCTTCTTGTTTTTCCGTTTCCCTTTCTTGCTTGCCCCGGAGGCTTCGAAAAGAGTGGGTTTGATGTCTTGAGACAGGTGCCCACGGCCTGTCGTGCGTTGATTTCCAAGCTCAGCTCTCTTGTCTCCAATTTGAGCGGGCGGTGGCCGCACTGTTACCGCCCCTTGAAGCTCATCGGGACTCTCCCGCGATTCAGACACCCGTCTTGTGGGTTTTGCCGCGATTTCCGGATCTTGAAGCAGACCCATCTTTGCCTTATTTGCAGGTTCCTGTGATTTCGCATTTATGATTTCGACGCTTTGTAGGATCTCATGTTTGGAGGATCGTTCCTGTTCGGCGCCGGAGTCTACGTCGGCAATGAAGGAATTGTTTCTCCGTCTTTCTTTGGTGGCATTTTTCGTGAAACGTTCATCGCGGTCATCATCGGACGGTGCTCCGAAGTTGGGTAAAGGACCACGTTTTGGGCTTGGTTGTATCCGGGAAGGTCTCACGATATTTTCAGTGCTTCGGTACTCGTCCACTTTTGAGCGTCTGTTATTCCGCTGTTTCTTTTGCTTCCCTGAACTCTGGCTCAAAGTAGGAGACATACGTGGTGGGTGACCGGCGATGCGGGGCGCCTCCTGAGCGGGGTGCTCAACATCGTTGTCAGACGGTTTTGTGAAATTTCCACGGCTGGAATCGAGGGTATCCTGGCGGCGCCGTTTATTGGGTCTTTCAGAGCCTGCGTATCCTGTGACATTTCCTAGCTGGCTGTTCCGTAGGCGATTCGGTTTTCCTTGTGCACGAACCGGTCCACTGTCTCGGCCTTTCGATATCGTATCCACGGGTCTGAAAGGTGACTTGTTCCTGCTGTCAGCACGAGCACAGAAGCATTTTCAGTTCTGATCATATCATACCTTGGGCTTATTGCTCTTTGTTTGTCCTGGCACTATAGGGATTCCACCGGGGTCATTCCTAGAAAAAGTGAACCTCGCTGATCAGCATATATTCATATGGCCACTGCGCAAAACTGAACGCACCACTTATTGGGAGGAAACAACCTAAGTTCATCGTATGCTTCGGAACGCTGGCGCGACTTGGCATGTGTTGGGTCGCCAGACCTAATATCAATCGAGTCAGTATCACTCGGTCTGCTTCCGCATTGCGAGGCCATATTTACAGGCGACGCATTCCTGATTCTGATCGAGGAACGGTCTGGCGATATTGTGGACGTACAGGTCGGTGTTCGTAAGGATGTCGAAGTCCTTCGGCATTGCTGAAAGCAGTCTATCACGGCCGGTGTTAGCAGAGCGGAAAATGTAAAATTATTGGCCAAGACATGAGTTGCGAAAGAATGATCGCATGGTAATCTGGAGAGCGCCGGGTGGAGTACGGATACTTACGGTGATAGGATCAAGGCTTTCAAGAGATGTATGAAGAGATCCGTATTCTATAGGCGAACCGGGATTCCATGCGCCGGACGTCTCAGTCCGCTGTATGTGATCGGAGGTCGCATCTGATGGGGGCGCAGGATCGGGGGAGGTTTGCGGGGAGGAGGGGGGTCGAGTGGAGGTGCGACCGGTGAGGAAGTCTGAGAGTTGTTTGAAGAGTGGCATATAGTCACGAGCGAGGTCATTGCATGACCAGACAGGCCAAGAGGGTTCTCATATTCGGCGAATACCGAGCAGAAGTGGGCATGGCGATAGAGAGAAATGCATCATGGATGGGCCAGAAAAGGCGGTGGGGGGATTCTGCCCACCGACGTGCGGAGCCCTACAAATCTGCTGACTAGTTCTAGTCCGGCCACTAGTGCCCGCACTAGTGGTGTCTCGTGCATTTGCTGTAGATAGTCTACAGTATGGCTCTGTAATCACCATTCAGGATGCCAAATAAGTATCATTTTGCGATATATATAGTAGTACCACTTCCTTCAGCACTGAGGCAGCATCTGGAGTTGACACACTTTCAAGTTTATGATGTAATGATGTCTGTTACCACTCTTAGCGGTAGATGAGGGCATTAACACGGTTTGCGGATATATATATACTACCGTTTACTACTTAATACACATATTAATACAATCACCATGATTGTGCCTGCGCACACCGAAGTAAATGCTACTTAGTATTCATAGTAGTACTACGAATGATGCTCCTAATCTTATCTACCATGATTAGACCGACTAAAACACTCGAATATTGTGAAATGGTGTAAAACTACCAGAAATCAATCTGGTAGGAAGACAGATGAACAATGTATCACAAAAAGCCTGGCCATAATATCAAGTCATAATCGATCTCTAAATATCAGAATGATAGTTAATCTGCCCTCCCCATACAATAATACCTGATACCTAGATCCATACCTGTAGTGGTGTCATTATTAGAAGTTAATAGAAAACCCTCAAATACTACGTAGTGTTTGAGATGCTCAATCCAATCATAAACAGCACTCAAGGGCTACAAGAAATACAAGCAGGTATCCCCCTCCTCATGACACAGTAACTAAGTACATACTCCAGCTCCAAGCTATACACCAACCACGACCAAGTAACTAATGCACCACAATACCTTAACGCAACCCACACACAGTTGCTCCATAATGCAGGTTCAACTTCCTACAGTAGTAATGCCCTCCTACCGTCATTGAATATGATAGATCATATCCCTGCAGTAGATTATAGCAGACTAGCCTGCAAGATGTTATATGGCTGGTTTACATTGGCCGTGTCTCCACTTCAGAGATTTCTATCCAGACTATTCAGGTCTAGGTTCCATGAGATGCAGGTAAAAATTGGTGGGAATAGTACCCGCGGCCTGTAAGATATGAAGAGATAGGGGAAATGAGTAAGAATTAGAATTAAGTTGGAATAGAGAGACGTGGTTGAAGGGTTGGATGGATGGCATTGAAAAAACTACCAAGGAAGGGTGTCGGGGTGGGTTAAGGAATAACTTCATCGCGGTGTTTAAAGAAGTTATCGCTTGGGGTTTAGTTTTAGTGCTTTCCGTATGAGGGAAGAAATCAGGTGTAGACAGTAGGACAGAATCGACCTAATTCCACGTGGGTTCCCAAAAAGACCCGAGATTATTGGAATTAGAGAAAAATCAAAAGCATGCGGGAAATTTAAATTGTAGTAGTTTACATGCACGATCTACTAGTCTGGTTCGAAGAAAAGTCACTAGCAGATCAATAACTAGTCATTCCGATCACAATTCATGCGGGTGAGGAAGTAGACAGAAGAAGAAGATACTAAGTATAGCAGTAATAAAAGTAGTTACGCTTCATCCCATCCGAGCACCCCAAACTTGCATATCCACGTGCAGTAGCAGCGCCCATGAATTGAAATAAAATGGACAGAAAATAAAAACCCAAATCGAGATCACTCAGTATTTCGCCCTAAATGCCCCGATCCCAAATCATCCCAATGAGATTTTTGTATGGCCTTTACTATACAGGATCATAACCCACGTAAAGCATGTCAAGATGTCGTGCCTTTTCCTTTATCCCCCTCGTCATTCGCCGTAACTCTTCGTCGATCGCCCAGCTGGTGTTGCTGGTTGTGGTTGTGGTTGTTATGGTGGTGATGGTGATGGTGATGGTGGTGATGGCCGGCGTTTCCGGCGGCCTTCTCCTGGCGAGCCTGGTCGATGGCCGAACGTTGGGCGATACTGTCATCGTGACTCTTCCAGACAATGTTGGTGTCGGCGGGGAAGTTGAGTAGTCGTTTGATTGTCTCCCTGCAGAGCATGTTAATAAACCGGGGATGTCGCTTCCAAGGCAATGTGTCCACGTATGACATACCTGATCTTGATGTTCCGCCCGCCATCGATGCGGGTCCACACATTCAGAACATCCTCCCCGCTCCGCACACTGAGAACCGCACCACAAACCTCATCGCTAGCCTCTGCAAATTGGTCACCGATCATAGCCAAGAGGAGGTCCTCCCAGTAGCGATCCGCAACCCCCTTCTTCAGCCTCACCACCCATTTTCCACCCCGCTTATTGGCTTCGTCCTCCCATACCGGACGAATGCCTTTCTTGAAGATATGGTAATCGGAGACGGTGGGGAGCAGAGAAGGCCTCTTTAGGTGCGAGTAGATCGACCAGAAACTCTCTACTGATGATATGGATGCAAGCGGGGCGGTAGATTTTTCGTAATCGGAGTATTTAGGTGTGGGAGGCCGGTACCAGATAATCCAAGTGGACTTGAGCGGGTGCTCCTTGAGCGTCAAGGCAACACCCTTGGTTTTGCCGGCCTCAGCGGCGGAAGCCTGGTCGACAGGGTTTTCGCGCTTCTCGCCGGGGGTTTTCAGGTCAGAAGGTGCACCGGGGGTTTTGGGGGTTCCAAACGACGCAAAGGCACCGGAGCCCAGGCCGAATGCAGAGGAGGCGTTTGTAGACGGAGAGGACACGCCGCCGGAGAGAGGGGAGAGAGCGTTGAAAGGGTTGGACCGGCCGCCGTGGGAGCTGTCGGGGCCGAAACGCTTGGTGGCGCGGGGAAGTTCAACTCGAGCGCCGTCCGTCCCCGTCATAGACAGAGACAACTTGGAGGTGCTGTAGACAGGAACAAAAGATCAAGAAGGTTAGTTGAGTCGCATCGGCCACGCAAGTATGCGGGCAAAGTCATCGTGCGGAAGTGGGACGTACTTGGATCGGCGAGTCCAGAGGTTTGCGTTATCCATGGAGATAGCTAGTGACGGCCCAGAAAGCGAGCGATCATCAGCCGGGGACACAGGATCCGGCGGTCGGGTTGTTTTGCGAAGGGGAGGAGGAGGAAGAGATTCGAGGTGGTGGACGAAGATATCGAGCAATCAAAGGAGATCGAGTGACACAGGACCCAAGTCTGAAAATTACTAGATAGATTTAGATTGAGGGTACAAGAAGGGACGCGGCGAGCGGAGCAGTCAGGACGGTAGTCGAGGCGAGGCGAGGGATAGAAGGTGACGAATGTTGGAGAGGAGGAATCGTGATCGTGATCGTGAACGTGGCGAGGGAAGTTCTGAGAAGGTCGAGGGGGGAGAAGCAGGAAGTAGATACTTTGGTAGATGTGAAGTGGGAAAGGGAAGGGAAGAAGAAATGCGGAATTGCGGTTTCTGGAAGTGAAGAAAGAACTTGGGAAAGTCGAGCACTTCCAGCTGCCCGCCAGCCAATCACCATCCCGCCCCGCCTGCCCGCCCGCTCCGTCGTTTTTCCTTGCGGCGCCCTTTATTAACCGCTGAATTTTTTCGCATCTCTTTCTCTTCTTCTTTTTCTTCTTTAAACCCAAGACCACCAACTCAAATCATCGCTGGCTGCACACTTTTGATTCTGTCGAATTTTCAACTGCACTGGCGATTCCGATGAGTGTGTCGAGAATATTTTAAATACCCGCTTCTAAAACCATCATCACGAGGGCTCTTCCGGGCTCCATGATGCGGTGATGACCTGTATGACGGGACATGCCTTTGCCAATATCATGTTTTTGGCATTGGCTCCCTGAAAATTGAATTGTAGCAGCTGTGGAATCCTTAGTCCGGCGCATCTGTAGTAATTCGACTGTTGCCGGTGCGTTCTTCCTCTCCTTGTCCTGTCTGGCAGTCTGTTCAAATGAACAACAGCCGACGGCCGCTTCCCGGTCCCCTACGATGCATGATGAAGCTTTCATTCACATACTCTGGTAATCCGAGGTGCTCAACCGCTTCCACACTACTATTACGGTGGTGTAGGCATTTGCTGGTCGAGTGTGAGGTCCACAGGCATGTCTGATTGCCGCGATTTGCTCCTTGTTTTGCGTATTACTGCTCTGCCTCATCAGTTGCTGACGTGGCTGTTTGTAGTAGATTGTCCCATGGTAGACTAGCAATTGTCCTCAGTACGAGTTCCCTACTGCTACACTCACACTCAACGCTATTTTGGTGATTCGCTTCGGATCGACACCTCAGATCGGATGATCTTCTGCAACAACTGCCCCTGTACACAAGAATAACATGGAAAGAGAAAAATGGCATTGTATTGTCGTATCAATAGAATCTATACACAGATCAAGTGTGCCCAGGATGGAAAGGCCTCAACCGTCAAAAATGCTGGACCATAAATGTAGGATGCTCGGAAGTCAAATCTCCGAGGGAAATGAAGCAGCGTGCATGTCGCCCGTCGGTCATAGTTCCGCATAATAGATGATAGTGGTAGGGGTAGGTGAGGGGGAAGAAAGGGTTACGGAAGGAGTTCTGTCATAGGAGCTAGCCCCGGTGATGTTATGATTTGCGAGACTTCCGTAAGATGCACAGCGTCGTCAACGCACGCTTAGGATGGCGCAAATGCTTTCCGAAAACCCCTATTTCATTGCGCTGGGGTTCGAAAGTTCGTATAATCGGCATGTTGGAGAGGGCTGCACGGATGTTACATCCAGCCTTCACTGACCCGGGTGTGGCGCAGAAGGTGGTCCGCTTTCAGACCCGTCTTGCTTGACACGCTTGGGATCTCTCTCGCTCGGAGGTGCAGATGGTGCCCCCTTGCGCTTCTCCTTATCCCGCTGATACTCAGCACGACGTTCTTTGTCCCTCTCGCGACGGAGAGCCTTAGACTCGAATTCATGCCAGTCACCTTCAATATTCTCCAATCTGAGATGCATTAGCGACAGCCAAACAGGGGTTATTAAGCATTTAAACTTACTCGACGGCTTGTTGAGCACTTGGTTCCTCTGAAACAAAGTATGGGTGTGACAGAATCTCCTCGGTACTTGGCCGTTTTGTAGGATCGTAGCGGAATATTTGCGAAACCAAATCCAGAGCAGCGGGTGATAGAACTTCCCGGTAGACCTCTTCGAATATCCTCTTGCGTCGCTCAGTCGGCCGCATCAGCTCGAACCAGGGCATCTCGACAATGTCTGGCCACTCTTGCCGAGTCGGCGTACCAAGGGAATTGTAAAGCTTCTCCAATTGACTGATTTCTCCGCCCTCGCCAGGAAAGACAGCCTTCTTCGTAAACATCTCCACGTATACGCACGCCGCACTCCAGACATCGACCGCCGGTCCATACCTGGTTTCACCCAACAAAAGTTCGGGTGGTCGATACCATATGGTGATGACACGATTGGTGTAATCTAGTTGGCGACTCTTAGAAAAGAAACGGGCCAATCCAAAGTCCGCAAATTTCAGTTGTCCTTTGTTGCTGATGAGGATGTTGGCGGCCTTGATGTCACGATGCATGACTCCACGGTGGTGCAGGTAGTTCAAGCCCTCAAACATCTGTTTAGCCAAGTCTTTCTTGTGAGCTGCCGTCAGCGTGAAGGTTGGATGATTGATCAAGCCAGTCAGATCGTGCGAGAGATATTCAAAGACCATGAAACACTCGTTTCTCTCAACCATTACTTCCAACAGGCTGACAACGTTGTTGTTGCGAAGATGTTGAAGTAGTTTGATCTCCCGCACAGCTGTGACGGGAAAGCCGTCCTTCTCGCCTTCCATTCGGATCTTTTTCAAAGCAACCTTTTTCTGTGTGTAGACATGAATTGCCTTGAAAACCTTTCCATATGTACCGGCACCAATGACAGACTCATTGCCAGGCTTTCGATAATAGACCGAGTCCGACTGGGCAAACTCTTCGGATAGGGTGGGACGTGGCTTGGGACGGGTCATGATCTTTGGCTGCTTTTTTGGTTCAGGAGAACGCTCGCGACGGCGCTCGGGACGGAAGTCTTGTCTTCGATCACCTCTCCTTCTTTCATTGCGATGTTCGAATCGTCGGTCGTCTCTTCTCATATCGCGTGGATCTCGAGCTTCACGAAAGCTGCGGGGTTCCCGGAATTCTCTGCGGTCCATCCTCCCTCGATCTCGGTCCCTGTCGCGCGGCCGATCACGGTCGCGGTCCCTATCTCTGTCACGATCACGACGGTCATAGCGTGTGTCAGGCTTAAACTTCGGTGGCGGCGGGCCACTCGATAACCTATTGCGGGGAGGTGGCTCAGCAGCGCGCGGCGGTGGCTCTCGTGCCAGCATTCTTTGAGCCAAGTCGGGAACCGGCTTGGGAGCTGGAGCCGGGGTAGTCTTTGCCTTGAAAGCGAAACTGATTTTGCCCCCTTTGTTAGGGGTAGCAGATGAATTAGATTGTTGCGTAGCATTAGTTGGAGGTGGGTTGCCTTGAGCATCACCTCCCGCAGTAGCCTTCGAACCGTCATCTTCTGTGTGGGTTTCTTTCCTTGATGGTGCAAACCGGTCACCATTATCGTCAACATGGGATCTTTCTTCGTTGGCCGGGGGCGGTGGTGGGCTGGCTGATGGTTGCCTATAGGGCTCGTGAGGGCTGGAAGGGCCTCGACCCCGGGAATCACCCCTCCAATGTGCTTTGTTAAAATTGCTTCGGCCATGTGGTGGTCCATTATTATGGCCCTGAGGCCCTGAGTTCATAAAGCGACGGTCGCTGCCATGTCCTTGATAGCCGCCACGGTACCCTGAATGTCCACCACGGTAAGATGGCCCCGAATATGACAAACTGTGACCATGTGGACCACTCGTAGTGTAGTTGTTCTGCCGGTACGGAGAGGTAGGGCTATATGTATTGTCCGAAGTTAGTCTGATGCTGCGGAGAAGTGTCCTGAAATGACTCGACTTACACATGCTGACCCCGTCCCCCGCGCCCGCCCGAGTACGGAGAACCAGGCTGTGGCGATCCGTGGTAAGAATTCGTCGGGGTAGCGTTCTGCATCGTCGAGGAGTACTGAGAAGCATCGGCATATGGTCGAGATGTTCGCGGGCGCTGGAATGCATCGCGTGATGTCTCCCCGTTGGCCGAAACACTGGCATTATCTGCATCATGCCCCGGAGCTTCCCGAGACGGGGACAGAGACCTGAACGAGTCACCCGCTGCTGAGCGGGCGGGTCTGGCGGAGTTCATCGTCGGATCACCCAGAGAATTGCGGCGAGAAGCTATAGATAATCTCGAATCACCGGACTGCACAGAGTGACGCGAAGGTGATCGATAGCGGGGCTCGTTCTCGAGTTCGTCTTCCGGCAAAGGGCTATGAAAGCGACGCCGAGGGTATGCGTAAGATTTCCCACCACGTACGGGAGACCTAGAGCGCCTAGGTCGTGGGGATATTGGACGTCTACCCCCGGGTGGGCGCCTATCTCTCCCTCGTCGGGGGGATGGTCTCCGACCAGACCGACCCCGAGTTGCGAATCGTCCTCGCCTGTTGGATGGCAGACCTCGATCCAGGTCGTCACTGTGATTGGAAGGAGGATAGCGATGACTTGGCCGGGTGGGAGGCTGATCGAAGCCACTGGGAGAAGGGCTTCGCGTCCTTTTACGCTTGAAGGGAGGCGGAGCGGATGGTGAGTGGTCGCGCCGATGGTGGCCTCTATCGTTGGTGTTTTCAGCTTCGAGAGAACGACGCGATTCCAAGCCAGGATAATCAGCGGGTAAGGGTGAGCGATCACGGCCTAGTTTCCGACCAGGGTGAAATTCCGAATGTGGATGACCAGGGGAGCCACGGGCGGAAACGGTGCTAGGGGACAAATCACGGTGTTGGCGAGGTTCGTGGTGAGGTGGAGGAGGAAAGGGACGCGGTGGCGGCGACCGTAGAGGAAGCTCGTCGTCGGGTCTGCCCTCTTTGGGTCGGCGACGACGCTCACGGTCGCGAAATTTGTCCCTTCCCCTATCGCGGTACGAGCCTCGAGGCCGGTGCTTCTCCCGGTCTCTGGGGTCTCTAGTGTCGCTGGTGGCTCTCCACTGGTCTCTCAACACCGGACTCCTGCGGGACCCAGCCATGTATTCTCCTTCAGCTGCATCGGATTCCAACAGAAAAAGAAGGAAAAGCAGCAGGGATCAGAATGACCGGCCCACTGACGGATGAGGAGGTTCGCATGTAGATGTCAGCGTTAGGATAATCCGGTGGAGCCTATCCTCTCGTCTAGGCTGGTCGGGGCGTGTGTCGGCCGCGTTCACAGTTCTCTTTCTGTCGGGGGATTGGGTGGTGCGGAAGACCGGTTTTTCCGGGGGGTTTTGAGTTGACGGAGGGAGGATGGGAAAAAGGCGTCGCAAAGGCCGGCAGTTCTGGGCAGAAGCAGATCGTCAATGTCCGGGAACACCTTTCGAACCGGCTGCAGAATGTAAAGTGCAGGGGAAAATGGGTATTCTAGAAGGGAGAAGGGGGGGACAGACGCACCTCGCAGTCTTTCTTTTTGGTTGGTCCCGAGGGGGATTAATTTGCTTCCTGTGGCCGCTTTCGTTGGCCTTGGAGCACTAGATAATACGAAGAACCACCATGAGTTGCAAGGTGGTGATGGAACGGGAGTCTACTTTGATGGCGGGAGATTTTTAGTGAAGAGAGTCAGTCCAGCAGGTGACTCTGGGGCGGCCCAACACCGACGAGCCGCTGATCCAGTGTTCCTCCTTGTCCGATCCCTTCTTCCTCTTTCACTTCCGGGGTTGCCAGTAGTTTGGCTCTTACTACGGATGCTGGCGCAAGGCCGCGGTGCAGAGACGGCAAAACCAGGTGACGGCCGGTATTGCTGTCCGGTAGACCCCTTAGGACGCTTTGGCCTGAGGGTACAGAGAGACATGGAGGCATTCAGTTGTCGAAATCCCCCAGTCAAATATGAGCGTCGCTGAATAGCACATCCTCAGCCCAGTAGTATTCACTCCATGCCCCTGCCTCGATCATGGCCATTGTTTCCATGTCCGGGCCACGGGAGGGCTTCAAGTCTTCTCTTCCATCATTGTCCAGCTGCACCGAACTCTGCCTTTTCTCCTACCCCTTCTTGCATTTCTGCCAATGATGATCTGCCTTGGGTTCATGTTCGGGTTTTCGTCTTTCCTCCAATTTTTGTCGCGTAAAACATCACCATGTCTTCCCCCACCTTTTACAGGCTCATCACCTGCACATAGCGCTTTTGGTCGCTGGCTGGAAGAGGAAGCATATCCTTCCCACAACAGAACACACCTATCTACGGGGAGCAAATAAACCGCAAATTGACAAACATTGACAAAAATGATCAGAGCAAACACCTTGCCCAGGCGAGTTGTAGTAGCAGCACCGACGCAGATGGATGATTCCGCAGTGTTCAGTTGCGGCTCATCAGATTAGTTTCTTGCCATCACTGGGTGTGGTGTAACAAGTTGAGCTATCGTAGGCGCCCAAAAATGCCCAAGCGCCGTTCATTGCTTAACGTATTCAAGGCCCGCATGCTTCCTGACAATGATCAAGGAACAAGGAGCAGAAGGGGTCGATGTTGAAAGACAGCGGTGTAAGTCTTCGAGATACCGAAGACATAGGGTAGTCGAGCCTTGTGAATGGGGAAAATATCAGGTATCATAGAGGACAATGTCATCCGTCTAATTACTCAAGTGTTCGACGGTCGGCGACCTGACTTTGGCACACCACGTCGAAACCATGTTTGAATCCTGGGTAAGAACCGAAGGTAGGCTCTAGCTATATCACAAGCCACGCCACAGATACAGGTAGTTGTACTCACACTCATCCAATTTCTGGAGAGCATACGGTTAATGTTTGCCATGTACGTACCTGCCGTTGATGTTTGGGGTGAAGTCATTGAGCCTCGAAGAACTCCGGGGAAATCCGGCATGTAAGCCTACCCAGCAAACACATGGCCTGCCAACCATACTGGTTGTGAGAGCAGAAAGAGATTATTTTCCAACCATCCTGAAGTAAATCGGCCATCAAAAGCCACTTGCGAAAGCGATGTTTATCAAGGGTACCGTAGAGGATCGAGACGTGGCTGTTCATGACGTGTATGTAGGCGGTGGAGATGCGGGCTTTAGGTGAGGCACTCCCAGTCCAACTCAACCGAACACATCGTAAACGTACGTGGCTAGGACCAACCCTAGCGGGCTGAATAACGTGCAAAGAGGCCCTGAAGTCATCTTTATTGCTCCAGGGGCCTCCAACCAGAGCTTATTCGCAACGATTTATCAGAGGACAGGGGCTGGTCGGTACATGGACTCTTGTTGACTTTGGTGACAGGTCAAGGGTGGCCGTAAGCTTGAAGCAACGGAGGGAATGCCGCCCGCGGTCACGTGGTTCGGCGCCGGATTAGCCTGGTCTCCGGGACTCGATAGTATAGCCACCAAGATTATGGACTATTCCCAAATTTGTTGTTGACTTGCTTTAGAAAGAACGCTTAGAGCTTATGACTTACTACTCTTCGCAGTTGGCTAGCGGGGATATAGCTAATATAATTTGCAGTATGATTGTCTATTGTCTTCTAGTATAGAGCTTTGCTGATTGGAAGTTGAACTAAATCTTTCCTGTTGCACTGCAATAGATCCTACTCTAAATCCTGCCCAGAGGCTATTTCAAATATTGTATTTTCATTACCATTGACTGGGCTACTATTCTCTGGTTTAATTACCCTGCTAAGCGAGAAATACTCTGCTTGTTTACTAGCACTTTGATAGCATGTAACCTATCTTGCCAGTACTTAGTTCTAAAAAAGACTTAGTATACAATCTAGAGGAAGAGACTGGAAAGACTGCTAGCAGACATCAACACTCTAATCTCATGTTCTGGTAGTTTTTGAACCGTTTCTTTTGTAATACATATCTTTTACTAGCAGGGACTATAGAATATACTTGTTTCTTTTCTTCGAATTTCTAATTTCTTTACTGACTCCTAGACTAGTCCCCAACCCCTACTAGTATTGAGCAATTATAAGTTCACAAAGAAAAAAGCCAAGGATCTGGTGCTGCCCAATACCTCCCAGTTTTACTTACAAAACATCCAGAAATATATGCCGATGCAAAGAGATTTCGAGCTCTACTGCCAATGCTCCCCTCCAACCCGCTTACCGAGTATGCTATCCAACAGCTGCTCGGGAGGATTTGCAGATGAGAAGTCCTATACGGTGCTAATCCCATTTGAGTGTGCACGCCATTTTAGCAGATCTTCAGTTCAGACCTATCATCAATCATCTGGTTGATCGATCCGATTCCCTCTTTTCTTGTGATATAAATAGCCCGTATTCCCTCATACTCCTCACGAGCACCCCTTTGTCTTGCACAGACAATTCTCCATATGATTACCACCACCACCCTTACCACTCAAACCGCATCATGATTCTCAGCGGACTTGAAGTCGTCACCCGCCAACTGGTGCGGAATCTCCGCGGTGCCACCCAACAACAACCCTGCGGCATTGATCTCACCCTTCGTCAGATCTCCAAATGGACCTCCGCAGCGACTATTGACTTCGATAATACGAAGCGCCAGGCAGCCAGAACCTCTATCTTGCCGTTTGATAACACAAGTCACGCCATTACACTGCCACCAGGCGCTTATTTGGTCGACTTCAACGAAACCGTTTACATTCCACGGGACTGCATGGGCAGCATTTTCGCGCGGTCATCCCTCTGGCGCTCTGGGGTGGGGATTACGGCGGGTGTTGTCGACGCCGGGTATGAAGGTGCTCTCGGTGCCCTGATGGAGGTCAAGAATCCCCACGGCGTCGTTCTGTATCGAGACGCCAAGCTCGCGCAGATTGTCTTTGAGGAGCTGAGCGAAGAGGTGGAAGGATATAACGGTATCTACCAGGCTTCCACGTGCAGTGTTGGGCGTGATGGAACGGGTCAGACTTCAAACACTCAAGCAGGGGATACTATACTTAAAAGGTGAGGCAGGCATTGGAAACTCGACGACATCGTTAGCTAGACCGGCCACTCAGGTTTGGCATGGAGTTTTCTTCTCCCGTACCAACAATTTTGAACTTGACCAGCGATTACCAAGTGGATTACCTCTACAATGCGTCGCCACTGGCATAGTTGGCCCCATTGCTATTCTCCAGCTTGGTGTGCCACTGATACCAATAGGTTGCTTTTGGAGGAGATCATAACGTATCTGAACTAGGCATATCTAGAGAAGACACGAAAAAGAATATTAGCTCAAATGACTCTAAGAATGAATATGGAGGGAAAGGTATTCTTGCTTCAGTATAAAAGAAGAATTTTTTTATTACCGTAGATTTGAACATGGTGAAGTTTCAGCATATAATTGGACTAGATGAGGTTCACTAATGAAGTCTGTATCTGCAAGAGTATATCGAATCTACAGAGTAGCTAGAGAAGATATGATATGGCACTATGTTAGAGAAATTGCAAAACTAACCAAAAAGAGGAATAGTAGAGATAGTAGCCGAAGTACTGAACTTGATTTAAGTTTGTAGGGTATACAAACAGGAGAACAGCTAGTTAGAATGATATGATGTTGTTGACATCCACTGGAGCCTGGCATCACCTGATCCATCGCCACCTCTGCCCATGTGGTCCCTGCTCACTACCACCATCACACCGTATCTTGACCATAGACACAGACAAGGACTTATTCCTGATCTACCTCTTGAGACATAATGGCAATACTAACGGCTTCTTATCAACCTTTTCTGTTTCTTAGTACTCGGACTCTACAACTAAGGTGCCGATAGTACTCAGTCTTGAAGAGAACTGATCAACGCCGTATTCGATACTGTGAATCTCTCAATGAGTATTCATCCTCATGTAAGTATTCGTGACAAATGCTCTCTGACCCACTGCTAACCTTCTTACTGGCGAAATACACAGCAAGTCTGGACACTGATGAAACTATACTCTTCTTTCACGGGATTTGCAGCTTGTCTAATATCAATGGCCTGACATCGCCCCTCTGTGATCTCCAGAACTCAACAATTGATATCCTAGATATGGCCTTTCCCTATAACAGCAATTTCTGTCGCTTTTTTCGGCACGTCAATGTGGATCAGACAAGCCTCCCCTCCCTTTATTTGAAACTGGTCTGCGAACTGCGTGCCAACAATACACCGTTCTTGTGGTTCTCCCCATCCACAAACCAGCACTCGCAAGTGTTCGTCCGATACCTTGGAAATGAACAACTACTTTGACCGCCATATCCTTTAATCAGCGTCATAAAGCCTACAATTAATGGTTCCTGCATGGTGATGGGGTGCATTACGTGGTTCCCGAACCAAGCATTTTCTTTAATGAGCAGGCGATGCCCCACAGTGTTTGACGATTGTGATAGCTAAATCGCGTTGCTGAATGGTGATAGGTCTGAGATCTATCATCGCCCCTGGTATACGTTTGGAATATGTTAGAGTACTGAACCCATTGTGGACATTCGTCGTCATCAACGGTGCCGTCAGTGCCGTGCAGAAATTGGACGTGGGTCTGAAAGAAGCACACTTTAAGCTTACCAGTGATAAGATCATAAGGTCGTTGGAGGTCCACTCATTCGTGACCTCCAACCTCCGGTTTTGTCAATTGACGAGCTACAGATTCCACCATCTACCTTTAGGCCACACTTCCCTTGTTTCTTCCCGTGCATCCACGGCGTTCTACCGGCGGAGACTAGCCCTCGTTAGGCAACAATCGGCACATCTCCCGTTAATCAACAACAGAGCGAGTGGGGGATCTCTAGCTAACCTAATGAACAGGATAGCGACACCATCTAACTGGAATGCTGCTTTACTGTGAAGAGCATGATACCCGCTTTAGTCTCCAAAGATCAATCTATATGGCTCGGAAAATGCAGGTACCGGGCTAGGCTTTCCCCTCCTTTCTCGGTTGGAGTAACCGTTCCTGGGAATAGTAGCTGACCTTGATTTCATGCGGCCGACGTCTCACGATCTCCTCCAGTAGATATATAAGCAGTTCTCTCACTCTGCTTGTTTGAATTTCAACCCATCAGACTTCTAACCGTCACTCTTTTATCAGTACAGCCATTCTTTTCCTACTTGATATAACACCCAATGAAGTCTGCTACACCTCTCCTCGCCGCAGCCGGCGTGGCTGCAGCCAAGAACTGCAGCGTTGACACCATTGCTCGATTCCTTCCCAAGAATGCAACTGTCTTTTACGCCAATCATTACGAAAAGGGATATAACTTCACCCCTCCCATTGAATACAACTATGGCCTGACCTCCGACCCCATGGGCATCAGCGCCTATGAACTTCCTCTTGCCGGCTGTGTTGCCCAGGCCAACATCTCCCTGCCCAACAACACCCAGCACAGCGTCGGTCTAGTCCTACCCGACGAATGGAACGGTAGATTCATGGCCGTCGGCAACGGCGAATTCGCCGGATCTGTCGGCTGGTCTTCCATCATCAACACCATGTGGTACGGCTTCGCCAGTGTATCAACCGATACCGGCCACGAGGGCAACAACGGAAGCTTCGGATACCACAACGAAGCTGCCCTCACCAACTGGGGCTACCGCGCCCTCCACGACGCCGTAGTCAACGGCAAGAAGGTCACCGAAGGCTACTACGGAAAGGACATCTCATACAGCTACTACCGGGGTTGCTCCGCCGGTGGCAAGCAGGGCTTCAAAGAAGTCGAAATGTTCCCCGACGACTTCGACGGCGTAGTTGCCGGTGCACCAGCCTGGTGGACTTCTCACCAGCAGCTCTGGAACGTCCTCACTGCCATCTGGAACCTCCCCGAAACCGCCGACTACCACGTCAGCGACGCCCAAATGACCGCCGTCCAGGACGAGATCCTAAAGCAGTGCGATCCCCAAGACGGCCTGAAAGACAACATCATGCAGAACCCCTTCGGCTGTGTCTTCGACCCCGTCCCCGTGATGTGCAACGCCACCTCCTCCAACGACACCTGCGTGACCCCCGCCCAACTCAAGACCGTCAACAAGCTCTTCAACCCCTGGTACGAAGCCAACGACACCCTAATCTTCCCCGGCTACACCCTGGGCACTGAAGTCGGCGCTCCCAGCCTGGACGACGACTTCGTCACCTACATCCAATACATGCTCCAAATCGGCGGCGACTGGACCTGGAAGGACTGGAACCCGGACCTCGTGGCCCTCTCCGAAAAGATCAACCCCGGAAACGCCACAGCCGACGACTTCGACATCTCCCCCTTCTACAAGAAGGGAGGCAAGCTCCTCCACTACCACGGCTACTCCGACCCGTCCATCGCCACCGGCTCCTCCGTCTACCTGTACAACCACATCCAAGAAGCCCTCCGTCCCCAGGACATCCCCATCGACGACTTCTACCGCTTCTTCCTGATCCCCGGTATGGAGCACTGCACCGGCACGCCCTCCGACCAGGACGCCCCGTACTACATGAACGGAGACAGCCAGGCCGCTTCTCTCTCCGGAACCGTGTTCGGCGTTCCCGGATTCAATGACCCCAAGCACGATCTCGTCCTGGCTATTATGAACTGGGTCGAGAACGGCACTGCCCCTGATTATCTCATCCCGACTAAGTTTAAGAATGATGATGTCGCTGATGGCGTCGACAAGCAGAGACCGATTTGCCCTCATCCTCAGCTGGCTAAGTATAAGGGCTCTGGTGATGTGGATAAGGCTGAGAACTGGTACTGCGGTACTCTTTACTAGGGAGGATGTCTTGCTTCTTCCTAGGTGTATATTTTAGGGAAGTCTGCTTTGGTACTTGCTTGTATGTACATACCGGCTGGGACCTCGGATTCTGTATCATAACAGTGTAGTAGATGCTTGATACACTTTTGTAATATAAAATGTCAAAAAATGCTATCTGTACTTGTTTTACGTTTTTCACACTCATAGTATCTAAAAAAGGTGCGGACATAGGTCAGAAGGATACATTGCTTTGCCTTCTACCCGAGTTAGCCATACAATTGAATGCCAATAAGGGGGACTTTCGTGGCTTGAAGGTCTAGACAGTAATCATCCCTAACGTGACTGAGAAGTCGAAGACTCTACTCACTCATTACGACAAAGTAGTACCTATTTTCAATGTCACCCAGTACTAAACACTCCTCGAAGATACATGACCATTGAACCAACATCCTTCGTCCTACCTAATTCTAGATCTCCATGTGTATGGCTCAGAGACGCCCAATCACGTCTTACTATACTTTGAACGCAATGACGCCAGTATCACCTCACCCAGTCCTCCAATAGTACCCGCCTTGCTGATAGCCGTCAGAGACAACACAACACCTATGTTGCGACGAGACCAATTGCGAATCTCAATTGTCATCAAAGAGTCAATAGGCAATTCCACCACCTGATCGTAGCTGAGGTCATGGGCAAACTTAGAGTACTCCTGTATACACTTGATCGAGTGCTCAAGTATCGTGTTTGCGATGCCATCGGTGTCGAGGACGTCAGGTTGCCTCTCGATCTTTGCTAGAAAATCCCGCATAGCTGCTGCATTGCTCAAGGACGACTGTGCTGGGCATGTGTTGACGTCCTCGTCGAGATTCCGGTAGATGCCGAATCGCGCATCTTGACCCCAAAGCGGACGGACGGAGAGGTCGGTTAGGGATTTGGTACTGCTCATACCAACGATGATATTGTTTGGCGCTCTGATGGTACCATCAGCTGTACGCAGGGGAGCCCTTGATTGACACTTGAGAATAGCGAGTTCGAATGCGTCCAGAACTTCCTGCTCCTGCAGAAGGCGTACGGATCCAGAGCTCATTCGCTCTCGTAGTTTTGGGTCTTGTGTGGCGATGTATCCCACATCTCCCACGGCGCCGAGGTTGACGACCGAGGCGGGAAGTCCAAGCTGCAGGCGATACTGAGTGAAAGAGGACATGAAAGCATTGGCTGAGGAATAATTGATTTGACCTGGAGTACCCAAGACACCTGAAATGGAACCACAGAGGACAAAGAACCTCAGGTGAGCATCACGACCTTGTAACGCATGATGCAGATTCCAAGTGCCTGCGACCTTGCAGGCCAACACATCTTGCCAGTCCTTATGTGTCATGTTTTGGATGAATTGGTCCTAATCAATTAGACTTCATGTCAAGACATCAAAGGGAGTTATATGCTTACTCGAAGAACCATAGATAGTTGGAGGATTCCACCGATAGGGCGAGGGCATGAGCGAATGGCGGCTTTCACATCCTCCAAGACTGACACGTCGGCTTTGGCTAGTACAACCGTGCATCCCTGGATCTCCAGTTCATGTGCGAAAGCCTGGTCTCGGGCAGATGTACCTGCGGACCGTGAGAGAAATATCAAGTGTCGGGCGCCCTTCTCCACCATCCAGGTCGCAAGTGTCTGTCCAATCCCCCCTAGACCGCCAACTAAAACATAGGCTAAATCAGGCGAGAGGGCTGGATGTCTTCGTGATCGGGCAACATTGAGGCCATTGGTTGTCTGAGGCATTCTTATTATGATTTTACCAACGTGGTGGCCGTTTTGCATGTATCGGAAGGCTTCCTTCACATCGCAAGCCTCGAAGACCTTCGATGGGCGGATTGGGGATATTTTGCCCTCTGCATAGAGATCCATCACTCGAGACGTCAAACTTTTAGGCCAAGGTCAGCAGCATTTCATCAATAAAAAGTAAGAATCTAGTTACCTTGCAACGGCTCCAGGTTTCTGCCCCAGTCTTATGAGATCCACACCAAAAAAGGCCCGGTTACCCCCGAAAGCATCCATTGGCAATTGTCCGTGCTCGAGGATATCTCGTTTACCAATCTCTATCATCTTACCAAATTCTGCAACGCATGACCATGATGCATGCAACAGCTCTCCAGCCAGCGAGTTGAGCACAACGTCAACCCCGCGGCCACCCGTTTCACGTAGTATTCCCGGAAGGAAACTGCTGTCTCTCGAATTAAAGATCCGATGTCGCGGGATATGGAACGTATTGACAAGATGCAAAGCTTTCTCCTCGCTGCCAACCGACGCATATATCTAATCGATGTCAGTACCCCCATTATCCTGATCTTGGTGAAGTGGCATGTGGACTTACTTCGGCACCCAGCATCTGGCACAAGTTGATTGCAGCCAAGCCAACACTTCCACATGCTGCATGGACCAGCACAGACTATAGAGAGTAAGCTCTTCACTGCTTGAATACTAGCACTGATTAGGATCGGTAACCTACCTGACCCTTTTCTAGCCGAGCAATGTCTGTTAAGCAGTAGAGGGCTGTTCCGTATGCCACAGCCAGTGAAGCAGCATCCTCCAAGGAATGCCACCCTGGTAGACGCACACAGCTGGAAACAGGAACACACACGCGCGAGCAGAAAAGCCCAGGCTGAAGCAGCATAACCTTATCGCCAGGCTTCACTTGCTCCACGTCGCTGCCACATTGGCGGACGATGCCACTAGCTTCGACCCCAAATTCATCTTTGCTCGCCATGATTCCCAATTGAATCATAATATCCTAATATTCAGTCAATCGCCTTTCAATCATATACACGCCAAGGAACTCTTACTCTGAAGTTCAAGCCAACATAACTGACATCGACCATGACTTCGTGTGGCCCAGGAAGACCAAGTTCGTGTTCGACCCAACCAAGAGAGTTCATCGAACCGTACGTACTGACGTCTAATTTGATGGGACCTGTCGGATCCGGCTCCCGAAGAAGACAGTCAGAAAGGGACTCCCAATGGAACCTCGGGACGTAAACGGTCCCATTCTGCAAAGCGAACTCGTAGTCTATGTCGTTCGTGTTTTGACCATCAGTTGCTTCGAAAAATTTTTCGCATACGCTCAAAGTAGGCCTGATTGCGGTCTTGTTGAATTGGTCTATCTGCAATGTACCGAAATGGATTGCCTCCTCTTGTCGAACTGTTCGTGATGCACCGAGTACAATTCCGAATTCAGGATCATGGCATCCAAGTTCGACGGACGGGGTAATCCAAAGGATGCGAGGAGAACACTTGATCAATGACTGAAACCAGCCCCAGCTCTGTATGTCTATGTCATTGAAGAAGGGTTTATCGAGATCCAAAAAGGAAATAACGCATTGATTAGGAGGTAATGCTTCTCCAAGTATGCATCGCTCGGTGTGATAGCCTGCCTGCTCAAGTACGGCTTCCACATTGCATATCCAAGGGTGATCGTGTCTCTTAGTCGTGCATAGAAGGTATATCGAATTTGTTTTCTTCACTGTATCCCAGTCTGAGATACGCGAGATAATATTGTAGTGCACTGGGTAGGGAAACCTAGCGTCGTATGAATATGTGTCAACCCCGGTGAACCCTGCCCGCAGAAGTGAATTATGCCATGCTTCAAGGGGCTGACAGTCTCCTAAATGGGCGTTGAATTTGTCACACCCAGCCAACGACAACAGCCTCTTGAATATAGTCAGTCTTATTGTGGTATTGACAGTATCGCTGGCCGACTTACGGATGTATTTTCCATGAGAGGGAAATCTTAATTATAGTTAGCAATTGAAAAATACGTAGCCAATGTTTGTAGGCTAACCTGGACTTGGTATGTGAAGTAGAAGGCTCCCGTTGTTTGTGAGGAGTTTCTTGATGTGCTGTAAGGAATCTTCCAGTCCTGATTTCTCAAGACACATCTTGAAGTGGGTTAGCTCAATGCCGCAAAACCAGAAGTGGGTTCACCCACTCTAGACACTATCACCAAGTCAAAAGCGCCTTCCTGAAATCCTTGCAGTAGTGGATCTCGGGTGATGTCCAGCTGTTGAAAATTAAGATGCATATTACCGTCTAAATGGCTTTTAAACTGATCATCGATCATACTCGTTCTAGTGACTGTATAGCTTGAGTATAGTCTTCCGCCTGTTGACTTGAGCTGTGCGAGGACTGAGGAGGTGAAAGAAGGCTCACGGGCTTCTATCTCGAGAACTCGTAGCGTCGGATTGGAATGTGAGACCAGAGAAAGCCAAGCGGACAGGTCGCTTGTGGGCGACATCTTGGAGCCCTCTGCCAGACTGCGCAAACTTGATACTGATTCAGTGTCACAGAAGCCTCGGATGACATCCCAGGTCGAGTTTAAAATGCCCTTCAACAGGTCTGAAACATGCTTCAATCCCTCAGATTCGAGAGTCTCGTTTAAAGCTTCAACCTCCTTCAATAGATCGCCATCTTCTAGTGTTGCCCACGTTATTGCCTCTTCGACAGTGGTCAGTTTGCCGGTTAGTATATTCTCGACCTGAGCTTGGATCCAGCCTTGATAGTCCTTTGACTTCTCCGAGAAGGTAACTGTATGTTGGAGAAGTCGATGTACTTGAATCATATTGATTGTTGAAGCTGCAATGATTGTGCGCACCTGTGAATCAGTTAAGCCTTTGAGACCAGAAAGCTGGTCCTGGGCTGTGATCAGATCCATGTCCGGGCGCCATTCGCCATACGTTGCCAAAGGAATGTTCTTGGACTCAGCTTTTATGCTGCTCTCCAATGGAACGAGTAGAACCCCTTTTATCGAGAGTATTCTTGTATTACCTTGGCCTGTGTTATCTATTAAGGTGACTTTAGTCTTGGGCTGGCTCACAGCGAGACTCTCCATAGACGCTGTCACCTTCACCAACGGTCGGTTCCGACCGATCTGAATAGTATCCACAAACACAGGAACGTGAGGCCTTGAGTCCTGCATTGATTTCCCTTTTGAAGCTGCGACACTGAGGAGTTGTAAGCCTTTGTCAATCGTAGTAGGGTGCACAGCATGGGTGTCTTCAGTCCGGAGGACTGCTGTTGCTCTGTAGCGTAAGGGATCTGCTCGAATGCTCTCTAAACCTCTAAAGGCGGGTCCATACTCCAAACCAAGTTTTCGCAACTCTTGGTATAAAAAGTCTGAAGTCACGGGCCGTGCGCATTCATGAGTTGAGTCCAAATGCAGATCAAGCTGTGCTGTGCCAGCTGCGGCCTGACATACAGCATGTTTGACCCACTCAATCCCGTTGTAGGACATAATGCTGAATTCGTAGGATGCAGAGGCTACTCGATCACTAATTTTGACAGGCTTTGCGCTTGTTACAATTTCCATCTTTTCCCATTGGTGAAGTAAAAGAGGAGCCTGAATGCATAGGTTCCGGATAGTGCAATCTTGCATGCCAGATATCTGACGGACTGCTTCGTTGATCATTCCAATGTACCCTGCGCATGGAAATTGGGTTTCGCCCATGACACAATGGTCACCAAGCCATGGCACATTGACTAGGCTTAGTAGATTTCTCCAGGATGGTTCAATATCGCTGGATTCTAGCGTCCGGGAACCTAGAAGTTCATGGCGTGGATGCTGCCGGAATCTCCAATTTCTACTGAGTCGACTTTCCTTCCAATTCAAACTCTGTCGGTCCCATGGATATGGCGACAGGCAGCTAACAAAATGGCCTTTGCCATTGATTGCTTCCAGATCAATAACAAATCCAGTTGAGAATAGCTCTCCAGCCACTTGCAATAAGCAGCGTGCTTGGTCTTGATCAATCAAAAGGGTGGGAATGTATTTGTTCGCTTGCGATGTATGCAGAGCAATTATCTGGCGCAGAGGTGCTGAGAGCGAACTGTGGGGTCCGACTTCGATGAAAGTCTTCGATATGTCTTTCTTAGCAGCAAGGAGAGACTCGACAGCTCTGGCGAAAAGGACTGGAGACTCAAGGTTGGCTGCCCAATAGCCAGCGCTAAGCTGAGTGGGATCGTTGACTACCGAGCCCGTAAGTGTCGAATACAACGGTATCATGTTATCATTGCAAACGATATAAGGCTCAATCAAGTCTCTAAAGACAGTCGCCGCTTGCTTCATGTCGGCTAATGTCCAGGTCAGTTAGATGTTTCGCTCAGAGAGTGCAAAAAGGAAGCTAACGGGAATGGTAAGCCACGCGTATAGGCAGCAATTTGCTGAAAGTGTCTGAATTATCAGCCTTGATCTGATCCACAACAGCTGCTAGACTCTCTCGGTTGCCAGAGATATTGACCGTCTCAGGACCATTCTCACATGCCACCACGAGTCCATCTTTGAGATACTTCTTAACAGCATTTATTCCTAGGCCAACAACAGCCATTCCTCCTGATAGTGGGCAAGACATAGCGCAAAGGCCTCGGTAGTAGGCTACTATTATGGCCGTTCGAAGGGGAATCGCTTTCGCCGCATAAGCAGCTGCAACCTCACCACTGGAATGGCCAATTACTGCCGTAGGGTATATGCCCCAACTTTCGAGAAGATTCACCAATGCAATCTGCACAGCAGCGGATAAAGTCTGTGAAAATACAGGCTCCTCCATCTTCTGTGGGTCTTCCAGCGTTTGGAGTTCATCTGCAACTGTTAGTACTAACGGAGACCCGATGTAGCATGTCGAATAGCAATGACAAAAGAGCGTGCTTCTTACCAACGATGCTCCATTTGGGAGGCTCAGGCAATTCTTGCAATATTTGGTCCATAGCGAGGCAGTCGAGCTTGAAACCCGGGAACGAAGCCATTAATTCTCTCCCCATGCCGCACCATTGCGAACCCTGACCGGAGAATGCAAATACTATGTCGTTCGTGCGGGAAGTAGATGCATTTTGAGTCAAACGAGGTTCATCAGTAGTATCATTACCACTAGCCACCATATACGTACGGTATGGAAGGTGCTCACGACACGCTCCGAGGGTGTGGGCAACATCAGAGATCAGGGAAGGCTTCTCAAGTATGTATGATCTCACTGCTTCGCAGCGAGCCTGGAGTGCTCTTTCGCTTGCAGCAGAGACCACAAGCAGGTGGCTTCTATGAGGATGTCCTGGGACAGACTCTGTAGCCTCATCCCTCGGGGTAGGCCATGAGTCCAGAATAACCTATGGGATGAAGTGAGCTATGCGGCCTTCTGAACTGGTCATTTGGCGGACTCACATGTGCGTTGGCGCCACCGATGCCGAAACCGTTAACGCTGACTCGTTCCTTCCGATCAGAAGGCCATGGAATTGGCTGGGTAGGAACTGCCAAGCGTCCTTTCTGAAAGGGTACTTATGACATACAGTCAGCCTAGGTATGGGTAAATCAGTCGATAGAGTATATTCTCACTCTTGGGATTAGGTTGGGCAAAGTGCATGTTTGGTGGAATGATGCGACGCTCCAGGGACAGTATAGCTTTTATCACTCCTGTGAGACCTGAGGCACCTTCCCCGTGACCAAAATTGGTTTTCACCTAAATACATCTGAATTAGCATCGACGACAGATGTTGTAGCGCATTGAGCATAGTACCGATCCAATGTACATTCCTCGTGAACCAAAGACTCGGGCAATCGCTGTTGTCTCGACAATATCTCCAATTTTGGTGCCAGTACCGTGACATTCGAAAAAGCCCGTTTCTGAAGGGTCTATAATTTGCGCTTTTTGGTAAGCTTTTCGTATCAATCGCTCTTGGCTTTCGATGTCTGGGGCAAAAATCTTGGCCGACTGCCCATCATAGTTTGCCGACGTTGCCCTAATGACTGCACGTATGTTATCCCCATCTGCGATTGCTTGGCTCAGGGGCTTGATGTAGATTGCATTAACGGCCTCTCCTCTCCCATAGCCATTAGCTCTAGCGTCAAATGCCTTGCAATACCCATCCGGAGATAGAACAGTGTTGTCCGACATGTTAATTGTCATAGATGGCGTTAGAATCATATTGGTTCCGGCTACTATGGCGGAGGAACAACTACCATCGTTTAGGGCCTGACAGGCCTCATGAAGAGCTGTCAAAGACGATGAGCATGCAGTCATAATAGTCGCACTACTCCAAATTAGAGCCGCGAAATAAGATGGCATAGCCCTTCGTCGCGAATGATAAAGACCTACCTTGGGCCTTTCAGATTGAATTGATAGGAGACGCGGTTGGACAGCGTGTACGCCCCATTAGCAAAGGCATGCACGCGAGGTATTGACAGCGTCTCTTTTGCTGCGAGCTCATGCCAGTCTTCGCCAAAAACACCAACGTAGCAGCCAATATCTTTGCCATTCCAGCCTGTCTGGCCAGCATTTTCCATACACTCCCAAATGACCTCCATCAACAAAGTCTGTTGCGGGTCCAATTCGTCCATTTCAAAGCCAGGAATCGCCGGGAAGAAGCTCAAGTCAGCGTTCCCGATGTAGTCATCTTCAAGGAAGTATCCTCTTCGCGTCCTCACTGCCCCGGGTTTATCCGCGCTATAGAACCCGTCCACATTATATCGGCTCTTGGGGACCTCTGACGAACAATCCCTTTTCTCGATGAGTGCGTCCCAGAACTGCTCTGCCGTTCGAACGCCGCCGGGGAGGCGCATCCCCATTCCCACAACCGCGATTGATTGGCCGGAAAGGGCCGCAAAGCCATTCGTACTAGGCTTATCATTGTTACCGTTGTTCGGGCTATCGTTCACACCGTTATTGGTCTGGAAGATTGCTAACTCGTGAGTGATCTGCGTGGTACAAGACTGTAGGTGGATATGATGGTAGTCTACTCACCTCCATAGTCGTCTAATGGAGCCTAGTGAGACACAAAAAGTCGTATCTCTGATCACAGAACGCCAGAAAGTCAATCCGTGTTAGAGGTGCAGAATATCGGGCGCTGGAATGTGGTGCTGCTCCGGCTGTGTATATCGTCAGCCTGTCGCCAGATCAATTCCTAAACTGAGTTCACTCCTTCCATCCAGGCGTTTGGGAACAAGGCCGACATACGTAGTCCCCTGCATGAAGTCGCCGGCACTCGAGTATTGAGTGGACTCAATGCTGGAGGCCTACCAAGTTCGGGCTCTGCTATTTTGCAAAATAGCTCGGGATCCATACCCTGTCCATAGAAGCACCAGCAGACTAGGCCCAGACTAGACAAAACAGGAATACGAACTAATCGAGATCCACTTCATAGCTGATTTCTCATTAGACACGCTCAAAGAATTCGTAGTGCCTAGACCTAACAAGCCATGATCCGCATGCAGATATGTAAGGGGCTTTTCCATGGAATCCATCCCTGGTATTTTCTCAAGCGAAGAAGTATAAAGCCGTAGTCAATGGCCACCACGTCAAACCTTGCAGAGTACATTAAATCCTGCATGCGAAAGGCCCTATTGACTATCAGCCAATTACACTCATCCAACTCACTGTTTCGCCCACGATGCTCTTCCGCAACATTGCCTTCTACCTCACTGCTGGGGCCTGTCTCGCAGTATCCCCTGTGCTGGGCGCCAAAGACATCAATCAAGCTGTCTCGGATATGAACGACCTTACCACATCCATCAAAAATGCCCGACAGTCCCTAGATAACTACCAGGGAGGTATGCTTCCCAGCCTCAAGGTTAGAAGCTCTGTGCAGACAGCCAAGGGTGCCTCCCAGAAAGCTCGCCAGAACCTAGCCCACCAAGACGAGCCCTTCAATAATGACGAGGCCGAGCAATATTACCAGGCCTACCAGGAAATGTGCCCGGAACTCCTGGACGCAGTGAAGTCATCACAAAACAAGGTATGGTGTCCTTTGCGCCCCGACGACGCTGATTCGATACGCTAATATCCTTCATGTACAGGCGCCTCTATTCAAGAAGGCTGGGGTGGCATCATCTGCAAAGACGACTCTTGATACACTTCGGGATGAGCAGTCCAAATTTGGAGAGGAAGCGCAAAAGCACGTCCCTGCGGACGTCTATGCTAAGGCAACTCCTTGTTTGGATCAGATCAAGCAGGCTTTTGATGACAATGACAAAGCTCTGTCTTGAGGAAGGGTATAGTCAGTTCTGAGTATATTGACTTTTACATACTCAAGGCGAGGGTCTTGTGTCAGGGATGGGTGTATTGGAGGCAATACTTCCAGTCCATTCGGTAGCTCCATGTATTTCACCGAAAGTAGTGGATTCTCTTGACATCTGAGATTTGATTGTACGTTCCAAACTTCAATGAAGCGTAAGATAAGAAGAAGTCATGTCAAATGTACCTTCCTGCACAAGTACTAGTCTTGAGATCTGCTAATCACGAAACACAGCGCTTACCTCACCCGTAATTGTAGTTGGTTGATTGTTTGTTAGTTACAGTGATGTATCGTCTCGCTGCTTACATTAGCTTACATTACATATTACTTGCTCAACAGCAAATAGGAAATGAAAACCCAACAACCATTTGAAGTTTCTGGGCGTAAAGCAAGCTTTCCCGGGGGCCACACCCCCGTCGATCCGAACCTTAAAGCGTACAACGCCCATTCCGAAGACTACAAAGTTTGGTCTGGCATCCCCTTTCCTTTGCCCTTCAGCCCTTGCATACCATGTGACTTGGCGTCTATTCCAGAGGGGGTCGGATAACCCCATAGGGTCAGGCGATGTTTGTTTACAAGTATCTAACCGCAGCCAGACACTCAGTTGCATTCATTCTTTCAGGCTTATTCATAGAATGCTATATACAGAAGGGAAGTATCTACATTAGCTCCAATGCCAGGCAATGTGAGACATCGACTCAATCTGGCATGATCTGCCACCGAAGATCTGTTCTCGAGGTCTTTAAAGGTAGCTATCAAGATGCGTGTCTCTCTGACAAGATAGTGGTCAGATAATTTTATTATGCTGACCAGACAGATTAATGTGCAAGTCAGATCAGCGGTCGTTGATTAATACTTAAATTGCCACTACGGAGTATGAAAGGTTGGATATTATCATTTAAATTAACACTAAAGTATCTTGCTTTGCTTTTACTACATCATTTTTATGACCATAACTCCCATGTAAATCACCGACACAAAGAAATTATTATCAAGGGAAAAAAAAAAAAAAAAAAAAAAAAAAAAAAAAAAAGAAAAGAAAAGGAAACAATCGTTCCACCCTGAACTACATACCACGACCTGCCTGCCAGACTAACATTCCAACGGGTACTTCCACCACACTGTAAGATCAATCAATCCAATCTCACAGCATCCATCCAGTTACCTCCATTTTGCGCCACATATTCCCTCATCTGCGCAACCCAAGACACTGACTTCCTATCCACAGGAAAGAAAACATGACCACGACCGCAAACAAAGAATTCCACATACATATCATGCGGACTCAGGCCTCTTCTTTTCAGCTCTAGCAGAATGCATTCATCGGGGCGGCGCAGCCTGACCCTTGTTTCTTCACCCACTCCCGCTCCACGCTTCTTGCCATACCACTCATACTGCAAACTGCCCGCGTCCTCAATCGGCACGCCGAAAATATTCCTTTCCCCCTGAGTAGCAGTTTCGGGTGCGTATTTCCAGCGCACATACTCAGCCAAAACATCCATAGGAGTCTGCAACACTGTTCCTTGGATATATTTATGTAGGAAGGTAAGGGTAGGCTGCGCCATGATGAGTCGTCGGATACTATTGCTTTGCTGGTCGCGCTTCTGGCGCAAATACATATCCAGTTGGACAAGGAAGAGTGTAGCGAGAAAGATATCCCCATCTTGCCAGACGCACCGGTTACGGATCGTCCACTCCCGGCGGTCATTGTCTGGGATATCCATCAAAGCCCAGATTTTCAAAATGGGTTGATAGGCTGCTGCCGGGAGGTTATAGCCAGCCTGGTGAAGGAGAACTATGATATCTAGCACAACGCTATCGCGGTATGAAAGCATTCGGAGCCATTGGATGGACGGCACGAGGACATCAAGGTTATGCTGGCGGTCTTGAGGTTGGAAAGTACGCCACTGTCTGGGTTGGGCGCACAATCGAGGATAACAGAGGACGGGGAAGGTAATGGAAGAGAGATGGTGGCGTGCTGCTGCATAGGTTGTGGTAATATGTCCGATATATGCGCAGAGGAAGTCGTGAAAAGGTTTAGATACAGCACCTATGTTGACTATATCATTGACGTCGAGGTAACTGGTGAGGTCAAGAGCGAGTTGAGGGTAGTATGCGAAATGTCGCAGGAGGTCATACCCTCCATGGGGGAGGATAGGGACTAGAAGTTGAGGGGGTGGCTGAACTCTAGCATTTTCATTCGAAGCCATATTCAAGGCTGGCGGGCCGATTACCCGTGGCTGCTGTGATAGAGTCCGGGCTTCTGGGTGGCCAATGGCTCGTGGCTGCTGTGGCACAGTACTGGCTTCCGGATGGTCGATAACGATTGGCTGCTGCGGTACAGTCCTGGCCTCTGAACGACCAAGGTCTCGTGGCTGCTGTGGCATTGTTCTGGCTTCCGGGCGACGGATAACTGTTGGCTGCTGTGGGAGAGTCATGGTTTCTGGATGGCCGATGGCTCCTGGCTGCTGTTGTACGGTTCTGGCATCAGTCCCATCTGGGTTCAACACACTAGGCACTGCTGAAATGACGTTATTGCTCGAAACTCTAGTCTGGGTAGCAATCTGCGGCCTTGCTCCCACTGTCCCGGCTGGCTGAAGGGGTATGGATGCCAACTGGTCCTGAGGGATTGGCTGAAAGCTGCCAGTGAATTGTGCAGGGGGGATATTCGGCACCTTGATACCCTCGTTGGTTATCTGTACAATTGCCGGTGTTTTTACTTTTGTGTTGCTTCCCTGCTGACACATAGGTATGATGTTCTCTGGCTGAATACCGGCGATTAACTGCTGGCGGATTAGATATGCCTGCAGCGCTAATTGGGGGTTAATGTTTGCTCCCAGTTGTTGGGGTTGCTGTGCTGGCACTGCGGTGGATCCCTGTTGCTGGTTGGGATTCTGTGGGGGTTGGGAGATTTTCGGTGGCCCAGAGGGTTGCGAGACGATATTTGAGCGCCCAGGGGGGAGCTGTGGTCGTGGAGGATGCTGTGGTCGTGGAAGATTCTGTCCTCGATGGGATTTCTGTGCCCGAGGGCGATTCTGCACCTGAGGACGATTCTGCACTTGAGGAGCGTTTTGCCCTTGAGGGGGGTTCTGCGCTTGATGGGGTTTCTGCGCTTGAGGGGTTTTCTGCGCTTTAGATGGCTTCTGAACTTGAGGCGGAATCTGCACTTGAGGCGGAATCTGTACTTGAGGGGGGTTCTGTGCTTGAGGGAGATAGTACTGTGCTTGAGGGTGGTACTGTGCTTGAGGGGAATATTGTCCTTGAGGAGAATACTGTGCTTGGGGGGGATACTGCGCTTGGGGGGGATACTGCGCTTGGGGGAGATACTGTGCTTGATAGGGCAATTGTGCCGGATGAGCGAGCTGTTGTCGCTTTCGAGGAGGAAGCTGTGTTGGAGGAGTGAGCTGTCTTTGAGGAGTGAGCTGTACTTGAGTGTAGCGCTGATCACAGCCGCTCGCATAAGCACCAGGAAGGCTCAATGTGCTCTGTGTGCTATGTGCTCTAGTATGACGGGCATTGCTGCACTGGTTCGGTGTCTGATTGCTCTCTCTAGAGCCCGCAAGAAAGAGCAAGCACTCAGCGGCATCCACATCCTCTTGGGTAGTGGGAGTAGTCATTTTGTGAATGTGTCGCCGTGCAAGGCCAATCAGAAAAGCACGAAGAGGCTGACGCGGAGCACTGCAGTGATCAGTTGGATCCGCCTGTAGAACGGGGCTGATTCTGAAGAAGAGACCTTACATGAACGATGCGATACTCGTATATCAGCTATCTTGAACAGAGTGCTGACCGGAGATTCTTAGTTGTCAACACCACAAAAAGAGAAGGTTGGGGAGCAGTAGTAGTCGGTGACGAACCCCAGAGTAATTGGATGTGTGTTGGTGTACAAAGCAGTGAATAGATATAAAGTTGCTATGGGAGATGGAAAACACTGGTTCCCTATGTAGTGATGGAATGAATGCCGAGTCACTTCAATTCACTGGCTGGAAGGCTGAGTAGATAATAAGGTGTGTATAGTACCGTTGGTACTGTGATATTAATGCTCTTATGATGCATTTCATGTTAGGATTATGTGGTAGTATTGAGTATATTCGCATGCATATATTCATCCGCAGCTGTGTCACTATACCTCTAATCCAGAACCGATGAGAGCCCTGGTGGTGCTATCGTTTCTCCTAAGAGTTGCTTTGACATGAAGACTTTAAATGTTGTAATCAAACGCTTTAGTAAATACCAAAACACTTGCAGGTTAGAAGGAAATGTAAATTTGCTTGCAGTATATACACAATAGAGTACTTTAAGCAGACTGAGCTGAATAGTCAATTGTTGAGATTGATCTTATCTCGAATATACATAGCTGTTTGCTATAAGAATTCCACAGCATAACGTCGTCCAGACATCCCACATATCCCTATATCCAGTTGAGAAGATATTAAAACAAATGTTGAATCAACCTCGACACAGCGCCAAATTTTGCAGCCGAGGTGTACGGCAAGAGCCGCCCGCCTGTCCTAGTTTATTCCCCGTTGTTGATCGAAACAATCGAGCGAGGGTAGCAGATGACGATGGTCTGTGCATCGCAATCGTAGGACAGAATATATCTATACAAGTAGTATTTTCAAAGCCAAGACAGTCCAAACGCAAAAGAACACTCCGTCCGCGCGGCGTAAAATAGAATGCCAATCCAAGAACCTGTTGAAAGGTGACCGCCAAAACTCCGTGAAACAAGAATACCATCCACTGTTAAATCGAGGGGGTAAAGAAGTAGTAAGTGTCGTAAGGAAGTTGAGTAGGCATGAGATAAATTATCGGCGGTGCAGCAGAGTCAGGAACTCCTCCCGGGTCTTCGCGCTCGACCGCATGCAGCCAAGCATGCAGCTGGTCGTGGTGGTGCTGCTAGTTTTTTGCACACCACGCATCACCATGCAAAGATGGGACGACTCCATGACAACACCAACACCACGGGGTTTCAAAACCTCAGAAATAGCCAGAGCGACTTGCTTGGTCAAGCGCTCTTGCACCTGGAGACGACGAGAGAACATTTCCGCTAGACGAGCCAACTTGGAGAGGCCAAGCACACGGCGATCAGGGATGTAGCCAATGTGCATCTACCAAAAAGGTGTCGGTTAGTATCATTTCCCCTCATACCCGAGAAAATAGTCTTACCTTTCCAGTGAAGGGAACCATGTGGTGCTCGCACAGCGAGAACACCTCAATATCCTTGACAATCACCAGCTCGTCATGATCCTCATGGAAGACCGCACCATTGACAAGATCCCGTACATTCTCCTCATAGCCCTTGGTAAAGTAGAGCATGGCCTTGGCATATCTCTCTGGGGTCTCGCGCAGGCCCTCTCTTTCCGGGTCCTCTCCGACACACTCCAAAATCGTCCGAACAGCTCCTGCGAGCTTCTTAATGCGCTCCTCTGTCTCTTCGGGCGACGACTCCAGTCGCTCCCTGGTACCGGGGCCTGAGGAATGGAAGTGTTAGATCTCGAAGATACCCAATCGCATCAACAACACTTACAAGGCCAACTCAGTCCATCGAAGTCAATTGGAGGGAAGAGGGTGTAAGGGCTTGCTGGTCTGCTGACAGTCGCAGGCGGGGTCAATGCACCGGCCTCATCTCTCGGATCGCGGGGAGGATCGTTCAATGTCGGCCTGAATCGCGCAATTAGTGAATGAATTGATACCATCCCGCAGATGCGACATACTTAGCAGAGGTAGACCCCCGGGGGGTATCATCTACCAGGGACTCCCCGGAAGGGTGAGAGGCAGAGGCAGGCAGGTTGAACTCCACCGGGATGCGGGGAGTGAACGACGAAAGGATGGAGGAGTTGAGACTTTCCCTCTCCCGAGCGTCGCGCGAGCTGGTAGAGGGGCTGGTAGAGACGTGGAGAGGAGAGCCGCCATTCAGCATATGAGAGGGTATGGCAGACCTAGGCTTCGGGCCAGGAGGAGGGGGAGACGTTCCAGAGCCCATGTTTATTTTGGTGTGAGGAGAAAAGTAGGAAGCGAGCAGAGGGAACTGAAAGACGGAGGAGATGTGGGTATGGGCGGCGTAGACAGTAGTAGGTTAAGCAACGCCTTGGGGATTGAAGAACGGTTGGAGGAAGTGAGAGAGGAGAAAGAAAAGGTTACAGCGTCAGAGACATGGCAGTAAGCACAAGGAGGAAAAAGGATTCTGGAAGGAGGAAGAGGATTAGTGTAAAAACCGAAAAAGCTAAGAATGACTCCGACCTTCGAAGGGGCGGCGACTCAATGATTTGATTTCCCTTTCAAACCCCTCCGCTTTTTCGGACGGCGGCGTGATCGCTGTGTTGACCGCCTTTGTCTTGTAGCCACTCACGGGCATCTTGGCGGGGCTGATTAAGCTTCCTCTCCCCCAATTTCCTGTCGAGAATTTCCCCTCCATAGTAGTAAGATTTTCCAGGGTGATTCTGTCACTGATTCTGTTCTGTGGCTAGGAATGCTTTGTTTTAATAATGACTAAATGTGGGACTGCTCGCCATTGCATACATATATATTGAATAATTAAAATTGCTAAACTCGTCTATCTGAATCCACCTCCCTTACTATCTTGCAAAGAAATCCATCCAGCTCGGTCAATGCGGCTCCGATTGGCAGCGGCAGAAAAACGCTCCAAAGTGGGGCACCAATCATCATGTCGACATCACGCGGGATGCTGCCTGAGGCATTCTACCCAAGAAAGGGAAACCATTGTCTGGGATGAATGATGCAGTACTAAGTACTTAAGCTAGGCTTCGTATGTTACATTGCAGCCACTAAACTCCTGAAATCCGACTGTGCAGCAAAATTCGTTGTCATATGTTTGTTTCCCCCTTTCTCGCTGTGTTTGTAGCAACCCCATCGAAGAAGTACATGAAGTGAGACGAGCGAGCCATTTCCTTTAGGTGCCAGCAGTGATGCAGATTTACATCTGAATCTGGTAGCTCATGGCTCCAACTCTTCGGTCGGCACATCCTCCAGATCCTTGCCGACAATCGCATCTGCCACCTTCCACACCTGCAGCAGGTTGTCCTCAGCCGCCGAGCAGAGCACCCACGGGTCATTCAGGTTCCAGCTGAAATCCGAAATGCGGTTTGTGTGGCCGCCGTGCATGAACAGACTAGAAACAGGGTCAGCAGGGTAACATGGTACCATACGGGAAGCGTTACGTACAGCTCGGGAGGACCATCCTGGGCATCCTCGGGGGTCTGCTCCTCACCAGTCCGGCTAAGATCCCAGAACATGATCTTGCGGTCATAGCTGGCACTGGCCAGTACGCTCTCCTCAAATGGATGCCAAGAGAGCGAAGTCACGGAGTCGTTATGACATTCGAGCGCATGCAGTTTGGTCTTTAGGTTACGTAGATCCCACAGGCCGATCGACTTATCAGCCGATCCGGTGGCCAGGACCGTTTCTGCGGCAGGGTTGAACGCAACGGCATTGATGGCATCACGGTGCTGACCCTCCGCTGAGGCAGCCGCACGTGTGGTTTCGGCCTCACGCACATCGAGAATTTGAAGTGTGATATCATCGGATACCGTTCCAATGAGCGAAGAATGCAGAGGATGATATTGAACATCGTTGACAATGGAAGAATGGTGGGTGTACGTCCGAACAGGCTTAAGTGCCTTGTTGCCCTTCGTGTATGTCGTCAGATCCCTGCGCAGCGGTTAGCTCCTGAGCAATCAAGTTCCGTCTAAAAAATCAAAGCTTACCAAAGACGGACTGTCTTGTCCTCGCTACCTGTAGCAAGGTGACCAGTAGTGTGTGGACTCCAGCTGAGACCGAAGCCCTCGCGAGTATGGCCGAGAAGTTCCATCTGAGGGTTGACTGTTCCTGTAGGCAAGCTCGGGTGCTTTGAGCGATCCCAGATCATTACACGGCCATCTGTGCACATGGTGGCAATGATGTTGGGGTTCTGTGGTTGGTATCGCGCCTTGTTGACTTCACCCTTGTGATCAATCTTTTGCACGATGTTGAACTTAATTTCCATAGGCGCCTTCTTTGAGCTGCCGCCGTATCCGCCAATCTCCCCACGCTCTTCATCGTAGTCATCTGGGTTAGGCGCAGTCGGGTTAGGGAGCTGTACATGAGCAATCTGCAGGTAGTTTTGCGCATCACTCGAGGTATGAGTGCCAATAAGCAGGCGATGGGTCGAGTAAGGCTTATCGGGAACACTGCCGGACGTTAAAATCCATAAGGAAATGAATGGAACGGTCGCGCATACTCTTGTTTATCAGGTAGCCATTGTGTTGTGAGGGTGGGCCATTCTAATGCCGTGCTCAGGATCATGTCATAAAGGAAAGGTGCGTTCTTCTTCCATGTCTTGTACTCTGTTCCACACATTAGTTAGGTCGGGAGACACCCCACTACAGTCTGGGCAGCGCACCTTCGTTGATGATCTTCTCCTCAGTGCGCTCCTCCTCCTGCTCTTCTTGCTCCTCAATGAAACCTAGCGGGAGGAAGGATTAGTTAAGCTCGCGCAACAGTATCCGGGGGGTCACCTCTCACCATCATCGTAAGGCTCCATGGTTGTGGGGAAGACGATTGAAAAGGCTGAGTATCAGAATACTTTCAAATAGGGCCGATTGCTCAGGATCGTGATGCAGCGGAGTAGAAGAGGTGGGGTTAAGATAACCAAGTGGGATCTGGGAATGGCAGGATAGCAGAGCAGAGCTTTGAGCTGCGGATGAAGCTCTCACTCTCTGTTCGCACTGGAGAAACGCGACTTTCCCTTAGGCGGCGCGTTAATGGGCGCCCGGGGCCGCTAAACCTAGTTGGGTAGGCGGGCTTGGCACCACCTGATTGAGCTTCGGCGGCGGATGGCTGAGGTCACAAAAGTGACTTGGAAGAGTCATCATTCCTTGGTCTCATCTATCTTCACTTTGCCCCTCCTCTCACCTCTGCTCGGCGCTCCCGTCGCCCCATCTCTCCCATATTTTCTTTTTGTTTGCCTTCCTTCCCTTGTTGTATTCTACTGTCATACGTTCTTTGAAGATACCCAGTCGTTTCTGCTTGTCTACGACCGCATTGCCGTGCGCTGGATGATTTGCCTCCGAGCTTGGGTGCTTCATTGAAACCTGACGACTACTACGACGACCACGACGCAAGGACGCTCCTTTCTTCCTATACATCCTACGCCTGTATCGCTTGCGAATATCTTTTTTTTAAACAAATTCCGCCATGGGTGTTCCCAAGTTCTTCCGCTGGCTGAGCGAGCGGTATCCCGCGATCTCTATGTTGATCGCGGAGAACCGTATACCGGAATTCGACAACCTATACCTGGATATGAATGGCATTATTCATAACTGTACACACAAGGACAGCGATTCACCGACTTTTCGCATGACCGAGGATAAGATGTTTATCGCTATCTTTAACTATATCGAGCATTTGTATGGCAAGATCAAGCCTAAGAAGCTCTTCTTCATGGCAGTCGATGGTGTGGCTCCGCGAGCCAAGATGAACCAGCAGCGTGCTCGACGTTTCCGGACGGCTTTGGATGCTGAGACGGCCAAGGAGAAGGCGATTGCTCAGGGTATCGAGATGCCTAAGGAGGAAGCTTTTGACAGCAACTGCATTACACCCGGTACCGAGTTTATGGCCAAGTTAACTGAGCAATTGAAATACTTTATCAACAAGAAGATCTCCGAAGACAAGGATTGGCAGGGAGTCGAGATTGTGCTTTCTGGCCACGAAGTTCCAGGTGAAGGTGAACACAAGATCATGGAGTACATCCGGCATGCGAAAGCACAGCCTCTCTACGATCCTAACGTCCGTCATTGTTTGTACGGCCTTGACGCTGACCTGATCATGTTGGGGCTTCTGAGTCACGATCCCCACTTTTCCCTGCTTCGTGAAGAAGTCACCTTCGGTCGTCAAGTCCAGAAGAAATCTAAGGAGCTTGAACACCAGAACTTCTTTCTTTTGCATCTGTGTATGGTTAGAGAATACCTGGAGTTGGAGTTTCAGGAGTTGGAACAGGAAGGTGTTTTGAGCTTTCCCTTTGACATGGAAAAGGTTATTGACGATTTCATCCTAATGGCTTTCTTTGTTGGAAACGACTTTTTGCCCAACTTGCCCAATCTGCATATTAACGAGGGCGCTTTGGCATTCATGTTCAAGATCTATAAGGAATCATTGCCCAAGATGGGTGGCTACATTAACGAACAAGGTGTTATAAAAATGGACCGACTGGGCATCCTTTTGGATGCTCTGAGCGATGTCGAGTTCCGCTTCTTTGAGCACGAGTACTCAGATGCGCAGTGGATCCGGGCCAAGAAGGGCGATGTCACAGAACCCCAGGAGAAGCCCAAGGGTTTTACGATCACTCCTGCCCAGAAGGAATTATTCAAGCAGGTTAAGAAGTACGTTCTGAACCGACCTGGAAAGGCAGCAGAAACGAAGCCTCTTGACTTTGCTTCTTCATTGCCGGCTCGTGACCGCAAGTTTGTGGAGCAGCTGGCAGATGACCTTCGGCTACCGTGGACGACCGTCGCAGACGAACATGGTGATCGCTTCATCCGCGTGCAGCTCCCTGGAAATGATAATGACGACAGCGATGATGAGGACGAAGAGGCTTCCGTTGCGGTTCAGCGAATTATCCGAAGATACGATAACGCAAAGGTCCAGGAGCTATCACCCGAAGAAGCCCAACAAGCGGCGGAGAAGAAGTATGAAGCGAAGTTCCAGGAATGGAAGAATAATTACTACGTCGGCAAGTTCGGCTGGGGGCTTGATAGCCATGAGGAGATGAGGGAGTTGACGGAGAACTATGTACAGGGTCTCCAGTGGGTTCTGTACTACTACTACAGAGGCATTGCATCCTGGCCGTGGTTCTTCAAGTATCACTACGCACCGATGATCTCCGGTAAGTGTCGAACCTCTGCAGAGACCTAGTGTTTTGACTGACTTTTCACAGACGTAAAGAAAGGTCTCAATGCAGATACCAACTTCCGACTTGGCAAGCCCTTCCGGCCGTATGAGCAGCTGATGGGTGTGTTGCCTGACCGAAGCAAGAAGACTGTTCCTGCGGCGTACCGAGATCTAATGACTTCTCCGGATTCCCCAATCATCGATTTTTACCCACGTGATTTTGAACTGGATATGAATGGAAAGAAGATGGAATGGGAGGCAGTTGTCAAGATTCCTTTCATTGAAGAACGTCGCCTGTTGGATGCCCTCGCAACTAGGGAACACCTGCTGACCCCGGAGGAGAAAGCACGGAATGGATTTGGTGCCAGTCTCAAGTTCACTTACTCTCCGGAGGTGCAGTTCATCTACCCGTCCTCTCTTCCCGGCGTGTTCCCAGACATTCCGAACTGCCACTGCATCGAGAACATTTTCGACTTGCCGACCATGGATGGACTTGAGCCGTACATTGGATTGATGGATGGCGTGCAAATGGGGGCTGCAGCGTTGGCTGGCTTCCCTAGTCTGCAGACGCTGCCCCATGTTGGACAGCTGGGCCACCATGGTGTCACTGTTTTCCAGCAGGAAAGCCGCAATGAGAGCATGGTCATTACATTGCTCGATCCTGGGAGCAGGTCGAGCGTCGAGTTGGCCAAACAAAAACTTGGGCAGCGCGTCCATGTGGGTTACCCATTCTTGCAAGAAGCGCTCGTGATCCGTGTATCAGATGAACTTTTCGATTATATTCTACCGGAACCTACGGGACATGTTGTTTCTATCCCCCATACCCCTGCTCAGATTGATCAATGGAAGAGAAAGGCCGAGCGGATCGAATCTTCTTACAGCAAGAGACTTGGTACCATTATCGGCCCGGTTGAGTCGATGGTGCATGTCCAGCTGCTCAAGGGTTTGATCAAGACCGATGAAGGTGCTACGGTCAAGGAATTCGCCGATATTCCCGGGCAAGAAACCGACTACGCTCTCCAGCTGGTGGTTGACGATGTGATCAACCCCGATCAACGATTCATTGAACGCGAGGCTCTACCCATTGAGGAGGAGTTCCCCGAAAACTCCCGGGCGTTCATGCTAGGAGAATACAACTATGGACGGCCCGTTCAGATTACGGGTCATGATCATGGCAAGGTGAATGGAATGATTGCAGCGGTGAAGGTTCGGGAACCGGAGTTTGGAAGAGACCGAGCCAGGGATGCTGAGAAGCTCTGTCCTTACATGCCGTCATACGCCATTGCTCGTAGCTTGCGGCTTAATCCCTTGGTTCTAGCCAAGATCACCTCGTCGTTTTCCGTTGACGTCGAAGGGCAGCGTGTCAATCTGGGTCTCAATTTGAAGTTCGAGGCCCGGAAGCAAAAGGTTCTCGGCTATTCTCGCCGTGGAGACTCTGGCTGGGAATTCAGCCCTAAGGCCGTAGAGCTCCTACAACAGTATATGATCAAATTCCCCGAGTTTATCGCGGGCATTCAGCGCAATCCGCAGAATGATCGGTACACTCCTACGGACTTCTATCCTGAAGAGACTGCCCTCTTGAAGATGAAGGAAATTCGAGACTGGTTGAAGTCAATTGAGGCGAAGAACTTCGAGCGTGTCCCTCTGGATGCAGAACAGCTTGATTCTGACCTCGTGAAGTTGATCGAACAAGATGCCGACCAGCTGCTCCAGAGCATGCCACCCATGGAAGTGAAGGCGGTCCGTGGCCTGCCCCGCAGCGCCCTGCTGCGGCCGTCCGACGTTGAGCAGCGACTTGGAAACCAGACGTTCAAGCTGGGAGATCGGGTCGTGTATGCTCAAGATTCCGGCAAGGTCCCCATCGCCACTCGAGGCACTGTCGTCGGCCTTACCCGGACACCACGGGCTCTTCTCCTTGATGTGGTCTTTGACGTCTCGTTCATGAGCGGTACCACGCTCGGCGACCGCTGCTCTCCGTTCCGAGGCCAGACGGTTCTGGCGTCTTCGGTGCTGAACGTCTCCTACCGGCAGCTGACCGTCAACACGCGTGCGTCAAACAGCGCGCAAAAACAGTCCCAGCAAACGCCCTTGACTGTTGCCGGATATGGTGCTCCGCTTGGGCCCGGTGGGCAGGGACAGCTGAGAGAAGCCCCGGCCCCACCGCCCTTGGGTAATTCCTACCGCGGCGCAGTCTCCGGCATGGGTAATGGTCGCGGACGTGGACGTGGTGCCTCCAATGGCGTGGGTGCTCAAACCACGTTGCCGTTCCGGCCTCAGCCCAACGGAGCATCGCCAGCCGGTGGTCGAGGTCGAGGAGGCATGAATGGTGGCGGCCGTGGTGGGCGTGGAGGGCCGGCGCGCACGCGAGGCGGATATGTCGCTGTGGACAACGATCCGGAAGCCGGGGTGCTCAACCATAATCCAAACTTCCGGCCCAAGAACTACTCGCAGGTGCCACCACCGCAGAGCATCTCTGGACGAGGCCGTGGTCGTGGTAACAACATGCGAGGAGACCGGGGAACTGGATTCCGGGGACGCGGTCGCGGTCGCGGAGCGGCAGTTGCCGGAGAGAATTAGAGTTAGCTGTGTTATAAGATGATGGATTTGGTTGTCCAACCGTGACGTTGGGATATAGGTTGGCTGGGGTATATACAGAGGATGTAGATGATAGGCAACACCACCAGTGACTCGATACCCAAATGACATGATGGACTATGTACCATGATTGGATTGATTAATCCCCACATTGTATGCAGAAAACAGAAAAGGAATAGCAGTAGTGTTAAACAAGTTAAGCATTGACCTCATTCCAATCAACGATAATCCAGGGAAAGCCAACATTTACTTGATAATCGGAGATGCCCCGACTCTGCGGAAACGAAGCTGGAAAAGTATCCGAACCCTAAGTTACTATATAGTTTTACCTCCCATCTGATTCCCCATCTTTCCAACTCTACACTTCAGTCAAACCAAACCAAAATAAAATGTCCCTCCCCACCTTCGACAACCTAACCCTCGACCCCAACGGCCCCCCAGGAAACGCCTGGGGTCTCTTCGGCCCGGCGAACAACGACCTGGGGATGCTAAATCTACTAACCCCGGAAACCGTTCGACAAGCCGCAACCGAGGAAATCCGCGACGGAGTGCGCATTTCCCTGGATCTACCACTCAACCGTGTGCGACATTCCAGCTTTAATCGGAAACCGTTCGTCCAGGAACTGATCAACAAGGCGCCGCGGTTCGTGAATGATGATGTGTTGACGTTCAATACCCAGACGAGTACCCAGTGGGATGGGTTCCGGCATTATGGTACTCCTTCTTTCCCCTTTTTCAACTACTTACTTCGTAGAGATTGTGATGAGCGATGCTAGCTAATTCAGAGACTGACTGAGTTTGTAGGAAATCAGACACACGGATGCTACTTCAACGGCCACTGTTTGGAGGAGTTGAAGTCGTCGGGTGTATTGGGTATTGATGGTGCGTACTATATACTACTACCACCTACAATCCTACTACTACCCATATATTTACAAACCACCCTGAATAAAAGCAACTACGCATACTAATATGAAAAAACAGCATGGGCCAAAAAAGGCGGCATAACCGGCCGAGGCATCCTCCTCGACTACGCCCACTGGGCCAGCACGCACTCCATCCCCCTAACGCCCTTCACAACCAGCAGCATTCCCCTCTCGCATCTCCAATCGCTCATGACCGAATACAACATCCAGACTCGTCCGGGAGACATCCTCTTCATCCGCACAGGCTTCACAGCCGCTTTCAACGCCCTTACCCCGGCCCAGGAGGAAGAGCTCGGCAACCGCCCCGCGCCCAGTTTCGCGGGCATCGAGAACGGAGAGGCCATGTTGCGCTGGCTATGGGAGAACCAGTTTGCGGCTGTGGCGTCGGATACGCCGAGTTTGGAGCCTGCGCCGATCAAGCATGAAAAGGGGATGACTCTGCATGAGTGGTGTTTGGCTGGGTGGGGAATGCCTATTGGAGAGTATTTTGATTTGGAGGAATTGGCGACGTATTGTAGGGAGAAGGGGAGGTGGGGGTTCTTTTTGTGTAGTGTGCCGTTGAAGGTGAGTTCATAACTACCATCTATTGATCTATTTTCTTTAGTGTAATTTGTGCTGTGGTGTGGTTGGTGGGCTAATTGGGTTTGCTTGTTTGTTTAGGTTCCTGGTGGTGTGGCTAGTCCGCCTAATGCGGTGGCTATTTTGTGATCCATGAATCTATGAGTGTGGGGAATGGGTTGCTTGGGGGTAGAAATGGACTGTTTGGTGTCTGGGGAATGAGGAGAACTGCTTGTGGAAGATGATATATATAGTGCATGTTGTTTGGTTGTCGGTTTCCTTTTACGTACATGTAAGTATGTCCACAGGAGACTTGTCAGAAGGTGTAGGGCTGTGATATATTTAGACGCAGGCTTTGCAATTCTACTACTACATAAATACTAAGCAAACCAAACAGAAGATTACTTCTATTATACTCATATATTCAGTATACGGTCAACTAGACCTATAAACACAGCAATACTCCCAACTTTTTGCTGTCCCTCTTTTTTGTATCTCCAGGTATACCACAGATCAAACGCCAGGCGCAAATGCAAAGCAAAGCAGAAAGACGGCTGGGAGAGTGAACACAGAACGAACAGGAAGGTCTAAGATTACAGAGGACAAATACAAACAAACATAACAATCATTCCAGACCCACCCATTCTCCTTCACCCTCTTCGTTCGAGTCAGCATCGGACATCTTCTCGTCGTCCGCATTCCTCTCAAGAGTCTCACCCAGCGCCCTCATGGCCAGATCAGGCTTCTTGTTTCCGGCAAGGACCGGCCTTGAAAGGAGGTAGTTGAGGTTGTGGATGTTCTTCTCAGTGAGTCGCTTCAAGCTGTTGTTGATCTCGTCGATGGCGCGCTGCACCGCACGGAGCTCGGGCGCGAAGCTGCCCGAGTTCTCCTTGAAGTACCGGCCGTGGTTGCTGAAGAGCGCTTCGATCCACAGCAGGTTAAACTCGAGATGGGGCGTTTCTTCCGCGGCATGAGCCACGAAGCGGAGAAGACGGGGAAGGTAGACCGTAGGAACTGAGCGGACCACATGGGTGATTTCGGAGGGAGGGATGGCTTCGTGGACTGCCCGAATAAGTTTCTGCTCATTCAGACGGAAGGCCATGATAAATGCTTTCAGAAAGGTGTCATCGTCGTTCACTTCGCCCGTTACAGCGGCTCTCTTGGCGCCTTCCAGGGTGGCCAGGATGCTGGACGGCGTGATGGAGATGTCGAGATCATAGGGATCGAAGACAAGGTCCGAGTCCAAGCTGTAGATAAGCAGTCCCTCAGTGGAAGCCGCACAGAATGCACGGCCGGTAGGCGAGAAGTCGACTGCCGTGACGCGGACCTCGGGACGAGTCGTACGGACTCCGGGGTCGCCACGCTTGGCTCCAGGCAGGTTGCGGTCCACACGTGTCTCGTGGTCGGAGGCTTCACCGGTCTCATCAATAAGGCCGCGCGGGCCAGCTTCGGTCATGTCACGGCTGTTGAGGATCTCCTGGGTTCCATCAAGGGAGGTGTTGACCGACACGGTATACTTCTTCAGCATAGAGCCCGTCGCCACGTCGTACAGGCAAATGTACTTGCTGTTTCCAGCAGCGAGAATACAACTACCGTCAGAGCTGTACCTGATGCAACGGAAGGACTTGGTCCCGGCAGCGTTAGCAGCCGTTTGACGGTCGGTGATCTTGCGTCCGCCGGACACATCACGGCGACCATCCACTCCACCGACCTGCACGGCATTCTCCACCGACCAGAAACTCAGCTGTCCGTCCAAGGTGGACGCGGCGACCTGCTTTCCATCAGGTCGGAAAGCCACACTCAGCACATCCGCCTGGAGCTGAAGCGGCTCACTGGTTTGTGTCCGTCCGAAAATGCTCCACACACGCACGGTACGATCCCAACTGCCGGTCACCAAGTGACTGCCGTCTGCAGCAAATGCCATGGTAACAATGGGTCCTTCATGACCAGCCAACTGGTCAAGCAGCTGACCAGTCTGTACGGACCAGATATGAATGTCGAAGGAGTCCGGAGATCCGGCGCAGACAACCTCACCACTGGGGTCGACAGCAAGCGATGAGAAGGACAACCGGGATGGAGCGGTGAATGTGCGGAAGTTTCGATAACGGATGAGATCCCATGCTCTTACCGAGCCGTCCAAAGAGGCTGTGAACAAAACATTTCCTTTCTTGGAGAACTCGCACGCCGTGACTCCACTCGTGTGTTCCGTAAATGTGACAAGGCAGAAGCCAGACTTGACGTCCCAGACCTTGATCTTTCCATCATCTGCCGCAGTGACAATTCTTTGACCGTCAGGGGAGTAGGCCAATGCATTCATGGAATCAAGGTGGCCTTGTTGCTTCAAGATGTAAGACTCTGACTGCCACTCCCAGACCAACAGCTGACCATGCTGTGAGGAGCCAAACGCCAGCCACTCACCCGACTTGTTTATCGTAACGCAGTCGATGTTGCTCTGGGAGACACTAGACGCGAGTCAGCTCTGTAACTCAGTATTTAGCCGATGATCACATACCTCAACTGATGGATCTGATTGAATTCCGGGAGGTCATAGAGTCCGAACAGACCGTTCGAGAACCCGACAACCAGCAAGTTGGTGGGCGCATGGAAGGCGGCACAGTTGACCTTGGCATCGTTCTGCATGAAGAAGTCCTTCTTAACAATCCTCCAGCGAGCCTCCGCGATATCATCCATCGTTTCTGGGTCCTTCTTGGTCACATATTCCCATCTGAACAGGGCTCCGTCCGAGCTGACTGTGTAGATCTATTTGCGATTAGCTTAAGCTCAATCACTCCTGCGCGCAGACTTACCGATTCTTGATCAGCAGAGAAGTATGCTGCCTTCACGCCCTGGCGATGACCAGCCAGTGTAGTGGGCTCGAAGCCCTCCTCGGGGTCCATACTCCATACCCGGGCCGTCAAGTCCCTGGAAGCTGTGAGCAAGAAGCGGGAGTCGCTGGACCACTCGATGTGCTGGATCACGTCGAAATGACCGGCAAGGTCACGGTGCAAAACGAAGGGGGCAAATTCAAGCTCGCCATTGTTGTCAGTGCCTGGTGTCGTCGGGGTGTTCCAGAACTGCAGGCGTCTTCCCACTCCGACGGCGAAGTGACGACCAGACGGGGAGAACTGAAGCGCGGAGACACGGCCTTTGAAGGAGAAGTGATGAATGACAATTCGGCGGAGGAAGTTGGTCAAGATAGCGCGACCATTCTCATCAATGGTCAGGAGGAGGTTGCCGCGAGGTGAGAGAGCAACACGGTCAATGTTGGTGCGGTGCGCAAAGGGAAGGGTATAGGAGGTGTTGCTGCGGGGAGGGGCGCATCAGTATACGTTGTCTGTATCTGACAGCATAGGAAGAATCGGTAGACATACTGGACTAGGTCGAATACCGAGACCTGATTGCCCACTGGGGAGATCAAGCAGGTGCCATCGGGCGTAAAGAGCAAATTACCTTTGCGATAGACCGTACCCAGTAGGTTGGAGAACTAGACGAGAGATGTTGTTAGAACATTTTCCAGCACTTGCAGTCCCCCTTTCGCTGCGAGGTCACATTCAACCTAAAGACGCCAAATCAAATGAGCTCACCTTGAAATCTGTCTTCATTGTCGCCAACCGAATCCGTTTGCACGTCAATCAGCAAGCGCTTTTCTCTGCCATCCGGACGATCTTCAAAAAAATCGTCTTGCCAAAAGCGGGCGATAAGAGCCGGGATCAACAGTTGCTCCGGTCCCGAGACGTTAGTCTCCAATAGTGTTAGCGCCATCCGGGGCCATAGCGTCTGCACTAAACCCGATGAGGCAAGGAACTATTGTTTCAACTCTGCCTGAGGCTGCCAACAACCCCGGGCGGGCTGGTCACGCCGGTTGTGTTTGCAGGTGTTTGCCTGGGGGGGATTCAGGGGCAGCCAACCCGACCAGCCAACCAGCCAAACCAACCCAGTGCAAGAAGAAGAAGGCACGTCCTCCAAGTTCCATCCACGCCAGTCCCTCTTTCCCCTTCACGCCCACCCTCCAACAGGCCATTGCTTCCCTAATCCTCGCCTTGTCTTCTTCCCCATCTCTCGTTGCTTTTCCCTCGTACCGTTGGCCCTTCTCCTCAAGGCCAGGGTTGTCGTTTGTCTTTATTTACTCCCGCTGTTTAGCTCTGTTTAATTGAGTTCCAACTCACCCCTTTATCATCATGTCCTCCACCGAGACTGCCTCCCCCATTGGCATTGCCAACGTAAGTCATGGACCATATCTAAATTCCCAAACAAGATCCAAAATCTCATTCTAACATCGTTTCTCAATAGCTCCCCAACCAGCGGTATGTGTCGCCAGATGCGCGCCAACTCATGATATATTCTAACCAATCTATTCAGACACAAGATTGTCGCCAAGCGGGGTGCGGCCTTCACTATCATGGTTGGTTCATTCGAGATACTGTCGAGGGAAGAAGCCCAATGCTCATCAATTCATACAGGTCGCTGGTGAATCTGGCTTGGGAAAGACCACCTTTATCAACACCCTGTTCTCCACCACCATCAAGAACTACGCCGACCACAAGCGCCGTCATCAGAAGCAGATTGACCGCACCGTCGAGATTGAGATCACCAAGGCTGAGCTGGAGGAGAAGTTCTTCAAAGGTTCATACACACAACACCCTCACCGCTGGACTGGCTGCTAACGCTGCGGGTTGCCTCCCGCTCTAGTCCGCCTGACCGTCATTGATACCCCCGGATTCGGAGACTATGTCAACAACCGTGACTCTTGGCAACCGATCATTGAGTTCCTCGACGACCAGCATGAGTCGTACATGTTGCAAGAGCAGCAGCCTCGCCGTACAGACAAGATCGATATGCGTGTGCATGCCTGCCTGTACTTCATCCGCCCCACCGGACACACCCTGAAGCCCCTCGACATTGAGGTCATGAAGCGCTTGAGCTCCCGTGTCAACCTTATCCCCGTCGTTGCCAAGGCCGATACCCTCAGCCCCTCGGATTTGGCCGTTTACAAGCAGAGAGTGAGCCACTCAGCCATTGTCCCGTGCTGAAGAATGGAAGTTAACCACAGGTGATCCTATCAGATTCGTGCTGTCATCGAGGCCCAGGGCATCAAGATCTACACCCCTCCCGTCGAGGAGGACGACGAGCATGCCGCTGCTCACGCGCGCACCCTCACGGCTGCCATGCCTTTCGCTGTTATCGGATCCGAGAAGGACGTCAAGACCACCGACAACCGGGTCGTTAAGGGTCGTCAATACGCCTGGGGTGTTGCCGAAGTTGAGAACGAGGATCACTGCGATTTCAAGAAGCTCCGCTCTATTCTGATCCGCACCCACATGCTCGATCTCATCCACACTACCGAAGAGCAGCACTACGAGGCCTACCGCGCACAGCAGATGGAAACCCGCAAATTCGGCGAGGCCCGCCCCAGGAAGCTGGACAACCCCAAGTTCAAGGAAGAAGAGGAGAACCTGCGCAAGCGTTTCACCGAGCAGGTCAAGGTCGAGGAGCAGCGGTTCCGCCAGTGGGAGCAGAAGCTCATTGCAGAGAGGGATCGCCTCAACAAGGACCTGGAGGCCACCCATGCTGCGTAAGTTTGCCCAAGTCCTCGTTTATAACCACACGATGCTAACCGCCAACAGAATCAAATCGCTCGAGCAGGAGATCGAGGGGCTGCAGGGCTCTTCTACTCGCAGCCATGGACGTCGTTAAGATACCAGAGGACCACCGGACACGACCGTGGGCCTGTAACGGACTGTGGAAAAGCAGAAGAAATGTGCTTTCGTCTCGACTAATATCTTTACATCTGACTACCCCTTTAAATGTTTTTCTTTCCTTTTGATTTTCGGATTTTGCGCGCTCAGGGGGACCATGCAACCTGGGTCGAGATTGCCGCCCAGAGTTGTCTGGAGATTTTGCTCTTCTGATTTGCCTGCTGGTAACTAGCGATGGTTTGACTACATCTTCGATAATAACCCACTTGTACTCCGTAGCATGTCAATACAGATTTAATTATGTGCATGTGCTGCAGAGAAATAGAAAAAAAGAAAACAGAAAAAAGAAAGTATGAACCGTTGGTTCCCGTTGATCCGCAGGAATGCGGAGTAACTTTGGCGGATTTGCTTGAAGCTAAAATAATATGGACCCCGCCGGCGGTGAGCCGCGCCCATCTGTTTTGTCTCCAACTTCCGCATTCCGGCCTTCATGTTGCATGTCGAGCAGTGAACAATCTCCGATCCCGCACAGCTTCACTACGCTTGTTGCTGAGAGCTTTCCCTCGGTCTTTCAGAAAGATTACCAATGCCAGCAATAAAACAGTTCCCCACTCAACTGGCCCACACCCTCAGAACCCACAATGGTAAGCTAGCTCCACGCCTTAAGCTCTAGAAGCTCTAGATCCCCTCTGACGTACCTCAGGCCCCGTGAACGCTGTGACCTTCTCCAGCTATCCTGGAACCTATGTCCTTACCGGCTCGACAGATCGTGCTATTCACCTCTCCCGGGCTATTCCCAATAATAACAATGGCTCCGCCGCAGAGACAACGTCCCCAATCCAGAAGTATGAGGCGCACGGGTACTCCGTGTTAGATATTGCCGTCGCCGCAGATAACTCCCGGTTCGCCAGCGTTGGTGGAGACCGCCAGGTCTTTCTGTGGGATGTCGAACAGGGAGGAACAATTAGACGCTGGAGTGGACACAATGCGCGTGTTGAGGCCGTCCAATTCGCAGGCGAAGATGACTCTGTCGTGGTGTCTGGTAAATTCGTCCCAATTCTAATTAACGCTTTTCTTCGCGATCACTAACTGTTCTTGCATCCGGTCTAGGCAGCGCAGACACAACTATTAACATCTGGGATACCAAGTCCAACTCCTACAAGCCCATCCAGACCCTCACCGAAGCCCGAGATACCGTTTCCTCCTTACACGTGCACATGCCCACATATTCTATCGCGAGCGCAAGCTACGACGGTCGAGTTCGAGTGTACGATATTCGAATGGGACGCACCCTTGTCGATGTTCTCGCACACCCTGTTACTAGTGTTCGCTGCTCCAATGACGGCAATGCTCTTTTAGCATCTACAACAGACGGGCGCATCCGGATGCTGGACCGGAGTGACGGCAAACTATTAAAGGCTTTTGGCGGCGACGATGTCAGTCCAAGTCAGGGTAATAGCAATGCCACATATCGCAAAAGCGACCTTCGAATTCGCTCTATATTCGCGAAAGCGGACGCCATTGTCCTCAGCGGGAGTGCGGCAGATGACTCTGGCAATGGCAATGATGCTACGCAGGCGTCCGTATTCGCCTGGGATGTGCTCAGTGGAGAAGTGGTCGCGTGTGTCCCAGCCGGACCAGGCGTCAAGGCCGTGAGTGCTGTATCGTGGAATGAAAAAGGAAATTGCTGGGCTGGTGGTTGTTCAGATGGTATGTCTCAGCTATCATTGTCTATTTTTGTTTGTGCAACCCTCCTCTATCTTTATTTACCACTACTATGCATTTTGTCCTCGTTTTCAAACTCTGCACTGTACCTGTTTTTCTCACTACGTGGCGCATTGCACGTGGCTAACCAACTGTCCCTCTGCTGACTGGTAACCATCAGGAACCGTCAAAGTCTATCGCTAAGTTTAGACTGTGTTGTCTGACCCTTGCCCAGCTAGCTAGCTAGTCAAGAGCTAGCTAGAGCCCAGCCACTCATCAACTAATCCCGACAAGACAAGACAAGACTACAATACCCCAGCAACCAAGCCAACCGGTCAACAGGCAAGGTTCCCCGTCAGCAATAATAATCATCATCAGCCACCAGCGCCTACGCACAGACGTTCTCACCCTCTTGGCTTAGCTTTGCGCTTCCCTTTCCACCCCTCAATGGCTCGTGTTCCAACCATGACTGGATACCATGCGAACTTATAAGAAAACGCCACCACCACCATCAACAGCACGTGTAGCGTGTAGCGCTTATCAATGCACACCAATGCGAACGGATGTTCTCAGCCTTGTTGCCTGCATTTATCCCCTAACAAGTACCGCTTGCTGGCTACTTGCTTACTTACTTTCCGTCCTTGCCCGCCCACCATCTTCTTCCTTCTCGGATATCGCCGGCAAGAAAATAAAGATAGATAGATAGATTGCGTTGCGTCGCCTCGCATTGCATCAGCTGTCGTGATCATCGGATAGGTGGTGCGTGCGCCACTCCGCTCCACTCCACTCTACCAGACAGACCAAATGACATAAAAAAGAGGAGGGAGAATAATAAGCAGCGACGCTAGGCTACTTACTATTCTTGTACGTCTGCCGAAACAGGGAATAGGTTAGGTTCAGCCCGGATATGGTGTGGTGTGGTGTATCGGTGTAAGTAGCGACTACGTATCCATCTGTTCAATGATTGGATCAGTGTGTGAGATGGTGGAGAAACATTGAGCAGGCTGAAGCTTTTAATTTTCCTTGCAGTTCTGTTATATTGTTCACGAGGCATTCCAGCCTGTGGCGACAGACAGACACAGTGCGGTGGCGAGTATTGTCGTTGCTCATCGCTCGCTCGCTCGCTCAGCCTCGAAGGAGCGCTTGGATTGTCTGAGCGCCTAACTATCCTCTGCGCAACCAATTGCGGAAGGACGAGTCTACTGAGTGATTTTTGATGACGCGAGATACGGTTTTGGTTTGGTTGGAAGTAATACAGGATTGAGGCTCTGCAATAGACCCAACTTGAGGATCAATGATTTCTTTGTCATCGTGAAACTTTGTCTGTGATTCTTCCATACAATTTCCAATCACCCATATGCAGTTTAGACTAGGAAATATAGATCGTCAGCCATGCTAGATACAAATCACGTATATCCGCCCTGAAAGTAATTCGAGGATTAAACACGGGTCGAAACGAACCCAAATAGACAACTCCGACCTCGCTTGCTAAAGTATTGACAGTGTTAGGAAAAGTGGAAACAGTATGTCGTGCTTAAAGAAAGTAAAGATAGAAATTCCGTGTCGCAGGAAAAAGAAGAAAAAATGCATATATCTCGATACATTAAACTTTTCGGAATGTATGCAACGTAAGTCCGAGCTGCAGTTTGCTAGAAGGGGAAGTCCAAGCAAGAAAGGTCAATGCAACAAAGGGAAAAATAAGATGATGCAGCATTTTTGGTATCCGTTTGAGCATAATTCATTAAGAAAACAAGTAAGAATCGAAAGGACACAAGGGAATTGAGCGTGGTTGCTACGCTGAATAACGGAAAATCAAGAATAAGCAGGGTGAAAAAGAAGAGTAAATGCAAAACAAGTGGTTCAAAAAACTTTTTGTTGTAAGCAGAAGAAGATCAGAGTTCGAGTGCCGTGATTCCTGCATCGGGTTCGTGGCTTTCTGCTTCGAGGGCGTCGACGGCACGATGAAGCTCGTGTTCGCCCACAATGATGGAACCCGCCCGCGCAGTGCTAAGAAAGCTGATCTCGACGGCGTCCATGTATGGGTCCATGTCTGGCTGCAGACGATGGGTTCTGTAGCCGGGGCTAGTGCCGAAGGATCTGACAGGTCCACCGGAGCCGTGGCTAGAGGACAGGACATTTTTGAAGGCACTGTCGAAAGAGGAGCCACCGCCGTTCCACGAATGGGAAAGAATCGTGGATACGTCAGTATCCTCATCGCCCCGTGCGTGCGTCGCGTCGGCCAGTCGGCCAGCAACTCCGCACACAATACCTGAAGCTTCCAGCGGAAGCTTACGTAGGTCGAGCATGATGGGAACAAGAACCTCTTCCTTAGATCCCAAGAGAAGACTTGTATCGTCATCCGAGTCAGTGGCCGCTGATGAGTCACTTGAGAAGCGGGGGAGAAGACGCTTTTCCAGCAAGAGTGATGCCGCGGGGTCAGCAGCGGTTAGGGTGAGGGAGAGGAACCGTGGCTTGTCGACGATCAAAGCTGTCGTGAGGGCTTCCCGGAGGATGGCAATGGAGCTTGTATCGCTCGTGTAGCGGTGATGCGCGGCGCATTGCACTAGACGCAGGGTTCTGTCAACGGATGGGACAATTTGGTGCTTCCGCAGCGAGCTGAACGTGCGCGTTTGCAGTTCATCCAGCGACGAGGGTGGCGGAGTGGCAGGAGGGGAGCTCAGGCTGCTCGCCGACCGGGACGAGACGGGACTAAAGCAGCTGTTGAATTGGGATTGGTTGTTGTTGACGAAAGCCTCCGTTGACATTTCGAAATGAAAGCCACGCTTCTCCAAGGCTTCAATAACCTGGGTCTTGCTTCGAAGAGGCACGATGATGTAGTCGGAAAAGTACGTGGAGATGAAGAAGATAGAGCTACAGCATGTCAGCCAGAACGTTGCACAAACTCAAGGTCAGCTGCACCATACATTCCTGCCATGGCCAGCGGGCTCGTAAGCTCGAGGACCCGTTGGCCAGCTTCGAGGCCCTCTCCGTACACCTGCATGGCAATAAAATCATCATGGCTGATGGAGAGGCGGCTTTGGCCCGAGGAACTGCTCTGAACGAACTTGTTGACCAGAGGAGCGAAGTACTCATTAGCAAGCTGTCTGGGGCACATGATCGAGCATTCCACAGGGGTGATTGAGAAATTCAAAAATGCCGGCTGGTGGCGTCTATGCCCCTCTGCGTACCCATCGTCCTCTTCCATTTGGTTCTCGGAGATAGGAGGCACCTCATGGAAGAGAATCTGCATGATCGGATTCAAAAAGAAGGGATATAGGTCTAAAGGGATATGCACCAGGGCCAGCCTGTCTTCCTGTATTTCAACAACAGTGGTCAGCAAGATTAGTCTACCAGGAGGGGATTCCATGCTGCTCCGCGTAGATTTGGGGGCATCGGTGCAGTGAAGGAGACAGCATGATAGCGATGGTACTTGAAGACTTACCATGAACTGGACCTGGGCAGAGATGAGAGATAATGACTGTTCCATCATGGTTGTCGATATCCAGATGACGTATTTGCATCAGAAGATCGGGATCATGCACAATCGAATGAGTGCGAGTTCAGTGTATGTGACAAGTAGTAGTAGTTAAGGTGCTCAAATCAGCTGCCGTCACCGAATATCCACAAACTCAGGCGACAGAGTGGTTTTAGTGATGCCAGGTGGATACAAGGCCGAGCATACGAGAGAAGATAAAAGGAGAAGTAGTCACGATCGGAAGTATGATGATGATGATGATGATGTGAAAGGCTGGCAAGACACCAGGCAATACAGGGTGAGGCAGGTGAACGGGACCAGTAATGTGTGGCGCAGGGCAACTCGAATCCTCTGGTGACAGCGTGAGTGGTCGGTGGTCTTCTTTATGCTTTTCTTTTCTTTTTGCGCTTGAGAGTTCTGGATGGCAGACAGCTTGCTTTCATTGTTTTCCAAACCCCCTTGGTTACGCCATTGTTTGAAAGAATGATATCAATGAGAGCCAGCACGCAAGAAGGGAGGAAGATCTAATCAGAGAGAGATGGTGCGGGATAGACGCAGCACGGGGGATCGGGTAGAGCAGGGGAAGTGGAGGATGGGTTGATGACTGAATAAGACCAAATAAGGAGGTAGTGAGGACTGGAGAGTAGGTGGAAGGGGAGTTGAAGTTGTCGTGGTGGTTGATTCTCAAGAGGGGAGAAGAAGAGCAGGTGACTTGAGCTTCTGGTCTTCTTCCTGCACTTCCTCTTTCTCTTTCTCTCCTCCTCACTTCTAATTCCTCGGCAACCCTCGAAGTTCCCCTTTCTTTCCTGTCTCACTTTCCCTCAATCCCTTTTGCTTCAGACTGGTTCAATTACCTGTCTGTCTCCAGTTGACTTTGAAAATGTTACACTTCAACCGCCACACCGGAGATGCGCTGAAAGACCCGGCGGAGTCAGCCTTCCCAAGGTACGACACCGGGGGATCGAAAAAAAGAAAAGAAAAGAGCTAAGGCACACTTGACAGATGAGGGGAAGGAGAGGGAAAAGAAAAGAAAATAAAATAAAAAAAAAATTAGAAGCAATCTGTTTGAGCACTGACTGATTGGCGGTTTAGGCACGTCGTCTGCTTCTTTTGCGCGCCGCCAGAATGACTCCTCTTATCCAGACTTTAAGAGCAAAAGATCAGACGAACCTTTTACCTAATAATCCATCCGTGGGAACACACCCAAATCAGCGTCTCGGCTTTATCTCCAGCTCCACCGACCCAGCACCTTATCAGCAGCACCAGCAAATCCCCTCGATCGCCACCCCGCGCTAGGCGCCGGTACCGACGTTGCCCTGTGCTCTCCGGTGCATCATTCAGGCGCACGGATCGAGCATTAATCTAATGGCTGATGTCTGGCGGGAGCAGGATTCGACGGTCAGAGCGAGGCAGGATTTCCTCTGCTGCTGCTCATCGGCTCCCCGCACTTTCCAGGGGCAAGGATGTTGTGCGATGAACGTGTGGGAGTGTAAGCTAGTCAGGCACCACGGTCGCTCCAGTTCCATCCATCCGGTCACACAGATGATCCTGCATTGCATCGGAGAAGCACAACCATGAAGTTCGTAGATGAGGCACTAATCAGCAATTTGCCACTATAAAGTATTGCACTAAGGGGAAGGTCGGAATGGGCTCATGGACTCGTTATCGCTTCCACCAGGCGCCAGCACCAGCACCATCAGCAAACACGGTTACGGTGTACTCTAGCAGTGGATCTTGTTCCATTCCGGCATGACCAACGGAACAACGGCTATGGATACAACTGAACTGACGGGCCCCTAGGGCATAATTTCAGGTGCTATTGCAGCGAACTTACCATCAAAAATCTAGCCATTCAGAACCCTGGTAATGGCAACCCAAGGATGAGACTTTCCTCATTTTCATAACTTTCTATCCAGACAAGACACGATCCCCCAATTCCCAGCCCGGACTCAAATCAAGCCCATGCAACCCACCACTTACATCCCGACCTTCAGCCACTCTCTCTTATCTTGGACCCTCGGATCAAACTTACCGACCCCCCTCCCAATCGTTCATCACCACAACTCTTTCCCAGCCAGCCAGCCAGCAGCTTCTCTCCAATGCGCTTGGAGCGCTACCACTTAGAAACCAACCCGATCGTCAGTATCCCCTCCTTCTCAGCAGCAACAAAGTTCCGAGGGTGGCCATCAATCTCAAACAAAATGACTCGCAACTGCGCGGGTCATTGGCTCTCGTTATCTGCTCGATTAGATCAACACTCCCCAGCCCTCCTGTACGTAGTCGATTTGGGATGTCCACCATCCAATCAGTTTGGTTATCCGGCTGATCGACCCGACATCTTGTGGTCTGATGTCTGCATGCATGCATACTGAGAGTATTATATTATTGTAGTTGTGGCCTGAGTACGGAGTAGATCCGTCATTCAATCAGCTCAGCCACTCACCTCTATAACAGCTATGATTGCATCAGATCACTGACTGGATGATACACAGCACAGTAGCAGGCAGACACCATACTCCAGGTAGGTAGTAGCAGTACCAGAATAGATCCTCTCATCACACGCAACAACCACCACCATCACCAGCCACTTCTAGCCACATTTCACACCCTCTCTCTTCTACCATCCCAAGTAATAGTAGTAGTCATGTCCACAGAAAGAACCCACATCCAAATCACTTGATCCCCAACTTCCAAGATTCCCCTCCCTCCTCTACACACACACACACACACACACACACACACACACACACACACACACACATACCACACACTCAGATAATCACATACCCACCCATCATCATCCTCGTATACATTTCCTTGTTTTCTTCAGGAAGTAACTCACTAACTTAGTCCCAAGTATAAGTCACTAGTTACAACCCAAGTCGTGTGACATGAACATCCTCCACCACACCATTAACAGGTACGTACATGCTGATCAATCCTCTACTACTACTACTACTACTTCCCTCCTCCACAGTACATACATTGATGATTGACATGACAATGTGGGTCATTCCGCATTCGGGATTTGAATCGGGATGCGGTAAGAAGAATCGAATCTTGTTCTTTTAGGTCTTTTGACTTGATTACTATCGAGAAACTAGTGGGAGAAAGAAGCCTATGATGATGTTCCTGTCTTCGGATTAAAGTACCGTCCTATTGCATTTTGTTCTTGTTCTATAGTTACTATCTTACTTACTATTTTAGTTTGTTTAGTGAGTATAGTGTGGTGGCGATGGCACATCTTCAGGCAGTCAGTCATAGATAGGAAAAGATGACCTAGTTAGTCTTCTACTAGTTCAATCCTGTTACCTATTCTACTTACCCATGATAAGCAAGCACATCCACTCCACTAAGCCAGACTATCATAAGTGAGAACAGAGTAAATCACCACTTTTTGCATTTTCTCTTCTGCAACACTAAAAATAAAAGGAAGTATAAACCGGTGAACACACAACGCCCGCAGCAATGCACATAGTAAACCCCCTAAGCAAAGAATTGAGTACAGTTGAACAGCATACGTAGTAGGTAGTAAATATCTAACCCCGCGTATGTTAAAGTGTAAAAATAATAAAGGTATATTCACAAACAACACAATTAATCATCATCGACACGCGCCCGTTTGGAGCCCCGTTCCGAACGGTCGACTTCCTGGATACCGTAGCGCTTTTGGCCTGCACCGGAGCTAGTGACGTCGGCGATCATGCTGTCGATGCCGAAGGGGTCGGTGGTATCTTTTTCGAATTGCACGGGGCCGTCACGAGCCTATACGAAATGTTAGTTGTGTACTTCTTGAGTAGACTAGGTAGGAAGGACATACCTCAGCTATGTCAGCACCGCGGAACCCTTCCTTCGCTCTACCGAGCACCTCGAACCGATTCTGCTTCTGGATCTTGCTCATCTCACCCTCGGCGCCTTCGCCGTCATCGTCATCCGCCTGCGCCCGTGGACGGTAGATGCTGTTAATGGCGTCCTGCGCGGCAAACAGCGGCTTGTCGTACGGGTTATCCTCGTTAAAGCCCGAGTCCATGCCGCTCGTCTGATTGAACAGACGCGAGTCATACATCGACTCGGATGCCTGCGTCGGCTTGGCCAATCCCAGCGCCACCTTCTCGGAAATATCCCGGTTCTGCTCGCGTGCCATCATCTGGATACGTCTCTCCGTACCCATCCGCGACTGACGGAGCTGTCTCTCCGCCTCCTGACGACGCTCACGACGCATGCGCTCGCGATCCCGAGCAGCATCCTCATCCTCACTAGCCGAGTACGGCGACGGGCTGCGGCTGACACTGCGCGAAGGCGAGCGAGATCCGGCACGAGAATCGCGCCGACTGCTACTAGCAGCTGCACGCTCCTCGCGGGCCTTCTGAGCCAACGCACGCAGATGCTCCTCCTTCTGGGCCTTCTCCTTCTCCGCCAGCTTCTGCTGCATCTGAGCACGCAGCCTGACCTCCTCTCTGGCATGACGATCCGCCGTAAACAGCGCCTCCGCAAACTGCGCGAACTTATCATTGATCGACACATCCTGCAGTCCACGTCCATCAGCCGCCAACCGCTTATCCAACGGAACCGTGTAACCCTTAGGGTTCTTCCAATTCGACACCGGCGGCGGGATCCTCCACGCTTCCTGATCCTCAGCCGTGAGCTTCCTCGGCGGCGAATGCATGACCGGCGGAGGCGGCGACGGCGGACCACGAGGAATCTTCTTATGCTTGAACTTCGGCGGCTCCATGGGATCCTGCTGTCTCTCAACGATCTTCATAATACGATCATTCTTCTTCGACGTATCACCCATCTGATTAGCCGGCGTGTACCTCACAAACGTAGGCTCCGCTCTGCGTCCACCCTTCACGTTCTTCGGCTTCTGCGCCGCCGCCGCACCCTCCACCAAACTGGCGAGCGCGTTCTTCGTCTTCTCCATCTGCGCCTGGACTTCTTCCTCCGACGGCCGATCCAACGACACCTCGCCCATGTCGACGCGCTGGCGCAGCGGAATCAGATCCTTAAACGAGGCATGCACGATCCGGTTGTCGCTGTGTCCGCGGCGCGCGATAGCATCGTATTTGACTTTTCCTTCAGCGTCGACTTGCACGGCGAGCGCGTTTGATGTCGATGATGTGCCCTTCCGGCCCATGTCGAGGGGGTACTGCGCGACTAGAATCTCGGGGAACGCGCCGCCATCGCCAAAGTCTTCGGGGGCGCGGGGCCGCCATCCGGCTCGATTCTGGTAGGGAGGGGGGCCGGTTCTCTGTAGATACCAACATGATCATCGTCATTAGCATTGAGTTATAGTAGTGAAGGTGAGCTATAGGTTTAGGTGGATTGGATTATGTATGGATGCGGTGCTACCCACCCGGAGAACAATCTGTGTTTCGTCGAGTTGTCCCGGGCCTACGACCCGCGGACCTCGGGGCTGTGCATGTTGTGGTAGCTCTTCCTCCTCGCCGGTGTATTTCGGCTTGGGGAGAGACTTGAATAGGCCCTCCGCTATGGATGCCATTCTGAAGTTGTGAGGGGGAGGGAAGAGAATTGGTGGAGGAGGAATATGATGAAATGGTTCTTCGATGGCGAGTGAAGATGGGCTTGGCTTCTTTTGGCGCAGCGGGAACCGGGCGGGTCACGTGCACGGTCACCGCCTTAGAAGTTGCTGATAACTTGTACTTGGGTTCGTAGTCTAATCAAATTTGATTAAAGTAATTAAAGATACAGTTGGTGTGAGTAGATTGGTATATATTCGAGTAGAGAGTGAAGTTGAGAGTCGACTCGCCGTGTCATGGAAGACCACCAGAGCTCGACCTTATGTATTAGCCTCGTTCAATGCTATCGCTAACATACACGAACGTATTGACAAATGCATGCAATATATGAATCAGACGCCTGGAAATATTCAAAAGGGGAAGAAGTATGTGATATAGTGCACATTTCCTTATGCAAATATGAATGGAGAGTGATGCCAAAAAGCTAGTAGTGCAGCATGTATACAAAATCAAGAAAAGTAGGGCGACAGATATGTGCTCAGCTACAATAGATGCGAACGCATAGGACAAGAAATGTCTTCTGTTTCCTTTGCTTCAACGTAATGCTCCTGTCCATGGTAATTGTACCATATCTTGAGCATTTTAGGCAGAAGCGGAGCCGGGTCGTGGAATCCAAGGATATGGGACTGCGTCAACTCATATTAGCACTGCTATCATCACCTGCAGACGGAATCGTAAACTCACCTTGGCCATTTCCTTAGGGATGGCCAGTTGCCCGTGGTCAACCAATGCAGCCACCGGGATAGAAACATCAGTGACTTCCAATCCTCGGCCATTTTCCCTGTCCTTCTTCGAAGGATAGTAACCGTACTCAGCCCGGAGAATGACCAAACCTCCCTGCTTAGCCTCTTTCGCCTGTCGGCGCTGTACTTGCTCAGTCATAATCTCGATGGCTTCTTGGCTCTCGGCCCGCTTCTTGGGCACCAGCCTTCTCAGCTGCTTCTGTCGTCGGGCAATCGCCCGGCGATGTCTCTTTTTTTCCCTTGGACGGATAAACCCAAATTCTAGCGCGCAGTACGCTAGCCATGGGCAAATAATAGCCATTGCAGCTACATCCACATCGACAAGCCCAAACGGGATAACAGATATGGGCACCCTGATCTTCTGGCCCAGCCTGCTCCAGGACACAGTCACGACGAGGCCCTGCATATCTCGAACCCCAACACCAAGACCCATGCGAGTGAAATCGCCTACCTGGCGGGTCCCCTCAATATGCCATCCAAGCGCCAAATCACGCCCCACGGTAGTTTCGACATTGACCCGTACAGAACGCGGCTCATTGTCCTCCGGCAAAGAATGGTGGCCCTCAGAGCTCCATTCCGAGCGTAAACGCTCGTAGGCCGATTTTCCTGAGAAAACATTGCGCGAATAAACGAATGACAAGGTGGTTTGCATCGGAGTAGCTGTCACATTCGTCTGCCAAGCTTCGGCAGCTCCAATCTCCTTGCGCTGCTGGCGGCGAAGTATTTCAAACTCCTCATCCTCCTCATCACCCTCCATCTCTTCCTCGACATCCGCTGGGGAAATCTGCCGCTTGGGCTGAGAGACGACGCCGATTTGGAAGAAGCTGGGATGAGTAGGAACGGACATTGCAGTGTCGGCGTTCAACCCGAACTCTATGAGGGGTAAAAAGAAATGGCGGAAAGGTTTCGGCCAGAGTAAGGAGCCGCTTGACCAGCTACTTACCAAGAACCTCCTATCACCAATCTGCCTGGTGACCTTCAAAGCGAAACGAGGGGGCGCCCGTTGCGGCGACCGATCAAAATCAACATCGACTTGCACACTGATGGGTTTCGCGCCAGGGATAGGGACGAAGGACTTCGTCCAGGTTGTCTCAAGCGATGGGTGTGGCAACACTGAAGCGTTCACACTCATGACGGAGTTCTGCATGAACGCAAACGGGGGTTTTGCGAGGCCCTTAACACTATAAGGACCCCCAAATAGTTGGCTTGCCCCGACTCCCAGATTAATCTGGTTCGCGATCAAGAAATACGGCAGCGGCAGCTAAACACAGCGTCAGCAATTTCCCAATGGAAAGTTTCATCACTCAGTCAACGTACAAGGTGAGTTTCTTTCCTGCCATCCGGGAATTTGAAGTTGGCTTCCTGGTGCATCTGCTCTACCTCCCCCGAGATGCCCGCGTTAAATGTCAACTCCGTCTCCTCACCGTACTCCTTGAACAGTTTCCTTGTTTCAGGTCCCTCATCGTTTTCACTTTCATTCTCATTCTCATCCTCGCCTTCCCTTCCCAGGAAAGAGCCCAATCGCGGCAGTGGCGCCTTGAAAGAGAACCCCAGTGCATAATTCGAGGGCCTCGGCGACGGCATTTCAATATATAAGGCGTCCTCCTCCTCATCGTAGGACACGGCATTAGAGGCATCGAACCCAATAGTGATAGAGCCCTATAGAATTTGCATCCATTAGCACAACCATAACCCCCGCACCTCCAAGAAACCAAAGAAAGGGAGTAGAAAGAGAAGAGCAGAAACCCACCCTTGACCCAACCATCCTCTCCACCACAGCCCTCTCCCTCCTCTTCATCACTTCCAAAAACCACCCCCGAAACTCCTCCCCAGACATGGCCCTCACCCCGACCCTCATATCCTTGGCGATCCTGTCAAGAATCACCCATTCTTGTTTCATCCCCTGCACACCCAATTCATCATACACCGCCCTCTTCTTCGGATCCACCAACGTATCATATGCCTCCTGAATGCGATCGAAATGTCGTCGCGCAGAGTCCGCCAACTCCGCCGGCTGCTTATCCGGATGAAAACTTAGCGTGAGGGTTCGGTACGCGGACCGAATCTGAGCTTCCGTGGGGGGTGGAGAGCGCGGGAGATTAAGGATGGCATAGTAATCAAGTTCCTCGGGCGGAGACGAGGCCTCATCCTGATCTTTGGGTGGTGGTGGATTGGAACCCATGGTTATCCGTTATTATTCGGTAGTGCTGGTGAGGTCGTCGCTGTCGCTGTTGCTGTCGCTGCCGCACGGCTGATTAAAGTATGGATTTTGCGCATACACGCGCGCGCGTGTTTATGAGGACGGTTGTCGAAAAAGCTAGTAGGTAGGTAGGTAGGTAGGTAGTTGTGAAGCGGGGAAAGCTGGCTGTTCAGTTTTTTTGTCCTTTAGATAATCATGTTGACATATTGTGAGACGAGATCTGATTCGAAACTCCTTTTATTTCCTTCCTGTAAATAAAGCGAACGTTAATTAATGAGGGGGCGCCTGTATGCGCAAAGTGTTTGGCTGAAGGGGAAGCAAAAGAAAGAAAAGGAAAGGCGCGCACGCATTTTGAATGACGTCGGAAAATCGAAGTCGGCGGTTTCGGCGATTCCGTCAGCCCTTCTTTTGCGTTCTTCCCACTCACTCCCTCCCTCAGCTTCCTGTCCGCCCTCCCTTTTTCTCTGGGGAGTACCGACCACATTGGCGGCCCTGGCCTTTTGGATGGATGAAAAGGTCAAATTGAATATTGAAGGAGGATCTAGCTTTAGTACTAGATGATAACAGCTCAATCGTGTGGCGGGGAGAGATCGAGCATAGCGCCGATAAGGCATGACTTAAGGGGGGAAACTACTGTTTACTACTGATTGGGCGACTTCCTAATTCGGGCAGGCGAGCACGAGCTGATTCATGCAGCGTCAAAGTGGGACACTCGCCATGACTCGTCAATTACTACTAATTAGTATCTGGTAAGCTCTTTCGATGCTGAAACTGGTGCTTAACTTAGTTTGAAACTCACGACTCCTGCCGGAACGTCTAATATATCGACTCTAATATACAATCCATGTGCAACATCGTCACTCGTGTCATCTGTAAGAGCAGTAAGCCCACATACCTCCGGGGCTACCGTAACATAGTATATTCAGCAACAACAACTCAATCCAAACAAGCCTCCCGGGTATAACCTGCTAAAACACAATTGCAACAGCTTTTGTATATCCGCTCATAATGCAAAAAAGTTACATCCCAACAACGGGTAGAAGAGCTATCAGCTCCTCTCTCTAATCCAAAGGACCGTCTCATCTGAGAAGGGAACGTCGCCCGCTCCCAGTGCGCCGAACAATTGCTCCCGGGGCAGACCGCCATACATTAGGTCTTCGTTCGTCGCCAAATCTGGCTGCTGCTGCACTCCTGCACGCACCTGGCTATCCAGCGATGGGCCGTGCACGAAAAACGCCGCCTTCCGGTCGGAGCCAGCCTGTTGCTGCAGACTTTCATTCATAGCTTCTAGACGCTTTTCTATTAACGTCGCCAGGGGCATGGCACCGCCCCAGAAGCGCGCCAGCTCTCGCACAGCCTCCAAGGCCCCACGGATCAGATTTATACTCTCCGGCAAATCAGTCATCAGTCCAGCCGCACTGAGGACATCTGTCGCTGACACAATCACGTATCCGAGGAATGGGTTCAGAATGGTTCCTCGCGCCGTTCCCGGCTCCAGAACGATACGAGACGGCTCATAGTCTGCAGCACAACGCATAAGGGCGAGCGAGATCTGGAGAATCTCTACTGCATGGGTCCGCGTGGTGCGGATATGTCGCTCTATGATTTCCGCGCGGATATTTTGGTATCGAGCATACCTATTCAGCGCCATCAGAGTTGCATGATAAAGCAGATGGATTGACATGAACGCATCCGCTTTCTTTGTTCGGATGCTTCGTTCCATATTCACAGCCGAGAAGGTTAGATGATCGGGGAGCCGTGCGACCCATTCATCGACGCGTCCGGCGACCTTCACGTAGAATTCCTCGAAGAGCTGATTGTATGCCTCGGCTGGCACCAAGGACAATCGGAAAACGTGGTCAGATACGTCTCCCCAGAGTGACAAGATCTCAACTTGTAATGCCATAGCACTCAAATTGGCGTTATCATTCTCGGGCGATGCTGGTACTTGATTGAGGAAGCTTTGGAAATAGGGCACGGTGGTATACTCCTGCGCCTCGTATACTTCTTCCCGGCAAGGGAGTCTCAGATAGGCCGCTTGGGCCGAGATGAAAGTCGAGGAGGGCGTATAGAAACAAGTCATGCGCTAGTAGGATGATTAGTCTGAGCCTGGTGAACAGTAATTAACTTGAGCTACTTACGTCCATGAGGTAAGCGACCCAAAAAGTCCGCCTACGACACTCGATCAGCGCCTGGGGATGCAAGCCGTATTCGCAGGGCCGGCTTTGGTCTACGATGACCCCTCCCGACTCAACATTATACCGGAGTCCACACACTGTCCGAACCGCCGACCCGATTGCATCCCAGGCTGGCACCAGGGAACCTATGGCGTAGTACCAAAGGCCGACGATGATGCGGCTTTGGGCAAGCTGCAAGGTCAGGGCGTGTCGACTGTGTTCAACGGCATACCGAGCCGTGCGTGAATACCTCTTGAGCGCCGTCACCTTATCGGGCCGATCGGAAAATACCGCCCCGAGCGTCATCATCGAGTACAGCAGCATCGTATCTTCTGAGGTCTTGGTATTGCACGACCGCAGCCACAAAAGAAACCGTTTCCGCGGGAACATGTAATATAGGCGGTCGTTCACATGGGTGAAGTAGCTCTCCACATAATGAACTGCCGCCTCTGGGTCTGCCTCAAACGGATCTGTATGCCAGTCGGATACAAGAGGGTCTTGAGGGTCCAGATCCTTCATCTCCATGAGGATGTCGGAGTAGTCATGAGACCCAAGCGAAACATCATCGGCTAGACGTCTAGCAGTGTCCTCCGCTCCAATGGATAGCCGACCATGACCCGGCATTCTGAGCCTGTACTGCTCGTGGTCCATTACACTATCTTGGGGGCCTTCCATGGCGGAGGGTGTCAACATCGATACTTCAGATCTCGGCGATTGAGAACTGGTGTTCGGAAGGGAGGCCGAACTCTCCGAAGCCCGGATCGCAGAGTACGGGGACTGGGATGCTGCGCCATAAGCATAGCTGCCAGGGGGGAGGCTCTCTCGTGGTTCGTATCGACTCGCAAGTTGTGTCGCCTTTAGGGCCGCACGATGGCCGCGGGGACTAGTGTCGAAACCAAGACAGGTTAGTCGCGTTACCAAGGGTCGTCAAGGCACCATTGCCAAAGACTTACGCGCTCTCGAATCTGCATTCCCTCCCAGACTTCTGACATTGGTCGCATTTAGGAAGATTCGGTTGGCATTTAATTTTCTTTTCTCTGCAGGTTAAGCAGGCCTGCGCGAGTCGCTTCCTCGGTTTGCCGGCTTTGGTGATCCCCCAATTTGCATTGACCGGAACTCCGTCGATAATCTTGGGACAATGCGAACCGTCTGCGTATATGTAGCAGAGACCTTCGCCCTCCACATATCTCTCATCCACCACATGAGAACGCACGTTGGATGTGTGAGAGGGATTGTTTGTTGCTGCAGAATCGGGAGTCTCACTGGGAGAAAAGTCTCTGGTATACTCCTTCTCCGGCGAGTTGAAACCGTAGTACGGATACGATGCAGCTTGACTGGATTGAACAGGAGATCCAGTATGAATAGGATGTAGCGGACCTTCACGTGCTAGGCCGGGGGTGGAGAGATGGGCTAGGGGTGGGAGACTCCTGGTATGTGAATGCGGGAGATTTTCGGGATAAGCCCGAGGGCTTTCGTGTAGGCTAGGTCGTGGTAAAGAGTCGCTCTGTCGGAACGGCGTCGGTGATGCTGTGCTGCCATTTGGGGGTGTATAGATGCCAAATCGGTGAGGTTGGTAGGGAGATGATGGACGGCTTGGATGGGCTGTGGGGGTCAACAATTGGCTAACTGGCGGAAGCTGTTCATTGGCCGTCTGTTGCTGGCCTGGAATCTTTGAGCGACCCAGCGATGTTTCTTCCAGCTCGCGACCTTCTGCTTGGTTGCGTTGATGTAGAAACGGAGCTGTCCCAAAAGGCAAGGGAGCGGAAGTGCGAGGGGGTGGGAGTTGGTACGGGTGGGATGCTGGCACTGAAGGATCAGTTGGGCGATCAGACTGTCGCTGCGACGTGGAATCTATAGCAGGCGACATGTTGCTGAAGGATCCCGCTGGGAAAGCAGACATTGTGGGTGACTATGGTGTCCAGAATTATTTGAGGGTAGCACCTAAATCCCGCCGGACTGCATCAGAATCCGCGACTCGGGTCCTGTGATAACGAGGCAGAGCCCCTACAGAAACGGCTTCTTGGCTTTGACCGGTGAATCCTCGTACTTCAGGAGAGGAGAAGTGTAGAAAGCGAGCCTACCAAGATGGGAAGGGGATTAGCAACCACGTCATCGTACTCGATATTTTCCAAAAAAGGCGTGTCAACCTACCAAGTTGCCTCCAGCCGTTCAGATTCAAGGAGACACTACTATCAGCAGGCCAGCAAATAATACAATTTTGATGCTAATAAGAGAAAAAAAAGGGTTGGTGTTGTAGCTTGTTTCTGGGTTCGCCGTTCGAGAAGCACGATTGCCCCTCCGTAAATAGTAGGTCGATCGCTGCCCGGCCGGGGAGGTGAGAACAGGAAAGGCTGGAGGGCTGAAGGGCTGAAACAGATTACACACTCGAAAATTGCCGTTCAAAGAATGGAGATTCTGCAATGACAGGATTAAGTCCGCATCAAGCGGGCTCACTTGCGAGTTACCCTGCACTGGTTGCGGGTAAATGGGGGAAGAACGAAGGTAGCATCTAAAGGATGATACTCATGGCGCAAATGACCGTAACACGCTTGTAATTCGGGTCGACCTCGCCATTCCAAGACTGTATCACTTCACAGGTCCAATGTTTGCCACAAAACGCATAGAACCGTGCAGAAGAAGTAAAGTCTCTGTAATCTGCAACACTGTTGGGTTCTCGCCAGACCAGAATCGCTGAGAGGGGACAGGTAAGTTTTGTGTGTACCAGACAACAAAACCGAGATGCGCAGCAGTCTCCGTTTCAGATGGGACAGGGAGAAGGATGGGGGCGGAAGAGTGCAATGGCAGGACCGTGGCAGGGCAGGGTTTTAGAGTCACGACAACACTAGCATGGAAACCAGGCTGTTTGTTGCTGAGCTGATAGTGCCCCAGGGGGGGGGTGCAGGTAGGCCAAGAATTATAAACAACTAAACTAACCAGCAGCCCCGGAAGACAACCGCCCAGATTACAGATCTCTTGGGAGTGTAGTAGTATTATCAACTAAATCACCCTGCAAGAGCCGCTCCGAGGTAATTTGGTTGGTTCAGTTGGTCAGTGGTCAGTGGTCAAGCTGGCCTGATGTTGGCCGAACGGCTCCTGCCACTAATGAGGAGTAGAAAGGGCAAAAACAAAAAAAAATAATATTGGGCCCTGAGCTGGACAGCCAGTTTGCACCAAATGAGAAAAAAAATAAAAAATAAAAAAGCCTGATAGCGCGGGGCACTGGATAGGATGAGGATGGAGCAATTGTGGTTAAATAGCGCTGTTGCTTAGTCGAGGCCAAGGTGGGAATGCCCCTGTCAGGTTTGGCCGGTGCTAAGGACTGTAGTAGTAAAGTAGAAGTAGTAGTAGGGTAGAGGGGCGGAGACGCCAGGTTCAAAGGAGGGACACGCTGGGATTAATTTAGAGCGGGGAGGATCGGGGATTTTTGAATAGTAATAAGAATCACGGTCCCTGAAATGAGTGGGAATCAAAGGGGGGCAGAAGGCAGAGAAAAGGAACGAGAGAACGAAGAAAGGGGATCAGGAGGAATAAGAGGGAGGAGTCGGTTGAGTAGGAGCGAGACAATAAAGAGAGAAGAGGTAGTAGTAGTAGTAGTAGTAGAAGAAGAAGAAGAAGAAGAAGAAGAGCAGAGAGGAGAGGATGATACGATAATCCAGTCAGTGCCTGGCCGTCTATCTGCCATTCAAGCTCAGCAAGTTGAGCATATTTAATGGAAAGGCAACTTATGACCGATCCAGATCAGGATGATCACACACAGAGAGAACGAAGCCTGGTTCACAATTCCAGCCTGGTTTAGTTCCAACGCTTGCCAGTCCACTTTTCGCAACAGTTCCGGTTTAACGGAGGCCCTCCCAACCCACCCAATCAACCCGTACTATCTGGCATCTTAGATAGTCTAGATGCTCTGGATCGTGTTTACTTTATCCCAGAGTAGTATACACCCTACTATCGAACTATTCTTACTGCGGGCCGGAAGTTTCCTCCCTCTGTCCCCTTCGGCATTCAACTTTCAGTTGCATCCTCGGTTCAGCTTCGACCAGCTCCACTCCCAACGGAGACGCGAAGCGTCCGTCCATCCATCGGGCAATTAATGATTACATCCAGTTTATTCACCTTTCAATAGATGGTACGTAGTTAGATAAATCCTCCCTGGCAGTGTGTCGACAGTCGTCATGACCGGCCCGGGTATATCAAAAGGATACTGCCACCGGGCGCGGTTCATATTAGGTGCCGGCTGAGATCAAATCTACCGAGAGTCCTTCAATAGTTGATTATCTAGATTCATCATCATCATCATCATCGCCGCCTCCCTGGTCCTCATCTCCAGCGTAATCATGCCATGGAGGAGCAAGGTGGCATTTAGACTTTGGAACGGGTCGGTATTAGATATCGTCAGACTCTCCGGCATCCTTTCTCAATCTGGTCTTTGGGAGGGTAGCTGTGGGTGGCAGGTGGTCTCTCCTTATTGACACTGGCCGGCTTTGAATCTGTTTTAATATGAGCATGATTAGGTTTTCCAACCCGACGCCCCGCAGGAGGATCCTCGTTGGTGTTCGGAACGATCCATTGCCAGCTCCAGCCGTTAGTCATGGGTAGGAGACGCTCATGCGACCACCGACCACGGGACAAGCACAATCTTTTCGGAACGGCAGTTGCAATTAACCTTGTTTCGTTTGATCGGGACAATGCGTCTGTTCCTTCTTACTAAGTATCTCTTGCCGTTGCAGTCATCATGGTGTGCAGCAAACTTGCGAGGCTCATCACTACTTAGTCGTCCGTTCCCATACTCGGAATGCAAGAGAAGGCCAACGCGGAAAGACTGGATTTTGGGCCCTATGAAAGTTGCCAACCCCGACATAGTGCACACTTGGCAAGTCATCGCCCTAATTAGGGGGCTCCGGTTAGAGGAGGGCAGGAGAGGAGGTAGTGGGCAATGGTTAATCAATTACCGTAGTAAAAAGAAAAATAAAAACAAAAGAGGACAAATAACATAAATTGAAAATCAAATAAAAATTCAAAACAGAAATTGGAAAAAAAGATCCGCACATGAAGGAAAGAGCCAGGCTGGCAACAAGAAAGAAATCCCCCGTCCGAGAGGGCCACTGGATATGCCGACTTGTTTCGGCCGGACTGACCAAACTCGGACGAACAACCTCATCAGTGTGTTCAGGAGAGAGATCACTACAGACTCCCACAGCCAGCCAGGGTGAGCAAGCACTGCGACTCCCCCCGAGGGCTCAAAATCCACCAGCTTATCGTTTGGCTAGTGGCCAGTACGGAAACCTCCGTAGTCCGTCCTTACGCGAGTGGAGCATTGACTCCAAGCCGGGAAAAAGATGAGAAGGATGAGAAGCAAAGCCCAGGAGAGGGTACAAGGAACAGCCTCCCAAGTTCGCAGCAGTCCCTCAGCCCATCGAGGATCGCAAGCCTGTCATTCGTGGGGACTAGCGAACCAAGTGGACTGGGCGTATCCGGAAAACGGACAGATGAGGGTCTGCGAGCCGGAGGGCCACGGTTTTTCATTTTTCTGACCTGAGTAGTGAGTCTTCTTTCTTTCTTTCTTTTTGGTTTAATTTGATTGAATTTTTTTTTCTCTTGTTTTTCTTTTTCTGTTTCGTGTTAGTCTTGTCGCTGGGGCGGCTAATATCGATGCATTTGGCTAGATAGGCTACTTTGATGCTGCTGCTGCTGCTGGCTGGGATTTTGAGTTTGGTGTCTCCTGTAACGGTTTGTGGCCCGCCGGGAACAACGCCCGTTTGGTCCAAGGAGGGATGTCGGATTTGTCTCATCTTCGGGCGATCCGATCTGCACCGTCAAGTGTGTAGCAGACAGCTTGACGGTCCAGCCTCGACTGACTGGATAGCGATTTTTATTCGCGGAAAACCCTATCCCGAAGGCCATGCGGAATGTTGACGAGTCTTTTGTTTCCCGTGTCTCAAGAGATGTATTGCAGACTTTCTGTCATCTTCAGCATCGACAACACCCAGCCAGGAACATGGATGGCCTCTTGAAAAGCCAATCCCACCCCTCCAACAGTGGGCCGGAGGCTCTCACCCTACGGCCGTGCTAAGCAAAGTCTAAAGTACTATCATACGATCTCGCCCACCGATCCCACAGTTGGCGCCAACCGGAAATGAAGTAAGAAGGAGGGGAGGGGGGGGTAAAGCAAATTTAATCAATTTAAAAATCACGGGCAATAATCTAACCGGGTTGCCTTGAGATTGCCTACTCCAAATATTGACACCCTACTCTTTCATATGCCGAACGCCCAGTGCTGGAAAAACCCGCGGCATCACCCACTGATTGGTGCGATTAGATCAGATCTGTGTTTTCCCGAACATAACCCGAGATTGGGCGGGCTTGCCGGGCGTTCCAGCATTCCGATGCAAGTAAAAACTTGCTAGGGCCTTCTCATCCCTCAAGGATGATACTATGGACGAAGTAACTCGCAAGTCGCAACAGATGGGATGTGGACGGGAGACTGCCCCTCCCCACGACGCATCTCATATTGGTTCCCTTACAAGGATGACAGCAACCGTGCTCTCGCCCTGACCTCCCGCCTAATATATGAGATACTAAGGAGGGAACACGGCCTATGCCTTTCCCGCACCTAGTTTGAGCGGAGTTTAAGTGGACATTGTTGCCCTCCGTCCCCGTCGGAACCACTCCTTCGCCCTGCTAGTAGCGGAATAACGGACGGAGATATAGCCATAAGGCAGAGGGCACGGTAGTTTGCCCCGACAGGGTGGTGGTTATCATCGGAGAGCACACAACTACCCAACAGTAGTCTGTTAAGATATACTGTGGTTACTGGTTAACTGGTTTGGTCTGGTCTGTGGGCTAAATAACCGACTCCAACGTCCTGCACCCTAAAGTTCTAGTGTCTCACCGGCATCCTTCGGCACCAGGATCTACCACATCTGTAATGCCAATCTCCGCCGTCACATTCGCCACGGCCATCTTGCCCATACACCCAACAACGAAGGGGGAAGGGAGAGGAGGGGGGGCACTAGGGCTAAACAAGGACCAGTCCAGAGGGACGGAGGATGCTCTCTGTTCAGCGACCGGCCGTAATGGTCGGAGTCCATATCCGGAACCCCCTGGGTCTTCTCCGATAGGATCAACTAGCGCCGGAGGGGGTGAGACAGTGTGCTTGTGTCGTCGCATATTGGTGTCTCAAGAACGAATAAATATCGCATCAATTACATTCAGCATTGTGTCCGTCCGTCGGTCATCCTTTTTGGCAGGCAAACTATGCAAAGTAAGGTTGCATTATTCAATTCATTATCAACTAATAATAACACCGAGCCAGACAGATACTAGTCTAACTACTTACAATTTAGATACTACTTACTCCAACTTCGCAGGCGCCATCTCCGGCCGAAGACATATCCACTCCACCCGACAAAACCCGTCCGTCGATCCCACTCCCCCTCCCCTCCCCATTCATCCATCATCATTACCACCCAGTATGCAAAACACCCCGGCAGCGACGCAACCGCTACGCTAATAGTAGGCGAGCAGTGCGAGATGCATCACAGGTACGTACACCCGACATATGCTAATGATATTGCCACCCCGACCATCACATCACAGGCTGCAGGCGACTGTTTTAGCCCAAAAGCTTGTTGTAGCCGCGGCGCCAAAGTGGGATGAGGTGGGGGTCGTTGAGGATCAATAGTCCATGGTAGCGTGTCTGGCGTCCTGAATCATGAAGGCTCGCTTGCTCAATCACTCCGGAAGTTAAACCGAATCGGTCGATAAGGTGTGAGTTTCAAGTTATGCTGACTGGGAATCCCACGAACTACGGGCCCTTGAAAGTTGGCCGAAGGTAAATTTTGAGAAGGGGAAAAAATAAATAAAAAGAAAAAAAAAAAGAAGGAAAGAATAAGGGTCGACCACCTCGGCTATCAGAGGAAGCATGGACCGGGAGAAGCTAAGCTACTATCCACGCCATCCATCATCCCTGAGAAATCATGACACAAAGTACGAAGTACATGGTGTACTGTGCTCGGCCGGAAGTGCTAAAGTTAGGTTCTCTTCCGGCGATACAAATGAAGAAAAGTTAGGAAGGTCGTCCCTGAACCACACCCAACCGAGTATATTGAAGCGATTTTTATCCCTCAGGTGTGTCTCTACCTACAAGAACTTAATAAGGTAATATAAGCGCACCGCAGGAATAATAATAATAACGCCCGATACTACGTTATAATATAAAATAATATAATAAGAGACATAATAAGAAACCTAAGCCTACACTAAATATCCGGATGTCCCGCAATACATTTATACCAACTATATACAAACAACCCCCCAATTAGCATGTGAGAGTCATTTTATCCTTCAGTCTAATATAAGCATGATGAAAATGCTATGATATAATAACCCCTCGTACCCCCTTAGTTTCTTTCCCCTTCCCCTCTACGAGAACGAAAGAGAAGAAGAAGAAGAAAGAGAAAGAGTAAGAGAAACAAAAGTGTGGACCGAGCCGAACCACTAACATACGTAACAGAGGGGCTTGGCACGCGCTGTTAACCCCCCGGTCAAAAAAATGAGTTTGAAAATCGCGGAAAAGCCGAGCGGGATTCAAATCAAGCAAGCAAGCTTGTGAAACATACCTTTTACGTGTGACTTGACACTTAACTTACTTACTTGCTTACTCATATTTACCTCGCAACTCACACCATAAGTAGATAGAATAGATACTACCTAATACTTACTATATACGCAGTGAAAAGTGGAGAGAGAGGAGAGGGTCACCGCGGGCCCCGAGGAAGGAAAGTTGAACTTTTTTGCCCATTTGCCGTGATCAGGTCAAATGCCGATGAGTCTTTTTTTTTTTTTTTTTGTGTTTGATGATCCTTATCGGTTTTTGGTTCTTCATCCGTAGCTAGTATGTATTGACTATGTCATAGACTTATAACTTTTTTTCATAATTTTTTATTTTTATTTTTTTTTATTCTCGTTAAAGTATTGCGTGTTAATTTGATCTGCAGTTTCAAGTATCTACCGTAGTACGTACCTAAGTGAGTAGTATGTACGCGACCGAGAGGTGGATGGATATGGACAGATATCTAGAATCCGTCATGATGATGATTGTTCATATTTATATTCATATTCATAAATATTAGTACTTACGTACTTAAGTTATGTCCATCGCTAATGAATCGACGCATAAATAATGGTAGTCAGACAATACCACCACTACTGACAGCCAAAATCACCCTAATAACGCCTTACAATAACAACTCCAAATTATAATAATAATAATACAAGTCCTACTAATAACCAGGATAGTTCTGTTAGATAAATTAGTAGTAAGCAAAGCAACTGTAAGTTCATTTCGGATCTAACCGGGCTCATCTAGCCATCCACCAAGAATAATTAATACTAGGATAGATAGATACTAAGTACTAGTTAGCTGTCGCCCCAGATAACCTCCGACCTCCGTCCGACCAAAGCAAAAGACAGAGAGAGGCACACCACCGACGGACCAACGGAGTGGGAAGAAGGAAGGAAGGAAGGCATATGGATTCCACCCCCCTGTCAAACAAAAGCACCAGACTAACCCTTCTGCGCAAATGCACATGAGAGATATGATTTGTTGGGAGGGAATGATGTTGCAGTAGTTGTAAATGCTAATGATTAGTTGGAAGGGGAGAGGATCTAAGGCATTGACTCCGTACTAAAGTGCGTTAGTAAGTCAAGTTCGGGTAGTAGTTGCGACCAGGATGTGATTGATTTGTTAGTTAGTTGAGTTTGTTATGTTGTGAGAATTTAAAGGACTAGATAATTAATTACCATCTTGAGGATAATTTGGATAAACTATTACCCTATTGCTGGGGTTGATGGTAGTATCGAAAGCCCTACTATATATTTCAGTATGTGAGTATGTATACTTAAGTATTTGTTGTGCATTGTAGTAGTGACATTTGGGGCGGTAAACTACTACGGTATCATAATGCCCATTGTACCTAACTACCACCTGTCATATCCTATCCTACTGTAATTTAGATCCCTACTAACAGGGGTGATGGTGAGTAATAACTAATAGTAACTGAACCCATGAGGAATTGTCACAGGTGGCATGATGCAGCTGCTTCTGCTCCATCGGTTTCAAAATAATATATATAAACTTTGGACTGTCTTGTATTTGACTTTCTACTAATATAGCTTAGTAGTAATTGATTGATGTTGCCTGCAGCAAAACATAGCCACCTTAGTTAAGCAGAACTACTAACTAACTAACTAACTTTTTAAAGGTCCGTGTCCGTTCGTCTAGACAGTAGTAGTTGCAGTCCAGTAATGTGGGTATTTATATATCCCGATGCAAGTCCCGAACCGACAGTTACCTTACTATTGACTACTTACGTATTATTTAGTCGCTTGATGTAACTGGTTAGTGATATCTTCGGACGGAAGTATATTGTAGTAAAGTAAGTTAGTAATTAGTTGGATACTAGGTACTGCCGTGTTGATATTGGTTAGTAAAGGTAACTAAGTGGTAACTGTTCAGTTGTGGTCAAATTTTTTCCATAGTGACACATTATCATGTGAAAGTACCTCCCAGCTGTACCAAACCCCAACTACCTACTAGTACTTACTACTTACTATCCTATACCGGTAAACAGCAAATAACAAACAAGAAGCAACCCTCGGGTCAGTTCGGCGATAATAACTAGGAAATCAAGTAGTGTGGCATAGGTGTTCACATGTTTGCTTGTTTGTGATTGACTTGGGCTGGTCATCCTTGGTTATAGCAGGGGTATATATAGATAGTAGGCCGGGTTAGTTAGATGTGATAATTGACCAAATATGGGGATTTGAGTGATTGACAGGTGTATTTCTGGGTACTGTATAGGAGATTATGCACTGCTGATTGTTTGCTGGGTCATACTCTGTAGTGCAGGATGACTGGGTTGATGGTACAGATTGGGTGGTGCATCAAAATCAATGCTATTATTTTTCTTCTGTTGACGTAGGCATTTAAGTGTATGGATAGGGGTTGGAAGTACAAGAGATACCGAGCATATCAATGGAGTCGGTTCGTTGATCTCAGAAACCATGTCAGGTAGAAAAGCACTACGAGAGATGTCTATGGAAAGCTACTGTGAAGCTACTGAAAAGCTACTTCATAAAAACTACTAATTCATTATGGGTATTGCGAACCTGTTCATTGGTGCTACCTTTTAAACCGAAAACAATCTCATATCATACCTTCCCAGCGTGAAACCCCGGACCTCTAACTTACGCCTCGTAGAGGGTGTTGAGGAAGTCCTTGGAAGCGCGCTCGGGCTTGGCAGACTCAACGGTCTGCTGGCCGAGCTTCTCCTTGGAGAAAGCAGCAGCGTAAGGGTTGAGACGGAGCATGACCTGCTTGTTGCGGAGAGGGTTCTTCTTCTGGATGTTGGTGCGCTTGGTGCGAGCCTCACCCTTGGGGGCACGGAGGACGGACTGGATCTCAGAAGAGTTGATGAGACGGGCCAGGTCGGCGTTGGCAACAACGTTCTGGGGGAGGAGGTAGTCCTTCTTGAGGGCGGAGGCGGTGGTGGTGGTGCCGTAGACCTTGTCGAGGGCCTCGAAAGCAGCGGAGGACCAGACGATGAAGCGACCGAGGTGACCACCGGGGGCGAGCTGGAGGAGGTTGAGGGAGAAGACGGAGGAGGTCTCAACACCGGGGATGTTGCGGAAGGCACGGACAAGGTCCTTGCCATCAACCTCGGGGTTGTAGACAACCAGAGGACCGCGGCGCTGGCGGAAGCGGCGGTTCCTCAGCTTACCCTTACCGGCACGCATCTTGCGGGACTTCTGGACCTTGACGAGGTCGGCACCGGCACCGACAGCCTGGAGGAGGGCAACGGCGGCCTTGGTCTTGGTAACAGCGGAGTTCTCGAAGGTCTTGGAGTCAACGACCAGAGGGACCTCAGGAACGTTGGCAACGCGGTGACCGCGAGCGAACAGAAGAGAAGGAACGGAAGAAGCAGCGAGGGCAGAGGCAGTAGCGAAACGTCTAAGAAAAAGCTATTAGTTCCTCTCCTTCTGCCTCATCGGTCGGATTCTCATCATACCTCTGGCCAACGTTGACCTTCTGGTGCCACTTGCGCCAGACCTTGGTAGGGGCGAACATACGACCGGAACGGCACTGGTTACCGAAAGCGGCCTGACCGGCACGGTGAGTACCACCACCGGAGACACGGGGGATACGAGCGACAGCGCGACCTGAAGTTATTCACATCCATCAGTCATCCCAAATTCCCTGCAAATTCTTGGCATTTTCTTCAGATTTGTGCACATACCGGTACCCCAGGACTCAGCAGAGGTCTGTTCACCAGCCTTCTCGCTCACAGCGTAGGGCTGTCTCTTGTTCTTGGCCATACCGGTGTGCACCTGCCTGTAAATCGAAATCCGTCAGCCATCGAATTTCCTCCGCTTTCTCATTCTTTCTCCCAGCGAGTCGATTTTTCGTCGTAAAAGGCTGAAACATACTGGACAACATCAAGACGGATGGGGGAGGCGAAAACAGCCGGGAGGGGGTAGGTAGCCCCCGTGGGCTTGCCATCAGCGCCGGCGATGGTGACGGTAGGACGAGACGCCATTTTTGTCGACGGTAGGGTGGTCGTTGTCGTCGTTCGAGGTTGGAGATCGAGCATCTCAAGATGAGCGCGCAAATTTTCGCTTAGTCTCACCCGCCCGTCGTGGGTGCGGCAAAGCCCTAGCCCTGTTGCCGTTTTGGGTGGGTGTGGATGCCTGAGGCGGAATGATCTTATCGATATGGGGAACCGCGGTTATACCTTATGTGCTTGGATCTACCCTTTATACATGCGGTTTCTCTTAGTCTCTTCTGTGGTCTATGTAGTGTAGTCTCGCGGAAAATGTTGAGAACGATATTAAAACACTACCAAGTACATCATATAACATTATCTAATGTGATTAAGTTGAGAATTTTTTTTTTTTTTTTTTTTTTTTCGTTTTAATGTCAAGTCCGGCCATCTAAAATCTTGTCTGTCAAGTTATCGCCACAAGAGATCAGCCGACGCCCAGAGCACCATCTGAGTCGTTACTACGGCATGCAGTCACACTCTCTATGTTTACAATCATGATTAATGAGGGAAAAAAAAAAGATTATTACTGTTTATAACGGTAAATATCGTTGGCCAACGTTAATTTCATTTAGGATCCTCTCTACTGCAAAAGGTACACAAGAAGGTAAACAGGAAATCTCAAAAGGGTCCGAGCACTACGCCTTGTGCAAGGAAACGAATGTAAGTCTCGATCGGTATGGGCTAGCCACCCGGATCACATTTTTCAATCACTCCACTTTTAAGCGTGCACATGTCCACCGTGAGCATGGCGTCTGGCGCGGCCCTCCCTAACGGTACGGGGCTTCAACTTGATGGCGGAAATGGCCAAGTTGGAGCTCTGTCCAGCAGTGCACTGGGTACCGGCAGCCACATTCTGAACAGCAGACCACTGGCCGTTGGCGCAGCGCTGGAAAGAGGAGCCATTGATGCAGTTCCACTCGCCCTCCACGCTGCAAGATCCAAAGAGCGCACCAGAGCTGGAGCTGGAGCTTGCACTGGAGCTAGAGCTGGGTTGAGGGCTGGAGACAGAGTTGGAGCCAGAACCAGAGCCAGAACCAGAGCCAGAACCAGAGCCAGAACCAGAGCCAGAACCAGAGCCAGAACCAGAGCCAGAACCCGAACCAGAGCTGGAGCCGCTGCTGCCAGAGCTGGGTGCAGGAGTGTTCGCAACCGCAGGAGCAGTGTAGGTGGCAGCCGGGGCAGAAGTAACAACAGCAGCGGCCGAAGAACTGGCGGAGCCAGAGCCGGAACCAGAGCTGGAGCCAGATCCAGAGTAGGAGCCAGTGCTGCTGTCACCAGCGGCAGCGAAAGTGGGAGTACCGGTACAGGCGGCGGCGCCAGCGGAAGCCAGGTTGCTAGGCTCGCCGTTGTATTGGATGTCGTCACCGGGCTGCGGGAATCGGATGTCGACACCTTCGGAGGTGGTGCAGCCGTTGACGTTGGCGACAAACATGGGAGGGAAGGTGGAAGAGCGCTTCTCGACATCGCGCTTTTCCTCAACATCGGACCGCTTAGAAGAAGAAGCGCTCTGGACCTCGAGGGGTGCACAGTTCATGTACATCTCACGGTTTCCAATGCGGTTGAACCAAGTCCAGGCGAGCGTGTACTTGCCCGGGCTAATGCCGTCCGGAATGGTGTAGTTGAACTTGGTAGGATCGGCCATGGAAGCACCACCGGAAAGGTTTCCGTCCACGTTGGCGGGGCAGCCACCCTCGATAGACTTGATGACCATCCATTCAGAGTCCTTGGTAGGCTGCAGATCGGTGGTCAGACTGACTTGGCAGGAGCCACCACCATGGGTGGCGGAACCCTCAAAGGTCAAAGGCATGCTCTCCCCGATCTGGGCGGTATTCCACTCGCTGACCTCGTAGGTGTTGGAGCGCAGCTTGCAAGGAAAGTCGCTGCCATCGGCTGCCAGAGGCGAGTTGTTGAGGGTATCCTTTCCATAGGGAATGGGCTCAGTCATGATCATGTGTGCTTCGACGGCCGAGATGCCCAAAAGAGCAGCTGCCGTAAGGATCGACTTGGAAAACATGGTGAAGGAGCGTCGTTTTTGTTTTGCACTATTCGACAGCTAAAGGAGTGTTTGAAGTTCTGACCGTACCAGACGAGACAGAACAGATGGTTGCGTTGAGCAAAAGTCTAGTGCAGATGGATTAGCTATGGAGAGAAATGAAGGAAAGGATGAAGTTCTGGGTTTATATTGAAATAATGCATGATTTGTTGGTAAGAGGCATAGGAGCAACAGACGGTGATACCCGTATAGTTGAAGCAGTATATGGCCAAGGATGTGTAGAGGGGCACAAGGTTACGGTAGACAATGAAAATGTACCCGGGGAAGTAGCAGGATAAGGCGAGATGACAATACCTTTGTAGAACCGAATGGAATGTGAGCTTGTCCCAATGTTGACTTTGTCTAGTCAAAACAGGCCTTTGTCACAAAAGTGTGATACCACTGGACAAGGATAGCTTCAGCTCTTAGGAAGAAGAAGGGAAGGTCGGAGTCTGCCGCAGGCACACAACGAAGATTTTAATGAAATCAAAAGGAGTGTCGAAAGAAAGCAGGACTAGCCTGGTGATAGTAGGACTGTCGAACAGTGTAGAACGAAGAAAGGACTGAACGCTCCAGCGTGGTTGAAGAAGAGAAAGAAGAAAAGGGATCAACACTGGCATCCCCGGGGGGGTGTTATATACTTAAGATTTGGACTGTTTGAAAACGCCATGACGGTGAATCAGGGTACCCAGGAGACTGGACGGAATGAGACTGGCTGTTAGTAGGCGCGCACCGAAAGTCAAGATGCGTGTGAGTGGGGAGGGGGGAGGAGATTGACAGACAGACAGTGAATTGGGTTTGGTTGCATGTCGAGTCGTGGGACACATAGTTTTGGGAGTGCAGATGGACCCTGAGTGGTCCCTGGCGAAAGGGACTCCATAGTCCAGAAGATGAAACAAACCCGCAGCGGAACCTGGGACTTCGGCTAGCGACGCATTACTGTGTTTACTGAGTAGATACAAGAGACTTGTAAGGTATTACCCCTGCCAGCCCATCCGTCGCACCATCAGCCCGGCCCGTCGCTTCATTGGCTGGGCCCAAGGCGGTTGGCGCCGGCATTTGCCAATCAACGCCTGCAGGTCGCGGATTTGCTCTGATTGATCGGCTTGCAACTAAAAGTAAAAAGTATCATCCGCCAGCCTACTAGTTAGACAACGTTGTCCGACCGGTCATCTTGCCCTTTCCACATCTTCCGATCATTCTTTCTGCTCGGCGAATGAGCCTTCAAAGTTCGCCATTCGGCTTGGTCAACTGTGACCCGCTCACTGACCGAAGCTCCCCCTGCCCTTACATTGCAGCCTTTGCGGAAGATGAAGCCGACGTGGGGCGATGGACACAGCCTCGCAGCCACTGAGCAAAGATGTGCATTTCTATGACTCTTTCCAAAAGGCAGCAGCAAATTGTGAGTCCAGGCGAAACAAATTTTCCTTTTTTTCGCCTCTACCAAGATCCCAACATTCCATACGTACGAAGGACACTGAAGAAGTTCGTTCTCCTGTCATCATTCTAGTCCCCATCAACCGGAGGCTGTCATTATCAGGCTCAACGAAACCCCATTGTAAGAGATGGCGTGGGCGAGACCATTCCTGGGACACCTCATTCGACCACAGAAAAACTCAACTAAGCATACATCTCCATCTCCAAGATGATCCTTCAGCCCAATCCCAAGCTCCCCAGGCAATTCCTTTCACCCAGCCATGACCGCGTGTGCCGACTTGGCGCTTCGGTGGCGAACCAAATGCCCGTCCATGTCTTACCGGTGAAAATCTTATTGCATCCCGCTGCCCCGTATAGAGCAAAGCATACTACACTACACCAACTCACGCCCTTTTTTTTTTCCGGTCCAGAAAAAGAAAACAAAATACTCCGTATGCAAGTGGTAGGGAATGTTGGCAATCCTCAGCCGCCGACTTTCGACCCAACCAAGATACAAGTAAACATCCAACCTCCTGCACCATGGTTCAGATCATGATCCCCGCATGGACGGACCCTGTCGGCGCAAAAGTTTGGTCGGATCGGTGGGGTTCTTTTACCCTTCCACCGTTTCTTTCTTTCACCAAGTCGGAGGGCGGCTGGCTCCGTGATTTAATTGCTACACGTCGAAACCGATTACTGGATTCTTCGTTGCTGGGATCATGGATCAAAGGAGCGCGTAAACGCGCTGCGAGTCAACAATTTCTTTGTGCGATAGCCGCCCACTGTGTGCGCCATGTGGATTCGATGCATCATTGGTTACACATGACTACTAATAGTAGCAGATAGTATGCGCGATATATTTAGGTAAGAGTTGGTCCTAAGAAACCTGCATAGATCAGGTCAGGCACGCCAATCCATAAACCAATAAAAGGGATGGATTAGTAGGTGCTGTCCTATGACGTCGTATATCGCCTTCAGTACTTTTCTTCCCAATTTACTCAGCATCTATACCACCTCAAAAGAGACCTATCTACTCAACACACAAACCCAGCTACACTCATCTACACAAACACAAAAATCACCAAGCATGTGATTCCAATACTTACTACTAATCACCTTCCAAACCCAGCATTAGTCAACCCCACACAAACCAAAATCACATCACCAAAAACTTGGCAAATTAAACCCATCATCCCATCATCATCAAAACACGAACTGGACCCATCGAAAAGTAAAAAAATTCTACTACTATTCTTTACAGACCCTAGAAAGTAAGAGTACAAAGTACTACTACTAGCTCCGGAAGCCCCGAAACGATTTCGGTAGTTTCGAGAATCATCGAGATTGAAATTGCGGGGGGTGGGTGTAGTAGGTCAGAGAAATCAATCTGAAACAGAGGAGGCGGCGGGAGATCGCGACTGTCAGCTAAGCGAAGGGGTTGATGATACTACCCCGTAGGTATAACCAATATATGACGATGAGAAAATTATTATGCGATGGTCTGAAAATTGAGTCAGGATAAATTATCAATTGATAAATGCGATAATATTGTTGCCTACCTAGTTGATAAATATTTGTTTTGTTGGCGATGATATTAAGATTGCAGTGGATATGATATGGGTTGATAAAATTATTTATGATGATAATGAATACTACTCTACTATATTTGACTTTTGGGATGGGTGGGACAGTCTGTGTGTAACTAAGATCGCAGTAATTTAACGTGCAGTAAAATCTGTTTAGTATTGTCTGACTACCTATTATGTGATATAATAATAATATAGAAGAATGTTGGTGATTACTATACGTATAATCCTAAGCCTTCAGTTGCAAAACGTTGTTGTTGACTGGGGCCGGGCTGGTTCGGGCCACAACCATCTGACGGTGGATACACAAGGGGATCATCATCGGTAATGAAGGGTGGATCGAACTCCTGGCTTAGTCTTTGGAACATTGTCTAGACCCTTCTTCTTATTCTTCTTCTTCTGCCTTGTGCAGAGTTGTGTTGGGGATGCTGGATAATGATTGATTGCCTTGGATCCTCAATTAAGCAGGTCCGTTGCCACTTTACAGGGCGGGGAATATTATTGAGGGAATTATTTGCCGCATATTGATGTGTAGGCATATTCTTTGGTAATATATATCTTGTTAATCAAGGGAATACTCACAGGTTGGTAGTTGAAGGAGGAAAAAATTAGGAATGCCAAGCTGTGAGTGTCTAGAGATATGGCATGAGTTTTCCGAGATAAGTCCGTAGACAGGTTCAAATTCCGTTCACTCTATATAATGAGTCTGTCTCTATTCAATCTATGGGAAATATACTAATAACGTATATACAACCTCACTTGATATCTTGGATCATGCTAGTTACCTCCACCGGTTGGGATAGGGGGATCTAGGATACGCGTTTAGCCAACACGATCTCACTCAATGCGCAGAAAAGACCATGACTTACTCGGATCTTCGGTGGTTCCATTATGAATTGCGGTCGTATCAACACCCTGCAGATTATTAACAACATTCTGGTATGAATAAATGAATGATTCTCCACTTACCAAGGTAATATACCCAAGGACTCCATTCCTATAATCCTGACCATCTAGCGGCTCCGTATCCATGATAGCCATGGCCCCCGCTGTTAATCAGACCACAGCATCAGCATCTCAACAGGAAATTAAAGTGAGACCCAGATTGCATATATGCTTACTCAACGATTCCTCATAATAAACCCCGTCCTCTGACACTGGTTTCCGCTGGATCTGAGTGTGATGGGAATACGGAGGTACTGCCATGATCTCTGTAGCCACATCTTCGTTGACAAACAACTGGGCCGTATTGACTGTTCTGCCTGCACCTATGGTGCCATTACTGGTTATACTCCAGTTTGTGTGCACTTGCACGTGAATGTGGATGGCACGGTTGGTCTGGGGATTAAATAGTCAGTCTGCTTGGGGTTGACTTTGTCATAGCTGAACCATAAGTGTGTGTGTGTGTGTGTGTGCATGCTCACATAAAACCCAGGGAATATCGAGGTGAAGCTGGTCACGCCATTCTCATCGGTGGGCCACATGCCCCGAAGCCAGGTTGTATCGTCCGTTGCTAGAAACTTTTGTTGCCCTTTATGTCAGATATTTTCTGTGCCTGAGCCAGATTGACGGACTGAAAGGTGGGGAGGGATAGTATTACCGAGACATCACTCATGCCGCTATCCGCGTCAATTTGCGTACCAGTGCTTTCAAAGTACTGCTCAGGAAATGAGATATCTGGATTCAGACCAGTGAAGGAACTATACGATCCAGTGGCATTGCAGTGCTATACCGGGGTCAGAAGAATTTCATCTAGATACTCTTTCCGTTTCTTCTTTGCGAAAAATGGTGTGGAAGAGAATAATCAAGAAAGATGTGGTGTGGGGATGAACGCACCCAAACATCCACTAATGCATCCGTCAAGGGCTCGCAGGTATGGATATCCATGAGGCCAATGTCCATGACGAAGGGTACCCCAATTTGATCCTCGACAATATCCTGGCGCAGAGTCTGACTCCGCGGATAAATATAGGGCCCCGGGCTAGTTTCCGGCGTGAGAATGCAGGTGTCATTCTTCAAGAAGTCGTATTTGGGAGCCTCAGCTGTGATGGTGTAGGTGGTGGTACCATCATCATCGTCGGATAGCGAAAGTGCCCGTCGGCGCATTGCATGCCGGTTCCTCTTCATGAGGCCGACCGTGTCGGAACACCTTTTTGCCACGGCTCCGCGCCGGGCCAACTGTACGGCATCGGGTTGGGAATGTGGTCCCGGATGTGCTGTTGCACAAAGCATGTTACTAGATTGCTTATTAATGTTGTAATTTGGGGAGGCCACTGACCCTGCACAACGGTTGATAGTAAGAGGGTCGAGCCCAACAACAAGAATTTCATAATGGTGACAATGTCGCGCGTTGAGATGGTACAGAAAATAGCCCTTGAGACTTTCCTACAGGGTTTTTAGTATCTTGCCTGCCGTGTGCTTACCCTACGGGGGTGTTCGATCTTGTTAAAAGTAGTTATATATCCAGTTGCACTTTGGTCCTAATTTTGAAGCTGGACGATCATTATCCCCATTGCGCAGAGGCAAGCATCAAAAAGAATGAGGATCCATGGAAGTTGGCATTCTGGAAGACTAGATCTGCAAGGATCTCATGGGAAACTAAACCCATGATCATGCCGATCATGCTACACTGCTCAACATTGTGACACTCATGTCATATTCGTTTGCTTTCCTGTTTCTTATCGCCCGCGTAGTGGCGCCTTGCATTCTCAAATGTAGAAGGTGGGCTCTATTTGAACCTTGGTGTTGGGAATCACTGCTCTCAATCGTCTCTTGTCACATTTGGTGCATGCATCGAGATCCTCCTGGGGAGGACCTAGGGCACCATTGGCCAGGCCATGTCTCTTCCTCAAAGTTAATAGTTCCATTTGCGTAGGATTGCCGCGTGTATAGCACATGAACGTATCCCGTCTTATCCCGTCTCTGTAATCGTTGCTGGCCCCATGCATACCGTTTGTGACTGGCTTCGTGTTCAACCATCGGTGACTCTGATCCAACCCTCGCACATGCCCTATGGCTCGTCTTTGAGCTAGAAAGGTACGACGAGTGACCTGTTCTTCCAAATGCTCACTGTCGGGCTTGTATCATTTGGATCTTCTGGCAACAGCTTCGGGCTCGTAAGTTCCCTGAAAGTGCGCGGTCACAAAGGTTCCAGGTACTGATATTAAGTTTGATGCCGTCGTTATCTAAGGATGTGAGATGTCTTATCCCTACACCAGGGCCATGTGATCTTTGAGCATCATAACCAAAGGCCTTGGATGCAGAGATCGGAAACATAGGAAGTTCCACAAGGACCGTGGGGGGAAAGAAGTATATGCAGAAGGCACCAACTAGAACTACGGGGCGATTCGATTAGTCAGGAAGCAACACACAACCACACCACCCAACCAACCCATCCTTCTTCATCACCCCTTCATTCCTTGATCATTCTTTACTACGACCCCTTGCTTCGATATGCGCCGTCCACTTCACGCAGGCCTGCTGTGCTGTGCCTATAGCACAGCGTGTCCGATCGCATGAATTGTATATGGTTGATGCCATGATGAGAGCAGTCGTCAACCCTGGTACAACTTCGACGAATTTTAATGATAATCCAGAGCAGATAAGCAACCCAAAAAAGGGATCGCCGCATTCGGTAGTATGTGGATGCATTCTGATCTGTGGGTCTTTGGTTTTAGACCCAGCTACCGTCCCTTCGTTGCCACAAGGCTGATAAGAGAACAATGACTGAGGAATTGTACTCCGACCGCAATATCTGAGCCTATATATTTCCATTTTTCCCTACAAGGAGTATTGTAATCAATATGGAGCAGCTCCAGATCTCTCTTGCCGGCACTCATGCACTGCAACTGGCTGAAACTGGTGTATCTGCTTTACTGGCCATCGGCTTGGGCTCTTTACAACCAGTCGACTGGTTTCCCCGAACAGGATATCGACAATGGTGTTGCATTGCAGCAGATTGCCAATGATACCCTGGGGAACATGAAGCTTGAGTCTCTGGCAACCAATGGCTGCCGCTTTGAGGACGCCCGAATCCGCAAAGAATGGTAGGTTTATCCTGCGCAAGCCGCATCTGACCCTTGCTATCGGTTAAGGCCACCATCTCACGCCCAGGGTAGGCGCAGCTTGTCTCTAGCTGCAAGGAAAGAATTCACCGATGCTATCGTCTGCTTGCAGAGTCTTCCTGCAAATATTTCGGCAGAAGAAAAGGAGACCTTTCAGGGAGTACAGACTCGGTATGATGAGTTCGTAGCTACCCATATAAATCTGACGGAACACATCCATGTGACGGTTGGTAAAAGTTCGTTGAAAAATTAAAAGTCGAAGTCATCGCTGAAACGTTATCTTGTAGGCTGATTTTCTCGCCTGGCATCGGTTCTTTCTTTATGCATTTGAAAATGCGCTACGATTTGAGTGCAACTATACAGGCACTCTTCCCTACTGGGAATGGGGACTTGATGCGGAAAACCCCCAGGGCTCTGTCCTCTTTAATGGCGACCCATACAGTATGGGGACTAATGGGGTAGATTTGAACCGAACAAGCATCTACTGGGAATCTAAAAACATGAGCATCCCCGCCGGGACTGGGGGTGGGTGCGTATATGGGGGCCCTTTCTCCAATTACACAGTGCACATGGGCCCTATTGATGCTCCGGGAGAGCAGCCAGTCCAATACAAACTGGAGTATAATCCACGCTGCTTATCGCGAGATGTGAACCCCACCATCTCACAAATGTCAATCTCCTTCCGCAACACTACGAAATTGATTCTCTCGTACGATACGATTGATTGGTTCCAAGGCGTCATGCAAGCAGACCAGCGATTCACCGATCCCACTGCTCCTTTCACTTACGGGGTTCATGGTGGAGGACATCTCACTGTTGGAAGCGTCTTGGCAGACATTGATACCAGCCCGGCCGAGCCGATGTTCTGGCTTCACCATGCACAGATCGACCGTGTCTGGACAATCTGGCAAGGACTAGATCCGGCGAAGAGACGAAACGCAATCTGGGGCACTTCAACCCGAGGCGATAGCCCGCCTTCTGCAAACATGACGTTAGACGATGTGCTTGATTTTGGGTTTATTTCTCAACCGCTGAAGTTTGCCGATCTGATGAACCCTCTGTCTGGACCGTTCTGCTACTACTACGCATAACCGATAAAGTTTAAATGTTTGGATCTTGGAAATCTTGGTTCCTCAACAGTTTCGCCTATCCGAGAAGATTAAGTACAATAATGTAAATGGTTACTAAGTGACATGTAACGCCGACAGAAGTTTATTCTGTCAATTGGCTGACAAGATCGCTTGAAGAAACCGGGATAAGTCATTGATGAATTAAGCCGATCGGCCTAAAGTCAACTCAACCGGCCGCGTTGCCGCCAACTTTAAGCAGACACCCATCGTTTCCGGCAGTTGCGGGGAGGCAAAGTGGATCATCAGATCCCAATTCCCCAAAACATCACGGCAAGAAAATTAGATTGAATTGAGGTTACATCGACTGACGGCGCTTCCGATCCAACCCCTCTCTACTGGAAAAAATTTCCTTGGCGAAACAAACCAATTTGTTGTTACTCTACCCCGGGATTGTCAGATCCGGACGCATTGAGTCTATTCTTAGCGGCTACAACATACAACATAAGTATGAGTGTAACTCTACAACTACAACCCCAGTCTGTCGCTTAATACAACCAGAGAGAAGAGAGGGAAAAAAATAATTAACCAAAAAGAAAAAGAAAAAGAGAAAGAAATAGAAAAGATCCATCAGCTCAACGAGAAGTCACAAAGATAGCATCCCGCATAGTGTTAGTACATTCCGCGGAGAATGACAGATTCCACATTGAGACAGTTACCTTTAGGCCCTAGGGGATTGCTATGCTATACCCTCCGTTGCTACTGTCTCAATCCTTCCTCCATTCTTGGCTCTTCAGTAGAAATCTTAGTCTTCACTACTACGGTCTGGAATTAATGGCGGTCTGAATCAATAGCTCCCTCAGCACAGTTACCGTACATTGTCCCGCGGGGGAGGGTCCATTGTCTGTTTTCAGTTTCACCGATATGAACTATCATAATCCGTAATCCCAACGAGGATGTCGGAAACAGTATGTACAATGCTACATACTGTTACTGTATGGCCTGGCAAATCGAATCGGTTTAAAGATCTTAGCTCCTCTAGATGGTCCAACCTCATCCCCCCCTGGATTTTTGACATAAGGTAGCCAGTCAGTCCGTCGATATGGCTTCCTCTGTCTTCTTGCCGCTAATTGCGGCCACCGCATTACTGCCCACGCTCGGTTCTACACAAGATGCCGCCAACACACCGACATCCGCTCCTACCGTGCAAGTCCGCAATGGCACGTACGAGGGTGTCTACAATCCCACGTACGATCAGGACTTGTTCCTCGGCATACCATATGCGCAGCCTCCGGTCGGTGAGCTTCGCTTTCGTCCACCACAACCGCTTAACACCAGCTGGTCCGGTACTCGAAACGCAACAGAATACTACAATGAATGTATTGGTTACGGCAGTGATGACTGGGGCTGGACGGACGTGGTGTCGGAAGACTGTCTCGCTCTCAGTGTGATCCGACCTCACGGAATCGACTCGAGCGCGAATCTGCCCGTCGTCTTCTGGATGCACGGTGGAGAGTTTGCGGAGGGAGGCACTCGCGACTCTCGTTATAACCTCTCTTACATTGTTCAACAGTCTCAAGAGATGCAAGCTCCAATCATTGGCGTGACTGTCAACTATCGCCTTTCGGCATGGGGCTTCCTCTACAGCCAGGAAGTCGCTGATGAAGGCTCCGCCAACTTAGGACTCCGCGACCAACGGCACGCATTGTACTGGCTTCAGGAGAATATCGCTTCCTTTGGCGGAGATCCGTCGCGGCTCACTATCTGGGGCCAAAGTGCTGGTGCCAATAGCGTTGGTCTTCATTTAGTGGCATACGACGGCCAGAATGATGGCATCTTCCGTGCTGGAATTGCTGAGAGCGGCTCCGTGCCTTCCCTCGCAGCATACATGAATGCCTCGGAGGCACAACCCTACTACGATGCCGTCGTCAACGCAACCAACTGCACCGGCGCTTTAAACACACTTACCTGTCTCCGTGAAGTTCCCACCGACGTCCTGAGCTCCATTTTCAACAGCTCTCTCGTCGCTGGCGCAGGATATCACCCCGTCATTGACGGCGATTTCCTTAGAGCCTCTGGAATCGTTAATCTCCAGACTGGCCAATTCGCCAAAACCCCGCTTCTTATCGGCACCAACTTCGACGAAGGGACCAAGTACGCCCCTCACGGATACAACACCACCGACCAATTCGTCTCCCTCGTCCAAGCCAACGGAACCAACTATACCAGCGCTCTCAAGATTGCATCCTTGTACCCAGATGACCCAGCCGTTGGTATTCCGGGGACCCTTCATGGCCGTCCCCCACCGTCATACGGTTACCAGTGGAAGCGTGTAGCTGCTTTCCTCGGGGACCTTCTCATGCACGCACCTCGCCGTGTGACAACCCAGTCGCTGGCACGCTGGAATGTACCTACCTACGTGTATCACTGGAACGTGATGACATTAGGGCCATTAGATGGTGCAGCGCATGGCTATGAAATCCCGTTCACTTTCCATAACATTGACAGTCTGGGTGATGAACGGGGAAATGACAGCGTGATCTGGCCGCAGATATCGACTATGATGTCACGGATGTGGGTGAGCTTTATTAATCATTTGGATCCAAATCATAGTAATAGTGAGTGATGCCCCACCTACATCTAGACACTACTTTGAGACGTTGAGAGTAAAAAGAGATGCTGACATGCTGCTATGGTAGTGACGAATATCCATTGGCCTGTCTACACGGCAGAGAACCCGCATAATATGGTCTTTGATGCCAATGTAACTGGGCTGGCTTATGTTGAACCGGATACTTATAGGGCGGAGGGGATTGCGTATATCACAAGCATTCTGCAGAGTGCCTTCAATCGTTAGGATAGACTAGTACCGTCAATATTAAGAGAAATCACACATACGGAGAAATCCCATGTTTTCCCTAAGAGCCAGAGCTGTTCAATCAGACGGCAATGCATCCTCACACCGGGGGAGGGCCGGGGAGGTCTCAACTCTCTGTGGAACTAGAATTCCAGCAACGATAGATCCCGGAAGGCCAGATCTGTTGACTCATTGTTTGTTAGATCCCGATGTTGCATCCGAAAAAGCTTCCGTTTTGTCGTGGCAACCATGCTAAGAGGCTGCTGTAAAGGCGACTCTAGAAACTCCGTGGACTGCCACTATCTCGATGACTAGATAATAGAGTGTGTTTCCGCCTCCTTGGCGTTTGGGAATCCGCGGAAGATTGCCTCAACTCCTAATGGTTGTCACGGAAGATGGCTTGGCAATGAGACGAGACCACGGGTGACCGACATGTGTCAAGCAGTAGCTATCGGAATCTGAGCAAGCATAGGTGTCATGGACTTTGCAGGCAAGTGCTTTCCGTTCTAGACCAACGGCTAAAGCGCGGTGAGCATACTCGGCGAGCTGAAAGGCGTTGCCGATTATCCGCTTTGTTTGTGCCCTTTCCGTTTCCGGGCGTAGGCAATCACATCAGGACAATGCCGTGTGGGCCTAGAGATCTCAACTAACCTTATCGCACTTTACCTCACAGTGATACAACCCGAGTGACTATTGGGGAAACTGAGCCTGTTGATCAACATACATTAGCACCACACACAAAGCTGCCAAGGAACAATAGTACTGTGAGCGCCGTGGAGATTTCTCCTAACTTTGTCTCCAGATCTTGTACTACATACCCAACGAGGCAGGGGTCCGTATCAACGGCTCCACAGCAAAACATTCATGAATCTTCATGTCGTCATGACTCATGTCTCGAGCGATATCGCTAGGTATCACTCCACCTAAAGTTGTAATGGCTGTAGAACTCATCTATCGAGAATACGAGCAATAACCAGCAATTTATAAAGGCTGGGGCCATCCTGCTCAATCCCAACATATGGCCTCTCACGCCGGCATTGTACTGGTTAGGGTCCAAGTGAATCACAGAATCATTGGCACTTTTCATCGCTCCAAATGGCGTCTGGAATCCTGACATATCTGGAGCAGGCGGCCGAGTATTCGCCGTCTAAAGGCTTCGTCTTTTACAGTGTTGGCAAGGACCAACCGGAGACGATCCTTTATCCCGAGTTTTGGCGCCTCGTTAAGGTAACATCCACCCGCATCAGTACCATGAGTCCCAACAGGTGGTTTCATGTTTGCTTAGCTAACCACATCATTGTTAGCGTAATGCTGCAACTCTAGTTGAACAAAAGATTGCGGTGCCTGACCGGATTCTCCTCGTTCATTTTGACACTCACAAGGAGAACATCATTTGGTTCTGGTCTGCCATTGCAGCCGGAGCCATCCCAGCTGTGTCTACTCCTCTGGCTGTAGACCCAGTGGCTCGGGAGCGGCATCTAACCCACCTTCAGAGGCTCCTAGAGCGACCCAATGTCCTCACCAGTGTAAAGCATACAGATGACCTGAGTATTATCGATGAGTCTCAAAAGTTCTTTATCGAGGATCTGGCATCAAATGCAGATCAAACCGCAGGTTATAAACCTGCGAGTCCTTCGTCAGACCTCGCACTGCTACTGCTCACCTCCGGCAGTACGGGCAATGCCAAAGCGGTTATGTTGCACCACTCGCAAATCTTCGCCGCAATTGAGGCCAAATGGAAGGCACTATCAAGCACTCCAGAAAACATTTTTCTGAACTGGATTGGTAAGAATGACTCTCCTGTGGCTCCCGGGCCATACAGGTGGAGCTAACACATTGTCGTAGGGTTCGATCATGTTGCCTGTTTCATGGAAATGCACATGCACGCATTATCCAGGGGTTGTCATCAGATTCATCTCCCAGCCGTGACGGTTCTGGAGAACCCTCTTCTTTATTTGGAAAAGATGGCAGAGTATTCTGTTACCAACGCTTTTGCCCCTAACTTCCTCGTGGCCCTGGTAGGAAAGGCCATCGAGGCCCAACAGGAGCGGGATCCTCGTTCACTTGATCTGGATTTGAGTCATTTGCGCATGGTGCTCTCAGGTGGTGAAGCTAATCTCGCATCGACGAGCATTTTATTCAACCGTAAGTTGGTCGAAATGGGAGCCGCCAAGAATGTCCTCCATCCGTCATTCGGTATGACAGAGGTAAGCTGCGTCGTCTGATGAATCATGGGCGCACCGGACCTGTTAATAATGTTGCTTTTGGTAGACATGCGCAGGTATCCACTATCATTACAGCTTCCCGGAACTCGAGCAGAAGGCTAAGCTGCAATTCTGCTCTGTGGGGCAGGCAACACCTACTCTGCAGATGAGAATCACCGATGAACATGGGGAAACAGTGAGAAGCGGCGAGAATGGCAACCTGGAGTTGTATGGGCCGATGGTATTCAAGGGCTATTACAATGACGACAAAAACACTAAGGCTTCCTTTACCGAGGACGGTTGGTTTAAGACTGGCGACACCGGATACATTGACAACAGGGATAACCTTGTGCTTTCTGGACGGTCCAAGGACAGTATCATCATCAACGGGATTAACTTTTATTCTCATGAGTTGGAGAATGCCATAGACTCGGCCGGGCTGGACGGTCTTGTCCCCTCTTATACGGTGGTGGTTTCATCCTGGCTTGATAATGCAGACAGTGAAGATGTCATTGTCCTATACCTGTCAAGTCAGAAGGGCACTGAAGACGACAGAATTTTCCTTGAAACTATCAACTCGATCTCCAGGATCACTGCTCTTTACTGCTCAAAGCAGCCCGTGGACATCATACCACTCCCAGTAGAGCTGCTTCCCAAGAATTCTCTGGGAAAGCTCCCTCGCACAAAGCTCAAGTTACAGTATGAGGAAGGTCGTTTCAACACATACAGAGATCTTGCCACACAAAGAGCTTCCGCGTATCGTGCGCGATCTAAGCGTGCTCCGCAGAACAACATGGAAGAGACGCTTGCTGGAATTTTTGCAGACGAGTTCGACCTTGATGTGTCCGAAGTTGGTGTGGACGATAGTCTTTATGACATGGGAGTAAATAGCGTCCGGTTGATTCGATACAAGAGGATCGTGGAGACTCGTCTCGGCCTGAGCGAGGAAATCCCAATGATCACGATTCTGCAAAACCCGACCATTGAAGCACTGGCAGTCATGCTTCAAGATCTTCAGAAAGGTCCCAAGCCATATAATCCGATTGTGCAGCTGCAAGATGGCCCATCGAAGGCTCCCCCGATCTTCTTCTTCCATCCCGGAATGGGCGAAGTCCTCGTGTTCCTCAACTTCAGCAAGTACTTTGCTGACCGAAAAGTGTACGCTTTTCGAGCCCCGGGCTTCAATCCAGGCGAAAAGATGTTTACCACTATCGACGAAATGACAGAGTAAGACTTAGACCGTCCCATCAGAGAAACCCCTTAACTGATCAACATACCAGCACCTATCTCAAGTCCATCCGAGAGCTCCAGCCGGAAGGACCGTACATTTTCATCGGGTATTCGTACGGTGCCATGATTGCTTTCGAAACCGCCAAAAAGGTCGAAGCTTCTGGCGATAGAGTCGGTTTCCTCGGTAGTCTTAACCTTCCGCCGCATATCAAGAAACACATCCGAGAGATGGATTATGCCGAGTCGCTGCTTCATCTCGTATACTTCCTCGGGTTCATCACCGAAGAGGATGCCCATCGCATGTCCCCAGATATGCACAAGGTGAGCCATCTCCATGTGGTGAATGTCAGTGTATTCGAGTAGGACTGACGTTGTTCATCAATTCTAGCTCCCCCAAAGCGAGGTCCTTCCAGCCATCATGAAAGTCTCGGATAAAGAGCGCGTCAAGGAGCTGGCCATGGATGAAGGGAAGATCCGAGATTGGGCTATGCTGTCGTCGAAGCTCCAGGAGCTAGCCCATACATATGATCCTTCTGGAACTGTGCAGTCAATGGATGTCTTCTACGCCATCCCACTGCTTTCTGTTGGTCGAGACAAGGATGTCTGGCTCAAACAGCACCTCATGAGGTGGAAAGAGCATTCCAAGTCGGTCAGGTTCCATGATGTTCCTGGCTCCCATCACACGATGATGGCAGAAGAGAATGTTTTTGCATTGCATAAGATTCTCCGGGCGGCATTGAATGAGCGCGGGATGCTTTGATGGAAGCCAGAGATATCTTCTCTGATTACCTCCAAAAGATAGGATAGGGAACTGTATAGGTGGCAAAAGCTTAGCAGGGACATTCCTATGTCTATGAAGTATGATTCACATGTAATAGGGTTAGTAAGCACATACTAGTATTAATATCAGAATGTAATACTCTTCTTCCAATTGTTGGACATGCATGAGACATACCGGCGAGTAAGGTAATGCTATTGTAATACGGAACGCGTTTTCGATGATGAAGGGTGCTAGAGAGCAGATGCAGTGAAAGAAAAGGAGTGGGGGAAGAGAAGAGAAGGAGAGGAAGGGACAAAGGCTAAATATACTACTAGTGGCAAGTACAGCAACCAAAAATGAAACATGCCACCAGTACAGACCGAAGCAGGAAGGCGCGGGTACATAAGGTATATGATGTAGAAACAAAGACCACTATATACTTGTCTCTCTGCAGCGTGACGTTGCATAGCTGTCATTAGGATATCCTATAGTTCCCTTCAATATAGATATATTGTTTCCTAAAATGGTAGCCAGTTCTCCCAGCTCCTCCAACTGGAAGGTTTTTCATTCTTACTTCCTTTCAGGGTGACATCTCCTCTATCATGGTCATTCGAGCCCATGGATCGCTCGCCCTTACCATAGACACATCGTAGATCCAATCATCCCATTTGCGAAGACGCCAACCTCGCAACTGCGAGCCACAAGCCCAGATGTACGAGTACGCAGGCCATCGCTATCCAAGGGTTTTGAACGGCTCAGACCATAGGACTCATCGACAGCGCACATACTAACTGGACGCATGCAGGACCGTCCAAGGAGTCATTGATCCCTTCAACCTCCGCGGACCATCATGCTTCTGGCAATGAGAATACACCACGAATGTGGCTCAAACCATGCTACATACCCATTTCACAAACCATAGCACGCATCCTCACCAACCATGCATCAATCATTTCTTTCCCTTCTTCTTCCCCTTCTCCCCAGACGTCTTTTCTTTCACAAAACCCCCCTTCACCAACGCATCCCTCCCCGCGGCATTGATAATGCGAAACCGATCCGGCCCCAACAACACACCACCATACCATCTCGTCACCACGACCACCACATCCCAAACATCCATCAATTGCATTAAATGCAGTAGTCGACCGCCAGCAGCCGTTTCCCCATCATCATCGCAATCCTGCACAATCATCTCCGTAGCTTCACCGTTCTTATTACCACTACCGCCAGCAGTAGAAGTAGATGACTTCACCTCGCGAATCCTCCACGCACTGATATTATGCGTCGCGGATGCGACCTTCTTCTCGGTTGCGAGCAGATGATCCAGAAACGCCTTTGCCTGATCCAGACTGGTGACGTAGGCGGCGCGCCCAACGAAGACGGATTTCTTTTCCGTGATGACATCGGAGAGAATCCATGGTGGTGGGCTGGTGAGGTTGAATTTATGGTAGTCGGGATTATTTGATCCTGTGGTTAGCGATTGATAGTTGTCGCTTTCGGTGGTTGTTTCTTCGGAGGCTGGTTGGGTGTGGGAAGTTGTGTCATGGTTGTTGGTGGTGGCTGTAGCGCTACCGCCGATATTGAGCTCCGTGAACGCCTGGACTGCCTCATTGATCAGGTCAAATAGACATACCGCGCCCGTTTGGTATGTACGGCTGAGAATGTCCTCTAGTACATCGACGGCGAGCTTGCCCTCTCCGCGTGAGGCCGTGGATGCTGTTCCTAGGATTTTGGGAGGGGTGTCGGGATACGTTGAGTCGAAGCCGAGGAGGAAAGACAGGTGGGGGTTTTCTGGGAGTTGGAGCTTTATTGTTATTGAAGGAGGAGAAGATTCAGAAGAGCCGGGTCCCCCTAGGTCGAGAGTTGAGGGGCCGGTTGAGGTAGAGGTAGAGGTGTTCGTGATAGTGAGAGTGTCCGGTTCGTAAATGGCATTGATGGCTTCAATTTCTTCTGCCAGATCGGTATTCTGTAGGGATTCGAGTGCCGGATCCATCTTTGCGGAATTGGTAAAGGCTGGGCAGCCCGGGGCGGCGGCGGTGGTGATGGGTGGCTTGATGCCGCGGGGTTTTAAGATTATCGCGCATTGCGCCAGAACGATGACGGTTATCTCTGCGATGGAGCGGATTTGTTCCGATATTTTCTTACGATGTGTATTGTAGCTGTACCAAAGTTATTGTAGAATTGGCTCTATAGCTCAATGGTAGGGCGTCAGTTTTCGGTACTGAAGATTCTGGGTTCGAGTCCCAGTGGGGTCGTTTTTTGATTTTTTGGGGGGAATCCCGCACCTCTGCTATTCTTTGTCAGGATCGCTGTTTGGATTCCCTGAAAGCAGTGGCTGACCACTCCATAATAATTTTTATCGAAATGTATACTTTCAACGCTGGTTAGAAATTGTTTTTCTTTCTTTACTCGGAGACTGAAGGGTATTTGTTACCAGTAGATGATTCAATCGGTGAGATTCATGCGCCAACAAACTCGAATATATAATCGCTATCCAGAATGACGGATGTAGTAGTATGGTGCATAATAGATTCAAGTAACCCAGTCTAGCAGCCCAAACCCAACAAATTCCCTGAACCCTTTGCCTGCAGCCTACTAAGCGCAACCTCCTCATCATCCAAGCCATCAAGATTCTTCCGTTGCCAAAATGCACGGAATCCATCCACCAACCTCCGGGTAATGCCTGACACATCCTCGGCCGGCATCGCTGCAAAGCACAACCTGTAATATCCCTGCGCTCGACCCAGAAGCTCCTGTGTAGGAGCAAACATGGTCCCCGGACCAGAAAGACACAAATACGGCTTTTGCATCAGATGCAGCCACAAAGCTTGGATCAGCCTCTCCGAGCCATACTTCTCCAGCAAGGGGTGCGTCTCAATGCAGACCTTGACCCACACAAACATACCACCAGTGGGCCAGGAAAACTCATACATCTGCATCTTATCCAGGACTTCCCAAGCATTCTCATCTTCCGCCATGGGTTGTGGTGCATCGTCCCACGCACTATCGGAGTCGATGAGATACTTGCCCTCTTCGAGGATAGTACACATTGTCTGCATGCGCTGTTCGTATCCCGCACGGAGACCTTCCAGCCAGCGAACCCAGCCGTCCATCTGCCAGGCTTGTTCGCTCTTTTTAGAATTATTCTTACTTGCGCCTGCGGCATTCTGGCCATCCTCGGATTGCTGGCCCACAATCAGTTCAGCCACCATGGCCTGTACGAATCCCGACGGCTGCTGAGTTGATGTCTCGGTGAGACGAGTCAGTCGTTCGATTACAGCCGGCTGAGCGGTAATCCATCCTAAGCGACAACCGGGAGCTATGGTCTTCGAGAAGGTGTCGAGACGTACAACGCGCCCGTCTGTATCAACGGATAGATATGACGGCACCAAAGAATCCAGGAAATCGTACCCGGAGGACCTGCCGTGGGCGTTGTAATTGCGTGGAATTACATCTACGGCATCTGATCCTCGGAATCCGGCCTCCATAGCACTTGCAGACGGATACTGCAAGTTCCAGTACGGATCGTCTTCTATGATGATGATGTCAAATTGCCGACAGAGAGCATAGATCTCCCGCCTGCGCTCGACCGACAAGGTCCCGCCCGTCGGGTTTTGGCCGATGCTGCAGCCAGACAAGCCAAGTTTAGCCAACTGGAGAGAAACTTCTGCTACAGATCGTTGGAACTTACGTAATTGTGTACATCAGGTGCGGAAGACGGCCCTTTCTAAAATCCCAGTTCTCGAGCACGTCGGCCAATCCTCCCTTACCATGTGCAAGCATGCCCTGCGCGTCTATGGCTACCGGAACGATGTTGAGACCCCGCGGCTTCACAGTTTGGATTGCATTCATATAAACGAATTCCTCGCAGAGTATACCCTCGCGTTGACTGATCCAATCCCGACGAGGATCCCAAGGGTTGGTAAAGGTTTCAATGGCCTTGGAGAATCCGTCGGTCGCACCGCATGTGAGGAGTGTGTTAGGGCCGCCGGCATAGGGGACGTTCGGATGAAGGTGGTTGCGGGTAAATTGACGGACGAAATCGGCCATAACTGGGAGGCCTTCAGCTGTTCCATACTGAAGGGCTGTGGTAAGATCAATCTTCTTTAGAAGGTTGGTGGTCGGACTTTCTTTCGGGACAATCCTGCGCTCGGTCGAAGGGGAGCCACTGGGGGGTTTGATCTGGTCATTGTCGGAGGTTGCGGGAAAACGCTGAGGATGGGCAACGGTTGCTTCGAGGGTATCATAGGGGAAATATGACGCATTTGGCAAGCCTGATGTCGCAAGAGGTCAACAAAGTGGCACAAGTGCAACCGCCGTGAATCGCCCGAAGCAAAAGCCAGAAGATCAAGAAGCCAGATGAGTAAACGTACCACCTGCCAAGTTGGCAATGCCTGGGATGAAAAAATACTTATACAGGCTCTTGGTTTCGCTCGCCTCCCTTCTCTTCGTGACCGAGGAGAAATGATGCGACAGGTCCAGTGGAGGAGACAGCGTTGTGTAAACCATGATTACAGCGGTTGGACGATAGCAGTCCACCCAAGACAACCCTCAGTGTAATACTTGGTCTGCTGCCGGAATGATCGTGGGAGGACTTGTATGAATCAATGGTGAGGTGGATGATGAACTGGCGGCGACCCCGATATAAGCAAGCCGGGGATGGTTATCTTGGTGCTTGATAAGCAGAACCAGTCCGGGTTGGGGGATGGTTCGCTCCACTTGGTGAACCGGCGATTGGATATGCGGCCGCGATAGGCTATAGCACAACAGACTCGATCACGATTCCTCCTTCCGGGGAGGAGTTAGCGGCTGCACAGGCTGGCTCCTTGATCCTTATCCGACGAATCCGAAGATCCAGCGCGTGCCAGGGTTGCTCGAGCACGGCTGGCTATCAAGCCCAGTGCTGTCCATCTTGAGCTTTTCCTGTTGCTGGCTGCATTGACAGGTTCACCGCTGAACTCTAAACCGGGTGTCACAAAGGGTACACCAAATGATATCGTTATCTTAGGCACAAGTGATAGGCGAGTCTGCAACTGTCAGCCGAAAACGATGCCATAGTGGGAAGGCTAATCGCTACTACTTTTAGAATCGAGAGTAGTGCGTCCCACTTTCGTCCCCGTCAGAAAAACGGTTTCTTTTCCAGAATTTCTCGTGCCGCTTTTGCCTCGAATTTTGTGGGGAGCAACATCAGACCTAATGATAGTATACTAGCTATAAGGTGACCATATTTAAAATAGGTGACAGCGGGATCTTCGAACACTATTTAGAAAGTAACTGCCCGCGCGTTGAAGAAAAAGCAAAACGAGCTAAGCTTAACACAAGCAATGACAAGAGCCTAATCCCGCCACCTTTCAACCTGAAGAAATCGACAATTGGATAGCACTCGTAAATTGAATGGCGTTGAAATGATTAGAAAAAGACCACTGTGCTACTATTGTTTTTGACCCTGCACAACCAAACCCAATTCCCAGCCCTTGGGGTACTCCGCCTACTTATTGACCGTCGGTCGGCTCTTGTTGTCGCGATCGGCCATCAACGTCTCTTGTTGCACTACTAATTGTGACAGCATATACAGTTGATAAGCGTAGACTTGAAATTAGTGAAATATAAGAGATAAAAAGACAAAGGGAAAAAAAAAAAGGAACAACAAAAAGAAATAACTAGCTTCTAACTTCTAAACTATCAATCAGATCTCCTATAACCGTCCGATATCCTTCCTAATGCTCTGTAGGTGCCGAGAATGCTCCGACTTGTTCAATCATGCTGTGGCTTTAAGACTCACCGCATAGAGCAATGATCAGAAGTAAATTATGCTGCAGCAGTCTTGCTTCTTCGCCGAATAGCGTGTCCGCATTTATAGAAGACATACGGGACCGGCGTCATCAGCAGGGAGATACACCCCAGCAGTGTAAGCGACCAATGAACACCCAGGTTAGTGTACATTGGAATAGACACAATGACCATAGCTCCCGCGGCAATATATCGCATGAATGTCGCGCTCACTAAAGCACTAGCAGCAAATATCTCATACGTATCGATCAAATACTGATAGCTGCTTATGAAAATGCCCTGCACGGAAAACCCAAACGCCACAGATGCGATTAGAGGTGACCAGTACGAGACGGACGGATAACTGGTCCATCCCATCCAGAAAAGAGATATTGGAAGCCACGGTGCGCCATACATAGCAAACCAGAGTCGCTCTTCGGGTGGTAGACTGGGTTGGCCGCTAGCGATGGCCGCTTGAAGCCGTTTCTTATAAGACAGATACACATGCGGAACAATGGCGAGTGCAATCAAAAACCCCACATTCATTCCAATATACGTCAGTCCCACTGATCCTTGTGAAAAGCCATATGTGCGACCGTATATGAATTCGTAACCTGTCAAGAAGCCGAAAAGCACGATGTATACGACCACTAGGTACATCGTAAAAAGGGCTACCATAATCTCCTGGAAGAATAGTTTGAAGGGGCGGGAGCAGCTATGCATTAACCGCACGGGTAGGGTAGTTTGGCGCAATTCGATCTCGGCCATGAAACGAGAGTCACCGGTGATGGCGCGTAGTTGGCGAGCCTTCCATTGCAGAAGTACTGGCCCGTAGGTCTCGGGCACAAGAAAGAAAATAGATGCCGTGATAAGCCCAGCCAGTATCAGAGATGTCCACTCTGACCAGCGCCAGGAGATATCAGGGCTTTGACCAATGAACGCACCGACCATTGGGGCGAGAAAAGGACCCAAGAAAGACAGCGCACAACACACTGGAAAGGCATAGGTACGATCTAGAAGGTCAAAGATGTCCGACATACTCCCGCCAAATGTAGTCAAAGGCGTGCATCCGAACAATCCAGCAATGAAACGAAATGCCAACTGGGCGCCTAGATTTGGAGATAGACCGGAGGCCATGATAAAGACCATAAGAAGTGACAAGGTCACTAGGTAGACGGGGTTGCGTCCCACAGTTTCCGAGAAAGGTGCTGCCACAAGTGATCCAAATCCGAATGCAATCAGATAAAGCGCAGTGGCAAGAGATTCAGTCACTTCGCTCACCCTGAATGCCTCTTCTCCCTGCTTGATGACTCCAGAGTCGATGGAAGAAGCCCACCCCACAAGAAAACCTGTTGTGCCAACAATACCCAATGTCGTCCATTTCTGTCTCACAGGCCAGTTCTTCGGATTGAATGGGTCGTCTGGACCATCGAATCCCACTATGAAGATAGCCTTCCCATCGGTATGTCCAATGTCGGTTGCAGAATGGACGCTAACGCCTGGTACAGTCACTCTTTGCCCGTTCTGCAGCACCACCCCAGGCACTCCTTGCGGTGAGACGGGGCTGTAAGAAGAGGTAGGAGCAGTAGTTCTCGAATAATTTGTTATAAGTTGCCTATCGAACTGAGCGTCTTCGAAGTCTTCAAGGATGTCTCCAGACGGTTGTGAACCAGGATCTCCAGCGGCAGCAGGGCCATGGATCTTGATGCTTTCGTGTAGGTGTCTGCGCAGACGTCGATACTGAAGAAGGGACTGCATATTAAAGGCAAGAGGAATTGAAAGGTGGATACAGAGCATGCATGTTGAAGTGAACAGCCAGAGTCGCTCTTCCTGCAGATATACCATGTGTACAGCAGTATCCGCTTTGTCCGCTCTTCCGCATCACCCGCCTTTTCCACTTCCGCTTTGCAAAGTAGCGATAGACTCCATCTGAAGCAGATTGTTTGCATGCGGTTACCAGAACAACACATGATAGTATTGTCCTGATAGTAATAAATCTACTATGGAAGCAGAAGTATGGTGGTTATATCCTGGGCGCCACGGCCACGATAACCGTCATCAATACCGGATCTGCCCACCATGTCCCCTGTCGTCAAAAAGTGATATTTCGGCATCGAAAAAAGCATTCCAATCCCAGTCAAAGATTTCTGCGCTATTTTCGTCGATTAAGCCCCCTTGCCATAGTGAACGGTACTCTTCCGTAGATGATGTGTTTCGTTCAAATAGTCCTAAGTCCTGATCCTGGGTGGAATCCTTCAGGAGAGTGATTTCCCGCTCTTTCTTCCTCTGTAATAACTTTATCAAGGAATCAACGGTCTCTATGGCGACGTGAACAGCAGGCGTACTAAAGTGAACCCCGACAGTCTTGAATGAGCGCATGGCGTGGCTCACGTGTGACAATGACTCTTTAGAATCTATTGCGAGCAAAATGCAGAGAAACTGGAAAGGAACGTTGGCAACATGCCACCAGGGAGAACGCTTCTCAGACATACGAACCGCGGCAGCGGTCCCTTCACTACCTAGCCGGATGATGCAGTTTATGACATCGTTAGAAATGCTGGAAGCAGCCACCCGGAGACGGCGGTATATCGTAAATGCTAGATTAGCTTGGGACAAGACTAAGGCATCGTGGGTAAGGGTTAGACCTCCGACGTGATATAAAACATCTTCAAGGTCTGAAGGTCTATTTTTCTGATCGGGTTCCAGCTGTTCGGAAATCTGGAATAATGAGACCAGTTCCGCGGTCAAATCTCCCGCTCGCGGCACAGGTGGCTTGCACGAAATGCCTCGTAAGATGACGCGAGACCTGCCATATTCATAAGAGATCCACGTATTTAGAACCGTCGCAACCCAGAATAGCCTTCGCTGACTCTCTTCATCGACACCAACATCTGCCGTATCGGAATACACCAGGGAGACCATTCCAGGATCCTGATGCGCTCCTGCTGCTTCGATGATGTGCATTGCAGAGCAGCTGGCCATCCATGAGGTATGAGGACCGCTGGTGCTTCGGAGGTAGAGGGTCCGTAAGACCCATGCAGTAGCATGGTGTATGAGTGGTTTGATCATAGTGCAGGATGCTTCCAGGATTTCCTTTGCACAGTGGACCAGCGCTTCTTCGTTTCTATGTCCTTTATCGCCGGAGTAGAGTGAGCCCAAGGCTGCAACGCCGTAAAGAACCGGATCATAGCTGTCAAAGGCGATCGCGTCATCCCAGCGCAGGGCGACCTTCTTCTCTAACATATCACGATTGAGAACAGCATATACGGGGTGTATCCGTTCGAGATAGTGGCCAACTAGAACTCTCATTTCATCTTTAGAGACTAGGCTCGTGATATTAGCAAAGTCTTGTATTGGCTCATGTCGAAGACCTAGGTTCCAGCTGAAGCCGTGCACTTTTGGGGGGTTCTGCGGGTTCAAGCTCTTGCCCAGGAAATGAGGGAATGCTGTGCCTGAGTTCGCCTCCATCTGCTGTTGATTGACATCAGGCCTTGCCACGAGTGCCGGCGAGGAAGGCCTTTCTCGTGATTTGTTCGGAGGCCTTGCAATACTTGGCCTTGATGGCTTCTTCCGTGGCTGTGTCTCGTACGAGCAGTCATATTCGTATTTGAGGCAGAATGAGCATGGCTCATGGCCGTCGCATTTCCGCTTACGCAGCTTGCAGGTTTCGCACGCTTTTTTCGTCCTTCGACGTATACTCCCAAAGGGTGGTCGGGTGGAGCGATCCGTAGCCGAGGACATGATGCCAGTTGGGATGGATGGAAAAGTAGTGGCGGAGAAATGGATGGATGTTGCTGTTATCGTGAGAGGAAGCGGAAGGTGCAGCCCTCCAGCATCGGCGTTCGGAAAGGCAGGTACCCGACATGCCCGCTCTGGCTTCAACGTAGCACATCATTTCACGACCTGGACTTCTCTCTGAACGCTTTATTATCACACCAAAGCTAGTAGTAGGAATCCAATGATAACTGGCTATATCTATAACTGAATATCTCATTGTTCTATGCAGTTGCCGCATGCTGATACGAATAGTCGCGATGATAGTATGACAGGCGCGGCCAAAGCACCCAAATACCATTTAGCATCCTGGCATTATACACAGCCAACCTTATATTTCTGACCAGTAATGGTGTTTGATGAGATTGACCTTGCATTGTCTGCGACAGGTTCATTGCAGATCGAAAGAAGTAGAAGCCTTCGTAAATGCTACATTCAGTCACTCTTTGGCTAGTGATTTAGAAAACATCCGAGAGGTTAATAATCAGAGTTTCGCACTATCTAACGCCAACAGCCAATATAACAATTGATGGCTATTCTAATAGCTATATGCAATGGCTCTAAGTAGTCCGAATGTTGACGTGTAATGTACCATCTCAATCACCAGGACCAGTCCAGTTCGGAATCTATCTGCTCTCTCTTTGAACGGGCGGCTAATGACTACAGTGGTGCACACTTTACAAAACAGGTGGCATTTGAACAGCCTTACCTGCAGGAACAGCAAGGATAATGATATCTATCGCACATGTTTGCTATCAAGAATCGGGAGCTTACAGGATCACAGGGATCCTGACCATTAAGAGCGATCAGGAAGTGACAGCTCGAGCCTGTACGATGACGAACTGGCAGCGACAATGAAATGTCGATCATTTACTCCTGACATCCGCCTCACTCTTGAGGTTGGACATGGAGGTAAGGGCACAGCAGTACATCTGCCGAGCATACTGGAATTCCGAGAAGCGGACACACTACATCGAAAGGGAGAGCCCAGCATAACGAGACAAGTAACTAGAACCGTCTTGCCACGCAGCTCGACAGACAACCCATTTGCCGAGGAGCTGTTGCACAAGCTTGTGCAGCAGTCTATGACTTTTATTAGCGTTTATGCCTCTCGGAGCAAGGCGGATACATGCACTATATTAGTGGCCATCCATGGAATATTCCAGCCACGCAGTCACAGGAGCGATCGATCAAACACTTCTCCACCTCGTCATTAGTATTATTATCCCTAGCCGAGAAGCATATGATTGAGTTTACACACCAAATAATGATCCGGATAATTATTTGACCATGGATGTTCGTCTATTGACCCATCCGACCGCTAGGGATAGCGGGTGTGGAGCCAACGTGAGAGATTATGTATGCCAAGGGAGATCATTGCCAGATGGGAGGGAACATCGTGCTGGAAGACATCAAGTGGCTCACTCATTCTGGGTACTGAGTAAGTGTATCCTTGAATAGAAACTTAGTAAGTCGCAGCATCGAATTGGACAGAAATTACCCATAATGCCTGGTACAGACAACTCCCGCAACCCTCAACCGCCACCTATATTGTTAAGTACTTACTTCACACCACATATCGTGATGCTTCCTCTCTCTCTCCATAACGAAGGCCTTATCCCCCACATCATGCTCAAGCAATAATCGTTGAAAACCATTGGTTACAATTCTAACTTCTGACAGAAAGCCACCCCTGACTGATGATCTCCACTTGATCCTCCGCAGATCACCCCCAATAGTTCCAGAACCATTACCCTTTCTTCTCCACCCCCAGCACGCGCGTAACCATCTTGTCACCCTCCTCCTACCTACTCCGAATATTGTGGTTTGGTCTGGACCAGGATATGATTATAACTCTTATCCGCTTCACGTGAACCGCGCATCAGAGAAGCATATAAATGCCCCTACCAGCCTACCTCTGTCCCATCCATCACACTCATCAATTCTACCCAACCCAACTACTCTACTCGTAAAATTCATTCTCTAAACAAATCAAACCACAAATCAAATCCTCCACAATGAAGTTCTCCATCTTCGCTACTCTCGCCTTCCTCGGCCTTGCTCTTGCCTCTCCCGCCGCGAACTCCGCGAGCAACACTGCTACTGTATGTACCCTCACGTCTCGTGTTTGAGATTTAGCTTTATACCATACATGATATGATCATGAGTGCTGATAAAAATACCTAAAGCTTCCCTCCGGCGCAACCTGCAACAAGGACGGAAGCATGGGTAACTGCCAAAGTGGACTCTGCGTTGTGAGTATCCTTCTATCTACTTCAACGGCACCTGTATAGAGCTAACGGGATTAATGCGTGTTATAGCAAGAGGAGAACGCCAGCACTGGAACTTGCCAGTAAATTAGCTGTTGGGTTGTTTGAACCGGGGGTTACCACCTAGCCATAGGGGGATGTACATATAGCTGTAATGGATTGGATAATACACAATTCACTTGAATTTATACAACACCAACCTACTTACACACTCCTCATACAACCCATCACAGACATCAATCAATCCCTCCAAGAGTATCCAACCCACCACATCCCACCTAACACTCACCTCCCATCCCTCCCATCCCTCTCCCAAACCCTCCCCACGAACCCCAACCTCCGAAACGCACCCCACAAACCCACCGGAACCTTAACCGGCTCCTTCCCCAGCATCCTCCTAATCTCACCAGCCTTGCACTACTTATACCATCAGCACCCTGCCCCTACCATATACTCAAAACAATCCCTAACAAAAAACGAACTCACCTCTTCACAACAATAATACCCCCTAACCACAATCGCCCACCAAACCGCCTCAACCGCCTCATCACCCATCCCAGCACCATCCTCCACCCCCCTAACATCAACAACCCACGACCCCCCATCCCCACCCTCCAACACCATATCCACAAACCTCGGCACCGCATACACCGACTTCTCGCGAATCGCCGCATCCCAGATACAACAAATCAGATCAAGTTCATGTACCGCGCTCGCTAACCTTCTCCCACTCGTAGTGGGTATCCCGTAGTGGAAATCATATCCGTATTTGTATTGTGCCCTGGGGAAGTTGCGCTCGGGCAGGAGGATTCCGTTCAGGTAGAGGGTTCCGGAGTGGGTGGGGGCGAGGAGGATGGTGCCGTGGGGGGTGGGGATTGTGTTTTTGTTTTTGTTTGCAATTGTGCCTGTGTGTATGTTTAGGGACAGGGGGTTGGGGTTGGGGTGGGTGAGGTACAGGGATGTGCGGAGCCAGTTGCGGAAGGTTTGTGGTTGGAGGGGAGAGGGGTATTGGGAAGTGATGGTAATGGTGAGGGTGTTGTTTGGGGGGATAGGGTTGTGGGTGTGGGTTAGGGTGTTCACGGTACATGATATCCTTGGAATGTTTCTGCTTGGGGACGTGGAGGAAACTGGAGTGAGCGATAGGTTGAATGTCCAGATATGGTTTCGGGAGGTGATTTGGATGTTGAATCCTGAGAGGAGTAGGACGTACGCTATGGCTTTGAGTCGGTCGTTTTGGAATTGGAATAGGGCGTCGGTGTTGTTGATGTTGTCGGTTGTAGAGTCTTCAGGTTCAATGGTGTGTGTGGATTGTAGAAGGTAGGCATCGGCATTAATAAACGTGATTGTCCCTGTTATTTTGCTGTATCTGATGAACCCCATATATCCGGGCCATGTTGGGATTAGGGCCTTGACTGTGATATTATTATGGGTTTCTGAGTGCTCATGGTGGAAGGTATCTTCTACGGCAAAGGATTTGGTGATTGTTTGTTTCCTGGAGGGGGGAGGGGAGGTAGGTAAGTAGGGCTGGAAGAAGAAGTAGATAGTAGTACTGAATTACCAATGCTTGTACAGTTCTCGATACGCGTCTCGAGTATCCCATTCCTTTACATTGTAATGGTGTATGCTTAGTTGTCTGGTTGCTATTGCGGGGCCGATCTCGTAACTGTTATGGTCGAAGAGGGTTTCGTCGTCAGAGTCGTCTTGTGCGAAATGGTCGTCTTCGGATAGCTCGGAGAGGTCGGAGGAGTCTGGTGCTGTGTCAGATGACGGCACGTAGACGGCTTTGTGGCTGGGTGTAATTCTGAGTGGCATGTCAGGGAAGTGTGGCTTTTGTGTTGATGTAGGGATCTGTGAGATAAATGTGAGGTAGGCTTTGTGCAAAGGAGATGGAGTATTGTTGGATCGGAGAGCAAGGTGTGATTGGCAATGGAATAGGTGGTTAAAGGGACAGAGATAGATAAAGGTCGGGTATATTGTGTTAGCCATCAGATCTGAGTGTTAAGTTGGTAGGCTCGAGCAAATTTACTGACAGATCCAGTGACCAAACTGAACCTACCCCCACCGGATTCATCATAGAAAGAGAGTGTTATGTCGCTGATTCGAGATCTAAGGTTAATTCTGGATAGAGCGGCATACTGCAATAGACAGAACAATATTCATCCACATAATATTTGACACCATATCTGACAAGACATATCTCAGCTCTCATCAAGAGAACAGCAAGATAGTAGCCCGATTTTCACCTGTTCCAGACAAGGGGGAACAAACAATAATATGTACATGTTATAGACATTCATACATGGAGAACCGAAACAATGAAACTGCATCCAGAGAAACGAAGTCAAGGGAACCAGCTCGAGATTTCCTAACCCAGCTAGACCGGACCAAAGGGCCGATTTTTTCTTGGGGGCTTATGCCTTAAGGCATGTCATCGTACGCGCCAGTCGTTTTCAGAGTAAGATGGATCATCTTCGATGGGCATGTCCGTGACGATGACGCCGATGGACATGCCGGGAATGGCTATGGCTATGGTCATCGCGCTTAGCAGGAGGCTCGGTGGGCGTGGTCACGACTGTTGATACAACCTTGTTCACCGTGGATGTAGAAGTGGAGACTGTCTCCAATCCACCCGTCTCTGTTGTGACAGGTGCTCCTGTTTCATCTGTGAGAATGAGGATCTCCTGCTCAACGTACACAATCTTCTGAGTGACAACGCCTTCGACATAAGCGGTGGTAGGAGTAGGTGTCCAGGTGGTGGTTGGTGTAGTTGAAGTGGTAGTTTGGAGAAAGTAGGCTGAAGCCGCTGAAGCTGCTGAAGTGGTCGAGGTCGAAGACTGTGTCGTGGATGGGAGAGTTGAAGTCGAGAGGGTAGTTGAAGTAGAAGTAGTAGACGGGGCGCCCAGTGTTACGCCAATGTGGATATTTCCAAGATCAACGGTAGCACCATCGAGAGAAGCACCAATAGCAATGCTTGGCTCGGGCAATATTGCCGAAGTATGATGGCCAGTGTTAGTATACCGGACTGGGCTTGCGTACGCAGGCCCATACTGGATGGCAATGTTATTCGGCAAGCCACCCTTGTGAAGGTACACGTTCTCGCTTTTCAGCTCTTCTGGCATGGTGAAGTTGCACTGCGCCTGCTCGGCATCTGTCTGAAGATGGAATAAGTCGCAGTCTTCCACCCGACCAGACAGGTTGGTGCAATTATTCACTGCCTGTTGAAGAACCCCATCATCCCAGCCGTAGATAAAGTCTCCATGATAGCCGTATCCAGTTGGGTCGCCGTTTGCAAGAACAAAAGTGCCCTGCTTGTCTTTAAACGCATATGTGTCCCAGATAGTCTCATAGAAGAGCGACACAAGGCGGGTCTCGAAGCCATCCGGACAATCCCCGTCCATGACCAGGGATGGGTAGGCCATGTGCGACCTGTGATCCTTGGAGTCAACATCCTTGCCATTCCAGCATGATGGAAACATCAATTCAAATCGGACACCATCAGTACAGTGCTCATCCATGAAGGTCTTATTTGGCAGGAAGTGGCGGCCCAGCGACGGCTCGGGAGATTTGCTATAGTCCAAGCAGTTGAAACCCAGGGCTTTCTGGCGAAGAGCGTCCTGTGATGATTGATTGCCAGACCACTCGGACTTTGGAGGATCGGGGACTGGCCAAGGGAAGTTACGTAGAAATGGATCGCCGGCAATCATACGAAAGTTCTCAGGGAATGCCGTCACATTCTGTCCGTTGAGGAAGTAGTAACTTGTGACGGGTCAGTTAGCATATGACCGCGCTGGACATTGGCTTCGACACTCACGCAAGCATCCCGCCGACTTCGTTGACAAGCTCAGCATCGCCATTCTCATGCATAAAGTATAGCGCGGGGGCCCAGTAAGCCGACTTGTCCTGCTTCACCCCGCATGAGGTACAATCCGCATTGTTCAGGTCCGTCTCGCCCGATGACATAGAGAAACCTATAAAGCCAGGTTTAGTGGAGGCATCATTATGCAGACACAGTGAAGTCGGACGAACCTCCTGATCCGTGAACCACATGGACGTGGTCTGATGGTTTCCCCGGGGCCATTATGGGGTCAATTCGAGCCACACCACTTCGTCCACGACAAGGGAGACGCCAAAAGGCGTCAGCAACGCTAGAAAGCGCGACCAGACAGGCCACAAGGGCGACGTTTCGTCGCATGGTTGATAGTAGGTATTTCAAATGAGCGAGAGAGATGAATGAACGCGCGGTAGCGAGCGTACGGTTAAATGAGCGAATTTATCGACTACACGCGTCGCCGAAAGTATAAGTCAGAGCTTCAAGCCATCAAATGTAGTAAGGAGTGACCAGCAAAGAATGAAAAGTCGAAAGGAAGAAAAGTCACTGCGATGGAGCCGTCAATACTACTTGGTATAGGGAAAGCAAGTGCCAACGCGGGTGGCAGCCATAGTATAAGAATAGGAATAACAACAACAATGACAAAGCAATCTGGAATAGTTCCGACAAACTCTGGAACGGACACCAAACTGTTATAGCGCGCTCGGCCGCCCAATCTGTAAGATCGGGGCTCAAGTAGATGGCAGACTGAAGGCAAGGGGATCCCTTGCATACCAAGTCCAGTGGCTGCGCTCTTCACTCGCCACCAGCCTTCGCGTGGATGCAGCTTAAGGCAAAGGCTGATGCAGAGTAAAACCACCAAACAAGCTCATTATGGGGAGAGAAAAGAAGGAAGAGTAACAACTTACATTCTCTTCCCTAGGATAAACAAGGGTGACGTTCGCCGATCAATACTTGTCTTGTTGATTCCTTGGAATGGGACTGATACCAGGAATCTAGGGTTTCTGTTTAGTACTCAGTTGCATTACTCATGTCCTTGCCACGAACAATCAGCTGGAATCAACCAGAACTCGTCTCAAATAGTAAGAACGAACGAATCGACTAGAAGGTAAATAAAAGAATGGCAAATCTTGCGAAATGTTAGAGCGTAAACAACTTTTAAAGAGCGGAAGGACGTCAAAAGGCGCCCGTAAGGCACAAAGACAAGAAAGATCGTGATAAAGGAGTGGCAAAAAGAAAGAGCAGGGCAAGCCAAGGACTGCTCAAGAGCAGGAGGGGTAATAGATACATTATAAAGGAACCGTCCGCCGATCAGGAAAGTTGGCCATCCCGGCAAGCTACTAGCAATGTAAGCTGAGCGCAGTCACAAACCAGGGTCAGACAATAGCCATGGTCCCATTTTTCGCTCAGAGTGTTACACTCTTCGTCTGCTAAACATAGATTCCAGCAGATAATATGGCTCTCAGGGAAAGAATTTAAGAGGGATCACAGTTAATGTCTTGTGGTTGGTTGTTGGGCGATCTAGTGAGTCGACAGACCTAAACTCTGTATAATTAGGGATATTGAAGGGCCCACTCAGTTCAGTAACTCCTCCTGCCTGTGTACCAAGCTCTCGAGGGGTGTCGCACAATCCTATCTGCTGTCGCTAGTCATGCATCATCGCGCCGATCGGGTGCAGGACCTGCAAGATGAACTCATATCGCGTCGATTAGTGTAGTTTCTATTTTCTTATTACACCTACAATAAAGATACATTCGCGTAGATGCGAAGTATCATCCATATCCCGATGCAATCAATTGCTCCAGCATCCTGCCTGGCAAGCGAGTGCTGCTAAATCTAAGCGAACAAATTCATTTCCCCAGGAGCAGCCAAGGGGGGCAGTGCGCCTTGAGGAGTGGCCGAGCAGCCCTGCACTCCTACTTCTGGTTCGCTGGTCCGAGTGGTGGGAGCAGTTCGTCGGATGTGGTTGGGGCATGCTCAGGAGGGCCATAATTAATCGGCTTATCCTATAGAAGATGCAGATCAGCGATCTAACAAGTTGGTGTGAAGGAACATGAAACAGTTTATTTGGTCAGACTGTGGAGGAAAAGCGCCCGGTCAGCAACCTGCAACAGGGAAAGCCAGGGGAAACAAGGGACCAAACCGCCGGGTGTTCCTGGCTAAACAAGCCACTAGGGAGGTTGGTTGGGGCCTAGCGTGCTGCTGTTCCGTCGGTCGCAGACTGCAGCTTGCAGACTGCAGCTGGGAGATCCGGACGCATCTCTACTTTGAGCTTATCGCGGAAGCAAGTATACTACGAATTGTAGATTAGCTAGCTAATCCAGAGTGTCGTATGTGAGTTTAATTGTGTTGATTTTTTTTCGCTGAAATAATTTTTTGTACGCGCGCGACATTTGGAAGATGAAACAGCTTTCTCTGTTTGACAGCCATCAGGGCTGGTGCATGGAAAACAATCACTTCGTATTAAAAAGATGCAGGACAGGGATATACATATCCAAGGCATACGTTTAGATATAAACAGTATAGTAACAATGACGAGTTTCACGATACGGTCATATTCCCATCCGATCGAGATGAATCGTTGCCGGGAGAAATAAATGAACTTCCAGGGACAATCCCGACCGAGGCGGCAACATATATTTACAGTTGCCATCCCCTGTGATCAATAATGAATGGTACTACAACGATGATGAACCCTACCGATCAACACTACTATTTATTGAACAACTAACCATAGTGAGAAAAAAAAGGCCATCACGAATAAGAATCGAAATTCTCATATTTTCAATATCATACCACAAAACATAATACACCATATCCCAAACTCCGCCGACCTTGCCCGATATTATTTATCCCTTCAGCTACTACTATATCCAAAGTGCCTGGTTAAATCCTTGCGGGCGACCGACCGTTATATCATTGTCGTACAACTTTAAAACAATATAACCCTTCAACTAGATCTTGTGCGACACATTGCAATCCGATAATTATATTGATAATAGCATGAATTCTCCGTACGTAAGCCTACACTATACAGTAGTATCGGCGTGTTATCAATGATTTCCCACCTAGAGTACTATAGACTTAGTACAACACAAGCTTGACCGTTGAAACGGAACCCCCAATCCACAATAACTACACTAATCATCTCTAAAGTAAGACCTTCCAGGTCTAAATTGCTGGGATAAGCTGCTCATGAACTAAAGCGACCGAGCGAAAGGACCCTCAGCCGAAGGGAAGTCTGGATGGTGAGTGAACGGTCCATCATTAATTTATTCCAACGGCTCGAATCAATTTCAACACCTGAATACGACTAAGTGTTCAGCGACGGCTGAGAGGACGCGTATTCATTTCTATCTGATGCGACAGTACTGTGGGCATGTCAACGGATCAACGTCCCTAGCTCAACAAACAGTATCCATCCGTAAAAGCGTCCAAAAATGTTACCGTCGAGAGCGAGTGGGCCGACTACCCTGACAGTTCAGAGGGATGTACTCCGTTGTCTAACTGGATACTGAGTAGACACCTATATCAGCGCCTTTTATCGATCACTCGCCGCTGCCCACTACTATGTACTACTTTGTACTAGACGATCCGGCAAACCTTCCCCTAAAACAGTAAAAGTATCCATTATTTTCGGTGGTGAAGCCTATTCGAAAAAACTGGCGCAGCTACAAAGTAAGATCGATGGAGAGAGAATGAAGACTTACTCAATGCGGTAAAGAGTCGTGCGTCCAAAGCAATCTTATCTAGGCGCTATCCCCCAGACGGGAAAGGAATCCTACGGCCCCAGCTTCGTGGCGGATACAGATGAGGCACCGGCTGATGACCGGCTAAGTCGATTGGCTTGGATAAATATTACTACGACTATAGTAGTTTATGGCTGTCTTGGACAGGACGTATTCTGCCGCTCTGCGGCGTAGGCAGACATGATGTGTTGAATGGACGTCTCGGAAGATCGGAATGATGCATAAAAATTTTTGTAACATGCCGCTTAGTTAATGTTTCAACTAAGTGGCTGTTCATCGTTTTGTGAAGTCGGACATGCTTAGGGTGCAGGGTAACGATCGTCGGGTCAGGCATTGTAAAACGGGCACCGGAAACTTAATGGCCTAGTCCGCTCGGAGAGGCAACGATTGCTGGCCCTAAAAAGGAAACTTAACGATAGGTGTGTCCCAGGCAGCTTTAGCTGCGGGAGGATTCCGTGGCTGAGGTCCCTGATGTCGTGCATGCATCTGCTCCCACGTTAAGTCAGCAGTCACCAGCTAGAAGTCCTTATTTCTAGCAGGTTGTATTCATTGCAGCGCAACCAACTGCACAGGAAGAAGCAGAGAGTCTGAAGGAGGGATCACTGATTACTCCGTACGCCATACGACGTGTCGGCTCGCCTGGGTTTGATGCTAATCTAGCGTCCTTCAACCGGGCACTTTAGGTACACTAGGTAGCGGCCAACTTGCCGTTCCTATTCGACCGAGAAGAGTACCAAGAAAATGCCTCGATTCACAAAGGTCAGCCGGTGAATTCTCTTGGTCAAATGTTTCTCCTCTCGTGCTCTTAGACGACCGCTTTTTGCGAATGAGAGGCTCAGATTGGATTAGAGATCCACTGCATGGCTCCGGGTGCGAGCCAATCGAGCTAACCCAGACAGTATTAGTAGCGAAAGACCGTCGAAGCTGGTCCGCTGGAGAAAGTTCGGATACAGCCCCAACGAGAAGACCGGAGGGTTCCGATCCGATTCATACTTTGCCTCAGTGTATGGTGATGTAGAATCATACTCAATAAACCCCAGGTTTTTCTTGACCTTAGCTACTTGGCAAATTGGGGGTTGATGTCACGATAAAGAAATTTCAGGATGTGATTGCCAGAAGGGGTTTTTGTCTCCAGAAGAGTTGGTGATGGTTATTGAGAAACTTTTTCATAAGCTCGGCCCGGTCCTGGCAGACTGCTAAGGGCCCAAGGGGTAATAACTCCGACTGGCCTAACTGGTGCGCGGTTTCTGCACACGCTCATCTCTGCAGGCGGTATGACGAGTGCGATAATACTAGCAGAATGAAAAGAAAGGATACGAAGCTCCGTAAGCGGAGCTGCCTTTCCACCGGCACACAGGCACAGAAACGTGCGATTCGTAGAAGTGTCCTGTGTCCAGAGGAAGTCAGTCTGGTAAAAATCTGTCGTCGGAACCCAAGCCCACCAACGGCACCAAGTGGGGGGCCCGCCACTCCCTGCAGCAGCGAGTAGCCAATGAAAGCCCTCGATGGTCTGCGGCACCGAACCTCAAGCGCAGTTCCACCAACGGCAGCACCAGCACCACAGGAGCCTTTTGGTAAGAAAAGGGCCACTAATTGACTAGAGGTCTCAATGTGTTGGTTGTTGAGCGCTCTACCTAAATTTCCCGGCCGGACAGACCCTCTAATGACGATATGAGGCGGTTGAAACACGAATCGGAACCACGAGATTTGGCTGCGTCTGCATAACTATGTCCGTTATGGTTAGTGTCACTGCTGGAGTGGCAGAAGATGGGGGAGCGTCATCGAACAGAAGCAAACAGGATATGGGGAACCCTTCCGTCGTAAGACTGGTGGGTACGCCGAAGGAGGCTTGATTCGAAGATGAAGGAGGGGGAAGAGAGCGAAAAAGAGAAAAAGAAAAAGATCTTCTTAGATCTTAAATACTCTCACGCATCCCAATTTGGCCCAACCCTCATAACAACTTCGAACACTCTCTTCCTCCATCTCTCCTCCCACCCTTCTTGTTCCTCTCCTCTTGCAACTGTCCTTCTCTGCGAGCTTCGCGGCGAAGGTCTAGTGCTTCATCATCCTCCGCATTGGCTGTCCTGTTCCACACCAATCCGCTTTTGTTGATAGCTCAAAGCACACCCAGCGAAACACAGATTGACTTCTGTAAATCCGATTGCTTCGGGCGTTTTGTATCCTTGTATCGCCGTATCGTCGGGTACAACCTCTCAGCCCTCCTGCGACAAGTTGATCTGCCCTCCTTGCGACTTTAACAACGGTTTTCGACACCCATTTGCGACATCCGAGCCCCACGAAACGTGTGCCACCGCACCCAACCTGTCCAACAGCAACATATTGCCGAGCGTCTCCGAGAAACTAAGCCCTTATGCAACAGGCCCTGATCTAAGCGTTTTAGACCCGAGGACCTCCTACGCGATTACCCTGCAGCCACGGCAGTCTAGCCTAGCGACTTTCGATTGCCCTTTGCGCCAAATCCGTCTTTCACAACGTTTGTCATTGAACGCTGACTCTTACCATAATTGTCTGGAACAATGAGTGGTCTTGATATAGAAAAGAAGTTGAGCGTTAACCAGGCCTCGACCGGCGAGAATGCGTCTGGATCTGATGATGCAGATGCGCTCAAGCTGGCTGAGATGGGTTACACGCAGGACCTGCAGCGCAATTTCTCCCTGCTCTCCCTGGTCGGCATTGCGTTCTGTATGTCAAACTCTTGGTTCGGTATCTCGGCTTCCTTGATCACCGGTATCAGCTCTGGAGGTACTGTTCTCATCGTTTACGGCTTGCTCTGGATCACCTTCATCTCGACTTGTGTCGCTGCCTCCCTCTCGGAATTGGCTAGCTCCATGCCCAATGCCGGTGGGCAATATTTCTGGGCGAACGAGCTTGCTCCGAGGAAATATGCCCGGTTCTTCTCTTATCTTACCGGCTGGTTTGGATATGCTGGTGCCATTTTCGCGAGTGCCAGTGTTGCGCTCAGTCTTGGATCCGGTGTTGTGGGAATGTGGCAACTTGGCCATCCGTCATTGTATGCTTCCAAATCCCATGTTTGCTCTCTGAGAGGAAGTGTCTTCCGCTCTAGGTCCGTAGTGCTGACTCCAACCACAGTGTTCCCAAAGCCTGGCATACAGTAGTGGCATACCAGCTCATCAATTTCTTCTGCTACCTCTTCAACTGCTGGGGCAAAACCCTGCCTGCTGTGGCAAAAGCAACGCTGTACATCTCGTTGCTTTCTTTCCTGGTAATCCTTATTGTTGTTCCGGCTTGCGCCAACCCGCATGCCAGCGGATCCTATGTTTTTGGGCATTTCGTCAACTCCACTGGTTGGAAATCGGATGGAATCGCTTTCATTGTCGGGTTGATTAACCCGAACTGGATCTTTGCCTGCTTGGATTCGGCCACTCATCTTGCCGAAGAGGTGCCGCAACCCGAGAAGAACATTCCCGTTGCGATCATGGCCACCGTCGGCATCGGTTTCGTTACCTCCTGGACCTACTGTATCGCGATGTTCTTCAGTCTCAACGACCTTGATGCACTATTGAACACCGCCACAGGAGTGCCAATCTTGGAACTGTACTACCAAGCTCTGAGGAACAGGGCAGGTGCAATTGTTCTGGAAACTCTCCTTGTGGTGACGGGTATGGGTTGCCTGATTGCCTGCCACACTTGGCAGTCACGTCTTGCCTGGGCCTTCGCTCGTGATCGCGGTATGCCTGGACACCAGCTGCTCTCCAAGGTCAACATGACTTTGGATGTCCCCTTGCACGCCCACAACGCCAGCGCATTCATTGTTGCTGTTCTCGGCTTGCTCTACCTGGGATCCTCTACCGCTTTCAACAGTATGGTCACGGCATGCATCTCGCTTCTGTACATGTCGTACTCTATCCCCGTCATCTGCCTTTTGTATGTTGGTCGTGACAACATCAAGCACGGCCCATTCTGGCTGGGCAAGTGGGGTCTTGCTGCGAACTATGTCACCCTGGCATGGACTCTCTTCTGTCTCGTTATGTACTCGTTCCCTTCGACTATGCCAGTCTCCACAGGAAGTAAGTATCCAAGTCAAACATTGATATACGATGAATGGAGTGACTAACCGGACTGCAGATATGAACTATGTTTCGGCCGTTTACGGTGTCGTTATCTTCATTGTTCTGGCTGACTGGTTTGCACGAGGAAGGAAGTCGTTCCGAGGCAGCCAGAGTTGCGTGGAAGGAGAAAGTGCCGAGTAAAGCGACGCTGGATCATCAAATACTCTTCACCTCCCCTTATTCCCATGTCATGAGTGCTTCAAACAAAACAAAGGCACATTCATGGGTTATGAAACCACACGAAGACACCTAGCGAGTCTGGGATCTTCATCATGACTGAAAAAGAAAAAGCATCTGTATATAGACGATACCCCGGTGATATAGAGTCGGTATAGATCAATTTCAAAAAAGTTTAAAATATAGTCGAGACTTTCCATATCGTAGTTATCATGGTGAAACGAAGCCCAATGGAATGTATTCCCAAGGATAATGAAGACAGAACCCTGTAAATCCACAATGGAGGGGAAAGTAGAATCCGAAGTACAAAATAGAAGGAGCAAAAACCTCTCCTTCCATGTGACCCCCGCAAACATAGCTAGACCGTTTCTGGCCACAACATCGTCTCCTCAGAACATTCTAGGCCGCACTTTTGCCCTATACGCCTCCAAAGCCATTACGGAGCCCAAGCGCGCTATTGTCTTTGTGGCTTGAAAGAAAAGGAAATTTCTCACCGACAGTTTTCTGCTACGTGTATGTTCACATTGCATTTTCGGATCCGGAAAGAAGCCTGCAAAACCCCTTTTCTGTGTATTGGGATTGTTTCTGGCAGCTGCGTGGAATAGCGAAGCTATACTATCATATCCGTGGTTCGTTTGATGCTCGAGATAGTGGGGTAAAATGCCTCTCCGGCATTACTTCTCGTGTCTCTCTGCCCTCCTGCAAGCATCTCCTTGTTTGATTCTCCTCCGAGTCGGGCACATCTGGTGCGTGACATCGTAGAAGTCTCTTACGGCTTTGCAATCGCTCTGCCAATTGCACTATAGAATTTAGAGAATCCAATTCATAGTTTCATATTCCATTGGCCTCATTAAGCCCGCTAATGTGACTATGACTACCTAAATATCAGCATGTCGCTATCCTGAGTTAAGAAACAGCGGCACCTATTTAGCTGCATACACAAAAGAGCGACTTCACCAGGACAAGAGTCCCAGATCAAGCCAAAACTCCAGCGGACTGGTTGCTGCTTGGATGAAAAATCAAATGAGAGGATAGAAGAAAAAGAACACGAAGAAGCTTCCACATAGAACAGGCAGATATCCTTATTCCTGCTGACCGCGCTGAGCCGTGACAGTGCATTCCAGCCACATTCGTTGAAAATCCCCTCGTGCTTCCTAAGAGGTATCATTCACCCAATCAAGAATTCTTCCAATAATGAAGGGTGTAGGGAGTGATGACTCTCTTATCCTTAACCTGCCCTTTGATCAAATCCTTCAGTTCGTCAAGCAGGTCACCAGCATAATTGGCGTTTTCACGAAGCTCTCTGGCGAACTTGAAATTATCCATGAGAATGAAGGGACCGACCGAAGCCTCAGCAATAAGAGAGCGGACCGGATGACCCTTGAACAACATTGAGGCCGACTTAATATGGCTAGAAGTCAGGAGACGAACCTTTCCGTTTTCTCCTCCGGCACAGGATAGGTTAACTCGGGGAATAGAGCTGGTAATGATGGCCTTGATCTTATCAGCCAGAAGTTGTTCCATGCCTGTGATGCGCCACATGTCCGCCAGTCGAGCCATTTCGATGTACGCATTGATGCATCTTCCTTGAATCTGCGATGGAAACTCGATACGATTGAGGTACAGCCACTGGAGGAGCATGAGGAGGCTACGCTCAGTGACAACGCCTCTGATCTTGTGCATGGTCACTGCTTGCTCGTTGCCCTCTTTGAAACAGCTATCGAACATCGCTCTGAAATAGGAGGAATGTCTGCAGAGGAGAGGACGGGATACTTTGTACTTGGCCCCGTTGTTGCCGACTTGAATAGTAACATAGGGGCCGGGGCACAAAGGGACCATGCTAGTATTAGTTCCGTTAGTCAATGAATAAAACCAACCAACCAAGTATATTGTGAGAATGGTGTAGCTCACAAATCGTATAAACCCTCATCAGATGTGTCCGGGTTTTGCTTGTTATCACTTTCGGCCATCTTGGCTGGTTATTGACTTTTCGCTAAGGAATGCGTTAGCACCTGTGAGGTAACCGGCGTGATGAGAAGCACCTTTGAGAGTAGTTATTCGCTCAAGCGATAGTAGTAGGACGGATAATTGTTAATATTGAAGATTCGCACGCCGAAGAGCAGAGAGAATATGGGTTCGTTGTATCAGCCCAGTTCATGTGCAAGCACACCAACCACAACCTCACAACACGACGTTGACTGCAACACCTGCACCCACGCGCTCTTCAGAATCAACAAAGAGGAAAGGTTTGTATAGATAGTAGGGAGCCTATGAAACTAACACCCCATCTCGGAACGGATCATTCTTATCCGTGATGTCATTCACCGTCCCTATCTACTAAAGTGGATGTCTTATAGCGTTGCCCGACAACAGGACCTATCAGTTCCTGCTTTCATCTTCTTCCACAGGCTTCACGTAGCGCTAATGGGACCTTGTGTAATCTTCTCAAAGTTCTGTTCCTAGTCTTGTATATACTGATTGCTTGCCATACAGGGACTGATCCTGCGTCTGGTTCAGGTCTGGTTATCTCCGTCGAGTACGTTGAGTATATAAGGAAAGGGAGCAATCGTTGTACGTTCCTGATTAGTATGCAAACTATAGCTAACTGGAAGTAAATAAGATAATATAGAAAATGTCACGAAAGCAAAGGTCCTAGATGATGGTCTTGCCTACAGTCATCCACGAACAAAACTTTCTCACTTATATACACAAGCTGTCTCCAACACGCCGAATAGGTGCTCGTAGCGAGCACAGTCGCGTGGACTGAGATGATTCTAGTCCCTCGAACTGGACTGAAACTAGCAAACCTAGGAATCTTTCGTCAGGTCATAATCTTGGACGGTACCGTAGGTCAGATTGAAGAGCCTTGTCAATGACTTCAGTAGCCATCAGGACTTCTTCATCTTGAAACCTCCACCCAACAACCTGGATAGCAGTAGGTGCCCCATCTACTGCATCAGGATCATCTATAATCGCGATAAGCAGCTGAAACTCATGGCTAGGTCAACGAAAAGACTTACAACCCTTGCATACCTCCGAATCCAGAGACTTATCAGCCTTCAGATACGGAATAATGCTCGCGGGAAACTAAAATATCCTGCATCAGCACGATACATCGAGCAAATTATGTTTGACTTCCCTTACATTCAGCAAATTCCAAATAACCGTGTACACCGGCGGCCCATAAGTATCATGTGGGCCTGCAGTTGACCAGTGACCCGGACAAATGAGGACGTCTAGATTATGTTGTTTCCAAATTTCAGCCATCTTCTCCCGGTACGCCACAAGGGAAGCATTGGCGTCCCAGACATCGTCTAACGTCAGTGTAGGATTCTGTAATCCAGCTAGAGCAGCTGGAGAGGCATACTCCAATGCTTTGATTGGTTGCTCATCTCCATCCAAAACGTGCTGCAGAAGGGTCTGCTTGGTATCGAACAAAAAGTACCGTGCCGCCAGCTTTAGACCATCGTGAAAGGATGGAGCATTGGTTACAAGATGGACACTGTGACCAGCATTTTCAAGCGCAGCCTGTGCGGAGGAAAGTGCCCGTTTGACAGGAGGAAATAGTGGGAAGTGCTCGTCCCCCATATAGACCCCAATGCTTAGCTTCTTCTTTGGGGGCACATGCCGCCAAGTCGTCCCAAGAGCGGTGGAATCATAGCGCCATGGTTCCGACGAAAGTATTGTCTTACAGAAGAAAGTCAGGTCTGATGCACTGTTGGCGAGTGGACCGACGGCCGAGACGAGCCCTGGTGTACCCGGCCTGTCCCCTAATTCGACTCTCCCGTGAGGTATGCGGTCAGCTGTGGGCTTGAAGCCATATGTGCCATTGCAGAGGCTCGGTGCACGAATGGATCCTCCGACGTCTGTGCCTACTCCTAGTATGGAACCTCGGAAGGCCACCAAAGCACCTTCACCCCCACTACTCCCACCTGCACTGAGGCAAAGCTTGTGAGGGTTCAATGTTCTTCCAAAAACATTGTTGACGCTATCCATGGTCTTCAAGTGGACCAAGTGTTAGCAGAGAACCGCGAGACAAAAGAAATGGCAACTTCGTACCAACAGTGTCTGTGGAATATTTGTCTTGATGTACAAGATAGCGCCGTTAGCAAGGAGAATATCAACTAGGGGCGAATTTTCAGCTGCGACTGGCTTCCCCAGAAAAGAAACAAAGCCAATGGTTGTAGCCTGTCCCTTGATATTGTAGCTGTCCTGTTGCATGGTGAGATTCGCGGCAATGACGCTAGTAAGGGAATCGGCTCCAGTAATTGCCAATTCAGATGAGATAATTTGCTACTGGAACCGAAGGCTTACCTTGACACTGATAGGAAGGCCATGAAAGGGTCCATAAGGCCTTCCATACTTGGCCAGATATCCATCAAGAAACTCTGCTCGCTTGAACGCCTCGGCAAAAAGGATCTCAGTCGCGCAGTTTGTCTGGGTAATTGCATTAGCTGAGCCGATCACGATATGATTGAAATATACATAGATACCAACTGGTGTGCAATAGCAGCTCTCTTACAAAAGGCCTTGCAAACCTGGAGCGAGGTCAATCGGCCTCCGATGATCTCCTGGTGAAGGCTTTGGGCGTCATAGGACTCTGTGATAGCCACCTCTTCCCTTGACAACAAATCATGATGTTGAAGGATGTCGAAAGCACTTATGTTGGCATCCTGGGTAGTTTGGTTTATAATTGTCTCGGGAAGAACCCATTCAGGAGGGATTCTGGATGCACGGTCCCTTAGTTTGTCAGCGATCAGACCATCCCACTGAGCCATCTTGAGAACGCAGCCCACTTCTTTTCGTGCAATGAAACGGGAGATTAAAGACAAATGCATGCGGCAAGGGCTTTAATAAAGACCACAAAGATAAGAGATAAGACCGATCAATGCACGTCAGTTTGGGCTCGCTTCCAGGGGGCTTTATCTACCACGTAGCAAGCTAAATGAAAGTGTCGCATCCAGCCGACCCTATAGAACAGACGTATTATTGTCCTGAGCCACTAGGCAAACGGATGACGCGGATAAGGCAATTTATTGGGAAATTAAGTACCTTAACAAAGACAACTGGCATTCTTACTGGCATTTCCTCCAAGCCCTTTAATCCGTCAACCGATTCGTTCCAAGCCCCGGTTCCAGTACTTTGGGATGGCTAACCGTGGCTACGCCAGCCACTATGACCAGGAACATTGCCGGCGGTGTAAGCTGAATGGCCCGACAGGATTATCTAGTCAAGTTGGTGCGTCACGCCATAAGATTGATGCAGCCCGATGATTGCTCGAGCGTAGTGACATCCACCCAATAGGCCGGTCCTTGCAGCTAACCGACATGTGAGTTCCGTACACGGCGAACCTCGGCCTATAGATCATTTTGTACATGATGTATCCGACTATCTATTGTGACTCTAACTTCTGAAATGGACACCTTGTCAGATCAAAAGTCCAAGGTATTACAAGACACACATGGATGTCGACACATGGGACAAGTTCGCATCAAATAAAGACTGTTAAGACGTTAATAGGTTTATGATGTAGGCATGAACTACCTTCAACTCTCAGCTTATCTGATCAGCTTCAAGCCCACTAAAGCTTGTCAAGAAGCTTATTCTAGCACACTTGCATACCAGAGTATTGACTGCTATATAGAGCATTCACTGGTTTGATTTCCCATGGCCAGTTCACTCCCTCTACAGTATAAAGAATAATCGCTATTATCAGTTACTGCCACGATCGAATAAAATATAGCAAGTGATTACATATAGATTGACAGGTTTTGAAAGGGGTTCTGAGCTAGGAACAATTCCAAAGAGCATCAGCTCTGGAGGGTCAGACAGTGCGCAAGGCGAGCGTGGGATCTCGGGCATCAGAACAGCCACTTTGGCCGTGTGAGAGATTCAAAGATACCTAAAAGGCAGATGAGAAAGACCTGAGCTTACTTGAATAGCTCCATGGAATTCTGAATTGATCCAGCTCCATTATGCTGTGGAACAGGCATGCATTGATGAGTTGGACTGGATGTCGGTCACCGCAAAGGCCCTTGGGCACATTCAGAATAGAGCTGACTGAGATGATCAGGTGCTACTTCACCTGCATTAGTTTCATAGCAATGACTTTTAGTAATGACAGCTGTGAGCGACCGGACTTATTGGTCAGTTCATTGTAGAATTGAAGAAGAAGATGAAGACGAAGCGACAAAGTTGAGGGAGAGCAAGAGCAACTAGTTCTGTATAAGTGGGCCCTGAGTGACCAATCCGAATGAAAAGTTTACGAGCGGGCCAATGAGAGGCAGGGTTAGCGGGTCGGCTCCAAGGCAGCGAGGCAGCCTGTCAGCAACTTATCCTCCTTGTCCTATCTCATCCTCGATTACTCTTGCTTTCTTTTGCCGCTGTGAATTTTCCTCGACTAAGCCTGTGACTAACATGCATAGCGGCAAGCTTTTTCATAAGTACCAAGGCAACCCCGCGAACAGTCGAACCAGTTGCTGAGCGCTGAAATGGAATCCGAGAAGAAGCGCCGTGCGAGCAAACCCAAAGTCAAAACTGGCTGTCGGACATGCAAGTGAGTTGGGCGGCTGCCATGTTACACTACCTGACATAGTGCTTATTCTATACACAGGATCCGTCGAGTCAAATGCGACGAGGGTCGACCGGCGTGCAAGAGGTGCGTGTCAACCGGTCGCGTTTGCGATGGCTATGGAGTTTGGAGCGAAGGAAGGAAAACCACCCATGGCGGTAATTCTGGCGCACCGAGGGTTTTCCAGTCTCTCCTGTCTAGTTACAATGCACCGGTACCAATTCCGCATGCCGCATGTGCTGAACAGAAATGTGTGGAATGGTTCGTTCATTGTACCATTTCCAAGATCGGAGGAGTGTTTTCTTCCCAGTTCTGGGGCAGGACAGTTGTTCAAGCACTTTCTCAAGAGCCAGCAGTGCGACATGCTGTTATGGCATTGGCTTCTACGCATAGGTATAGGGCTCAGAGGAGCGACAAGGGTACTACAATGGCGAGCCAACTAAGCGAGCATGAGAAGTTTACTCTTCAACACTACAACAAAGCTATTGGCTGTCTCCATGCTGAAATACGACGCCACAGCCAACGACCACAGAGTGTGATAGTTGCCCTCATTACTTGCATGGTATTCGTGACTCTTGAACTGATGCGAGGCCAATACCGAACGAGTTATGCTCATCTACAGCACGGGCTGAAGCTGGTGAAGGACATTCAGAAACTCTCCGGAACCTCTAAGACCGGGAAGATTATGATAAGGACTTCGTCGCAAACAGATGAGGATGATGTTATCGAGGCCTTTAGCAGACTGGGAGTGCACTATGCTCTGCTTGGACATGGAACAAAATACTCGAACCTTGACTATGACATCCAACCTCGTCATTTACCGTACAAATTTGAGTCAACCGAACAAGCAAGACAATATCTGGATGTTCTCCTAGCAAGAGCACAGTGTCTGGTGGAGTTGGCTCGTCACATCGAGACGGGCATGTGTGTCGCGACTCGGGGCTACGAGCAATATCTTGAGTCTCAATGGCGCCTGGAAAAGGACTTGGAAATATGGCTTGATGTTTATAGATCGTCACTTGATGGATTTTCAACTCAAGATTGGATCAAGAATACCTTGTCTACAAGGTTACTCGGGATGTACCATACCATGGCCTTGATCATGGCTACGAGCTGCACGCCATGGGACGACGAAACGGCATTCGACCTGCAAACCGACAGGTTCATTTCCATTATCCGCGAGGCAATCGATATGTGTCAAGCCCTCAGAACCGCATATCCAGATTTCCCCACGAGTGGATCTCTCAATTGCCCGTTGGGGATGGCGTTTACGATGGACATTGGCTTCATCCAGCCATTATATTACACTGCAATCAAGTGCCGGATTCCTCAGATCCGACGACACGCAATCGGGTTGCTTCGATTGGCACCTCACCGTGAAGGCATATGGAATGGTGCCCTCACTGCTAGAATTGCGGAGGAGGTAGTTACATATGAAGAGTGGAATATCGATGCAAGCTTTACAGTTGGAAAAAGCTTGGATCTCCTCAGCCTGCCAGAAGCGGGTAGTTCAATTACAATCCTGCCTTCTCTGTGCCGCATCTCAGATGTTCATGTCGAATTGCCCGATGAGAACACGGGAGAGGCTACTGTGACATTCTGGCAGCGCGAAGACGGTAGAAGCTGGAAGGTTGACGAGAGAAAATTCCAGACGGAGGATCCATAAGCAAATCTCAAACTCTGGAGCCGTCCCTTTTTATCTGAAGCTGACCGGCCAGAGCGATTATGACATCATGACACACTGGCATCTCAGCCAATCACAATCAATGTGATAAAATCTTACCGATCATCAACAAAGAAAATGTAATGATCGACTGACTCGTGCTCAGCACTAGCGGTGCATGGTGGAACGTTTGGAATGTGAAGCTCAGCCACTATCAGCAAAACGGAAGCTACCTACTTTGTAAATGCTCAGTCAGTGATTTGCAACCGGGATGGACGGCGCTGGCATTTGCTGGTTGGGCCCCTTAGTCAGTCTTACCCCATGCTTACTTACCCATCCGCGCCCCGCCCGAGCCAATCCCGGATCTCTGGCCAGGAGTATAAAGTCGATCAGCGATCTAGACAAACGACGAAATACTTTCTTCAGAATGCAAATTGCAACACCATCCTACCTCCTCCTATTCTTTGTTCCTTTAATATTTCTCCTCATCAAGTCAATTCTTCCCACCAACTCCGTTATGTCCAAACCTCTTGCCCACGCTTCCATTGTCGCCCGTCGCTCTAGTGAGCGCGGGTACGCCGAACACGGCGGCTGGCTCAAAAGCTTCCACACCTTCAGTTTTGCCAGTTACTATGACCACCGCTTCAACAACTTTGGCAGTCTGCGCGTTCTCAATGAAGATCGTGTAGCCGCCCGTAATGGATTCCCGACCCACCCTCACCGCGATGCCGAAATCTTTAGCTACATTCTCAATGGAGAGCTCACGCACCGCGACAGCATGATCAAAAAGGGTGCGGAAGGCGCCCAGGGCAAGCAGTTCTACCGCATGAAGCGTGGCGACGTTCAATTCACCACTGGTGGAACAGGTACGTTGACTAGCATTGAACTCTACCACCTGAATAAAGTGACCAAACTAACCAACCAACTTCCTCCAGGAATCGCACACTCCGAACAAAACGAATCTAACAAGCCCGTCCACTTCCTCCAGATCTGGGCTCTTCCCTGGAAACATGGCCTCAAGCCCCAATACCACACCCGCACATTCGACGAAGCCGCCAAGCGCAAAGCATTCGTCCCGATCCTCTCCCCGCTGGCTGCCGGGCCCGAAGCAACCCCTGCCGATGAGGAGGCCGCCATCCCTAAGATCCCAGACACGATCCCGATTCACGCAGACTTTGTGATGGGCGCGGGAATCATTGAACCCGGGCAGAAGTTCCAGTGGACTGTGGGTGCTGGCGAAGACGTGGTCAGTCGCAAGAAGAAGAGGAACGTCTATGTGCATTTGCCCATGACGAAGAACGGCAAGGCCCAGATCCGGTTGGATCATCGGGACGAGGCGGTTCTGAGTGAAGGTGATGGAGCGTTCATCACAGGGGTGAATGCGGGTGATGTGCTGAGTGTGGAGAGTGTTGGGGATGCGGAGGCCGAGGTTATTGTTCTGGACAGTGATTAGTTGGTGTCGATGATTTCTTTGCTTCCTTTGGCTGGGTGTAAGGTGTTTGGGGACTTTTCCTTGTATAACTTGCATTATTTTATATTTATCTTACATTAATGACAGCCTAGCATAAGTGGGTTTCACTCTGCGTCATGAATATATCTATTAGATGATGATATCGACTACTTTCTACCTTAAACGTAACACCCTGATATACACATAGTACACACCCAGAAACCGAACAGAGACACTCCCTATAACTTACCTCCCCAACCCCAACACCATCCCCGCCCACTCCACCATAACCCCCGACTCCAAAACCTCCCGCGCCGACATCCTCCCCTCCGGCTCATAAACCAACATCCCGCCCAGCAACCTCCTCAAACAATCCATCTCCAACTCCCGAAACTCACAAGTCGAAGACATCTCCCCCCTCCCCATCGCCCACAGTCTCTCATCCAAAGACCTCCCCCCAGTCCCCACCACCCTCATCAAGGACCTCACAAAATCCGATCTCTGCCTCCATCTCTCCGGCAACTCACCACCCAGCATACTCACCATCTCCCAGATAACATCCTCTGGACTATCCGACCAGGGTTCGAGTAGTGGTCGGTCACCGAGGATATCGTAGATTGTACACCCTAGTGTCCACATATCGGCGGCTGAAGTTATCGGATCATGGAAGATGGCTTCCGGGGGCAGGAGGATGGTTGGTGTGTGTAGGGCTTCTGGGGGAGGGGCGTGGGTGAAGAGGTAGGATGTGCCGAAGTCGGTTATTTTGATGTTGATGTTGCTGGTTGGGAGTTGTTGGCTCATGTTCATGGTCATGGGGATGATGGCGTGGGTGGGTGCATGTGGATGGATGGATGGGGTGGTTGTCGGTTCGTGAGATGGGGATATGGTAGGGTGGGCCGAAATGGTCGTATATATCGTTTGTACGTAGGGTGTTGAAGTTAGTAGTGGGTTGGAAGAGGATATTGCGCGTGTGGAATCTTGTTGGTGGTCAGTCAATCACTAAAGACACGATGTGTAGATAGGTGCTTACCTCCATGCCCTACCCCAAGGGAAAGCATATAATTCACTCCCATGACAACCTGAGCAACGATAGCTTTAGCTACATCCAAGGGGAACATCAAATTGGGACTATTCTCCTTCGCTGCAGCAATACTGCAGCCAGAGACTTTGGTGACCAGACACACATGGTGCCCGTTTGGGCCATCGAAGGAGAACTCATCGAGCAGGGAAGAATGAATGTATTTACGGCCTGGGTGGTTACTATCATCTCCAGTTTGGAGTTGTTGTATTATTCTCGACTCGAGGCTTCTTTCTGTACTAGTAGTCTCTGCGGTTACGATCTTTAATGCGACGTATTGGTTTTCTTGTCTGTCGCGGGCAAGTCAGACGGTTGAGTAGGAGCCGTATCCTAGTTTGTGGATAACTTTGTATCTTCCGTGGCAGAATTCGTCATTAATGGATGTCGGGTGGTAGCCTCCGGGGGTGTAGCCTTCTAGGTTCTCTACGCTGTCTTCGGGGTGGTAGGTGGGTTGGGTGATTGGTTGTGGTGGTGGTGTGGGTTTGGGTGTGTTGAGAGGATGGATGGTGGTGAGGCTGCGAAGGGGCTTTGATGCTTTTTAGTAGGGGATGTACAATATGGGTGCGAAGTACTGTCAGATCTCGACTTACGTGAGGGAGCTGTTTATGGGCTAGGGATCGTGTCTTGAGAACACGGAACATGATGGTGTTGTTACTTGAAGCTGTACTATGTAGATATTCTGCGCATGGTGTATGGTTATTAGGAGATTTCTAGCAAGGGAGTGTGAGAAGCGCGTGAAGTGATGCTGCGTGCCTATCTTTAGTCCACTGCGATCCATACATACAGACTTGTCATAGATCATATCTGTTCCCATCAACCCCATGGAGAATGATCAACAACATCTCCCAGTCCCAGACTCGATCCAGACAGTTACTCCAACATGAAGTGGAGGCGGTGGTGGTTAAAGTTGACGGAGGAATCCACCGCACCCGAAAAGAGAGAGTGGCCGACGAAGAAAATCCTGCGCTGGGGCGGCTTCTTGGCACCACCAACGCAGTCTCTGTACGTAATGCGGCAGCCGTGAATCGGAGACAATGTGGGTTGGGTGTCTCCAACTCTTAATTCAAGTAGCCTATTATCCCAGGTCTAGTCTAGTTCTTATGTAGTTCCATATGAGAGGGGCGAGGATCATGGGACGTCCCCTGTTTTCTCCTGGTTCTTGAAGCTGGTCCATAGTTGTTTTTGCTAGGTAAACTGCTAACCTTATCTTTGTGTGCCCAACTCTTGACCCCGTTCTGCCCTGGGCTTGAATACCTACTCAGCTTGTTTCATCGCAGAGAGAGCTATTTCCAGACTTGCAAGCTCCACGACCCCAAAAACTCTTTTTGTGGAGGCCGTTTCTTGGATAGATACTTTCTAGCCCTGTTTGTGGCTGGTTCGGCGAATCTGAGCGGCCTGAAATCTGAGGCCCCGCATTCTTGCTTTCACAGCCAACTTCATCGCTACCTTCGTTTGTGTCTGTTGCGCCTTGTCTACGCCATAGAATTAGAGATCATTATCACAGCTCTTCATCATGGCAGCCCTCGATGTCAATGGCCCCTTGCCTGAGCTGGCTGAGCAGCAGCCGGACGATCTCATCCCCGAGTCCCGGGTCCTCATTATCATGACCGGTGGTACGATTTGTATGCGACAGTCCCCATCAGGATTCATTCCTGCCAGAGGATTCCAGGAGCAATGTCTGGCCCGCGTGCCGACCTTCAACGATGGTTCGCACCCGAGCATGATGGATGTGGTGGTCAACTCAGCCGGAGAGATCAAAGGACATCCCACTCTCCGCACACCACCGACTGCCTATGGGCGACGGGTGCGGTACACTGTCTTTGAGTTCGAAGAGCTCCTCGATAGCAGTTCTATCGATGCGAAAGGTTGGGCTCAGATCGCTCACACCGTTGAACGAAACTACACACTTTTCGATGGCTTCGTCGTCCTCCACGGAACAGACAGTCTCGCATACACATGCTCAGCGCTTAGCTTCATGCTGCAGAATCTCGGCAAGCCCGTCATCCTGACTGGAGCGCAAGCGCCCATGCTGGAGTTGCAGAATGATGCCACCGATAACCTTCTCGGATCACTGGTTGTGGCTGGCCATTTCATGATCCCCGAAGTGTGTCTGTATTTCAACAACCGACTGTTCCGTGGCAACCGGTCGATCAAGGTCGCAGCCAGTGACTTCGCTGCCTTTGACTCTCCGAACTGCCCCCCGCTGGCGGTAACAACGTCCATGCGGACCAACGTGAACTGGGAGCTGGTCAACCGACCGAAGAGCCTGGAACATTTCCGTATCCAAACCAATCTCGACACCACCCATGTGGCATGTCTTCGTATCTTCCCTGGTATCAAGCCGGAGATGGTCGATGCGGTGCTGAAGCTGGAAGGACTCCGTGGTTTAGTATTGGAGACGTTTGGCGCCGGTAACGCACCCAGCGGTCAAGACAATGCCATGACCAATGTATTGGCCGCCGCTATCAAGCGAGGAATCGTGATCGTGAACGTCACGCAGTGTAAGTAAAGCCCTAGCAACTATTTTCCTAACCCAGAGTTTCTTCTGACATAGTCAACCAGGCCTGACGGGAAGCGTCAGCCCCGTCTATGCCCCAGGCATGAGTCTCTCTCGCGCGGGAGTCGTCGCCGGACTCGACCTGACCACCGAAGCCGCACTAACCAAGATGTCATATCTCCTCGCTCTTCCGGATTCCACCCCAGAATGGGTCGCGAAGAAAATGTCCGTATCTCTTCGCGGCGAATTGACCGAGGTATCACAGCCAGTGTTCCGTCATCCGGACGGGGCGCTCCCTGAGCGCGTGCAGTCCCTCACGGTGCTCGGATACGCCATTGCGCAGGGTGATCTCGAGCGCGTGGAGGAGATTGTGGCCCGAGAACACCAATGGTTATTGAATGACGCCGACTACTCGGGCAACACACCTATCGTAAGGCAACCCCCTATGCCCCAGTTGTAAACACAAAAAAAAAAGAAAGAACAAAAACTGACACCCACGTCACTCCACAGCACCTCGCAGCAACTTCACCCTCAGTTGAGATTCTCCGATACCTGTTACTCCAAGGTGGCTCCGTGCACTTGCGAAACCGCAATGGTCGGACGCCGCTGTTCCTGGCGGCCAACGCAGGATTCTCGGAGCACGTGCTGCTGCTACGCAAGTCTGGAGCGCATCTGCACTCTGACGAACGCACGGCGGCGCAGTTGTTGGCCCGGCGCCGACCTGGCGTCTGGGGGTTGGCGGGGATTGGGCCGCGTGAGGTGAGTGAGCGCGAGATGGAGGAACTGGAGGACTCGAGTGATTCTATAGGACGTATGGCGCAGCGAGTGATGGCGGGATCGGCGCCTTGAAGATGGCGATCGTTTTTGTTTTACCCTACTCTCTTTAGAGACAGGAAGGGAGCTGTGGTGGCTTAGAGCCGTTTTGGTGGAATTTTTTTTTAGACGGAAAAGCGTTTTGTTGTTATTCTAAAGCTTTCATTCACACGCTGCTTGGTACACTTCACAGTATACTTGATGATAGAATGAGGGGAATGTCACGTTATGATGACCACCAAATATAAGTGCCACGAGGTGAACACAACTACTACCATGTATTGGACGACTGTTTACTATGTAGACAGCGAGAAAGGGAAGTCCTTTCCGCGGAGATACCTGACCAACCTGCAGGATCCCTGGGCATGCAGGTCGGGGTCATGCATGTCGGATGGATGGAGGGGAAGAGGACGATGGACGACGGCCAACCCCGCTTTGAATTGCGCCATTGCTGAGATGTTTTACTTTTTATTTTAATTTTTTTTTCCCAGTTGAGATGCGTTATTATGGACTTAGTACTAGTATACTAGTAGTAGTCTAGTGTGTACTGGGGCTTAGTGAGCAGGTACCTAAATAGTGGCTCCAAGGACCTTCCTCATCGGGATAAAATATCTACATTTATTGGCTGTTAACAACAGCAGCAGTAGTAGTATACTTCGTACAGTAGTGCTACTTACTCCGCTAACAAAAAAGTATGACGGAGCAGCTGACCAGGTTGCACATGATCAATTCAAAGGCGGTGGTGGCTTGATGACGATGATGAGCTCCTAACTGATCTTAGTCATAATATACTATCCCACTAAACTTGATGTTTCTTAGATTCTACTAGATTGACCTGGACAAAGTCTGTGCTCTCACCCACGCGGTTGCTGCTCTCTCCTAATTAGTAGTAGTTCCAGGGAAAGATAAGGTGTTGATCAGATGAAGGTTGCTCCCTTGCAGACATGGCCCGGATGTGTTGTCGCACGGTTGTCGTACCGTCTGCTTGTTTGGTATGAAAGTTCTTCCTTCCCCTTGCTGACCTTGTGGGAGGATTAACCTGAGTCAGGAAAAACAAGGAGTCCAAGTGGTACTCAGTTCCTCTCATACTACTGAGGACTAAAACTTCATCCACAGGCCCGTAGAGAACCACTTTCGTCGCAAAAAGAGCCCCAGAAGGAACACCGCTCTCGGGTCTTGGCAGACGCGTGAGAAGCTGCGGCGCACGGATTGGTCGGTAAGAAGGATTTGGACCGATGGGTCTGGAGAGCAACGTGGGCTGCTCGGGCTTTGTCAGTCGGCTGTGACGGCGGCTTCTTCGCTAGTTAATGTGGATTATCACTTGCTATCCTTCATAACATTAGCAATAGTTCAATGAGGGCGGAAGAAAGAGAAAGAGGAAGAAAGTGAATCGAAAAGGAGATATAGATACATTGAAAAATTCGAGAACCGATACAGTAGGTAAATGGAAAGAGAAGTATAGAAGAAGTATAACGTCTTGACTACTACTGTTGTAGAAGACTGCCTCAGAATCGGTGGCTGCCCCCCGAAGTCGATCAGTGGGAGGCCGCTATTTCCCCGCCCACACTCTGCATTGGCTGTCATTGGCTGGGACTTGCCGGGATCGGACATTCTTTGATAGAAATGCACTTTGCTTTTTCTTGCTCCCCAAATTCAGCAATAATGAAGAATCTCTCCTACGTACTACTTTAGCTGGAACCGTTAATGTTGGAAGGTGCATCGCATACCTATACTACCTTCCAATATAGAGGATGTCCCATGGGTTGAGATTGCGCCCTACAATAGACACTATACTCAGATTGAATCATATTACGACATCCTCGTGATGCCATACTACTAGTTCTTCTATGTATCATGATGATGGTGGTGGATTTGGCTGGTCCGTTCAGCTCCCTTTCCAGCCACCCCTGAACTGCATCCGAGTTACGTAAAGGAAAGAAGGTCAATGGTCACTTCAACATCGAGGACATCGTGGGCACTTCTAGCAACATCCAACAAGGTCCCGTCTTCCTGTCAGGGCTGCTGCTCTAGTTGCCTCATCTGCCGAGCTGGCCTGTCATCCCCGGCTTTGGAAACGAATGGTGCAAGACCAACCACGCAATGGAAGATGGCAGCGAAATCTAGAGAAGCGTACCCTCAGGAACAGAGGGCCGAGTACCTTGGAATCGCGTCAGCCATCCAGAGTTTGCAATTCCGCCTGACACCGTTCAATCAAATGGCTTTCCATTCTATGACTGTTTCGCATTACTCGATATAAACCCGCTCGGAAAGCACATCGGAAGGCTTCCCCATCACATCATGGGACCGGGGCAGCTTTTCTGGCCAGGATTTTCCCAGTGGACGGGGACTTGTGGGAGGAGTCAAGAAATTCACTCATGGGTACCACCTCCCATATTAGATGCAAACCCCAGACGATCCCAATCCAGACCAGCCGATAGTCGTCGTGGGCTCATCGGGTCCCCGTTGCCGCAGCACACAGACCGCAGTTACTTCCCTTTCTTTCTTCTCTACAACGTCGCTTCCAGGCCCCCCTAGATACGTGGGCATCGAACACACCGACTTGTCCTAGAAAGGGGGAGAAGGTTTCTATTTCGGTTCATAGACCAGCTTGTCCCTTTTATAAGGCCTTACCTCCTACGTAGTCACTGCATCTTCCCTTTGACACCTTCGTCAATTGTATTTCATCGTCATCCTCTCCCCCAATCTGATAAAGCTTGTGCAGTCTCCCCTGACCAACAGGGCTGATTAGGGTCATTGTGGGTGCGAATCTCGGAACCAAGCACTAGACCTGATCCACGGCTCTTTTTTTTGTTGAATTTTTATTATTTTATTTTTCCCGCCAATTTCGCCATATTCCGATTCAAACTGCAGCGAAATTAATTAACAGATTATTACTGATCTTTGCTTTTGCTGTGTTATTTTTATTTTTATTTTTATTATTTTATTTTTTTGGTGCATTTGGACTGAAAAACCTTCAGTTTGTGTGAGGTCATTTCCTTGCCTGGTGCGCCAGACCGGCTCTGGGGGGTGTCCACTTGTTCGGCCTCGTTGGAGCATTCGGTGATTCTTATTATTCATATTATCCTCTCGACGAGGGAGATCCGTGCCTGCAACGGAGGAGGCGCTGCTTTGCATTAACTAACAAAAACCTGGCTTTTGGCGAGCAGCCCGGCTGTGTCGGTCTGAAGTTGGAGCACCTAATATCTCATCATCCGCCGTTGTCTCCAACATCATCGATCGTTTTTTTTTTCGGTGGTGGGATTCTCTATTTTTTGTACAAGTAGTACTAGTGTCCCGCGGGTTTCTTTTTGAACCACAGCAACAGCTGCAACAAACAACAGCTGCCTGACCGGTCATCGTCTTGCACCATTGAAATCTTCGATTGCGGCATTGTCAAATCAACTGTCTCCCCAGGCAATCTTATCCCACTGAGCTATATAACTCTCCGTCCCTCGTGCGCGCCTCCGCCAACTGCTCCGTCTAACTACCCCACTGTTCCATTCGTCAAGGTACCACCACTAGCAGTCGAGGACAGCAACTGGTATTCGTACTACTACGCAAGAAATTCTCTCGACAACTGCAACACACGATCACACCTGCTGCCTCTTCAACCTCCACAAAATCACTAGTTGGCAATAAGTCGGTCTCGCATTGACTCAATTTCCCATTCTGGGAGGCCACCTGACCCGACTCCAGATCTGCTCGACTGCCCGACTTAGACTTACTTCGTGTTCGTCCGCTGGTCACTTTTTCCTCCCCTGCTTTACTTTTACCCCGCATACTTTTTTCTTCATCTTTTTTTACTTTTTAAATCTCCCCCTCTCTCTACTATATTCTCCTCTTACCGCGGAGAATTATCTCTTGCACCCGCATTCACAATACACCCCCCCCCTCCCACTATAACTCATGACACAACAAAGAAAGACCATTGCCGTGGTGAACGCTACGGGTCGCCAGGCGGCGTCTCTGATCCGTGTCGCTTCGGCAGTGGGCCACCATGTTCGCGCTCAGATCCATTCGCTCAAAGGCCTCATCGCGGAGGAATTACAAACCCTGCCCAATGTCACTCTCTTCCAGGGCCCCCTTCTGGGCAACACAGAGCTGATGGACTCCCTGTTCCAAGGGGCCAATCTTGCGTTCATCAACACTACCTCCCAGTCTGGCGACGAAGTCGCGATCGGACGCGCCTTGGCCGATGCCGCCAAGCGAGCAGGAACCATTCAACACTACGTCTATAGCAGTATGCCCGACCACTCTGTGCATGGACCATGGCCTCCCGTGCCCCTTTGGGCTCCCAAGTTTACTGTGGAGAATTACATTCGTCAACTCGGTCTGCCCTCGACCTTCGTCTACGCCGGAATCTACAACAACAACTTTACGAGTCTACCATACCCCCTCTTCCAGATGGAGCTGATGCAGGACGGAAGCTTTGAGTGGCACGCACCTTTCGACCCGGATATTCCTCTCCCCTGGCTGGATGCTGAGCATGATGTGGGACCGGCGCTGCTGCAGATCTTCAAGGATGGGCCCAAGAAGTGGAATGGTCATCGGTAGGTCTTTCTCGGTCATTCACCGGAGGGTGACATGGAGCTGATAGCTGATTTACCGCAGGATCGCCCTCACATTCGAGACGCTTTCCCCGAACCAGGTCTGTGCGGCATTTTCGCGCGCTCTCGGTCGCCCATGCCGCTACGTTCGCGTGCCCAAGGTCGAAGTCAAGGTCAACATCCCGCCCGGTTATCGGGAACAATTGGAAGCCATTGAGGTGGTGTTTGGACAGTGCGATGCACCCTACTTCCCGCAGCCCGAATTCTCCCGCCCTGCGGCCGGGTCGCCGAAGGGCCTGGGCCCAGCCAATGGCAAAGGTGCGGGTGCGGGTATGATGCAGGGTCCCGGAGGGGTCATATCATTGCGTGTTACGGATGAGGCCCGGCACCTGTGGCAGGGCTGGCGAGACATGGAGGAATACGCGCGCGAAGTCTTCCCCGTGGAAGAGGAAGCGAACGGGCTGGACTGGATGTTGTGATGGCGCGATCTGACGTGCTGTGTTGCACTTCGGTGAGCGATGGGGAGGGCAGCCGCAAGGTCGATTCAGCGATGGGCGCGATTGGCTCGATAAAGAGGTTACATCGATTGTCTGAGCGCAAGCCGAAACCGGCCGGTTGTCCTGTCCCTCACTCCCACCGCTGCGTTCAGTGCTCTCTGGTTTTCCTTCAATTTCTTTTCATTTCTGAGTTTTTTTTTATTTCATGCATTACTGGCGAACTGGCCTGGGTCTTATCTTTGGGAGACGGAAAAATTATACCATAATGGGAAAGACGAAGACGCAGGAGTGGTTGTCAAGATGGGGCCCATTTCATCTCATCTCATCTCACCGCGGAAAAAAGTTTCTATATTAATGGGTTGCTGGTTGAAACGCACGTTACGAATTTTGCAGGCATGATGATGGACATGTCGGATTGGAGGCCAATCCGCCAAAAGTTTATTTTGACTATTTGTTACGCTTCTGTTTTTCTTTTCTTTTTCATTCTCTTATCTTTCACTTCTTCACTATGCATTTCAAGTGATCTGCATTTATGTGTTTGCCGATTATTCCCCTCGGGTGTGATGATCGCACCGGCGGCTGTTTGTTTGTTTGATTGAGAATCCTGATGAAGGGATGTGATTTGATTGATTGATTGATTGATTGACTGGCTGGATTGATACTCAAGACCCATGGTGACTTGGGTAGATAGCAAAGCTAATATTTGGAATGGACTAAGCTCATTCTCAGTCCGCCAGACATGCTACTTGTCGTTTTCATTGCGGTCACTAACCCCTTACATTGACTGATGCAATTGAATTGCCAGCAAAACCACAGCTTCGATCGATCTCGAAATTCCATCCATGGAGTATAAATCACAACAAGCAGCACCTCCAAACCCGCCTTGAATTAAACTACATACTAAACTATACCCCGAACGAAGCTAACCCGCACCCCCAGCCTGTTTTTCGCCACCGATAAGCAGATCTCCCGGAAAAAGCAACGAGTTGCTGGGGAAAACCCGCCCGAAGCGATCCCTGTTGTGGCGTGGATTAGTCTAGTTTGATGAAGAGGTGGGCTGGAACATTCTCTTCCCTTCCTGTGGAGGTAGGTAGGTAGGTAGGTAAGTGTGGTTGATGATAACGTTATTGACTTGCTACCTACTACAGTGGGTAAATTTAATAATGTATGGTGTAAGATAAGTGTAGTGCAGATTTTGTGGCAGTTATCGCAGAATAAAGAGTGAGTAGTGTAAGCACCTGACACAAGTATTGGAGGAGTAGTATAATCATTGATGTCTTACATTGTTTGCTACTATTGATGTGATGGTCACTTGTCAATCAGTCTTTCCCTATCGTTAGCGGGGAGGGATGTACTACTGCTCCATGACTCCGTAGGGGAAACGCAGCATTCGGAGACCTCCGTGCTACCTACTTATCATCGTCTATTATTACTCGAATTAAATGACATGCTGCCTCCTACTACTACACTTTACGGATCATCCCACCATCCTTCCAATCCTTCTTTCCTACTAAGTAGATACTAGCTAATAAGCCTTCCTTCCATGAACTTACTTAACCAACTGGTTAAGTAGAACAACTAGTCATTTATTCTCCGGAACCATCACCCCCCTTACTAATCCACCCATCCACCAAGCTTAACTAAGTACTTACAAAGTAACTGACTAACCCAATCCAGTTAAATTAGCAGCTACTTACCTTCCCGTGCAACCTACCCAAACCAGCCTAGCCGGCCGACCATACTAGCTAACAGCGTACAGTAAGCAAAGCATAAGCATAGCATAGTTACTAATCTCCCCTGAACTAACCAACTACGGCAGGGAAAGCTAAGTACTCCATAGCTAATTAACCAACTACGTAGGCACCTTCCGCCCGTCTCAGCCGCGCCCGCGCCCGCGCGCTGACTGACCATAGTAACTTAGTACTACTACGCGCAGTAACCAAACCAACCAGTAAACTTTTTTGAAACGATCAGAATTTTTTTTCTTTCCCTTCTTACCATATCTATATATACCCACTCCCCTATTGTTATTCTTGGGATACAAAACCATTTATTCATACACACACTCTTTTTTATTTATTTAATCCATTGGAAAAAGAAAATAGATACAGCTCATCATCATGTCTGCTGAGGAACAACAAGCTAACACGTCGCTGTTGGAGCGCATTCAGCGCCCTGAGGTGAGCAAGGAGACGGCCAAGAAGATTTCTTTGATTGAGGAGCAGTTTGCTAGGGCGGAGGTGGAGCAGTGTATGTTCTTTCTTATTTCTTCTTTTCTAATTCTTGATTTTTGATTATTTGGGGGTTGTTTGTTGGGTTGGTTGTTATTGTTTATTTGGTGATAGGATCTAATCTAACTAATGGGTATAATAGTGCGCCAGTCTACTCTCCTGCTTCGTCCTCTGTTCGAAAAGCGCACCCAGGTCATCGCCGAGCCGGATTTGCGCGACACCTTCTGGACTCGTGTCATGCTCAATGCGCCCGCCGAGGTCGAGGAATACATCACCATGACTGATGCTACGATTCTCGCTTCGACTCTGAAGAATCTGACTGTTGAGCGTTTCGAGATCGATGAGAAGGGCCAGGGCGAGCCCCGCAGCTTCCGCTTGACTTTCGAGTTCCGTACCGGTGATGAGAACCCTTACTTCGAGAACGAGAAGCTCGTCAAGACCTTCTACTGGCGCAAGCAGGTCATCACTACCCCTAAGGGTCACAAGCGCACTTGGGACGGTCTGGTTTCTGAGCCTGTCCGCATCAACTGGAAGAAGGACCAGGATCCTACCAAGGGTCTGTTGGACGCTGCTTGCGACCTTGCTGAGGCGGAGAAGAAGGGCGGAGACCGCAAGAAGCTGCCTGAGTTCACCAAGGTCCTGGAGAAGAAGGATGAGATTGAGGCTGCTGAGGACCAGGAGATGGGTGATGATGAGGATGAGCTCCCCGAGGATGGCCCCGGTGGTATGAGCTTCTTCGCTTTCTTCGGTTACCGTGGCAGCGATGTCACTGCTGAGCAGTCCGAGACCGCGACCAAGGAGGACAACGAGAGGTTTGAGAAGCTTCTCAAGGGCGAGCCTGTTGAGGGCGAGAATGATGAGGAGGATGATGACGAGGATGACGACATTGAGGATGAGTTCGATGACATTGAGGTCTTCCCCGGTGGTGAGGAGCTCGCTATTGCGATCGCTGAGGACCTTTGGCCCAACGCCTTGAAGTACTATGGTGAGTGGTTTCCATATCCCGTAAGAAATCCAAGCTGACCTCCTTCCAGTCACGGATCAGGACATCGAGGAGGTCGACTTTGACGACAGCGAGCTTGATATCTCGGGAGACGAGGAGGAGGACGAGAACGACCGTCCCCGCAAGAAGACCAAGGTCTAAAGATATCACCGTGTCTTGTCTTGAATAACGCAGTTGTAACCATATGTTTCCATGTCTTAAAGAACAATGAGCAGGATGAGGAGGAGGACCAAAACGAATATGAGGACGGCAATGCAAAAGGATGACATTGTATCTAATTGATAATCAGCCAACGTGTTTCTTCCGAAAAGGCACAATGTAAAAATGTCAGAGTGTAACCACTTACCCTCATTCTTCCGTATGATGTATTTCAGCCTTGACATGCCATTCTGTAACTTGCCGCCCACTCGGTCGGCCAACGTATCCACCTCATCTATCATGACCCCCTGTTCCTCCAACTCTCTCCCCATATCATCAGCCTGCTGTCGCAGGTTCCCCACCGTGCGAAACACCCCATCCAACTGCTCATCTTGCTCGTGCATCAACTCCATCTGTCGTTGCTGCTCCATCGCAGCATAGTAATCATCTCCCTGATCCTCCGCCGACGGCGACAAGACATTATCAAAGTCAGCCGGGTTCGGCAGCGCACCAGTCGTGCCCTTCCCACCACTCGAAGCCGTAACCGTCCTCTGCAACTCCTCCCTCATCTTCTCGACCTCGGCGCCGACATCGTTAACGAGAATTCGTCGGCGCTGGACTTCTTCCAGTTCTAGACCGAATCGATATGGATCTTGCTCGATTGCACGCACACTCTCGACTAGATCGTCGAGGTCCGCGGTTAGATCGGTGAGGGTGGTCTCGAGCTCGGAGCGCGCTTGTTGGAGCTCTGGGTTATTGGGCGATTTGGCGAGGGAGCGAATGCGGAGATAGGAGGAGAAGAGAGGTCGTGTGGATTGGAGGGTTGAGAGGACGTCGCTGTTGGCATTGGATTGGTGCTACGTCAGCTTCCTGGCTTGATGGGTTGTAGATTGAATGAATCAATAAGGGGGAGAGAAACTTACGCTTGGACTTGGAGGAAGGGGTCTGTGTGGTCCATGGTTGTTGGGTAGTTGGGTATATGCTAGGGGAAGATCATGAGATAGTTACAATGGGTCAAACAACGCTTCCAGAGATGCTTGGTGGTTGGGAATAGCGGCGATAGTGATGTTGATTGGGTTGAGAGGATCCGGAGCCGATTACTACGGAGGCCCGGGGTTGCGGGCGGTGAAGAAGGCGGCGTGGAGCCATATCGAAGATCTATCTAGAATGTCTAGACGGGTCTCTTGTTTTACTCTGTAGTAAATAATGATGACATTCTTGTTTCTTCCAAGTTCATCCAGATAAGAGTAATATGACAGAATGATCCCAGCTCATCCAATAACTGTGGTGAAAACGCCCATGGTAAAAGCACGATGGAGACCGACGTGTCGCTGACTCCACATCTCCCTCAGGTATCGCTCTGCAGCACGATTAAACTCTCTTCCTCGGGCATCAATGAGTGCAGGCTTGACGCTCCAACTTCTGACTCGTCGCTTGCAGTCACAATCCTGGCAGCCTAGGTCGGGCACATTCTTCCAGGCTTTCCAGTAGTTGTCGAGCGGGTCTGAGAAATGGCACTTCCTAACACCGCAATCAGTAGCTTTCACATCAAGATCGCAGCAGTCGTTCTGAGGACTCAAGAACAGCTTCGCCAGTGACCGTGGCGGTTGTTTCAGGAGAAACCAGGATATGACGCTATATTCGTTCTTGGCGTCGCGGTGCCAGTCCTTGGGGCCGTGGCGGAGAAGCATACGCTCCATGAGCTCGCGCAACATTCGCAGAGACGCGTGAAAGTCGATCTCGGTCTGTTCGTCCAGCCATCCTCGGAACTCTAGCCGCCTGCGGCCAATATCGGCCTCCACATATCCCCACTTTAGAACCGTATAGACGTGGTTGGTGTACTCTTCGAATGACATCAACTGTTTCCTGTGCTGGGGAAGCTCATCATACTCGTCCAACATCTTGCCGAGCACGAAGAGACGCCCACTGACAACAGGGGCCAGTGGCTTCCTGCTAGGCTTCAGCCTTTCGGTGTCACGCGCAATGTCGGCCATGTGAAAGAGGACGTGTAACCCTCGTTCCAACCGGTTGGCAAGGCGTAACTCCGCTTCAAAGTTCATCTCTGGAGTTCCGTCATCGCAGAAAGGTCCCCACACTGATGGTACAATATGTCGTGATAAGTCCTTGGCGATGTTGTGGCGCTGGAAGAACCTTACGAGGGAGTGCACAGTTAGTGCGCTCTGCTCTCCCGTCCACGGGTTAAGGGTAAGAATAGGGTCGAATTCCAGCGCATGGAAGCGCATGAACCAGCCACAGATATGCGGCTCCAACATCTTGATGGTCTCGTATGTGGCGCGGTTCAACCGGCAGAGCGTCAAGATGGTATTTACCTCGCCATTGATGATGATCTGAAAGAGCACATCGGCGACGAAGCCGAAGGGAAGGGCTTCCCGCCTCGGAGATGAGGTCAACATCTGCTTGAGGAGGCGGATCAGTATAGGACGTCTCTTGCGCATTTGTGGAGGAGGAGCTTGGCTGTGTATCGTCTTGTTCCGGAAGATCATCCCGACTTACCGTTGGAGCGGCACTTGAAATGTACCCTTTTGAGTGGTACAGGATCTAGACGGGCAGGCGTGACATCGCCTTCTTTAATAACGGGGCCCGAGGGATTCGCTGTTTCTTTTTCTTGGCAGTAAGGGGAAATATTGCCGTTTGGCTGATATCAAGCGTAGACGGTGTGACGCGTTGGCAGATTATCAGTTGGGCGCTTGGCTGCAGTGGTGCATACCGGAGGGCTGAGTACGCAGGATGCAGAATGCAGCAACCGAATGACAGTAAGCTGACTGGTCACCTTTCTTATATAATACGTGGTACCATTTCTGGGGTGGACTGGGCGTGGACGATGATGACAAGTCTTGACCACGTTTCAGGGTATCAGGCGATTTAGAGACTACGGGTGGAAGGGGATTGGAGGAGATAGACAGATAGAAAGAAAGAGAGTAGTAGGGACAGGGAATTGGGGTTGCCAGCACCAGCCCGACTTTGTTGTTTGCCTTGGACACAAATTCTGGATTCTCAAAAGGGTCCAAAGTCACACGTAGCACGATGAACAGGACGAACTAGCGTCTTTGCTGAGTGTCGCAGGAGACACATGGAGGGTCGATGTATGGTCAAGCATGCGATCAGCGGCTTTCCAGGACTCACTAGCCCTGATAGTTTCAATAGTGCCCTTTTGAGTGGTCGCCAGGGGTTCAACCGGGAGAGAGGACAGTCAGACACGCTAAGAGATAGTATTGCTGTCAGAATTGCAGGGACCAATAGATAGGGGAGAAAGAAGAGAAAGGAGATAGAGGAGGGTCAGGAAGTTCAATAAACGTTGGTGGTGATGATTGATGAGTCGAGTTTGGATCCATCCGCTCTTTCTGCCCTCCTCCTCCATCTCCGCATTTCCCGACCCGGAGACTCCGTCCACCCTTAATGATGGAATAATGTTTGTTGACTGGATGCTTTCATCGGTGGGTCCGACCACGGCTAAACCACATCCGCCATTTCGCTATCGATCGCCCCTCGAAAAATTTCGGGGTCGTGTATATCGATAGCAAATCACCCCACCACATCTCTCCTTCTCTCTTACTCCTCCCCATTTCTTTTCCTTGTTTGTTCTGTCTGTCTCTTCATCCCCTCCTTTCCGCATTGTCCTTTTCGCCCATTGGACTCTTCGCCAGACATCTTCACAATCCCTGAATCCGGTTCGGATGTCATCCTGCATATCCATCCCAGTCTAGCCCGATTTCGCTGCAATCGCACCTGACGCATGATTCCGTCGCAACCCCTCCCACTCGCCGAAGAGTGGACGGATCCGGATGCCTACGTCGAGGCCCTCCTGTCTTTCGCCAATTCTTCCGCCATCTTCAGGCATCTTTGCGGCGGTGTACACATCCTCGATTTCCTGACCCGAGAACCTGACCTGTATACCTCGCTGTTGCCGGAACACTGGAGGACCTTCTTCGACCAGCATGATATTCAAGACATTCTGGACCTGCTTCTGCGGGATGACATCCGACCTCTGTTAGACCAGAGTCGGGAGGCTGCTGCGCGTGGCGGCGAGTCAACCGCACAGTGGCGCGGGGCGCCTCTGCCTCCCTTGGACCTATTGGAGTATATCCATCAGATCCGTCGACTGAGTCTGGGGCGGGATTTCACCCCCGCGCAGCCCGGAACGCCGACGATCCCGAGGAAGATCGCGGTTGGCATGAATGTCAAGAAGTATCACGAGGTCGCGCACTTTTCGAAATACGTCGATTCGCTCTGTGACACGGTGAATGAACAACGGGGCGATCCCATTACACACATTGTCGATTTCGGTTCGGGCCAGAGCTACCTCGGACGGACGCTGGCGTGTGCTCCATACAACAGACACATCGTTGCCATTGAGCGGAAGCATCAGTTCATCAGCGGCGCGAAGGGGATGGATATTCATGCGAAGCTGCAGGAGAAGAAACGCGTCAACATGTACAATAAGAAACTGGTCAACTGCAAGACTTGTGCAGAACCGGATGCGCCTGCAGAGACCGATGCCGATCGTCAAGAGTCCGCCAATGTAAAGGCGGATGCTACAGAGGGCCCAAGCGATGCGGCAGGTGGTGAAGAGGATATGGCCATGATCAACGTCTTCCGTGATATCAGTCTCGCACCTGGCGAGATTGGGTTCGCTCCTTACCGCAATGTCCCGAAAACTGCCACCGAAGAGGAAGTCGATCCGGAGAAACCTCGAGGTAAAATGGACTACATTGAGCATGAGATCAAGGATGGTTACCTCGAGCCCATTATCAAAGACGTCATCGAGACTGAGCCTGTCGAAGGGGAGACTGAAGCTCAAGGCGGATCAAAGGATGCTAACGTCATGGTCATCTCTTTGCATTCTTGTGGCAACCTTCTCCATCACGGAGTACGGTCTCTGACCATGAATCCCTCCGTTAAAGCCATTGCTATGATCGGATGTTGCTACAATCTGGTCACTGAGAGACTGGGTCCTGCTACCTACAAGCTTCCCATTCTCCGGTCAATGCATCCCCGTCTGACCAAGGATGCAGTGGCATACGACCCTCATGGCTTCCCGATGTCGAAACGTTTTGAGGTTTACGAACATGAAAGTGGAACTGGCATGAAGCTCAACATCACCGCCCGCTCCATGTCCTTACAGGCCCCGTACAACTGGAGCAAGAAAGACAGCGAAGAGTTCTTCACCCGCCACTTCTATCGGAGTTTGCTCCAGCGCATGCTTGTGGATCGCAAGGTGGTTGCGAAGCCCAAAAACCCAGACAATTCAGACAATCTATATGATGAATCCACCGAACCCGAAGATGCCGGAAACCCTCTGATTGTAGGGTCCCTGCGGAAATCGGCCTTTGTTTCCTTCTCCGCGTATGCCAATGCTGCGGTGACGAAGCTGGGTCGCGACCCCAACTTCGGCGAGAAGGTTAAGGCCGGCATGGCAGATTTGACCGTGGAAGATTTCGATCGCTACGTGAAGGATTACTGGTATGCGAAAAAGAACCTGAGCGTGGTCTGGAGCTTGATGGCTTTCAGTGCTGCTCTGGTTGAGGCCATCATTGTCGTTGACAGATGGCAATTCCTGCGGGAACACGACTCCGTGAAGGAGTGCTGGGTTGAGCCGGTGTTTGAGTACAAGGAGAGTCCGAGAAATTTGGCAGTCATTGGAATTAAGAAGTAAGCCAAGTTTGCTATGGTTCTTGAATATGGCCTATCAGTTCGCCTACGCTTCCGGAACTCCCTGATTTAAAGATAGCTGTGGCTGTCTAGGCTGCGGGTCTCCGGGTGGTGATTGAAGTTGTCCGAACGAAAACACCGACCCGATACGGGTCTACTGAGATATGCCTGGAGGAGGGGAAAAGAGAGGATAGGCCTACGGGCCTGATGCGAGAAATAGACATACTATAGACGTGGCTGGGTTTTGCGCCTAGCTGTGATGCGACCACGAGCAAAACGCATAGACGAATAGAATATATCTGCAGATCTATTGTTTCTAGATTGGATGGTCGGGCATAGAACGAGTCAACTCAGCTGTACATAAGTCGGACTCTACGGGCTTGCAGGTATTTGCAGATAATTATGGCTTATGGCCTTTGAAGTTTCCCTCCCAAAAGACCTCCTCACATCTCTTCCAGGGACAAACTTTGTACCTACATAACTGCTAGTATACGACTCACTGTCACTATCAGATATAATCTAATAATAAATATATATAGAATCAATATAAGATCCGATGAAAGGATCATAATCCACATCTAATCCAACCCCACATACTTAACATTCCTCCTCATAACCGTCTGCTTCTGCCGCCCATCATCAAAGAATAACCAGCCCGAATTCCTAAACCCCCTACTCGTATACAAATGAAGCCCAGCATCAGTGGACACCAAAGTAGCCGGGATACCCTCTTCCTCGGATCGATCAATTCCCCATTGCAGCAGTTTCTTTCCCACCCCTTGCCCTTGAGCCGTTGAGCTAACGGCCAGATTGCTGAGATACCACGACTCGCTCGGTTGACTAGCCTTAGCTGCCTCGAGCTCATGTCCGAAATGCCTCAGTCTGGGCCAGGATAATGATCGGCGTGGTGTATCGAAATAGAATGTGTAAAGGATCTGCAGATTGAGCAAAAGTCTTTTGAGACCTGGGACATGGAGCTATTAGTTCTAGAGCATAATATATTAAACTCCAAAGCAATGATACACACCTTTTAAAACCCCACCCCCCTGCCAACTCTTCGCAGCCTCAGATACCCCCCTCCGTTCCCAAACAGCAAACCCTACTACTTTCCCCGGCCGTCTCTCAACGCGAATACTAGTATCATCTTGATCTGGATCCGGGATCGAGGCAGCAAGGATATACTTCCCCTTGTCGAAGAACTCCTGCAGTAGAAGATATTTCCATGCCACGATGAAATCTTCGGGATGTTCGCGACCACCAGGATAGAACCAGTTTATGCCTGGATCATCGCGGAAAGCGTCTGCTCCGATGTGGTATAGTGGTTCTAGGTCTTGTAGGGTGGTCACGCGATGTAGGGTGAGAGGGGGGGTCATGGTTTGGTTGGAGTGGTGGGTTGGATATGCTATTTCTATAATTTAATAGAGATGATGTAAATCGGAGGTTATATCTTCTTTTTCCATCATGTAAAGTCTGCGGTTGAACTTGGTGTGTTTAATACTATAGGCAGCTGTGAAGCCAAGCCCCGAGTGCCGAGCTGTGAAGCAAAGCATGAACTGAAGTTGTTGTCCGAACCCCGAGGACGGCTCGCCATTCATCCGTTTATTGTGGTGATTGTTTCAGAATAATCCATTTTTAGAAGTGTAATGATAAGAGATGGTGTTGTTGTACTCGAGAGTACTACTAGTATTGAAGCTGTATGCATCGTAGACACTAAGTACCTTCCCGTTCAAGTTGATAGATTCCTTCTTTTACTAGGTCTTTCATGACTGTTACAGAATCACCGACCCAGAGCGATCATGAGTAATGAGGGATGCTCATCGTGGTATATCTGTATAAGTTTGATAAGGCCTCTACCGTATATAACAGCTGCGAACGCAATGTGAGGGCTAATCATGCAATTTGCTATTCATTGTATGGTGGGATATAATTAGTGTTTCGTGCGATATTTCAGATCAGTGGATGGTATGAGGATTTCTCTAGCGGGGATAGACAAATTGAAATCCCACTCTAAGGGGGTCCTAGGAAAAGAAGTGGCTAATTGTACTCTAGGTAACGGTGGATAAGTGCGATGAGAATAAATTGTGCCAGTGTTATCGTCGCAATGGAAGAAATTCAATTTCTGATATCAATCTTGGAAAAGCACTCGGACTATTGTTATATGAAAGATTACTTACATTTGCCATTTGGATTCATCACAACCCGAACACATGTGCAATTAAAAGATCTCCGTAACATATCGCTCCTTTGGCAAAGGGCCCAACATATTCTGTAACACGGCCTCGACCCCCTTGGCCATGTTCGTCGAGCCGCAGACATAGATTGTAGCATTCTGTGACCAAAGAGACAGGATCGCTTGACCTTCTGTCACCAGTCGATGTTGCACATATCGACATCCTTTAGCTATGTCGAAATCTGGAGTTTTACTATATGCTCTCCGAATCTCAACCACACCCGCAGCTTCAAACTCAGATAGTTCTTCATGGTAAAGGTCATCCAAGGAGCGCCCACGGCAGCCAAAGAACAGAAATGCCTTCGCGAGTGGTTTGTACTGCTGTTTCAAGACCATGCGGTCTTGTATAAAGCTAAGGAAAGGGGCTAGACCGCTACCCGCGCAGATCATGATGATAGGTGTGTTGGAAGGGTCCTTCGGAAGATGGAAAGACTCCTTGGCTGGTCGGGGAGAGAAGTAGAAAATGGACCCTGATGTGAGCGATGCCAGGTAGTTCGATGCGACGCCCAGATGCTGTCCACTGCCGCGCCATGCTGGCTCGTTGATCACGGAGAAGGTGAGCGAGCTGTGGGATGGTTTGAACGAGGGAGCCATTGATAAGGAATATGTCCGGACGCGGAGAGCTGGGAGCATGGAGATAAAAGCGGCGATAGGAAGGGAGATAGAGGGGAACTGCTCAAGGAGATCCAACACTGAGACGCGTTTGTCCCGAACTATGAATTCGTATGAATCGTACAGGCGGTTCAATTCTTGTTTGTCTGGATCTGATTGTGTGGCTGCGATGAGTGCTTTGAGGTTCTGGGATTTTCACAATTAGCCAAGTGTTTCGAGTTGGAGGGACGTGCTTGTATGGACATACATTCCGTGTCGCTGGTTGGCATAGCTCTACGTACGAGCTAAATAGCTCGGATGCCGACACAGGTGTGGCTTGGGGGAGACCAAGTGTGTTGAATGAATTGACTGTGATGTTGTAATCCGGTGCGAGGTTGAACTGCGCCAGGACTCGCGAGACGGTGCTGGGCGGATTAACTGGGAGAATATTAAGATGATCACCTGGTCGCAAGCTGGTGTCGCCCTGGAAGCAAAATTCAAGATGTCGCTTCTCCGGGGTGTCGGGGCTAGTTAAGACCCGGACAGCAGTCACTTTTGCCTCTATAAGACCCTTGTGCAGGTCCACCCTCCTGGGCTTACTGAGACTAAGCTGTATCTGGTGGGGGTTGAGCGGATCGAAGTCGGTGCTGTTGGATGGGAGGAAGTTCTCTCTAAGAGCGGGCAGCAGACTTGTTTCTTCCCATGCTTCCAGATCCGAGAAGAGATCACTGACAGCCGCATTAGCTGCACCTCGTGGCGCAAGGCGTGTGGCGCCGGCCTTGTGCATCAGGTCATCAATCAAGATGGGGATGCGATAGAAAGTTTGAGTCCAGTCATGATGGCCGCAGCCGAATACAGCGTAGGATATGCCCTGAAGAGACGGAACATTGCCAGTTTCGAGCCAGGCCACAAACTTCTTCGCATCATCTGTGGGCTGCCCATCGTACGTGGTTGTTAGAATGATGACTGGCTGATCTCTCGGTAGGTTGCCGACGGCATTATCTAGCGGAGCCAGCTTCTGGGTAGTATATCCGCGGGACATCATATTCGATGCTAACTGGTGGGCGAGGGCTTTGCATGTTCCGCTGTTAGAGCCGTAGAAGAAGGAAACCGGCTGCCCTCTTGCTGGTGCGTGGTCTCCGCGGGCCTCAGCGAGATGATTTGACGATTCCCCTGAGCTCCCATCCCTCGCCACTAACATGCTACGTCGAGATAGCCCAGTGGCAGTCTGACCGCGGCGCAGTAGGGCACGGATCCGAAATCCATCTGGCTTAATGGTGAGAGTCTCTTTGATGCGCAGCTGGTAGGACGGGTCGTCTGGCACCAAATCAAACGTTTGTAGAATCATGGCAACCACGAGTTGGGCTTCTTGCCAAGCAAAAGCCCTGCCAATGCAGCCTCGTTCACCATTACCAAACGGTTTCCACGAGTTGGGAGGCAGCTTAGAGAAATTCTCTGCCAACATACGTTCAGGGTGGAACTCGTCTGCGTCGGGTCCGAAGACACTCTGATCTCGTAGACAGGCAGGCAGTAGGACATTGACGGGTTGACCGGCATTGATCATCCATTTCCCGCCCAGAACCTCCGTCTTCTTTGGAGTGACGGCGAAGCCAGGGGCAGTAGGCATCAAGCGCAAACTCTCTTTTAATATGGCATCAATATACGGAAGCTCTGCGAGGTGCTGCGCAGAGATCTGGGCCAGGCCGACAGTCTCGTCGACTTCTTCTTGGGCCTTCTTCAAGATGTGGGGGTGTTGGATCAAAAAGTAGAACGTGAACGAGAGCAGACCGGAAGTTGTTTCGTGGCCAGCAATCAAAAATGTGATGACATTGTCAATGATTGAGTCATCACTCATGCCTTCACCAGTGACTGGGTCCCTCCCGTTCAAGAGAGTGTTCAGGATGTCATCAACGGGATTCTTGTTCTTTCTGCGCTCCTGGATGATGCCGCGAGCCATGGTCCTCATCGCCTCGATGTTCTTATGCATGCGCCGCTGTGCCGAGACACGAATTGAATTTGCAATCCCGGGAAGATTAGCCTGGACATCGGCTTCCTTCAGGACGTACAGCATGGATTGAACAAATGGGTGCATGGTCTCGTTGTTGTAGAAGCTGTTCAGCCGGAAACCCATCGTGCAGAGGGCAATAGTGTCTAAAGTGAGGCGTGTGAAGTCTTCGGTGATATTGATACTGGTTGAACCTCCTTGGCGAGCCCTGCATCGACCATGAAATCGAGCACATTCGTTAGTTTATAATCTAGTTACTTGAACTTTGAATCCAGAGATACCTACCACTTCAAACACAGTTGTTGCGCTACGTCGCTCATATCGTCGAGCATGTTCCGGATACGTAGGGGGCCAAAGGCAGGCACCAGAATCCGATGAGCGATCCCCCAGCCGCGCTCTCCATGGTAGGCTGTGAAGAGGCCATCGTGGGCCAGCAATCGTAAGACCTCGAGGCCAGTCACTACGGCCTTGTGGAAGCGCGATTCGTCGCAGAGCTCATCTACCAGGGCCTGGCTAGTCGCGAAGATCTGCTTTTCACCGTTGATAGTGATCTGAAAGAGGGGTCCTAGAAGAAACCGCCAGATTAGAGAGCTTCCCTATCAATGTATGCAGCACATAGACGATTGGAAATTGAGATACCGTATTTATCCGCGAATGCAATAATGGATTGCAGACCATGCTCAGGGTCGATGTCCAACAGGTTTCCCACAACTGGCAGGGCTGAAGAAATGAACGGTCAGTAAGAGAATGAGTATATAAAACGGCCTTGCATGTTTGAGCTGATAACAAGTTTTTCGTGCTTACGTTTAGGTCCGGGAATGCGCTCGGCGTCTTTCATGGCTTCCTGTTACAGATTTATCTGTTCGGATGCAATGTATCAACGTGATGAATGCAAAGATGAAGTATCATTCTCTTCTTTGGCTGCTTCAGGGTAATATAGACCTCCTCGCCCTAAGTATGATATGCCATGAATATTGGGTTGGCTTGTAGTCTCCCGTCCGCGGACACCGAAGTGTAGTAGATGGTACTTCTCGGTGTTCGGTGTTCGGTGTTCGGTGGTGCTGTGAAACTGACTTCCTTGGGATCATCAAGATATTAGTGATCATGACTATATTGTAGTCAAGTCGTTTGCCACAGGGCACCAAGTACGCCCTGACCTAATAATCCATTTGCTGCGGTGTTAACTTAATATAGAATTTGCTCTCCGCATATCACTCGCAATGCAGCAACGCATAGGGTCTCTATGACCATACATCGGGTTCAAGTTGGGAAACTGATACCTGGCACTACTTCCAGTTAAACTGCATAGGTGTGGTTGATCTAAAGGAAAGGTAATAAAAAGATACGTAGAAAATTGGCGGTATGAAACCGGAACGCCTAACACCTTTGACCTCATAGCCTCCTTCTCCTCATGTGCCCCCTTTTTGACTCCACCTCTACCTAGGAACACTTCTATGCATATTCATCATCGTGAGAATGAAAATTCTCGACCTTTTGAACATGAGACAGTCTACCACCCGTGTCGTCCTACCGTCGCAGCCCAAGCAGTATTGTCTAGAGTGCACTTAGGTGCGTTCTCCCTCAAATTGAGCCGAAACTTCTGAGGTGTACGGCCTATCCATCTGCAGCTGTTGGGTCAGTCGCACCCCGTCCCAATAATGCCGCTCACGCCGTAATTCTACCCTGATACAGATCACCATTACCATAGCCCAGATCCCTGCCCAAATAGCAGGGACTGACCAGCCAAGCTGCAGTATCACTCACATAACCTCAGCCTCATGTCTCACAATCAACTTCGGAGGTAAGATTACGTACCGTGTAAGCCAGCTCATGGTCAGCAATCACGATCCCAGCTAACGTTCCCCCGGCCACCAGCATTTGAGGAACCATCCACAGTATCGTCAATCGATGTAGCATGTTACGGAATGGAGGACTCGCATTGTAACGTTGATCTAAACGGTCCCGGAATTCTGTTCCTCCATTTCCATCGACCGCGATGATGTCTTCGAGGAGTGGATAGAGAGCGGGCCGCATTGGGTCGCCTTTCGCGATAGAGGAGATGCGGAATGGGACAGACATCTTCAAAACGTGCATAAACTCGAAGATTAACATCTCGATAGAAAAGATAAAGAAGAGCGAAGGCACAGGCATAGCCAGCATGCGTATCCAGGGGGGATCGGGGATGGTTCCCAGAACGAGTTCGGCAATGATAATGACCCAGGAGACGAGGATATTCCAGTGGGTGAAGTCGAACTAGGAGGACTCAGTTAGATTTACTCGCAACTAGACAGGGTGCGGAGTGGAGCGATAGGTTGAGGTATTATTCACATAGTAGCGGCCTGCGTTGCGAACGCGAACCTTGGATTCCTTTCGCCACAGACTCCACGATCTCTGTAATGTTTCCGTGACAAAAGTACCGAACAGGGTCAGGGTTAAGATATTAAAAACTGCCAGACAGAACAGTTATTTAGATGCTGAAGTCGCAAAGCCTGGAGATCATCATACTGGTCGATGTGGATAAAGTCGTGCATCGGGTGAGAAGATAGTAGAGCCCGATGGGAAGGGCGACTGAGTCCATGAATACCAGGAACCAAAATATCAGAATTCGGAGTTTCCGCTTCTCTAGACTGTAATTCAGGGATAAAGATTCTGGGTATTGTCCTAAATCGGCGGACATCATAATTGCAGTTCATAGAGGACGAAGGCGAAGGAAAAGATACTACAAGAACAACAGCAGAGAACACTATGTCTCGACAGCTTTTCAGGGAGGCATGCATTCATTATTTGCTCCGGTGCACAGAAGATCTGCCTTTGCCGCGTCATACTTTGAAACAATGACGACCTAGATTAGACTTCGCTCAACGATATGTTCGGAGTGGCTTGGATGTACCAGCAGAGTGTGATATTTTCGAGTTCCCCCGAGCACCGAGATCTATCTGGCTCCAGTCCCGAAGACCGAAAGCCCTATCCTACCAGATGAGACGGAGAGGAATACAGTCCAGGCAACAGTAATCAGCAGAGACATCGAGGTAGTAATTCTAATCAAATTTACTGCTAACTGACAAATGTGAAGATATATTGTGAACAGAATATAAAGAGAACAGAAATTAAAGCAAGCAATCTAAGTTTCAAAAGTTGCTTCGCATATACACCGAGATCTTTTCGACAGTATCTTACCATAACCAAGGGCTCATCCCAACGGGTCGGCACCATGGAATCCAGGTTTCCCTTGACCTGCACGCCCGATGGAGACGAAGAAAGGCAACAACAAACAGTATACAGCAATTCTGACCAAACAATTCGCAGACTGGCAAGCCGTTTCTCAGAGAGTACTGTGACCATGGGAGTAGACGAGACATACAGCAACATTTTCTATCCCCCCCGTGACTCGAAACTTGACCCTCGGTGCTCCAACTTCGACACACGCGCTTGGATAGAAGCTCTCGTCGAATATGAGAATAGCAATCTGGAATCAGCACGACGCCGGAGGTCCGGAGTATCTTTCCGCAACCTCAACGTGTATGGCTTCGGTAACTACACAGACTATCAGAAGAGCGTGGGAAACAGCATCCTATCGCTGATAACACCAAGACGTAAACACCGGATTGATATTCTTCATGACTTGGATGGGCTAGTCAACACCGGCGAGATGCTTTTGGTCCTTGGACCTCCGGGCTCCGGCTGTTCAACATTACTCAAAACAATTTCTGGCCATATGAAAGGGTTATTTTTGGGCGACAAGGTCAGGATGAATTATCGAGGTATGTGTGGTAGCGTTCCGGTTCATTCATGCTAAAAGTTTCGGATTATTCTGACCTAGTTACTCACTGCTATGCCTCAGGCGTTTCCAACAAAGAAATGCATAGCTACTTCCGCGGTGAGGCTATCTATGTCGGTGAGAATGATGTGCATTTTCCAATGTTGTCAGTGGGAGACACGCTTTCCTTTGCAGCTCATGCCAGAGCACCGCGAGAATTGCCACCCGGGCTGAAGGTACAAGAATATTCCATGCTTCTGCGGGATGTGATCATGGCCATATTCGGTATCTCGCATACAGCAAACACTGTCGTTGGGAATGACTTCATCCGGGGAGTAAGCGGAGGAGAACGAAAACGCGTGAGCATTGCCGAAGCAGCACTCAGTGATGCTGCGTTACAATGCTGGGACAACAGCACCCGTGGTTTGGACAGTGCTAATGCTGTCGAATTCTGCCGAACACTTCGTACGGCCACGGAACTTCTACAGTCATCTGTCCTGGTCTCTCTATACCAAGCGCCCCAGGAGGCATATGATGTACGCATTCCCCTCCCCAGAATTCTCTTCTTCCTTTCTTCTCTCTCCATCTTTGGAAACCTTTGTGACTCACCATATTACCGCGCGCAAGCTTTTCAACAATGTCATGCTCCTATATGAAGGGCGGCAGATATATTTCGGACCGACATCTGAAGCACGCGCGTATTTTGAAGAGTTGGGTTTTGAGTGTAAGGTCCCACGGCGGTCCTATTTGTTGTTTCTAACGGGAAGAATGTGTAGGCCCCGAACAACAGACCACACCGGATTTTCTCACCTCAATGACCAGTCCCAAGGAACGCCGTGTGCGACCAGGGTTCGCATACAAAGTACCTGTCACAGCAACGGACTTTGAGAGAATATGGAAGGAAAGTCAGCAGCGCCAGCAGCTGATGAGTCGTGTTGAGGTATACGAGAAGAAATTCAGTCTCGGGGGCGATAGTAGGGATGAGTTCGTGGCCTCCCGTAAGGCCCAACAGGCGAGCAGCCAGAGAATTAAATCTCCATATACATTGTCGTATATGCAACAGACAACATTATGCCTTTGGCGTGGCTGGAAGCGTCTGCTTGCCGATCCCTCCTTGACGTATATCCAGCTTGGGGGGAATACCGTCATGGCTCTGGTCTTGGGAAGCGTCTTCTTCAATATGAAAGACGACACGAATAGCTTTTATGGCAGAGGAGGATTGATTTTCTTTGCACTGCTTCTGAGTGCATTTGCTAGCGTCTTAGAGGTGAATATTTGTTGAAAGATTGGCCTACTCCATGAACGCCCGACACTAACCATGCTCAGATTTTGACGCTGTACGAGCAACGGCCGGTGGTGGAGAAACACAAGCAATTTGCTCTCTACCACCCATCTGCAGAGGCTGTGGCCAGCATGCTCACTGACATTCCGTATAAAGTGCTCAACACGTTGGTCTTCAATCTAACATTATATCTTATGGCCAACTTGCGACGAGATGCCGGGGCTGTGTTCTTTTTCCTCTTCGTTGCTTTTCTCAGCACGATGGTGACATCCGGCTTATTTCGGACGATTGCATCAGTCTCGCGTACCATGTCGCAGGCAATGGTGCCCGCTGCTTTACTAGTTTTAGGTCTGATCATGTACACTGGCTTCACAATGCCAACCATGTATATGCCCGGATGGTCACGGTGGATGGCTTATGTTAATCCGCTCAGTTACGCCTTCGAATCTTTGATGGTTAATGAATTCCACAACCGTGAATTCTCCTGCTCAACCGTTGTCCCCTCAGGGCCAGACTACCATGCTGCCGGTGTCAACAACCAAGCTTGTGCAGAGGTTGGAAACACGATCGGCTCAACTACAATTCAGGGAGACTTATATATTAATGACAAATTCGATTACAACCAATCCAACAAGTGGAGGTAAGCTGCTCCAATTATCACCCGGAAGCTAGATCGCTTAAATAGGAGAATGTGGCTGACGTCTTACAGGAACGTGGGGGTTTTGATTGCATTTTGGTTCATCTTCACAGCCGCATACCTGGTGGCGACTGAGGTGCTCAGTATGGCTAAGAGTAGGGGTGAAGTACTCATCTTTCGCCGTAGCCATCTTGTCAAGAAGAAGTCTACGTGGCGCATGGCGGGTGGTGACGAAGAAGCGCTCCGGCCACCCGGGATCAAGATGGTGCAGTTAGACGGCATCCAAAGCACGGAGACTCTGCCTGCTAAAAGCCACATTTTCCACTGGCAAGACGTATGCTATGATATCAAGAATAAAAAAGAGGTTCGGCGGATCCTGGACCATGTCGACGGATGGGTTCAACCTGGAACTTTGACTGCCTTGATGGTATGTAAATTTATCTCACTAATAATACCAGTGCCTGGAAAACCCTAACACAAGATCAATCCTAGGGTGTTTCTGGTGCCGGAAAAACGACCCTACTTAACGTCCTTGCCAAACGGGTTACTACTGGGGTCGTTACGGGCGACATGCTCGTAAACGGTGCGCAAAGTGATACTTCCTTCCAGCGCAAAACAGGCTATGTGCAGCAGCAAGATGTACATCTCTCAACATGCAGTGTGCGAGAGTCACTTGAATTTAGTGCACTCCTCCGGCAGCCTTCTGACGTGCCACGGGAGGAGAAGCTCGCCCATGTGGAGGAAGTGATCAGGCTCCTTGAGATGGAAGAGTATGCGGATGCCATTGTTGGTATCCCCGGTGAAGGGCTGAACATCGAACAGCGCAGACGTCTTACCATTGGTATTGAATTGGCTGCAAAGCCTGAATTGCTTCTTTTCTTGGATGAACCGACCTCTGGACTGGACTCACAGACATCGTGGACTATTTGCCAGCTCCTGAAACGACTTGCACATAGTGGCCAGGCTATCCTGTGCACCATTCACCAGCCGTCAGCTATCTTGTTCCAGCAGTTTGACAATCTGCTGCTTCTAGCAAAAGGCGGCAAAACTGTGTACTTTGGAGGTTCGTCCCTCCGCGCCTACAGACAAGCATGTGCTAACGGTGAAAATCATTATTCGTGGCAGAAATTGGGCAGAATTCGGCTACCCTCATCCGATACTTGGAGACCAACGGAGGAACACAGTGTCCTCCAGGCGCCAATCCAGCTGAATGGATGTTGGAAGTGATTGGGGCCGCACCGGGATCAGATACCACTGTCGATTGGCCGAAGGTCTGGCGAGACTCGCCTGAGCACCAGTCTGTTCGAGCGAAATTGCAAAAACTCCGAGAATCTAGGACTACCATGAGCGTAACACCTCATATGCAGACGTTGAGACAGCCAAGCAATAGGGCTTATGCTTCGTCTTTTCTGCAGCAGTGGTGGCTCGTTCAGAAACGTATCGCAGGCCAATACTGGCGAAGTCCGTCGTATATATATTCCAAAGTCTGCCTCACCGTGGGATCGGTAAGTACTTGCACTAAGCAAAGCTGTCTTATACACCATCTTCCTGTGCAATTTGGCTGAAAATCTCCAGAGTTTATTCATCGGCTTCAGCTTTTACAATGCGCCGAACACCATCCAGGGGCTCCAGAACCAGATGTACGCAGTGATGATGTTATTGAGCATGTTCGGGCAACTCAGCGAGCAGATTATGCCTCAGTTCATCGATCAGCGAGATGTTTATGAGGCGCGTGAGAGGCCCTCCAAAATGTATGACTGGAAAGGTAGGGCACGTAGTGTGATTCAATACAAACAGGATAGGCTCACACATACCGACTGGGCTAACTTATGACACAGTCTTGATGCTGAGCAACCTCGCGATTGAGATTTTCTGGAACACGTTGATGGCAGTGGTGGCCTACTTTTGCTGGTACTATCCTATCGGACTGTATCAGAACGCTACCTCCACCCACGAAGTCGCCCCGCGCGGCTGCCTAATGTTCCTGTTCATCTGGGCCTTCATGATGTTCACTAGTACCTTTACGCATACCCTTATCGCTGGGATGGACAGTGCCGATTCTGCTAGCAGTGTTGGGAATATATGCTACATGCTCTGCATGACGTTCTGTGGGTAAGTGGATTTAATATTTCTTGCCTCCTGCCCCTGTTCTAGACACTATATGAGCATTATTTGCTCCTTGTGATAACATCACCCAACTCACCACTACCACGAAAACAGTATTCTCGTCAAAAAGTCCTCGTTACCCGGCTTCTGGATATTCATGTACTATGTCTCTCCGTTTACCTGGCTCGCTTCAGGTCTTCTTTCGACCGGTGTAGCGAACGCGGAGATCGAATGTGCACCCAATGAATATGTTAGGTTTCTCCCGCCAAAAGGTCAGTCATGTGGCTCGTACATGGCATCTTATATCTCGTTGTCCGGCGGATACTTGGTCGACCCACATAACACCGAGCATTGTCAGTATTGTCCGTTGAGCAGCACGAATGATTATCTCTCTACAGTCAATATTCGGTTCGAAGATCGCTGGAGGAATTTCGCCCTTGTTCTGGTCTATGTTGTGTTTAATGCCGTGGCGGCTTTAGCTGTATATAAGCTAGTTCGCGTGCCAAGAAGGAGCAAGGGTTGACATCACTGTCATGGAGAACATACACAGAACCCTATTGGCATCCGTGCTTGGGCATACTGTGCTGAGAAGTGCATTTCAACGGTGGAACTTAGGAAAGACTGGCCATTAATTTGTTTCAAATGTAAGCAGTAATCGAAACATATGTATATTAATAACTCAGCCAATCAAGAAAGCATGCAATTGATACTCCTAGGCATAGTAACCACCTTCCTTCCTGACTATGTGTTCCAACAAGCCACTACCAGCTGGTATTGGAACCCCTGCACCACTACTTAATATCCGTGAAATGAGTTACCTGAACATACATATCTATCAAACTGGAATGAAGAAGGATCTGATAGGACTAGCAAAGGAAGTCGTGGTGGTGGACAGAAGGAGAGAATTGAAGCCGAATAGAGCCACGCAGCTATCCTATCTGAAAGGTGGTGCAGACGAGTGTTTGTATGCTAGCTACCCTCATCAAGCCTACAGTGCCTTGAGTACTTGAAAGTCAAGGCGACAGCCAAAACTTAATTTTAGATGTATGAGTATGGGTTCTTATGCGTTCTACTCTAGATGCATTTGCGACATTCCTCGTCGAGCTTGTGCAGAGTTGAATTTAACACGGGGTTATAACAGCTGATCCTAATATTGCGCGCTTCTGCACATCTCATTAACTGACGAGTGGTAGCAATTTTCGAGTGAGACCGATCATCCTTTTATTCCAGCTGAAGATAAATATTCTTGTTATTTTTTTTTAATGTAAAAGCAGGCTCGTTCAGCTTGAAGGCAGAGGGAGACCAACTATGTGCGAGTTGATTTCCGTGGTTCTGGTGGTAGATGGAATTGCAAACGGCACGGGCGATCAAATTAGCATTGGGCAGGTGGAGTGAAGCTTCCGCAGGAACCCTAGTGTTGTGGCGCAGTGTGTCTCACCGAAGACCGAGACTTTATTTTAAGGAAAGCAAGTACCGAATTCCTTCCTCTTCTCTCCTTGTCACCCCGAGATCATGATGCCAGATACGATAGCATGATGTCCGAGCAATTTACCCAGGGCCGAGCGACTTCCAGTTTGCGGGAATCTTCATCGCCCGAAATGGCGACCGATCAGAAGAAGGGCCGATTGACTGAGGCGAAGACCTGCAAAGCCTGTGACCAGTGCAGGAACCGGAAAGTTCGCTGCATTAGTACGTTTTCCTCCGAACCCTCTTGCTCTGGGGAACAAGCGGAATGTAATAATTTCGATTCTAGTGGATCCCCAGCAACGCTCGAGATGCATCCACTGTATTGTAAGATGTTCATTGATTATTTAAGTGGATATCTTTATTGGTCCGATGGTCCTAATAGGGGTTATCGATCTAGAAACGCAACGAGACCTGTCATTTCACCCAGACCAAACGTAAGCTGAGATCAAAAGCACCGCAGACCAGCAGTATGTATTCGCCAGTACTATTTCTCGTCTCTTGCACATGCATAATCTGGGCGCTAAAAGATTAAGGGTATCATACAACCAGTCGACACCACATACCGCTCGTCAACTCCTGGGCCGAAGAAGCCTGCATTCAGCCGACTCTTTCATCTCTGTTTCTGGACCAGATATTGGAAAATAAAGGTCGCAGTAGCATTCTGAGGGATAACTTTGCTTTGCTAAGGGTCAGTTACGGAGTACCATCTCTATAGAGTTTGAACTGACTATTATTCCCAGGCGTCCGATCATGATGGTATGCTGCCGCTGTATTCTATATTTCATTCACGGCCTCTCTGAATCTCTTTCTTCAAGTGACTAGTTCCAGCCTTGCCTTCTTCACGGAGCACCGAATAAACTCTCTGTCGCACCGGTTGGGCAATGACCGACTCAGGGAGCTGGTTGAGAACATCGAATCCGTCATTCGATCGCGACTTCTTGCCGAGGGCCCGTCCTCGATTTCACACATCACTTTTGGAAAGCCGTCTGATACAGAGGACGTTTCGCTGGAAAATGTCAGGCTCTACGTCAATAGTGTGTTTTCCCTTTCTCATTTGGTCTTCTTTGGTGTCCTTCCACGTATACCCCAGTTTAGCCTTCTCTTCCTTCATTAACAAACTGATGTCTCAACTGCACAGCTTACTTCCATCAACTGCATCCGATTTACCCTTTCCTCGATCGTCAAAAGTTCGAGGATAAGGTGTTCGGGCCCAATCTGTCTGAAACTCTGGCATCTAGCTGTGCTTTCTCGGCCCTGTATCACACAATATTGGCTCTAGGATGCCAGTACCATGAAGGCGGGGCCTTTGACCCAGGTAATGGCAGGGCGTGGAAGCTTTTCCAAGTTTCTTTGGGTCTCGTGTCGGATATATTGATTCCCAGGGAGGCCTTAATGAGTCTTCAAGTACGTCAATAGTGTGGCAATAGAGTGGACTTAACTGATAAGATTGAAATAGGCTTTGGTTGCCATGGTAAGGCGATGTCACTGAGATGAGAAATACCCCGCGCCGAAAGAGGACAAATAATATAAAAGGTCTGGGAGTAACTAATTTATTGATTTAATCTATCTAGTCAATCTTCGCCATGACTACTTGCTGTCTTCAGATCGACGAAGTCTTGCTGATGGAAGCTGTCCGAATGGCTCAAAGCCTTGGATACCATCGAGCATTGAGCAACGGGGACCAGCGGTACAAAGACACCTGTCATAGGACCTTCTGGGTAATCTACTACATGGAGAAGGGAATGTGCTTTCAGAACCACAAAGGCTCGGTACGTGACCAAAAGTTATGATATAAAACTCTTGGCTTCATTTAGGGACAGGCGGTGGGAGCATCGACTGATCTCATACTAGATGATTCCCGATCATGACATCGGCTGTCCTGTCCCCGATGTCCCAGAATCCGTCTTTGAAGGGCATAACTGGTTCTTATCGGCCATCAGCTTCGGGCGAATTCTCTCACTTGCATATACTTCCCTCTTTTCAGTGAGTGCTGCAATCCAACCTCCAGAGTCGTATTATGCGGCGATCCAGAATATTGAAGCTCGGTTGGAGCGATGGCGATCCGCACTACCAGAGCACTATCGTCCTGGTAGGCTGTCTCAGTCTCATAAGCCGCACGTGGCCCCCTGTTCTTCATCTTCCTTCATTCAGCCGAGTTTTAAGACGGTTGTACTCCAAACCAAGTTCTCGTACTATGGTTTGATCATCGCCCTGGCAAGACTTAAGGTTTATATAGGTCGACAAGATCAGTCTCCATCGCAGGAGAAGACCAGGCGACTGCTGATGGATACAGCAAGAGCCGTTGTGGAGGAAAGCAAGAATATCGACATAGCTGCCTATACGCCGCTTTTGTAAGCAAGAACACCTCTTTTCAGGCTGAGTCAAGTGATATCAACGTGGTCGCTGTGCGAAAGGCTAACTTTTGAGACAGCATTCTGGCCACCCTACCACTTGGGGCATTATTCATTCTATTTGACTTTGTCATCCACAACCCGATGCATCCAGAAACCCCCAACAATCTCTCACTGTTGGATGTCGCAGCTGGGCATTTTAGTCTACTGGAGTACAAGTCTGGGGGTTTTGTGCCCGCGTCGCTTCTGACCGAATTCGCTCACATCGCAAGACAGTATATCAGGGATTATGGCAGAAACCAACCACAGCACCAGCAACAAGAAGAGGCAGAGGTGCAGGAAAGGGAAGATGAGGAAAGAGGTGCAGGACCGTGCGAAATAGGCTCCTCTAACGTTGAATCTACATTAGCTTTCCAGGTAAGTCTTGAGTATCGGAATTTTATTTTAGTTTCTTTTTTAATCTTAGCTAGGATTCTGAGCAGTTGGCTCAAACAAACAACCCCACCAGTATCAATGATGTCTGCTTGCAAGATGACATTATGGAGTTTTGGGATCCAAGTGACTATCTTCACTACCCTGTGACGGCAGACACCACGGTGCATGGCAGCATGCCCGAGAACATGATGGCGGCATCCTTCAATATACAAAGCTTGTTTGGTTTTGTAGTTCCGGAATTCGGACATGATCTCTGAATACGAAGTATCGAGAAACGTCGAGGGAACGGAACTTGTCCCATGTTGGTCACCACTGTTGTTCGCCCTCCTCCCACCAACTCTTCGCCTGCCCCTTGAGAGGTCAGAGGAACTGCTTTTACAGCAGCAGGAATCAGCTGGTGGCGTGAGACTATCGAAACATTATAATCAATAAGCATTTAGAGATTTCACTTTGCAATAGGGGTTTGGCATTTAACTTCCACGGCCCAGCCATCCGCGGGAGCCATATATACGAATACGAACGGAGGACTGCCCTGCTTTCGACTTTCTTTGGAAGTAGATAAGAGCTTTTATCTAGAATTTCCGATGAAGGCAAATCAATTCAGCAGGTAATACAACTTGATGATTCGCACCTGTGTGCGCTTTTTACATTTAAAGCCTGTCCATAGCTTTATCATAGTGGCAAAAATTGTCGAAATTGACCTGGTGTGGCTGTAACGAGAAAGCTCCCACCAGCAATATAAATGAATTCACAGATATATCTAATATCATACCGCGAGTCGACCGGAGATAATGGCCATGATACAACTGCGAGACACGATCTCTCAACACTACATAGTCTTACAGTGAGCATCACTAGTATGAGCCCGGCTTTCCGATACGATCGTCCTGTTGGGGCCCCGCTCGTTTTCGTATATCTGGGTTGGTACTTGGCACATCCTTACCCAAGGATATGTTCTTGCTAAGTTCCAGGGCATGCCACTTTCTTTGATCTGCACTCTGGTTTAGGGCCATGTCTCTCGCCGTCCCCTTACCATAGTTTCCAGAGGAGTCAAAATGTAAATCTTTAATCTTTACACCATTTTCCTCCGAGTACTCTGAGATTCTGTGGATTACTCTGGGTCTTCATTCGCTGCGTCTCAGCTCAGTCCATGGCTAGCAACAGAAATGCGGAGGTATTCGAGCTGCCGGGGGATTCAGTTATGGCCCCTACCATGGCCAGCAGCAGCGATCCCGGGGTATTCGAGTTACCAGGTGATCCAGTCATCATTCCCCCTACGCCAATTGCTGCCGACCGCAAAAGCGGCATCAAAATAACCAGTATGCATCCCTCAACCGTTCCCGGAGAGTTCCAGCCAAGCCATTGAGGAATACGGAGCTGATTAAATTTGCAGATGACGGGCGCGTTGATATTGACTACAACACTACGCTGGTACGGCGATTTTCTAAGCTGTACACATCTCATTATTCACCACGACCTACGACACCACCGCCCGAGTATTCCGAGATAGAACCGCAAGCCGTCAATGACAATGACTTCATTCTTGGCTCTCCGCCGGCATACCTAGAAAGCTCCTGGAAGGTAAAGTTGAATATTCTGATCCAGGTGGTAGGCAGTCGAGGGGATGTGCAACCATTCATTGCCCTTGGAAACGAACTGCAGCGATATGGACATCGGGTGAGACTGGCTACTCATGATGTATTCGAAGATTTCGTCCGGGGCTCAGGGCTGGAATTTTATCCTATCGGGGGCGACCCGGAGGAGCTGATGGCCTACATGGTCAAGAATCCCGGTCTCATCCCCAGTATGCGGAGCTTACAGGCAGGCGAAATTGGGCGCAAGCGAGCCATGATCCGGAAAATGTTGGACGGGTGCTGGCGATCGTGTATCGAGCCTGATATGGCGACCCAGAGGCCGTTCGTAGCTGATGCCATCATCGCCAACCCTCCCAGCTTTGCTCACATCCATTGCGCCCAGGCTTTAAGTATTCCCGTACACTTGATGTTTACTATGCCCTGGACCAGCACGAAAGCTTTTCCTCACCCCCTGGCAAATGTAACTGGCAGTGGCGACGAAGATCAAGGTTTCAGGAATTTTGTCTCTTACGCAGTGGTTAACTGGCTGACATGGCAAGGGTAGGGAGTTTCACCAAAACAAAGAGTCTACTTCATGTATACTGACGCGATTAGGGTGGGCGATGTGATCAATCAATGGCGAAAAGAGCTTGGTTTGGATGAAGTAGCTATGTTCGAAGGGCCTCGTCTTGCAGAGATCTTGAAGATACCTTTCACATACTGCTGGTCCCCGGCCCTCATTCCCAGGCCGTCAGATTGGCCATCTCATATCGGTGAGTCGTCACTATATCCGCCATATCTAATGCAGTCTTATGCTAACAGCGTTCCCCCTCCCCCTCCAAAGACGTCTGTGGTTTCTTCTTCCGGGATCCCCCGAGATATGATCCCCCGGCTGACTTGCTGGCCTTTCTTGCTGTTGGTCCACCCCCGATTTATATTGGGTTTGGTAGTATTGTATTGGAGGACCCAGAAAGCATCACTGCTATTATCCTCAACGCTGTACGTGCAACAGGCGTACGAGCGATTGTTTCGAAAGGCTGGTCCAACTTAGGCGGGATGCACGATGACAACATTTATTTCATCGGGGATTGCCCTCACGAATGGCTGTTTGACCGCGTGGCAGCTGTTGTGCATCATGGAGGTGCGGGCACGACCGCTTGCGGGTTACGAAAATCCAAGCCCACAATCGTTGTACCCTTCTTTGGAGAGTGAGTAGTTATGAAAGACTATATACCGGTTTCATCTTTTGCTAACAATCCCCATAGTCAGCCCTTCTGGGGAGATATGGTCGCTGCAGCGGGCGCTGGGCCTACTCCTATTCCACATAAAGAACTTACAGTCGATAGGCTGGCCGAAGGGATTCGATACTGCCTTAGCGAGCAAGCGCGCATGTCAGCCGTTGCTATAGCTGCCAAGATGCAGTCAGAAGCAGGTGTAAAGGCTGCAGTCGCCTCATTTCACCGGAACCTCCCACTTGAGTGTCTCCAGTGTGATCTAGATCCTGGTTTACCTGCAGTGTGGTCGCTCCGCCAAAAACGTAGGAAATTTAAGCTGTCAAAGATTGCCGCAGAGGTACTAATCGCCGACGGATCCATCGATGCAAAAAGCTTGACGATGTACGTACAAGAGATTGACAACCTCGAGGATATTGCTTTCCGTTTGACTGCGTTCAGCTTCTGATGAAAAGTTTCTTATAGGCATGCCATCCGCCCAATCTTCATTGAAAATCGCCGATGGGATCCCGTCACGGGCGGCGCGTCTGCAGTGGTTGGAACAGCCACCGATGTCGCCGACTCTATTTTAGGAGCCTTCTACAAGCCTGCTCTGGAGTATCACAAGTTCAAGGAGGAGCGCGAAGATCAACTCTCAAGCAGCAGGTCCAACCTCTCCGTCGAAAATCTTTCAGACAGTCTATCTGTCCATACTGTTTCGACCAATCACGAGAAGGAGTCACGCGGTATGAGTATTTCCAGTAGCCACGACTCTACGGTGTCTGCGGATTCAGACGCGCAAAAGCGATCGGGTACTGGCAAAAGAAAGCTTTTTGGTAGGATGGCAGCTGCGTCTGCCAAAAGTTTGGGCAGCGTTGGTCCTGCCATGATTAAGGGCACGACTGTTGACTTTCCCCTTGCTTTGGCTGAAGGGCTGCGCAACGTCCCTCGGCTGTATGGTGAAGAACCTCGAGACCACGGTCCAGTTACTGGCATCAAGAGTGGGTTTGCTGTTGCTGGGAAAGGATTTGCATGGGGAATGGCGGAGGCGGTTAGCGACATCGTTGTTAAGCCATACCAGGGTCTTCAGAAGGAGGGTGCGAAAGGTGCGATCAAAGGAGTTGGCAAAGGGGTAACAAATATGGCAGCCAAATCCGGCTCCGCTATGTTTGGCCTCATGGCATACTCTACTGCTGGTATCGCGCAGAGTTTACGGTCGTCAGGTCAGTCGCGGATTAGAAAGCTCATCGCCCAACAGCGCCACAGTGAGGGAACGTGGTTACTGGAGAGCGGCCAGTATACAGCGACGGACAATATCGTAGCCACTTTTCGGCAGAAATTGAAGAGTACCAAGGAAATTTGAACGTGATATTTCGGTACCAGGGTTTCTTTGGCGCAGAGGTTGAGAGGTTTTATCGGTATCCCTTCTGGGAGCAGGACTTAATTACCACGTTTTCTTCGTTTTAACAACTCTTTAATAACTAGAACCAGTGAATGGATCATAGAGCGTGACAATTTACTTTAGATAACTCTGTGGATCCTAAGCATAACGGACTTTAGGCTACCAAAATCAACACATTCAAAACTGTACCAGACACATCCGACCGCTGGGTGGCCAGTGAGGGCACAGAAAAATGCATTTGCCTGTGGCTGATTGAAAACGTTTAAATATCTAAACGAATACGAGTGGGTCTGGAGGCTACCAATCGTCAATGATCTACGCCTTGGCGTATATTTCTATTCCTGATTCTTCTGCAAGAGCGAGAGAAATAAAGGGGAAGAAAAGGCCCTAATTACCACCTCGTATTCGCTCCCATGATATATTCTAAGAATAGAGCCGCAGGCGGACATGTAGGATCTGCTACTTGTGAATATCACTTGAACATTTTGGGACCTACGGCAGAGCAACTCATTGCTTACACACAGCCGCTACTTCTTGTGTCAGCACAAATTCATTCATGATGGATATTCTACTGAGAACAGTCTTCAGGGTCAACAATGAAAGAACACACCTCTGACAACCTTGCTCTCGACTCATGGCGGGACGCTTCTTATAATCCCGATGAATTACCAAGACACGATGGAAAGCGCAGGTTACTCCTGATATACATCCATGGCTTTCTAGGCTCAGAGGAGAGCTTTTGTAACTTCCCTAGGGAAGTCCACAATCTCCTTAAGGTCTCATTGGCTCAAACCCATATCACATACACCAAGATATACCCCCGCTATAAAACCAGAGGACCTATACGTGTTGCCTGCGACGATATCAGCCGGTGGTAAGTAATTACCTCAAGCTGCAACACACTTAGCCCTCTATATTGAGCATTTTCTTTCTCGCAGGTTATCGCCACACATGGCTCCAGATTTGGATGTCATACTGCTCGGTCACAGTATAGGAGGCCTCATCGCTGCAGACGTTGCACTTGCCGAATCTTACACAACCGCTGGCCACATTCCGAACAGTAGGATTGTTGGCCTGGTGGCCTTTGATACGCCTTTTCTTGGACTCCATCCGCGCGTCATTGCAACAGCAGCCGGCAGGGTATTTAGCCGGAAAGCAAAGAATGAGAGCCGGCGCAAATCTCAGAGCACCACAAACAGCCGAATAGCAAACGACGATCCGACGTTCGATCCAAACTTGACCAACGATGTCGACAGGACCCAGTGGAGTGGGTGGGATGGAGCGCGCCATTTCCTTGCAAAACATTCGGGTCACATATCTCGTTCTGCTCTTCAGTATGTTTTCTCATACTACGATCATGTCGGATGTCTGAATGACTACTTTGGGCTTGTCAGACGACACAAGAGACTCTGCCGTTGGGCAAAACACGATGAATCTGGTGGGAGGGTCCGCTTTGCTAATTATTACACGACTGCCTGCCCACACAGCGAAACCATCAACGGTAATGATCACGGGAACAAGATGGCCTTGAGGCACAGAGCGTCGCAAATACATGGGTATCGCGTAGAAGACGGAGTCTCTGCGTTGGTGCTGCCTGATATGCCAGTTGATATACAAGGAAAGGTGGCAGACAACCGCTCGTCTGACTCACTGCTAGACACGAAGTTCTCTTCCACCAGGATTGATATACGGTCGTCATCATCATCATCAAGCTCATGCGATTCAGACGAGCACGGAAATAAGCGCGAAGGTTCTCGTCTCAGACCATCGGGGCGACTGTTCTGCTATGTTCCAGAAACAGCCCGCAAAGAGCAGCTCTGGATTCCGCTACGGATGGAGGGTATGGATGAAATCGCTGCCCATCAGTCCATGTTTCTTCCTCTGGGCACATATTATGACCGATTGGTTGCCGATACTGTGGCAAAGATTGAAAGTTGGCTGTTATGAGTATAATTTCACTGGATTGTATGTATAAGTATTAATTGCCACCCTTTGAGTTTGTCAAATGATAGATAGTATACTTAGAAATATATATTCAGCTGTTTCATATAGGTTTTGAGCTTTGTCAAAGTAATTGTAGTTATATGACAGAGCAACCATGATGAGAGACCTGTAGATCTTGAATTACTCTAATATCAATAGTACAAATTCTTCACCTTGGGGAGCAAATGGTGAAAGCAACGCCCAGAATGGTTATAAGTCACGTGACCTAATCCATCCAGAGGGTGGTCAAGAGGTGGAAAAAAAAAAAAAAAAGAAAAAGAAAAATAATCCCCAAGTGATAATTTGGAAAATGATAACATAATAATAAGCGATAATATTATAATTAAATTCTGATAATTCTTAACTTTATATCATTGGTAGCCTTGGTAGCTATTTCAACATAAGTAGCTGCCTAAAATAGAGTATTACACAGGTGGAAGGATCTGGCTTCCTATAAGCTTATAAGACTAGTCTGTTACCGGATAATCGAAGAATCCACTGCCTGAAGCGCACCAGGTTGAACCCTGACAACAGGACACTGATACTTTGTGGATGAGAGAGAGTGACGATTAGGCAAGCAAACAAAGTTCGGTCCACACTCTCGGCCTCCGCGGGATCCGCCAGTCTCACACTTCCTGCAACCAACTCGCCCTCACCGTCCCCAACACCCACAATCTCTGCAGACTGCTCTGCTGGAAAAAGTAATAAGCCGCGCTATCGTGGACCGGTTATCTTGGAAAGCTTGACTACATGGAGCCCGAGGGACCCGAGAGTGAGAAGGAGCCTGTTGTCAGGCGTGCGGTAAGTTCGAGTGGCACTGCATACCCATACTACAGTCCGCAATTGCTGACGGATGCCAGTGCGATCAATGCCGCCTCCGAAAGGTATGTAGCTGCTGCAATCTATCAATAATGAAGTGGGTTGTCCCATTTAGGAAGGACACTTATACATTTTGGTGCCACCATTAGATACGCTGTGACAAGCGGTCTCCCTGCTCCAATTGCCGCAGTTCTCAAATCATCTGCCGCTCAACTGGTGCTGGCCAGAAGCCCCCAGAGCCAAAGAAGCGTGTCCTTATATCGAGCCAGTAGTATGTGCAATGAGTGGCTGCTTATCGGGCTTAATTGACATGGTGTAGTGAGAGGAAAATTGACCTCATCGAAGAACGCCTGGGCAACATCGAGCGTACCCTTTTGGAACTCAGAGCGCACGCCAAGGGCCCTTCGGAACAATGCCATCATTCTACTCCACTGTCAAGCCAGCTGAGTCCATCCACTACGACCAATTACACTAGTGCTGCTGCAACTCTGGATCAACACGAGTCTACTCCTGCTTTTGAGGGCAATTCCTCTCTCGCTGCCCATTCTGCTTACGCCAGAGAATTTCTAGAGACGGCCGTCTCCCGCAGTGCACTCCAGATGTCGACTCCCAAAATAAGCACCGCGCTGGCCTCCTTGAAGCAGATCGTTGATATGCAGGACCACCAGGCACAATCTCCCTCCCGCCAAGTGCGGTTCCCGAATCAGAGGGCGATTCCAGGCTCGGGATTGCGAGAGCTTACCATGCCTCCAGCGCCGGTTGTTCTGGCACTTTTGCGCAAATGCCAAGGTAGTCCCTGAGACGTACTATGTTCTTCCTGTAGCTTCCTAACGTACTACCAGAGCAACCGAGTATCCTGCAAGCATACCTGCCTTTCCTGTCGCCCCGACGGCTAGTTGAGAAATGCCGCCAGATTTACTTCTCCACGGAGGAATACTCCGATGCTACTTTTATTATAGTTAACGGCGCTCTTCTCTACCTAATCAGCGACGTCGTCGCTATCACAAAGGATTCACAGACTAGAGAGGAGTATGATAATTACCTGAAGCTGTGTCTGGTCAACCTTGAAACTGCTTTGGGGAGCTTGAGCCTTTTGATGCCTGCGAATGATGACAATATCGAAGCACTCGTACTAGGAGTAAGCTTTGTCGCCGCTGGAGTAATTTACAGTCTGCTGACAGGGTCAAGGCCGTCTACGCAATCGAGATGTCTAAGCCGTCGTTCGCAATGACGTTAACTTCAGCGGCCTTCCGCTTATGCCAAACACTCGGATACCATCGATCAAATCCTTCAGATAGCGGCAGTAAGCCCTCTCTTGGAAATACACTATTCTGGACGGTCTACGTTTTGGACAAGGCGGTTTCCCTGCGTCTGGGACGCGCGTCAACCATACAGGATTACGACGTCACCTCTCTAGTAAACATCGATACGACCGGGCTAGATGAACCATTCGACAAAATATACTTGCTGTGGGTCCGATTTGCGACTATACAGGGAAAAGTGTACGAATTACTTTACAGCCCTGCAGCTTTGGCGCGGCCGGAAAGTGAGCGGGTCGCTCATGCTCGCCAGCTGGCCTCTGAGATGCAGCAAGTGGTTATGGAGCCATTCGAGGTATGCACCGTTGGTGACATAGCCAGTAATACTCTAACATAGTCTAGGGTATTCATTTCGATAAACAACGATCCCATGTCGATCAGATCTTCTTCAAATCAGACAAGGTTGCCCGCTTGTCAGTTCTAACGTTGATATACCGCGCCATTCCTCCACAAGGCACACAGGGCACATTCATCCACGAATGCATAGAAACGGCTAGGTCCGCTCTCGAAGTACATCAGGACTGTGTGGCGGAAGTGAAGGAGATGACAGAGCATATCAAGGCCGCGTACTTCCACTGGTAAGCTGCAGACGCTTGGCACACCGCTATATCTCTAACATCCCCTCCAGGACCATTCTCTATGCACCTTTTGTTCCATTTATAGTGATCTTCTGCCACGCGATTGCTTTGTCATCCTGGGATGATCTCGCCCGACTTGAAGACTTTGTTGCTTCTCTGCAGCCTAACTGTTTTCTTTCGGAAGCCATCTCGAAACTGTATCAGCTATGCCATGTTCTCAGCAATGTGGCTAGACTTTACATTGAGGCGAAAGAACAAGTGCAGGTCAAGGAGGATCAAGACCTGGCATCTGTCGGTCAGGAGTTTGATGTATATCTCAGTGCGCTTGGGTTGGCACCTATGTCGGCTGACGACAGTGATGGCGCGTGGGCATCCGCACCTGTTCCTGCTGGGTCAGCGCCTGGAGATACACGAGGCGCGATGGAAGGTCAATATTCTGGACCGATACCTCAGACCAGCCAACTGGGGAATTGGTTCTCGGGAAACCAGCACATGATGGGCCTGCTAGAAGAAGATATCTCCCTGTTCGATCCTTCTTCTTGGACTTGATCAGGTGAGTACAGCTATAACCACGAATTCCCTACACTACGCGGCCCAAAAGTAGGATTTCGTGCTGGTTTCGATTTGCTGAGAGCATTCACTATATTGATATACAGGACGTTGCCATCATGCAATTCTGCATATCCATCGTCGCAAATGACCGGTCTCACGACTCAGATACACTTGCCACCATCAATGACCATCTCCGTCCCGTTGATAAAACGTCCCTCATCACTGGCCAAATACAGACAAATGTTCGCAATGTCACTCCCCTCCGAGAGACGGCCCAACGGCACATTTCCAATGAACTTTTCCCAGTTCTCTGGCGTATTTTCCATCCCCGTGAAGACGGAGAACAACGGCGTAGCCGAGAGAAGAGGAGCGACCGAATTGACACGGATATTGTGCGGTCCATACTCAGCCGCCAGACCCTTGGTAGCCTAATATGAAACATATCATCAGCATCTAATGCACTCAACATCGAAAGGGTAAAGGATAACATCAATCCACTCACATTCGAAACCGCCCCCTTGGACGCATTGTACCACACCAACCCAGGCCGAGGTCTCGACGCTCCCGTTGACGAGATATTAATGATCGACCCGCCCTGGCCCTGCTCAATCACCCGAGCCACGAATGCCTGACTGCCCAGATAAACCCCCTTGACGTTCACATTGAACACGCGCTCCCATTCGTCCTCGGTGACTTCCAGCGTCGGCTACCCAACCATGCATAAGCCTCACTTCTCAAACTACACATCAAGACAAAAGAAAAGGAAGAAAAATGAAATACCTTATTCCGATACGTCGTCCCCGCATTATTCACCAACACATCCAACTTTCCAAACAACGACACCGCCTTCTCCACAATCCGCTTCCAATCCGCTGCCTTGGTCACGTCCATCTGCTCGAACACAATATTCTCCGGATCGGCGGCGGCCGTCTTCTGGCCCCCTTCGACACTGATATCCGCCACGATGACCTTGGCTCCTTCGGAAGCGAAGCGTTGCGCGATGGCGGCGCCGAAACCGGATCCGGCTCCTACATTTTCAACTCGTTAGTATGGGCGGGGTGGAGGGTGTGTAGATTGGAGTATATAATCCCGAATATATAACAGATAGAATATATAGACGAACAAAAAAGATGTACGAGTGGGATTAGGCATAAAAAAGAAACTGAATTTGAAGGAACGAAACTAACCAGTAACAATAGCAACCTTCCCCTCCAGTCGGGCGCCGGGAGCAAGTTGTTTCGTCATTTCGATAAGTTATGTATAGTATACTCTTCAATGAAAGCAGTAGTAAAATACTGGTGGCAAGTTTAACTTTGATAATGAGAGGTGAAATGCAGACGATAAAGATTCCTTGAAAAGGTAGTTAGTTGGATTGGTAAAGATGGATGGACGATCAACTCTCTTTTCTTATATACGTTAGTTATAATACTTTGTGTCACAGCTTGAGAGAGAGATGATGCAGGCAGCCAGCCAGCTTACCCCGCTTCTCTTAGTTGGAGAGATAAGGAAGTAATCGGCTACGGCTCTTTCCATGGGTTACTTACTTAGTATGATGTGCAAGGGGGGGAATTATGGATCATCAAAGAGGGGTTCTGTCTTAGTCGTTATGTTATTGGTTGGGTTGGTGGCGTGCGGAGAAAGGGATTAACCTAATACTTCCATAGTAGTTGGGAGCTGAGTATGTCGCTTTGGAAGAACGGAATGAAGTCCGGGCGGGTTTGGATACCGAGGATTTACTATGTGCAGGGATTAAGTTGTTTCATGTTGTAATTACTACTAAGTAGTGGGTTGTGGTTGATTGGTATCATGGCGGTCTTTTTGTTTCAATGTCACGGATTCTGTTCTATTATCATGATGATTTAATACCAAAGATATTTATCTTATTTCAATTGAGAAAAATGGCTGTAAAGAATAAACAAGAAAAATACATATTTGTACACAAATTGAAGTAGAATAATTGAATATTCACTGATCATCCTCAAACTTAATCTCCCTCTGCTTCTTCAAGGTCGGTTCGTCTTCCTCTCTCGTCGTGCCTGTCTGCCTCGCCTGGATATCAACATACCGAATCAAGCTCTCGCAGAGACGATTCAGAACCCATTCTGGTTCCGTCTGCGTGGCTAGCATCGGACTCGTCTTACCGATCCAGTCCCAATTCAGGATCCCGTATTCGTCTTCTTGGACTACCACATCGTCTGGACTGGGGTCCGTGAAGCGAATGAGTCGGGTGAATTCCACCCATTCTTCGTAGGTATATCGTTTTCGCTCCCCCTCTACAACGTCTCGGGTAGTTCGCTGGATCGCGTACGCGAGTTGCTGTGCGAAGTGAAGGGTTGATGCTGATCCTGATCCCGTGCCTGAAGCCGTGTCTGGCTCGCTGGCGAGTTCTTCGAGCGATCTTGTGGGTGGATGGTCAAGGCTGTGCTGGTGCTCTGCTCGCGTGCCTCTCTCTTCGTTCTCCAACCCGACGTGGAAGCCTTCGTTTACTCGTCGGTTTTCTTCGCGATGCTGCAGAGTGGTGTAGAGGACTGGGAATTTACGGAGGAAGTCTCGGTATTTCCCTGACTGGGGGAGGACGGTCCAGTCGGCGAAGACGCTGGTGGCGTGCTTGAATGCGACGACGATTGTGTCGCTCATTTCTGATATGAGGACTGTCATTGTTGGGACGGATAGGAGGGACCAGACGATGAAGAAGGGTCTCGCTGCGTTGGTGGTGGGTGTGATGTCTCCGTATCCGATCGTGAGGAGAGAGCAAAAGCCGAAGTATAGGGCTTGGAAGTATGTGATTTGTTCTAGACGCCAAAAGACCACAGCACCGCATGTCCAGACGATACCAAACATGATGAGACTCAGGATCAGATTGTACCACCGCCGGAAGAGAACGGTTTCGTATTGAATTGCTCGCATGGCGTTGAAGCGGTCTTTTTCTTCCCTCATGATGAGGAGCTTCGGTCGGCCTACCAATGAGAGTGCATTGATAGCTCTGCGTCCACCAAGCCTGGGTGGACTCTTGGATTTGTATTTGAGATGAGGGTCCTCTGCACCTGGATCGAGTGAAATGGAGTGCTCGATAGTCGCTTGTCGTTTTCTTTCAACGTGCTTTCGCACGACATTGTCGTATTGCAGTTCCCGGGCGAAGTCATGGATACTTCCCACCACGAGACCGAGGATGATAATGCCCATCACTGCATAGGGGAATACAAGGCCCTTTCCGACCGAGCTTGGAGGAGTGATATCGCCGTATCCTAATGTCAGGATTGTGACGTCCGAGAAATAGAGTGCATCCGCGAACGATATATCGTCAATGACGGCATGGAAGATAGCAGCTCCTATTAGTAGCCACACCACAAATGCAGTGGTCTGCAATATCAACGTTCTCTGGCCGTCAGTAAGGGCAAAGTACTGCGGATAATGCCCCAGAACGTATCCCAGCATGTTGATCATCAGGATGACAGTGAGGAAGAAATACAGAGCTGCGGCGATGACCGCACTCCAGTAGGCCTGAGAGTAGGTCTGGTCGGGTGGTATTGGACCATCGTAGATGTTTGTAGCAACGGTTATACCGATCAGAATCGATGTGGCCAGGCACCAGAGGATGATAGATGCGGGCAAAGCTATGATGTATCGCATAGTGCGGGTAAAATTGAACAGAAGAAAAACGTTGCCTGCAATGCCACACGCGAGTGATGTGGCATTGAGAGCTATGCACCTGGTCAGGTTAGCACTATCTGTGGATATCTCGGAGATGTGCACTTACCATCGAGGGTCACTGATGAGTTCCTGCGCCGGTGCGCCTGATGATGCAGTCCCGCCAAGTAGCTTACTTTTCCACGGCATCACAAGCGCAACAATAGACATGAGATTGGCGAGAGGAGCCGTGGTAGCTGCTATCAGTGGAATAGCAGTAGATGCGATCCACCAGTCTTGTGGCCCATCATCTTCCGCCGGCCTTGGATTGAAGTGACTTCGGAATCTCTTGCCAAGCGACCTCCTATCCGTGCTCCGTGGTCGATCTTTATCATCGTTCATATCTCGATTAAGGCGACACGCCACTAACCAAGCCGGAGGAAGAGCCTCTGCTATAACCTAGAAAGTAGTAGGAATAAAGGTTCGAGATAAGACATATGGCCTAATAGATCATTCCCTGAGAGTAAGTGGTTGGTAAATGTCACAAAAAGATACGTAGGTCGGTCTGATAGTCGTCCATGAGTTGGAAAAAGCCCCGTAGGACAAAGAGCCTACTAGAGTTCAGCTGAATGGCGAGCATCACCAGCGAAGCCAGAGGTTCCTTGTTTTGCAATGGCGGCAACTCGCGGCAGACAATCTCGTGACGGGTCAACCCCGGGAATGTGCCCTATTGACTTCATCTGAATATGACGTCATGGCTCGTTCTCCCAGGTACCAGAGAACTTCTTAGTTCCTCACGACCCAGAGTTCATTAATTAGCAGATTAAAGGAAGCACACAAGCTTCTGCAATCATGTGGGTCCATCAGCACCTTAAGTTTTACTACCCTGCAATGCTTGTCACAATGTTCGAGCACGTCAATAGTCATCATGTTGCTTCCTAGCGTCAAAACATACACAGACATATATCGATATCAAGGCCTATATGAGGTCCGGAAGGCATATGATACACTATATTAATATATATACGTTAAAAACCATGTCGATTCGTCGAGATGTAAGCCGGTTAAGGCACCACATAATGATATCCCCCGGAACGCCGCCATACCGCCAAAAGACTTTTACCTGTCATTCGTGCGAACTGTACCGCGATGTCACAGTAGTTGACACGTCCACTGTTCTCATGATCCCCATGGTCTCTGTGCCTTGTCGCTCTGAATCGCCACGGACTGTGGTCTCGATCCTTGGCGCTTCCTGAGCGTTGGGGATGAGAATGTCCTGGTCCGATCCAACCTCCGTCAAGGTCATCTGGTTTTTGCCCCTATCTGCGCGACTGGGACGACTATTCTTGACCTTGCTCAATTCGTACTGTGATGTCTGGGTATTCTTGTGACTGGAGTATTTGTTGCTCGTATACTCGCGGTGGGTACGGGAGATTAGAGCTGAGAGGGCAGGCAGGCAGGCACAAATGACCCCGATCGTTATCTCGGCATTTCTGACCACGAGGAAATTGTCAGCTGGGTGATACAATGAGTCTAGTTTAGGGAGCAGGCGTACCCGAACATGTTAATGCGCATGAAAGCCAGTGTTCCGTCCTGTGATTGCCCCGTCAAAATAATGAGAATCAGACGGACAATACTCGATGCACACGCTAGTCCTCCAGCTCCCAATACGACCATGACTCGTAATTTCTTCTTCAGCGGTAATTGTAGCCCCACCGTCAAAGGTAGGGGAAGAATGAGGATAGCCATATCGCTAACGACACTGACAACCGCATCGGCAAGAATGATTGATGTCTGGTCCAGGCATGACCCCGGTGTGTCAGGGGCCCAGAACTTCGCTATTGGGTCGCAGATTCGGATCTTGACAATGACTGCTGGAATATAGTAGGCGAGCATAATACCCAGGAAGGCGTAGATAAATATAACGGTTTTTCGGTAAGGGCTGAAGACTCGTGCAATGATCCAAAGTAGGGACAACTTTGTTAAATATGCGGTCGGACCATACATGACCATTGTCACATACACCGTCTGAGAAAGTTAACACAGCAAATTGGAGATTGTAATAGACTCATTCAACTTACCTTCTCGAAGGGTATGCGATGGGATACAGGCACATCAGCGTAGTGCACCCCGCCCCCGAAATGGCCCACTGAACTAACACTCAGCAAACCTCCGAAAAGGGCTTTTTTCATACTTACTGATCAAAGCAATAATCGAATAACACACACCAAGAAACTGCCAGTCAAATAGTTGAGCATCTCATTCAGTAGGTTGGCATCAATGTCCTTACCCAAGCACCTAGACAGGTCCCTGTGTGTTCGTTAGCACTGGCCATCTGGAGCTGTTCATTAGGCCCTTACAATCCTCTCTTCGAAAGCCGTCCATGATGACAAGGCGGGTAAAACATCGCAGAGCAAAGAAAATCGTCATCGTGGTGATGCATAGTATCTGTGTCGCCAGATTCCATTTCTGGACCGACCTGTCCACATGTTTATCTGTCGTGCCGGTGTCATCACGTCCAAGCAGCTCTGCGAGCATCGTGACAAACGGGGAGGCTTTACGGAAGCGCTTCCAAAGTGCTGGAAATAAACGAATGTCCCAGCAGTCTGGGTTTAAGTCCCATTTAAGACTATATCACAACCAATTTTGGGAACTCGGGGTCATGACACATCAATCAAGGTCGATACATCGCGAGCAATAAAGCCCTCCGATTCGTCCTTTGCCACAAGCACCAAGCCTTTATTTTTTATTTAGACGGAGGCCGTCACCCCTGAAGGCGATAGCGCAGGCCCTAAGGATTTTTACTCCTTTGCAGAGCATCCTGCGACAGGGTTCCGGGCTAGCCAAAGACAGGGGTGCAATGAAGGAAGTACGACTAGTTCATGGGCTTTACTTTTTCCGAATCAAGAGCACAGTTGTGGGCTAGTAGTGGTTCGGTAAGTGGGCGATCTCGCCAAGTGCTCGAGAATATTGCCTGATTGCTAACTAGCATTGGAAAGAATCCTTTTCGACTCCGTAATCCGTCGCTGTTCGGCGCAGGAAATTGATTGCTCGAAATTTTCAGTGCTTCGGACCCATTCCATTCTAGACTGGCGATGACTAAATAAAATGCCACTCTGGGACAGGAGTGTGTGTACTCTGTACTGCGTGTAACTATGCACGAATCTGCATGGTCAGTGTCAAAGCTCAGAGTCCCCTCCCCCGTCTCACATGTTGCACATGCGTTGCGATGAAGCGGGAACCCATGCGTGCATTCGGCTAAAGACTTTGGGGGATTAAATTTTGATCAACAGATGATCAGGCTTCGCCTTTTCCAATGGCTTGTTCTAGTGTTGGAATGTAATGAAGCCAACACAATTATTGAAGCAAATGGGTAAGGGCGACTGGGGGAGGGGGGTGGGATGAAAGAGAGATGTCGATCGAAAGCCACGCCAGATTCTGATCCATCCCCTTCGCGGGTCAGAGATGCACATCAGCTGTCGCTTACGGTCTCATACCGTATGGGTACTCCGTAAGGAAGTCAAGGCTGGAATGACTGGGGCGGGCGCGCGCCGGGCGGCAAGTGGGGCCCGCCAGCCGTCTAAGAGAACTTAATGCCCGTGCGGATGCAACGCTGTTACCAATGGTGGGCCTCGCGGACGTCAATCTTGCCTTACCCGGCATAGCTGGGGTCTCGTCTTAGATTATTGTGAAACTAAAACAGCTGGTCGTCTCGATGGCTCGACGAAAAGAAGAAAACAAAAAAACAAAAGAAGCGAGATCAGAAGTACGATGCAGGAGTTGGCAAGGGCTGAGGGGTCCTGAGCAAATTTTTTCGGACGAACCCACCACGCAGTCAAGCAATGCGTTTGTTTGGCTGGTTATAGTTAACACATTTGCTCCCCGGTTAGCAAACGTTTCTCCGAGATGTGAAAGGCAAACGCACTATAGACTCGAAGTGGAGTCATGCGTTTCTTTGTGTTCCCTTCCACGCGTGGCAGAATGTCCCGGACTTTCTGTTTACCATGTGACCCTGGTGATGGCCACAGATTATCCCCCGTCTTAGCCAGCCTTATCAGAATATGCTAATTTGCCATAGAGTTTGCGCGGTAAAGCACTCCATGGTCTGACTTTCTTTGATTCAAATATCTTAATCAGCTGCTTTGGAATCGGTATTTCCAGGAGCAGGCAGGTACCTACCTTTGCATGTCGTGTTTTTTTATCCTCTGAAATCCGCCTGGTTGCAGATTAGGTCTAGTTTCCACGTCATGTCCTAGTGACCATTGCTGATCCCAATGACGCCTGGAAAAATGGACGGATTCATACTATAGCTCTACTATCTAAACCCGATGTCCGAATAAGTATGTATGTGCTTTCTCATTCATTCTCGTCGCTTATTCTAAGCGCACTTACTACACTTCATCCCCACTTCCATTTGTCCCTCCTTATTTCCATCTCGGCTATGTGTAGCCTTTGAAGGTCTCCACCTCCAGAATTTCGTCACGAATACGGGAGAAGGAAATTCGGAAAATATGATCCGCTTTTAGCGTCCGTGGTTGTCGTGTACAAGCGGTTTGGCCTCAAACTAAAGCGCTGTCGGTAGATCCGGCTTAGAATATAGCCATGATGTTGGGGGGTGAAGATACCCCTCCGGGCATGTTCAGGGGGATAGATGCCACAAAGAAAGACCAGCGCTGGAGATCTTGGCAAACTTGAGACAGTGCTTCTAGATCAAACAGCTCTCCTGTCAAAGGGAAATCCGATCAGTATATTATTGGAGACCGCTTCATATTGCATGCAATTTGATTTCAACGTACCGATTGGCATGCCCCAGCCCGCAAGTACATACTCATGCAGGAACAAATCAGGCGACTGGGGTGGGTAAACCTGTTACATGTCAGTCACACATACTTGGATAGTGATGCATTGCATAAGATTGCAGTGGATGATATACCTCCCAACTAATTGCATCGCTGGCAATCGCGGCGAACCCGGTATCCCAAAGCCATCGCAGCACATCTGTAGTTGCCTCGACACCTGCATGCTCCGGGCTCGGATTGTCCGAGTATTGCCGCTTCTGGTCATCTGTCATCGCGGTATCCCATTCCTTCGTCACTCCAATGCGAACAAAAAGTATATCGCCCTTCTGAAAAGTAATGCCATATTCCTTGGCAATTTCCTTGATATCTGAAAGCCGGATTTGATGTGTCGAAAATGTGCTGTATCTGATTCCCCTCTTTTCTGCCCATGTGGCATAATCGATCAATACCCCGCGACCTGTCGAGCAGCATGCGACACCGCAATTAGTCGCTTACTCCGAAAGGTCAATCAATAAATAGGTCAAATTCCTACCAGCAATCCCTTCTTTGGCCCAATGCTGCAAGCCGATCCGATTGTTCGTTCGATCATTGATTTCCTCGACGGTTGCGCCACCATAGAACACACGCTCGGTTTGCCCCTCAACCGTCTGCGAAAAATGCCGCAGACCATCCCACTGGCTACTTTGTTCTATTCTGGAGTTAGCCCAGGGGGGTGGTACCGCGGGCGAAAGGAAGAATAGTGCATGACCTACGAGGATTCATGGTATAGACATCGTCGAAAGCCACACCGCCCAAAAGCGGAATGATCTGATGGTGGCATGGTTGACGGTTCAGATTAGGATAATCCAACTTGGTCAGTTCCCAACCCATCGTCACCCGTCGCCCGGTCTTGATTTCAGTGGCAGCAGCATTGGCCACTACCTCGGGGGTCAAGATCGCAAGCTTCCCTAATCCTTCTTCGCGGCTTCCTGGCTTGCCAACCCATACTTGCTTTGGGTTCGGCAGCTCATCAAATTGTACATCGAAAGGCGACTGACCAGGTTTACCCGACGACATCTTTCTGAGAAAGATAGCTCGGCCGATCGAAGGAAGAAGAAAACACCACAGCACGTTGGGAGACGGAAACCAGGGATAGTTGGACAGCCAGCTGAAACCCCTGTACGCATAGGTTTTAATATCTCATTGCACGATGGTTCAACTACCTGTTGTAGCCTTTGGAGGGTGGTTCTATTGCTTCCAATAGTTACTAATCCAAATGAAAAGGGTGGGGATGAAAGACAGACCGGTTCGGCGCCGTTGTCATAGCGGATGCACTAGATCCAGAAAATCAATAGACGGATCGCAGCGACGGGCTACCAGGCCCGCATCTGTTATAGTACTTGCTCCGCACCCAAATTTGAACCCCCTGTTTAGATTTACACGCTACACATAAAACGTAATACTGAGGATTGCACCAGTTTAACACAGTCCCGCCGAGTCCACAAAAAGCGAGGCCACAGAAGAGGGCTCGGGGTTACTAAACCGGCCAAACCGTCTGTCTATTATGCCTGAGCGTGCATACGCACCAGGTTACAAAGCAAACGCGACCTGAACCATGCTCACTCAAGGTGGATCTTAACTGACATCTTATGGGTCATCTTATCGGTTGAGAGCCATGAACCACCGAGCGAGTCAGGACTGACAAGTGACAACTGATCAGGATGCTGATGGCAGCCACAATAAACCCAAACGGAAAACCAGGCTGTCAAGGTGGAGATGGAGAGAACCTTAAGTCCTTTCAGTTGCCTATTCGGAAGTAGTGAGTAATCCAGAGGAAGCGGCAGACCGCAGAACATACATACTTACAGGCATAACGGTAACGTACGTACATGCAGTAACAGCACGGGACTCCCCAAAGAAGCCTAGTGTCGGTTCCCTTCCTGGCAGAGACCGTTTTTTGTCAGGCTAGCGAGGCAACGACAACTAATGCATCCTCTTTCCTCCCTCCCCTGGTCTAGAGCAAATCAATTGTCGAATGGCGACCATCGGGCCATGCTTCTTCAACCAGGTGATTGAGGAGCCGTTATGTCGCTGGTCGGTGGTTGGTGGATCCACTCCTTCATCGTCAACTCCACCCGGCCGGTGCTCTACGCAAAGGGAAGTATACTCAAGGCAAAGCTAGAAAGCTCCCACGAGCTAAGCAACTTAGTGCAGGATGTGTGGGAGTCTCTGTGGTGCCGTTTTCTCTGCCCGCTTACCCTGCGCCGAGAGATATATCCCAGGCTGATGTGCCGGCACCTTGACTGTCTGTCTGTCTGTCATACACGGTTGTTGTTTACATTTTCATTTCTGCCCGGCATTCCTTCCGCCTCTTTTCCCTCACCACCCCCGGTCCCAGACCGGTGTTCCTTTCGGGTAGTACATGATCAAAAATTGAGCCGCGTGGCTTGCTCAATATTGTTTCATCTGATGCAACGTGCGGCTTGACCTGTTTGCTCTTCTTTCTGGTTATATTGCTTTTTCTCTTCCCACTTTGGCTTCGATCTACATTCATTGCTTCCATCTAGCTCGCCATGGGGACGTTCGGGTCTCAGACCAGTACCTATAATAGGCTGGTCACTATATTTGTTGCCGTTGGTTCCATGGTGAGTATTCGGAAATCTCTCTTCTGCAATCGCTCCTAATTTTCCTTTTCTCCAATTTCAATAGACATACGGTTACTGCTCCTCGATTATCTCAAGCACGATCGGTCAGCCAGGATGGTTTACATACTTCAATCTTCCTCAGGAGGGCGAGCCGGGATATGCCTCAATAACGACACCTGCTATATCTACAGCGAATGGCGTCTTCAGTGCTGGAGGTGCGGTTGGGACGCTCTTCATAATGTGGTCGTGTGATTATTTTGGTCGGAAACTTAATATCCAGTTGGGGGCTTTCTTCTCAATGTTCGGAGGAGCACTTCAAGGAGGTTCTAATTCACTCAAGTGCGCCTTGACTTACCCCCCATCTACTGCACATGCCCTTGGCTAACTCTACCTAGAATGTTTCAAGCTGGGCGATTTGTCTGCGGCCTCGGAATTGGTATCCTCGTGACTGTGTGTCCAATGTACCTTTCCGAGATGTCTAGTGCCTTCCGTCGTGGTTGGCTTGTTGGCCATCATGCCATCTTTCTGGTTTTCGGTTACATGCTTGCCGGCTGGGTAGGCTATGCCTGCTACTTTGCTGAAAATAAGATCGGTACATTTGGCTGGCGGTTCCCACTTTGTCTACAGTGCTTGCCACCTCTCGTCCTGCTACTAGGATCGCCTTGGCTCCCTCGCTCTCCACGCTGGCTGATCAGTAAGGGAAAGCATGAGGAAGCCAAACTGGTCCTTGAGCGACTTCGCAGATCACCAGACGATCCTAACAACCTGGTTGCTAAGGAAGAATACTTCCAAACTGCCGAGCAGATCCGTCTTGAAGGGGAGCGATTGTCTGCCTATGGAAATGTGTGGAACGCAGTTTTGAAGAAGAAGTCGTACAGGAAGCGCATGGCTATCGGCTTTTTGACCCAATGGGGAGCTGAATTCGGCGGACCGCTGATCATCGTAAGTGCTTCTCTACTGAGATCAAGCTGAGATCCGATAGCTTACATCGCGCAGAACAACTATGCGGTTCTTCTATACACCAACCTTGGCGAAACGGGCGGAATGCCACTGCTCCTGAGTGCGGTCTGGCTGACAACTGCTGGTAAGATGGAGACTGGTCGGGCTATGAGGGTAAAGACTAATCGGTGTGTTTTTAGGTGTCATTTACAACCCTCTTGGTGCCTGGCTTCACGACAAGGTCAACTCTCGTCGAAAGATGTACATTACAGGTTTTGTCGGAATTATTGTTACCACATCTTGCTTGGCTGCCATGACCGCACAATACGCGGGCACCACGAACCGGGTTGGTAACGGATTTGGCATTCTGTTTATGTACCTTTACCTTGCATTCCAAGGGTAAGCATATCTCCACAGATTATGATTTCAGACTACTCATCTCTCAACAGAACTTTCTGTGATACGACGATGTATCTCTATGTGTCTGAGATTTTCCCTACTGAGATTCGCCCAATTGGCATGGGCTTCTCCTTGTTTGGACAGTTCGCCGGTAAGAAACTGTTCTGATGCAAAGCCGTCCTAGCTACTAACGCATGACAGCGACTCTCATCCTGCTTCAGACTGCGCCGATGGGTTTCGACAACGTTGGCTGGAAGTATTATCTGGTTATCATCTGCTGGTCCGCATTTTTCATTCCAGGTGAGCTAGCTACGTCTTTGCAATCTTGGTATTCGTACTAATAGGTGGCTTCTAGTGATCTACTTTTTCTTCCCGGAGACTGCTCGGTTGACATTGGAGGAAATTGCACAGAACTTTGGCGAGGAAGTTGCGGTCCATCTAACTGACGCGACGGACGAGGAGAAAGCCCGCCTCGAACGTGACCTTGAGAAACGGCCTGATAGTGTGCCGCAATCCAACTCAAGTAAGGACAACGAGACTGAGGCTGTTTAGCCTACTTCACATCCGAAGGGGGGATGTCTCTGTACAAGAGACTGCCAAGAGCCTTTTTGAGAGGGTACGCCAGCTGCCATCTTATACCGGACAATGGCTTACAGTGTATACAGCAACAATAGTATGTGACAACCACATACAAGGCCCAAGGACTGCTTAGCGTTTCGAGATGCAAAGTCTGACCACGCTAGTAAGCTGGTTTTGATGCAATTGATGATACCCTGGTTATCGAAGAAATGATATAGGTGGCAGGCAGGAGCATATATACCAAGTTTAACTCTTGACATATGAAGTCCTGATCTTGTTTGGAAAGTGCAGACATAATGGCGATGATAAGTGACACGAAATTACTATCTTATGTTAATCTACTCTAATTATAGTGACTGACAATCAATGCGTGTTCAGTGGATCACCTTCCTTTGGTGTCATTTCAGAGAGAAGCCGCTACATGAAATAATATAGGAGCCTGGATGCTACTAACACCTCCGAGATAATACGTGTCCGTGCCAGGCAGTTGGGAAGGCAACACTGGGATGGGGCGTTTCAGCCTGGCGGAGGCCAAATGGCATTACGTGAGCATGGATGAGAGTCCCCGGCCAACGAGCTGGGGTCCAGGCGGTATAGTAGCACAATCAGCAGCAATAGCAGGCTGCAGAGAACCAAATAGATAAGAGGTGGAAACGGACTGTGGTATATTGGTTTTACAAGCCTGTCCTGAGCACACCACCTGGGTATCTGCAGCGATTTGGGCAGGGGAAGCTCCGTGCAAGCGGTTACCACGTTCCGGTGCACTCCGTAGAGGGACCCTGGGAGGGGCTGGGTGAGAGATAAAGATGGGCTCTGGTGCCATGCAAATTGAGAGGACCGGGATGGTGTTGGGGTGAATCAGATAAGGAAGGTCAGATGACCACTCATCCTTTGGAATAGTGATTGATATCAATTACTTCAGTGCTGTGCTACTGATGAAAAGAGGGTCGGCTCATTTCCTGAAGATCCTCGTCTCGCACGATAAGTTGGGGGAACTGGGAAGTTAGAGGCAGTGTGGCCGTGGCACCTCAGGCATTCACGGGGGATTTGGGTGCTGGCACCAATCAGGAGGCCTCGTTGGACAATTGGCCAGTCGCCCCCTCCTTCCGCTAGTCCTCTTTGGTCTAAGGGGAGCTGAAGCGAGCCAATCAGGAAGCACAACAGCGCCTGAGCGACGGGCGAGCGTCTCAGGCAGACTTCCCAGGCCATCCAGGAGAGTCAAGTCACTGCCAGTAACTGCTTGTAGTAAGTAGTAAGTACTACTACTAAGAGTAGTAGTAAGTAGAGTGATTCGCATGATCGATCCCAATCAATTGTTCCAGTTCCCTTCTTCTCCGGGTCTGCTTGCTGTCCCTTTCTCTCCAGCTGCTGCTGCTGCTGCTTCTCTTTCTTCTTCGTCTCCTTTCATTCCCTGGTCGTCCCTATTGCTATTCCTATTCACTACCAACTCCTCTTTTCTCCCTTCCCCGCTGGTTCCTCTCTTTCCCTTCCTCCTCTCTCCGTCTTTCTCTCTTCTCTCCTCTCGGTCGCCCTCTTTCTCTGCTTCCCCCCTCAGCCTCTTCACCACTTACCAACCCTTCCCCTACCCACCCCGACTTCAGTTCTTCATCATTCCCCCCTTTTCCCTCATTCCTTCTCCATCAGTGTCTATTCATCTCGCTACTTCTACTTTTTACCTTCCTTTCCTAATCCTTTACTCTCCGTCTTTCCCACGAACCGTTGCTGTTGTTGGCTTAACATACTAAAAGAACTTGAAGTTCCTTGGGTGGTCTGCCTGGGGCTCCCGGTTAACTGGACGGTTCTCTCTTAAGCGCGGAACTCGAACTGGGAAAAGGAAAAAAAGGCACGGAAAAAAAAGAAAAAAAGAAAAATAGCGGCCAAACACGCGCCGAACTCCCGAAACGAAGCAACCCGGCGTCGCCTCTCGTTTCTTCCTCCACTTCTTTCTTTTCGTCAGGTTCGACGTGCGGAAAATAGCAGTCACAAATCGGAGAGGCACAAAAGGAGGAATAGTTTAAAAAGAGAAGAAAAGTGGATAAAAAAAAGCATCAAGGAACACTCCGCCAGAAAAGCGAAAAAGTTTTGAATTTACCCTCCCTACCGCGACCGCGTGCACCTCCCATCTCGACGGTCTGAACGGTAGACCAAACCTTCTCGTCAACTGCATCTTGTGTCTCAAGCATCATTTTCTACGGTTACAAGGGAGTTGCAGAGCATCTCCGGTCCGTTTCTTATCTTCTGTCTTTTAATACAGAGAACCTCCGTCCTCTCGTCATCCGAGACTCGCTCAGGTCTTCCTTTCTCACCGGTCGCATCCCAATCTTCCGTCTCGTGAGCTAGCTGAATCTTTTCATCGGCTTCTGACGACGCCCGGCCTTATAATCGCTTGTACACCTGGTTATTAATCACTCATTGGCCTTTTTCGCCTATTCTACCAAGGCACATCTCTGTGTGTGCCTTTTTGTATTCTGCAGGTACGCTGAATTTCTCCGTGGACACTGCCCCCAAAAGCCAGGCTAACACCGCTTCCCACAGGGAGTCCGGACTTTCGCCCCGTTCGTTGCCTACCTCTTAACCCCTCCGTTTCCCGGTGTCGGTTATTTCTTCGGTGCTCCATCCTATCATCGACCTTGTAATATTTTAATACGCCGAAAGATCCTTTGTGGTCGACCTCATCGCGTCTCCGATCGCTAAATCGTTAGCACCATTTCGTTTCGTCAATTGCACATACTGTTTTATACTCCTTTACAGCTACGAGTATGGACGCTGGCGGTCTTGCTCAAATGACCTACAACTCCTCTTTCAACAATGGCAGTGCCCTCGGGGTGCCTGGAGCCAGCTTTGGGTCACGCAGGAAGGGTTCCCATATCAAGCGTCTGAGCGTGCCTCCACCGCACATCTCGACTATCGATGAGTCTCAGCCATCTGCACCAATTCCGACTCCGCGCACCAGCCGTTCGCACCTTCTCGCTGGTTTAAGGACGGCTCCCAAGTCAGCCACGATGCCCTCGGCTTCCCAGCGCCAGCAGCACCTTGGCTTCGAAGGTGATAGATATGGCAATCATTCGAACCGAACTGCAGATCGCGTTCCTCAAACCGCCATGGGAACCGGATTCCCTCGTCATTCGTTAGCCGTCAACCAGGGTCTGGACATGAACACGGGCCGCCCAATGTACACTCTGCCGGAGCAGGTGCTCGCACCTCCGGCTCTTGACATCGCTGGCGATACGCATATCGACGAAAGCCTGTACGCGGAGTTGATGTCGACCAACCTCTTCTTGGCTGCCCAGCAGCAGCGCTTGCAGCAGCAGCTGATCAGCGTCACCGCGGCCGCTCAGCAGTTTCAGGGTCTTAATCTCGGAACACCTATGATCCAGCAGCAGCAGCAGCAGCAGGATTATTCTCCTCTGTCCCTCCCTGGTATGGGTTTCTATCAGCAACAGCTTCAGCAGGGCGTGCAGCCCGTGGTGCAGCCTGTTCCTGGACAGCCGGGGCTCTACTCGGTTTACAACCCCTTGACTGGGCAGCAAAACTATATCTATGACAATACCTTCCAGCAGGACAGCTCGCCACAGTACCAGGAAGAGGAGACCCAGTCTCCCTCTGTTCAGGTGCCTACCTTCAGAGCTGAGGTGTCACCGCCGCCTGAAAATCGCCAGTCTCCTGTGAATGTTTCTCAGCCTGTGTCTCCTCCCAGCGGCCGTTCATCCCCGCAAGAAACTGCCCCTCTGCCTCCTCCCTCGGCCAATGCCTTCCGCAGGGGTCACAAGAAGAGCTCATCCTTTAATCCCGCGCTCAAGATGCCACTTGACACGGCCAAGGCTAACACTGCCATCACACCCGCGGCTCCCAAGACTGCGGCGTTGCCTCAGACCCCAGCTACTGGAACTTTTGGGCCCGGACAGGCTCGTGCGGGCGAGCACCCGATCCGCCAACCCCGTGGACCACCGTCTCTTGAGGAGCTTACAGCCAAGCCAACATCGAAGCACGAGGGAAGTAAGAACTTCGCCACCCGTCAACGTCGACGTGCGGTGCACAACTTGGTTCGTGCGGGCATCGAACGTCGTGGCGAAACTCGGAGCTTTGGCTGCCATAGCAGTGGTGGTACCAATACTCCTGCGAGCGAGAAGGAATTCACGTTCTCCGATGGGGATGATGCAACGGTTCGCAGTGGTAGCCTGTCCAGCAAGCCCAGCCTGGGTAGTCTTCGCGCCGCTGCGAACGGAGCCATTGGTTCTGAGAGGAAGGAGAGGTCTTCCCGAGAACGCCGATCTCAGGATAGCCCGTACAACACCACCCCCATCAGCGAAGATGGCGGTTTCTTTGGCGGGAAGTTTGCCGAGGTTCGAGCGGATCAGGCCTCTCCGCGAACCGGATCACCCTCAGTGGCTGCTGTCGTCGCTGGCCAGAAGACGGTAGCTCAGGGTCAGGAAAGACGCAAGACTCCGATGCTTGTGCTCTCCAGCGCTGAAAAGCGTAAGACCCCGATCATGTAATGCCAACGTCGTACATAATATGACTTGAGACGTAACGGATGCGCAAAGCTTGGATGAATTGTCTTTTTCTGTTTGTACTTTTTTCTTGTTGTTGGATTTGAGCTCCTGCAGGCACCGCAGTTCTATTTCTACCCGGAATAAACTAGACGGTTAATCTTGATGTCATGGCAGGATTTTTGAGAGAGATCCTCAGCCCCAGCCTAAGCTGTTCTCTCTCCTTTTTGACACTGTGCATGGACACATGGCCAGGACTCTGCCCCGTCGATGACCCCATCTTTCTGTCTGACGAAGCAAGCCTCGGATGAAATGTGAATTCTTTTCTAACTGTTATTATTTGCACCCTCTTTTTCTCTCTTCCCCTTCTTATTCTTTCCTTCGACCTGAACAGATTGATGAACCACGAGACCAGAATCATTAAATCAAGATTTTCCTTATCTGTTTGTTATTCTCCCTGCCCACTTGAACTGGTGTCTTTTCGATTCTTCCAATCGCAAGAATCTGCTGGAATTGGTAATGGACCGTGCTTGACTCGCCCCATTTCTACTTCCTTCTTTTACTTTCCTTTCTTAACACTGGTTCATCTGGGGATGGGGATACTCTTGTACGTACATACATCTGGCTATGTATGCTTTTTCTTTTTCTGTTGTTTTTTTTTTGACCAGAGTTTGGACACTACTGGATACTGAATGCTAGAGGGCTACTGCTACCTATATGCTTAAGTGGACCTTGGCTTTTACTACTCTGCTCTTAATGCAAATCTACATACTGACAGTATTTGTACTCTTTCACCGCCCCTTCCAACTGTCACTAGTAGTAAATACCTGCTATCATTTAGTAAATTGTTCATTCATCATAGTTTGTCATCTAGTACATACTAACTACAAGCTGATGAGGTAACATCTAACAAAAACATGGAAAATATATAGAAAGAGAGAGAAAGGGTGAGAAAGCAGGAAGGAATGTTCTGAAGATGGTTGGTTGGTTACGTACGTACTTCAGCTGTGGCTAAATCTGCTCTGCTAGGCTATTGATTCACTAAGAGAGGGCGGGAAGGTGAGGAGGAAGAGGAGGAGAAAGAGAGAGACGGAGCGTAGGGAGAATTTTGAAACTGATATTGCGTGCGAGTGCGAGGCCGAGGAATAAGGCTGGCCGCAAGGGTAGAGAAAGATTATGATAAGTATAATCATCATTATTATTAAGATATCATGAAAAAGGTGTTTTCGAGTACGTGGGTTGCATGATGATGGTTGAGTAGAGGGCCTTTCTTTGAGGGAGGGGGCGGTGTAACTATCTCACAATACCACTACCTCAGTTTTACGGTAGCATATTGTACTGGAGATCAATTATATTCTCGTTGCTAATTAGAGGCTTATAGATGGAGGGGATAGATTAGAGCTATACCAAAGAGGGGCTGATTTCTATGCGAGGTATTGTTCGTAGTTGATCATTATTCGTGGTATCGTATCTTCTATCTAGCAATAAGCCGTCGTAGGGCTAGCTTTGGTGGTGGCAGTAGATGTAAGTAAGTAACGCAGTATAGTATATCGATCAACTCAACTTGCATGTATCAGGAGCAGATCAGTGCAAAAAGATTAGTATCCCACCAAAGATGTTGTAACATGTGACCCCGAACCGCTGTAGCTTTGCTTTTGTAGACGCAGAAAAGAGAAGAAGGCAAAAAAAGAGAAGGAATAATTGGTACAAACCAGGGGGGGAAAGGAATCGACACATGCCTGTGTGGATGACAAAGTACAACAAATATACGCAAGGAACGCTTGCAATCCTATCAAAAGAATCAAACCCGAACAGACAAGGAGAGTTACCGGATGAGAAATGACGGATGTATATGCATGAATAGCAAGATCGAGCCCAAATAGTGAGGAAATTCCGAGAAAAGAAGGACTTTGACACCAGAAAGAAATCAAAATATAGTGAACGGACCAATATAAATCACGCTGAATAACACGACAATTCGCTCCATCAAACACAGAACAAAAGACAATCAAGACGCAAGTGTAGAAGAGAGAGAGAGAGAGAGAGAGAGAGGAACGTGATCGAGGCACGTCATCTAGAAGCTGAAGAGTCCACTTCGCTTCTTTCCAAGCGGATAAACAACCAAGGCAGCCAGGAATAGGCCCACAGTGAAGCCGACTGCTACCTGGATCATTCCGTAACCGATGTCGAGAACGACACCGTGGAACTCGCGATCGAAGTTTGGGCTCGATAGATTCTTCGCTGCGTCCACGAAGCCCTGTGTCCCATTGGAGACGACTGCGAAAGGAGAGGTCGACGTAGTGATCTGCTCCGCTGCCGCAATGCCTGAAATGAGTGACCCGCTAGCAGCGAGACCAGACGGGACCAAAACGAAGATGGCGGGCAGCATCGCAGCAGCCGCAAATCCGTGTCGTAGCCGACTGTAAAGGTTTCCCATGACCCCGATGACGAACGCACCCAACGCACCGGATATTTGAGTGCTGGAATAAAACCTCTTGGTGCCAAAGTAATTCGTCACGTATCCTGCGAAGGAGATAATCAACATCATGGGGATCTGCTTCCACTTCGCTTGATTGATGATTGCGAGGCAGAAGGTGAAGAGGATCGCAAAAGGAAAATGCTGAAGATATTCATTGGTGATGGGACTCGGCGGGCATGTGTAGTCCGAAGATGCGTCACCATCCAATAGTCCGTAGACTGCGGTTCCGATAGTGATCCCGAACCCGAGGAAGAGGGAGTAGATGATGGCATACACCATGCGGACAGACCCGGCAACAATACTGCGCGATTGCAACTCCAGACTGGCGCACAACACCATGTATCCAGGCAGGATCAGGGCAATCGAAGATTGAGCCAAAGCAGAAAAGCAGAAAAGCCGCCCATCTCCATAGCGGATGCTGCCAAAAGCCCGGGCCAAGAACGAAGTTAGGACTGCGGCGGAGATCTCAAAAACATTGGCGTAAAGATTGGAACGTGGCGAAAGTACGAGCTGGAGGGTTCCTAAAAGACATCCGAGCAAAAAGGCAATTGGCATATCAATGGGTCGTGCGTTGAACGCGAAAGGACCGACGCAGGCGCTGGCACATCCGTAAATAAGAATAACAAGTGGCACGGGGTACTTGTTCTTCTGCTTTAGGATCTCGTCCAACCGTTGAATGGCCTCTTCAACTCCAATCACACCATGAATCACCTCCTTGTAAATCAGATGCACATCGCAAAGTCGGCCCAGATCAACCCCCTGGGGACTTCGGACTAATCTAACCTCGGTGGTGTGGGTAGAAGCATCATCAAACGAGATAATCATGCAACCAGGTATATATAGGAACTGGCCATCAACTTCCAAGACGCGAGCCGTCATCTTCATATATTCCTCCATTCGGTGGGTAGGAGCACCGTACTTCATCAAAGCCCGGCAAAGCCGGATGAGATATCCCTGACGGGAGAGAAGTTCGGCTATCTGGACCGTGATACGAATCTCATCCTCGAGCTGCGGCTTGCCCATCCGCTTTGGTACGTTTGGAATGGCTCCACTGCTACGCGAGCGCTTGAGCATCGCGATTGGAGAGCTCGTAGAGTTCTTGGCCGTCGAGCCAGCCAGCGAAGTGCTCGACTGGTTAGGTGATTTTTCATACCACTTCCTGGGCCGTTGAGACTTCCAGGTAGGGTCTGGGGATAACCCTCGACTACTGAACTCTCCCGTGCTGCTCCGGCGCAAGCTGGCATTCCGGCCCCGCGAATAGTGGCTACCGGGTTGATCGTAAAGTTTGAGTAAAGAGGAGAGGATGCCGCCACGGTAATGTGTCGGTCGTTCGACATAGGCGTCAGGGTCCCTTTCTTCAAGAGGAGTGACTTGTCCGGACTCCAGCCCTGCCGAGGGGGCTTGGAGCCGGCTCAAAAAATCAAAATCGTTTCGAGTCATTTGTCTGACTAGTTGGTGGGCTTGAGAAGTTCGGATCGATTGTCGGCCGTTCAGTGGGCCCAGGTCATCGTCGTCTGAAAAATCGCCAAATTGCTTTTCGGAAAGACTTATCATGGGAATCTCATCTCCATCCTCAAAGGGTAGCGCCGCCTCTGAAGGAGTAGATGCGATAGAGGACGGTCGACTCGGCCAAGGACTGGACTTCGGAGTTTTAGAGGATTGGTGCAGCACGGATGCCAGCCGTTGGGCTCTCTCTTGTGCTGAATGAATCGCCCTCCCCTTCTCATTACTGACCTCATCATCATCGCCAGTGGCACCCGTGGAACTGGGTGCTGAGTGGACCGTGAGGCCCGTGACACCTACTTTCGGACTGGGGCTGATATCGATCAAAGGCACTGATTGGGGGTCAGGAGAAGCCTTAACTGCTGATGGAATGCTGGCAGTGGGCAATGGTCTTTGCGGTAGCGACGACCCCCTTCCAACAAACCGGGCCGCTGACGTCGACCCAGAGGGACTGGTGCCAAGACCAGCTTCGCTGACCGTGAATTTGACCCGATTCGCGCTCCTGGGGATTGCTGCATTCCTCAGCCTGCCCTGAGCTCCGCTTGGATCCGGCAAACTCTCCTGCGAGCTCTCATTGGGGGTCGGTAGGGGGGTTAGGACACGCGGCCCTGGGGATGATCTGCTTGCTCCTCCAGATACATCAGTAAGGCTCGAACGCCTAGAGGTGGAGGATATGGGCAGATCAAAATAGCCGCCAGCCATTTTTAATTGCTTTACGTGACTGGCGGAAGCTTGGTCTCAACTCACGGAATCTGGAGTCCGTTTTGTGTTACCTCTGCTTTGTTCTCGCCCAGATATGATAGCTCTTCTTCCAATCTTATTTTTCTCTTTTCCAATATTTTTGGTTTCCCTGAACAAACTCAACGCGCAGAAAAACAGAGAGTCACTTGAGATTGCAGCCTAATGTTGTCCAAGGGGTTTTGATGTGCGAAACTTGTTCCAGCAGCCTAGCAACCGCGTCAATATGTAACTTGCATCATTATCATGAGATGTGGTTGGTCACAAAACGCACCTCGCAAATTTTGAGCCAAGGTCAAGGAATGACGGACACAGATAAGAATGGTGATACTTTTTCTTTTTCCTCTTCTTCTCACCAACGTGAACTTGGCGCAAGAGATGTCACAGAGGTAGGTTGAAAGGGATAAAGGGCCCGCCACAAGGAATGAAAGTACGTCACGGGTACATAGCCCAATATTGATACAGCCTGAAAAAGAAAGAATTCCTCCGTCGGATCGAAGGGGAAATAGGAGTGAGGAGGGACACCGGGAAAGATTGCGAAAAAGGAGGGGAGCTTATACTCGGTCTCCTACCTGAGGGACGAGGATGAAGGGGGCCGGCAGGTGATGATGGGGAGAGAGATAAGAGAACGAGCTCAAGAGAGGTGCACCGCTGGACGAAAGCAGCCGAATCTGGGAAATGTGAACACGGGTTAGAGACAGACAGGACCAATCACGGAGCTCCAAGCACCACGATGGTCATATGAAGAGAGTGGATGTGCGCGACCTATCCTTGGCCTTGTGTAGCGGACGAGAGTTCGCGGAATAATATGATAAAAATGAATTGTCAATTCGGGGTTAAAAGATCGGGGCGTCTGTGCCTGACATCGGGGGTGGCAGGGCAGGGGATGGTGATCTCAAAGAGAGTAGGGGGAAGGGGAAGTTTTGTATCAGACGCTGCTTCGGGTGCCCAAGGCGTGGTTGCCACCTGGGAGTAGTCGAATCACTGCCTTGGCCGGAAGAGTTGAAACCGTGACGAATCTGAGTGGATGGATCACAGAGACCCCCAGAGGGCTAGACACGGACAAGGTCTTACTTATAAATAATCCAAAGTCAAATTCCCACTCTTCTTTCAGCGGGTTTCGATAAGATACACTGGATTGTATGTGTCCGAAGTGCTATTAGTGCTCACCAGCTGAGCCCATCAAGCCAGACACATGGCTTTCAATCCAAGCTGCTTCATGAGCACGATCAGGAGGGCAGAAGGAGAATAGTGGACACCTAGCCCCCGGTATAATTGAGTGGCGCTCATACATCGGCGAGCGAGCAGTGAGATTATTTTTTTTTTTTCTTTCCTACTGCTACTATCTTAGATGCGGGCAGCATTATCGACGGAACCGGTTCCACAGGCTCCACGATGCGGTACCACTTGGCCCAAGGGGGAAGCCACCTTGGCCGAGATGGAGACCGGATAAAGGGATTGCAGCAGGAAGCCACTGGAAACACAGGACCCATAGCAGCCCGTCAGAGTGCTTGAGTTCTGATAGTAGTTTCCATTGCTCCGGATGGTTATTGGTGGTGGTAGCTTTATGGTGTTGGGCTTGTTGCCGGACAGAACTCGGTGATAGTGTCTCTTTCTATTGATTTTATTGATTTTGTTGTTTTTCTGTTGCAGCTGTTAAGTCCATGCTTACTTACTCGGTATGATCCACGTAAGTATCTATGTGGTGGTGGGCGTCACTGTTGTTTTTATTTGTGTTTCTTGTTTGTTGAATACATAATTCTCCTGGTATTTGTTTTTCTGTCTCTGAAAGTGGAGGCCTGTCAATCGGGGGGGAGACTCCACCGCCCGACTGGAAAACTTGAAGTGCCTGGAAGGTCTGGGCTGGGCCTTCTGGAACCATTGAGGGAAGGGGAAGATCCATGGGTTACCGCGGGCAGTATTGGGCGGGAAAAGCTTGATGAATGCAATTGCTCGCGTCAGGTCAAGCTCATTCCCTTGTTTTCTTTTTTCAGGTTCTCTCAAAGCCCCGAGTGGGACCGTGGCTGGGTCCGGAAGAAGGAACCCAGGTTTATCACCCACTTTAGCGCCCGAACCGGATCGCGGACCCCAAACCGAAAGTCCGACCCTCTGAAAAGGCTGGACTAGCTATCTATGACTGTTGAGCCCGTGGCGGCTACTCCGGGAGCAAGCCATAAGCCATGGGTCTAGTTTGCCAACTCGTTCCAGGGCCTATGTCGGCTACCCGATCATTGCAGACTGAAAGACCGATAGTTTGAGGTCCGCCAGACATGGTGTGGATGAAGACGCTTGCAGGGAGGTGCACTCCGTACTCTGATTTGTGCGGTGCATTAAATTACCCATCGATCGGGAATGACATTGATCATGGCGATGACGATGGATCAATTTCATCCTCGACTCACAGAGAACAGCAAGTCTTGGACGTTTCTCGAGCAGCGTGGGTGGGTCGGCGGTGCAGCCAAGTTGCTGGATTACGAAGCTTCGGGGGGGGATCATTGGAATCCATCACATGGGTGGGTGGATTGTGTCAGAGGGGGAGATGGAGGGAAAGGAATGGAGAAAGGGAGGGGAGGAGGAAAGGAGAAAGTGAGGTTGGGATTGGATGGAGGAAGGGAAACCAGAGTGGGTGTTGGGAGATGGATGGATGGGTGGATGCATCAGTCACTGACTGACTGCCTGCCTGCCTGCCTGCCTGTACTGTATGTACTGTATGTACACTGTCTGTATGTTTAATCTAGCCCACCTACCATTTTTCCTTCCCTTTCCTTTTCTTTGCTTTCCAGTTCCTTCTTTCTCCATCTCCATCTGTCTTCCTGCATTTCCATTCCTCCCTTTTCTTTTCTTCCTCTGGGCACTACTGCAGACTACTACTGGATAGTATGGCCGGCTGCCTTGGTAAAACCCCCCTCCTAGTCCCAAGAAGGTCCCTGCTGATCCACACAGGGGATGACAGTTTCTGATCTTCGCCGAACCAAGTCCATTTATTGGGAGTTGTGTTGCCCCCCTCAGGCTGTTGTTGCTCCGTGCACTTACTTGCCTTTCGAGTTCTTTCCCCCTCCTTCGACTCCGATCGCCCAATTAAGCCGTGCCGATACACAGGTGGCAATCCCCGGTGAGAATTCTCCTGTTGTCTCCCTCCATCCAGTCCCATGGCGGTCGTCTGTAGCTGAAAACTCCTGGTTGTCTCCTCTCCTCTAGACTCGACGGACTTTCGATAGCGTACTACACTACTTGACGATGCTATCTATGAGGTCGCAACGGAACATGACCTCCAGGCAGCAAAGAAACTCCGGAGCATAACGGGGACCTCTCAAGGCAAACGAATCATCATCAGAAAAGTGATACTTGGGACGTTGAAACTAAGTACTCCGTAGGTCGTTTCAGCTCCTTACTTGGGCTGATGGGCGTTCCCTCTCAGACGGCATGGCGGTGGTAATGTCGCCGATCCACATTCCCCGAATCGCTCACTCGCTGTGTCGTCGTCACAGCAGATCCGCCGGCTCCATGATCTTCGCGGTGATGCGCAGAGCTAATGCGACCGCCCCACTGCCATATTTGTCTGCCTGGCCTGCATCAGACAGCAAGGCAGAGTAGAAGTTAGCAGGTATAATTAGAAACTCACTTTTGTAGACCTTTTACCCTGCACAGTAAGGACAAAGACATGCCTAGACTCTCGAAACTGACGATGAACTGAATATGAATCCCGTCTCCCCGCTTTACACAAGTCGGCATCGTCCAAAGTACTTGGGACGTCTGCAGTCCTCTGCTCGACTCCGCTCCCGACACTGCTTGCTTGTATCACTCACCTTCCCATAATGTCAAGGGCTCTTCCGGGAAAGAGGAGTGGATGGGGGTGGGGTTACACGATGGGCTCTTTGAGCTCAGCTCAATACTTCTGTACTCCAGAGTGGTTAGGTCACCACTCCTCTTTCATCGTGATGCAGAATTGATGTTCTTCATGTGGTCGTTTAGTCATTGACGTAGCTCCAGCAGACGCCTCGTACACCCCGCTCCATCCTGGACGATTCCTCAGCTTTCACGGTAACCCAAAACTTTTTCCCAAACGCAAGATAGCTCAGCTCCCGACTGTGCCACTGCCAAGAGCTGCCGAGGATGACTGTGACTCCTATACGGACGCAGGGACCAATACTTAATTCTGCAATCGGGAGTGCGACAACATCACACACCATGGCTGTCTGTCCTACCAGTGGCACCGGGGAGGGGAGGCTGCCGAGCCGGCGGATGCACATGTATGCTGACGGGTCATCGCTTGGGCATCTGTGCAATAATGGCATTCACATTCTTCAGTGCAGAGTAGCACAATGAACGTAATCGGGCATGGTAGACACCGGCATCATCCACGAGCGCCGACAGTCAGCGCCCGTAGATCAGCCACCGGTGGCTCGGGCGAGAAGGTTCCTTGGTTCAACTCTTTCCGGGCCTTGTCAGGGGTGGGGCAGAGCTTATTTGACAGTTGAACCGTCTGGCCCGAGGTACTTTTTACCTTTACTTGGCTGTCAGACACTTTCTCTCATTCTTGTCTGGGGGGGTTGATGTTCCTCAACGGCCTGGAATGCTCCCCGGAGCCTTTCTCCTGATCGCGCATTTGGCCGTCTGCGGCTGCAGCAACAAGCCACCTAATCAATCCGCATGAGCACAACAGCAGCAGTCAAACTTCCTCAGACGAGAAGTAAATATCTCAATGCAATGAGCGATTACTCAATGACTCACACGTCCAGTCTAATTGGTGCTGCTTTTGCCACAGCCAGGTACTTGGCGAGGATGTCTGGAGCACCGGAAAGGTTAAATATTGGAACCTTAGCAGTCCAGGCCAGCGTCGAGCTACCATCTTGCTGGCTGACTGGGCTCCACCCATCCATCCAGTCCTTACATGAACTTCGATGCTTCTTCCAGTGACTGTCTAGACCGATCGGTCATGATGCTGTCAGCTGGTCTATATTGACATCAGACACGAGGTGCTTGTCCGCAGACTTCCGGGGGATCAAGCTGTCGTTAAAGATGACTATTCCAGGTCTAGGCCTTGAGCCTCGCCGCCGATAACAGTCGCGTTCACATGGATCCATTCTCCAAGTACTTTGATTGGGCACTTTCATAATACTTGAAAAATGTGCCGACTGGCTAACAATACCTCTCAGCAGATGCTGATCAGAATCCCCGCATAATATGCAGCGTGTACAACTTGATCTTTATCCAGCACAAATCAGAGCCAGCAGCAAGTGCTACCAGAGGATAACGCAATTCATCAGGAGTCGCCAGAGATAACTGCATCTAGAAACACATGCACACACACCAAACACCAAAATAACACAAGGTTTGTATCTCCTAGCTTGGCATCCGTGCGTCGGACTCTTCATCACACAAGAACTTACAATTATTTCCTGATCATCACTCGACAAATAAGCTAATAATGAGACATGATACTAACTACTGATCTCATGAATCTTCATGATCAACACATCACATCATGTACGCATCCAATCACCTAACATTGTCTAGCTCCTAGCTAAACCATACGAGGTTACAGCACCAGATACAACCACATGACCATATCTATTCTCTCCACAATATACACTACTGATGCTGGATACTCATCCCCTATCTAACCGGCAGAACCTGAAACCTAAGAAACCAAGCCCGCTACTCCCGCAACCCCTGTACCTAGCCGAAACTATCGAAATCTCGTCATTGCCGCTAGTCGATCATCTCCCTCCCCACTCTGCCTCGCGTCTTTTCTTTCTTCCTCTGATAACGACCAAAACAACCTTTCGGGAAATAAAAGGGGAAGGGGACAGAATTGATTGCTGCCCAACGAAAACGTCCATGATTACCTATGTTGATCGGTGGGTAGTTCGTTGGTTCTAGAAGGAAACTAAGCGTGTTGATCTGCAGTCATTTGATCATTTGCTACTTAGGTATTAGTTCTTACTTCAGGGACTAGTGAGTTGTTTGAGAACTGGTAGGTTTGTCACTTAGACTAGAGATTAGTTGAGTAGGTAATCAATTCTCAGATAGATTTTATCACTATATGAATGATAACAATTGATTATACCAATAGTGCCCAAAAGTAGATATATGACATTGATGCCAGGGACTTCTAAGCATGTATATCCTAGCATCATTTATACTAATTGGCTACATTCGTGATGTAATCACATATCAAAAATACTAGTATGATTGGAATTAATATATATATATATATATATAAATTACTAGGAAGTAGTTCAATCATCATCCTCCTCATCATGTCTACTGACAGTACTGTAGATGAAAATGTAGTGACCCGAAAATATATCTCTTAGACACTACAGCGAAAACGAGAGTAAGTACTTAGTGAACCTGCGATGATTTCTCTATTCTAGTGACAATATCATATCATACCTTGTTCTGCTCCCCCTCATTCTACAAAGTCCCTGTTACTTATTCTATTCTATATAATTCTATAATTCTATAACATTCTTTTACTAGTACCTGGCACCGAAAGAGAAACAATCCCACATTCCAACCTAAATAACAAGGAATTATTTCACAACACTTAACCCTTTCCTTACTTAGTTAACACTCCAAGACTAAATATACTTACACAGAGAGCCAAGCCCAAGAAACCTCATACTTCATACTACTTCTACTATCGCCACTTCCATCACTTACACAGTAAAGTCATCCATCAATCCAGGCTGAAACATACCATACCATACCACCTCAAAAGCCTGTTATGTATAAAATGATGATGCTATGTAAACTAAAAATAAACCACCACCACCACCACCACCATATTAATCTTCCATGAATGATGATGCATCATTCTAGATAATTCAGCATGTTTCTATTCATTCATTCATTCATGTGCATTTTATCCACCACCTTTGAACTGCAAGTCCACCATCCATCCCTGAGGACGCGTAATCCCCAGTAACTTGCTTAGCCACTGCAGATCATTTGCACGCCATGCACATCTTCCACACTCTCAAAGGTAGGTATAAACAGAATATCTAAAATAAGCACTAAGCACCAAGCACTATCCGCCAATCAATAAGCGTAAAAAGAAATAGAAACCGGTTTGTGATTCGATTCTAGTCTTCTACATACTTTGTAGTTCAGACTAGACTAAATTAGAATAGAAGAGACTAAACTAGATGCATGTGTATATGTATGCTAGTCAGCACTTTATTTACTATCTATAGTACTATGTAGTTCACCTACAAGAAAGTACTTATCTGTCTGTCTGTCTGTCTTGTGGGATTATCTATGACCATTATCCGTGTTGTATTTTGTGTTGGATATTTTACTCCCCTTGTTGCTACTACTTTGTATGGCTAAGTAAATGTAATGCTTCATCCAGATAATGTACTGAGAGTAGTATACTATTTATTCATCCTACTGACCATGTCCTGCCCTATCCTATCCTATCGTATTGTGTCCCTCCTCCATCCATCCATCCATTCATACACACCCCAACTCCATTGCTGAAGAGAATAAAATCAACGCCAACCAAAACGAAATTAGAATTTATCAAACGCCAAGGCTAGTCCCTGCCCTGCCCTGCACAACCCAGTCCGCAAATACATGACATAACAGATTGTAATGAACCGCTCCATTTCCCTCCCTTTCATGGATATGTATAGTAACAAGCGTCATCCTATGTGATTGATTCCGAGACTACGTCAACCGACGCTCTACCCGGCTCAACGCCCCCAGAATCACGCCGAGGTCTTCTCGGGGTCGTGGTCGGAGGCTAAGGTCTTGACGGTTGTTGGTTTCGTCGGCGCTGGATTCGGCTGTCGCGAGTCGACGACGTGCGTCGCGCTCGTCGAGGCGCTCGGCGCAGATGCGGAGGATGCGAGTCGAGACTGTATCGGACATGGTGCGGTAGAGGTCGATGTCGTGGATGCCAGCGGCGAGGGAGTCGAGGGTCGGTGCGAGTGAGTTGGTGATGCGAGAGAGTCGGGTGGAGACGGTAGAGGGTGACATTTGGGGTAAGAGGTTTGGTTCGGGGGCTGCTGGCTCGGTTTCCATGGGCTGGGTGTCTGGTTGTTGTTGTTTGGCGGCTTCGGGGTTTATTTGTGCAAAGATTTCTCGTTGCGACGGTTCTAATAGAGACAGGTCGATTTGTTCGGGCGGTGATGGTTGTGATGATGGGACGGAGTCGGATTCGGGTTGTTCGGGTGGTGCAGGCTTGATTCGAGGGATGTCTGCTGGCCGTAGGAGTGCATTGAGAGCATGTCGCTCTTTTTGCAGCCTTGACACGTAGCTGTTAGCTTCCGCCTGCTGCTGCCCATCAGACACTGCGTACCTTTGTATTTGCTCTTCCAGTTCCTGGATCTTCTCCGCGTTTTGGATGTTCTTTGGGTTCTCCTTCTTGACCACCAGAGTAGGAGGGGTAGCATCCTCTCTTCCAAACCAGTTGGAAAGCTCCGAGTTGCTGGAGAACTCTTTCAGCAGCTCCTCCTGGATGACTCGCGCTAAGATTTGTTAGCTTATGCATACACTTCCTCAGTATTGAACGTACCGGCTAAACGGGCGCTCTCGTCCTCTGAGCGCGACCCAGATGGCTTGTCACCCATTGCCCGTGTGCCACACCATATCAGGAGCTGACGCATCCTCCGAGGCTCCGGCAGATCA